>NC_056078.1:43205000-43805000 GCF_016772045.2 Ovis aries | reverse complement strand
GTGAAAGAAAATCATGACGTGATATTTCTCAGTCTCTGATTTCAATGAAACTGTTCTATTGGACTGGTTGCTTCCCATAAAAAGTTCTATAGAAATTTCAAGTTTAGAAACACTAGCTCCAAACAAGTTCAGCTGTATCTTTACTGCAGACTTTCCCGGGAAGGAGCTAAGAATGCACTGCGTCACAGGTTGGTTAGACAACGTAGCATTTTTAAAGGCATGGGTGTCCACCCCCGCGCAGTATAACACAGACTGAACACTTTCGGGTCCGGGGTTTCTCGCTCAGTTTGGGAACACTGCTCCAGCACGAGGAGGCATCCATGAATGATGATCTGGGTCTTTCTAAGCCTGCAACTGCGGCTCCAGATGAGCGGTGTCTACAAGGCGATCTATCCCAGCGGCGGGCCTCGCTGGTCAGGGACAGCAGACGTCAGGTGTGTGCCCCCCTGTGTCACAGGCATGCGGGCGCGCTTCATGAACATTTTCTCATCTCACACTCAGAACAAGCCGAGGAGGAGGGTGGCATGATCAGATTCATTCCACTTGTCCTCTTGAAGGAGCAGAGAAGTCTCACAGGAGGCCCCAAGTCACACAGCTAGGGGCTTATCCAGGCTGAGTGCTTTGGACAGTGTGCGATTAACTGAGAGGCTACATCAGGCACTAAAATTCAAAAAAAAAAAAAAAAGGAGCAGCTGTGAAGTATATATCTTCCTTGGAAAATGCTGCTGCTGCTGCTGCTGCTGCTAAGTCACCTCAGTCGTGTCCGACTCTGTGCCACCCCATAGACGGCAGCCCACCAGGCTCCTCTGTCCACGGGATTCTCTAGACAAGAACGCTGGAGTGGGGTGCCATTTCCTTCTCCAATGCATGAAAGTGAAAAGTGAAAGTGAAGTCGCTCAGTCATGTCCGACTCTTAGCGACCCCATAGACTGCATACCTACCAGGCTCCTCCGTCCGTGGGATTTTCCAGACAAGAGTACTAGAGTGGGGTGCCACTGGGAGAAGGCACAATCCGGTCTAACTGGAGGACTTTGGCTTCCAAAACATAAAGACATAGAATGTGTGAGTCTGTGGGGGGAAGGGAGGGCAGGGCAGGTGAATCCTCAGAACAGAGAGCTCTGCAGCTCTAACATCTCATCATAGACCTGTGGCGGCGTCTGCTGTTGCGCTGTTTGCAATCGACTTATTCAACAAAGATAGACCAAATCTCTGAGTGTCATTTCATACTATTGAAGATTCCCTAAGAGGGAGCATCAGTCACTTCTATGCTGGCAGGAATGACCCTTTGCATCGCTGTGTTTATGATTTCTAGCTGAGAGCAGAGGTTGGGAGGAAACATGAAGAGAAAGTCAGAATATGCTTTATTGAAAGCCCACCAGGGGGGCCCTGTGGCCTGTACTGGTCATCAGGAGAGGCGGCCAGGAGATAGACGTCCTGTCAGTCGGGAGAACTCCCGGATGCTGCGGGGTCCTAGAGACGGGGGGTGTGTGCTCCCCCACACCTCCAGCCTGTCTGCTTCCATCCAGTTCTCTTTCACCGGGCGCATCTCCCAGATCCAGTGCGCTCAGGTGTGGGGAGCAGGGGAGGATCTGTGCACCTTCTGCCCATGTGCCCACGTGTTCTGCCTCAGAGATCTCAGAAGGATGACCAGCAAGATAAGATGAACTGGGGCGGGGCGGGGTGGGGAGTAAGTGTGTCCCCTAGGAGGGCAGCACATGGTGGAAGCCCCAGCCAGGGCCCCCCACCATGGCACACTCCCCACACTGCATCCTGGGACTCACGGTGATGCCAGTTCCAAGGACCAGTCTAATGATGTCTCAAGTTAGGCATTTTGCCTTAGGCCTGCTTGTATTAATACCAGACTTTGCTTGAGAGCCAAGGAAATGTAGATTAGCTTTACCTTCCTCGTGGCAACCAGTGTTTATCTTAAAGATGGGAGGGAAAACCTGGAACATGCTTCTTTTCTCATGCTTTTGGAAAGCATCGGTGCCATTAAACATTCCCAGACTTTCGATCCTCCCAGGCCCTCCCCCTGTGCAAATAGCTCAAAGCTCGGGGAAGGGGCACCGTCCTGCCAGTCTTCTGAGACATATATCCCTCAGAGATCAGGAGGGATCAGCTAGGCTGTGGCCAGCCTCAGCACAGAGCTTTTCACTTGAACAGAAACTGTCAGGACGTGTGAATGAAACACAGAGCAGGACTCCGAAAGACTTGCAGAGATTTATGGCATATTTCAGACCACAGAATCTTGTAAAGTAAGATCCGAAAGCCTGTCTGAGAAAAGCAGGAGAACTGGCCATCATAGGCGGCTCATTGGGAGCTGTGACTAATTTCATCTTCCTCCACATCAGTTCTCAAGTCTCCTGGGTGATCTCTGTTACCGGGGTTCCTCAAGCCCTTTGTCCTTCCCTCCCTGAGTCTGGTCCTTCAGGGAGCAGGGTGACTGAGTGAGAACACAGCTGACTTCTGGGCAGAGGGTTCTTGAAAGGCCACAGCACACTCAGCATGACCTGGTGAGGCCAGAGGGAGCAGACGAGGGGTTGCAGGCCTGCCTGAGCCCTGAGGACCGGTGGCTTCTTGTCCTACAGGTCACGATGGCTAAGGGTGGAGATGCCCTCAGGCTTACTTGGAGAGAAAACTTTCTGGACTCCAGCAGCAGGGAATTTTTGAAGTGGCCCAAGGATGGGCTGGTCACAGTCTCATTTAGAGGGCTCGCTTCTTTTCCCTTTTTCACTTTCATCCTTTCAGGAGTGTACAATAGAGTTTCTCAGAGTCTCCATAAGAGATGATGCTACAAGAGACCCAGTGCATATGAGAATCCAGCCATCTTCCTAACCGGTTTATAAATACAAAACCATATCTAAAACAGTCTTCTAATTATGTTTTCAAAAAAACATGTTTTTCATAAATATCTATTATTGATTAATATTAACAAAGTAATAGGGTTTTTATTTAAAATGAATAAATATTTTTAAATTTCTCAGTTTTAGCTGCTACTATGATGAATGTTGGTCAATATAACCCACATAAATGAAAATTCTTTGGCTCCTCAAGAATTTTTAAGCATATAAAGTAATCCTGAGAGTAAGGGTGAAGTGAAGTGAAAGTTGCTCAGTCGTGTCCAACTCTTTGAGACCAAATGGAGTATAGAGTCCATGGAATTCTCCAGGCCAAAATACTGAAGTTGATAACCTTTCCCTTCTCCAGGGGATCTTCCCAACCCAGGGATCAGACCCAGGTCACCCACATTGCAGGCAGATTCTTTACCAGCTGAGGCACAAGGGAAGCCCAAGAATACTGGAGTGGACAGCCTATCCCTTCTCCAGCAGATCTTCGGACCCAGGAATTGAACTGGGGTTTCCTGCCTTGCAGGCTGATTCTTTACCAACTGAGCTATCAGGGAAGCCCATAAAGAGAGTTTCCCAAGTGGAGATGCCAGAGAATGAGCCCAGCGCCTCACGCACGCTAAACGTGTGCTCTGCGACTTAGCTCCACACCCTGACATAAGAAGGCTGAGAACCAAGTGTAAGAAGTCTGAGAACCATCAAAGGTGGGTGGGACTGAACTGGAGAAGACTAGATTAGAGAATGTTCCACACAGAATGGTGGAAAGGCTCCCATAGGGTCACTTGATAGAAGCCAGAAGTTTTCAAATGTTTCTAAACCACCGGGGGTGGGGGACGGGAGGCAAAAGCCCTGAAGACAATCTTCTTCCCTGCTAAGAGGGCTCACTAAATGTGAAATAAGAATGGGCTAGCTGCTGCTGCTGCAAAGTTGCTTCAGTCGTGTCCGACTCTGTGCGACCCCATAGACGGCAGCCCTCCAGGCTCCTCTGTCCACAGGATTTTCTAGACAAGAACACTGGAGTGGGTTGCCATTTCCTTCTCCAATGCATGAAAGTGAAAAGTGAAAGGGAAGTCGCTCAGTTGTGTCTGACCCTTAGCGACCCCATGGACTGCAGCCCACCAGGCTCCTCTGTCCACAGGATTCTCTAGACAAGAATACTGGAGTGGGTTGCCATTTCCTTCTCCAAGAATGGGCTAGAAGGCTCCCTTTTTTAAATTTTTATCAGCAGTCCCTGAGCAGCCAAAAGATAAGATCGTCAGACTTTGCTGGCGTCCCCTGGGGGAAGATGTGAGCATACCACTATCTTTCACTGGGTTCCTTGCCCTGACTTGAGACTGATTCCTCATGGTGGTGAGTCCTTAGGGGTACTGAAGAAGGAAGCCATAAGCCCAAGGGATCCGCTGCTGCTGCTGCTGCTAAGTTGCTTCAGTCGTGTCTGACTCCGTGCAACCCCATGGACGGGTGCCCATCAAGCTCCCCCGTCCCTGGGACTCTCCAGGCAAGAACACTGGGGTGGGTTGCCATTTCCTCCTCCAATGCATAAAAGTGAAAAAGTGAAGTCGCTTAGTCGTGTCCGACTCTTTGCGACCCCATGGACTGCAGAGATCAATTGTTCTGTAACAAATGTCCCCAAAACTTGCACTTAAGATAACAACCATTTTATTACATCTCATGACGTTGTGAGACAGGAATTTGGTCAGAGCTCAGCTGGTTAATTCTATTTCACATGGTGTTGAGTGAGTTCCTTTGGTGGTCCTCAGTTGGTGGCTGGGCTGTCCAAAAAGTCCAAATGTCTTTACTCGCATGCCTGATAGCCAGGAGGGGACAGATGGAAGGGTGAGCCCAGCTGGGTCCCTCCTGTGCCTCAGCAGTGGATGGATTTCTTCCATGGCCCGTGAGTCAGGGCTCTCAGAACGGGCATGTGTCTCCCACATGATACTCGCTTAGTCAGGACAGACACAGGCTATCCACATTCTAGGGGAGAGTACAAAGGGCCTCCTCTCGAAAGGAGGCGCGTCAAAGAATGCACAGGCATCCTGAATCGGCCACAGCTGCCTTCACATCCCTCATTTCCTTATTCATGTAGGACTTACTGAGTCCTCACAATGTATAAGGTTCTGAGCTGCATGATAGGGAAAAGGGTAGGATAACACTAGTATTTATAGTTTATTATGTGCCAGTCACTGAACTAAGGGCTTTACCTATGTTGACCCATTTCATTCTTGCATAAACCTATTTTATGATAAAGAAATTTAAGTTCAGAGAAGTTGCTCAAGATAAAAGGTAAAACTCAAAATTGACCCAGTTTGTCTTGACTTCAAAGCCTGTGTTCTTACCCCTGTACTAGAGGGTCTCGTGTATCTAATTTGACACAAGTCCTGCTTCAAGAAGCTCATGTTTTGTGAGCAAAGTAAGGTATGTAAACAAATAACCACAATAAGGCAGTAAGTGATAAACCAACAGTTACAACAGTGTCCAATGGCCTGTCACGGGAGAAAGATTACTGCCACTTATTAAACCTCTGTAAAAATCAGAGGTTTAATAGAGAATATTTCACGTATCTATTTCTGGGTAAAAAATCACCATAGTGGCTTGAAACCCCATTTGATTATCACTTACCATTCCGTTAGCTGACCTGGCAGTTTTCCTGTTCAGGCGGTTTTGACTGACAGGCTGGGGAGCGTGGCCGGGGGGTCACCCAGGGCTGTCGGCTCAGTTCCTGGGTTCCACAGACTCATTCCTCAGTTCTCCCTGCGGCCGCTGGGCTGGCTTCATGGGACACTGGCTGGATTCTCAGTTCAGTCAGTTCAGTTCAGTCGCAGTCGTGTCCGACCCTTTGCGACCCCATGAATCGCAGCACGCCAAGCCTCCTTGTCCATCACCACCTCCCGGAGTTCACTCAGAGTCGCGTCCATCGAGTCCGTGATGCCATCCAGCCATCTCATCCTCAGTCGTCCCCTCTCCTCCTGCCCCCAATCCCTCCCAACATTAAGAAGGAGCAAACCAAAGCTACCAGGCCAGATAAGTGCCATCCCCAGAACTGGACAGAATCACTTGTTTCATTCTGTTGGTCAGAGCAGTTACAGGCCCAATCGTGTGACAGCGTGCACAGGAACTTCACGAGGGTCTGAACCTCAGAAGGTGCGTTTCATTGGTGTCACTGAAGCAATAGTCTACTAAGAAGAATATAAACTGATATTTGAATAACAGTCTATCCTTTTCTCCTGGTTTTATGTTGTCCCCCTCTATGGCTGTCTCCATTATAACTATTTGTCGTATAAGTGTTAAAAATAAATAGTAATGTGCTTTAACACTGGAAAAATGTGGAAATGTAGATAGCATAACCAAGACAAGCAGGGCTTTGACAGGAGGCAGTGGGGCAGTCTGAGTCTCTCTCTTCATCAAGAAAGAGCAGAGCAGAGGGTGAAACATGAGCAGAGGAGGTGAAGTGAGGTTGCTCATCACGGAAAAACTGACGAGTTTGTCCACTGAGAAGGAAGCGAAGAGAGATAAGAGAATAGGGAGATCCAGCCTTGAGATACAAATAAGTATGAACCTTTGTCTTTTCCTGATATCCCGGGCTGACTCCCTGATTTCAGGTAGCTCCTCTCTATACGATGGCTCAGCAGCCAGAAACAGCACCCCTCACGATGTTGCCACCTTCAGCTCAAGGCCTCCGGAGATGCTGCGGAAAGGGCAGAGCCGGGCCACTGGGCATGCTGCAGGCTTCACCACTGGGCGTGCGTGCGGGCAGCATCCCTGGTGCTCTGACGCGAGTTATCGTCCTGTCTCATGAGGCTGCCCTTTTCAAGGTCCTCTGGCCGAGGAGAGCTGGCTTTTGGTGGGGTGTGTGTTGTCTGTGACCATTGGTACTTCTGGTAACTGGCTTCCTCAGCCCCACGTTCGGAAACCCTGAAGGACTAGCCACAGGGTAGTCCTTGGTTCCCAGGTTTCCTGGGCGGTCTTCCTGCTTTCTGTTTTACAGTCCACCTAACATTTGTTTTCTGTGTAAGGCCTGACGTTTCCAGTCATACTTAGCAGGAACAATATGGTTAAAGTACTCTATCTTTCCACAAGAGGAAGTCTCTTACACCTTTTAAACATGGTTAATACTTGCATATATAAATATTCCCCTAATTCATGAATAAGTAGCAGCATAGTATCCGCTCTCTCTTGCCCGTCCAGCTCTGATCACTTCAGGGCAGATGTTGAACAACACACAGCACGGGATGCGGAGCTGCTCCTCACTTCTTCAGATCGCTCCACTGTGGGGGTGAGCCCACAGCTCACGGACAGCCATGCGTGTCCATTTCAGTCTTTTCCTGCGGCAAATAGTTCCACAGAAAAACCGTGTACCTACACTTACATCTTTTCATACTTATATCTTGGGATAAACTACCAAAACATACAGAAGCTCACTACCTCTTCATATTATATAATGTTTGAGGTTTGTAACTGCCATATTGGGGAGGTTTTGGATTTTAGTCTCAATAGAAACACCAATTGGCTCTGGCAATTTATTTTCATGTACTCTAGACCAAGTTAAATTATCCCTCTAGACTTCAGTTTTCTCAAATGTATTATAATAATAACTACCATTGTGTGTGTCTCTTAAGTTCTGAGCACTGATTTAATTGCTTTATTTATTTCACAACAGTATAAGACATTTTATAGTCAGTGATTAGGAAGATTTAGAAAGGCTAAGAAACTAAAGGACCAACTCTGGGTGCGAGTTCCAGCTTGCCTGACGAAGAGACTCAGGACTTCCCTCTGGTCTTTGCCTTCTGTGTCAAAAAATAGTACTACTTGTGTCTCAGGGTGTTACAAGGATCAAATGAGATATTAGCTATGAAAAGATTTTTACACCATGACTCGTAAAGTGCACATTCATCATGAGAATCTCTTACTTTCCGTGAGAACACTTTGTGGACACCAGTGTCTATCCTCACTGCGACACTGAGTTATCTTCCCGTAGAGCAATCTCTCGAGCAGGTGCTTAAAGTCACTCATTTCCTGGTGACTCCATGAATCACTTTCTTTTCAGGGATGGTCCTCTACACATTTTCTCTTCCCCCGAGAACGTTGCCTGTTCACTTCAAAGCTCTTGTGTTCTGAATGACGCACTGTCTCCCTGGAGGCCTTGTCATGGCAGTGTGACACCCATGTGAGAACTTTCCCATGTCAGCTTACAAGAGCCAAAACAGTTTGGGTGAAGTTCAAGGGTGCTCAAGGGAAAGGAAAAGAACATGGGTACGGGTGACCGTGCTGTCTTCCAGGCTGATATGAATTAGGAGTGGGAGCGGGATTCTGGAGGATTTTCTGGTCTTTGTTCATTCTTTAGCAATGGTGCATCAAGTCCCTATCTTTACCCACCATCAGTTAACCAGGGGAAACAATCACTGTTACTAGAGATAAAATAAAGCTGGTCCAAGCATGACTCAAATTAATACTAATTCTCCGTTAAGTGTTTATAACTTAATGATTGTTCTCCAGATGCTATTTTCAACTGTAAGAAAATAACAAGCACCGCAATTCAAGCCCACAAAACATGACATGCTGCAGATGAAAAATGGGCGAAAGGTCAGTCTCAATTAAAACGGTCTGTTATTGTTTTCTGGTGTTCAGCTAAGCCCTTTATTTCTCAAATGTTAACTGGAAAGGCGCAGGAGTCTGGCGCTCAGCAGCCTGCTCTCCTCATTCTAACCAGCCCTGCAGATGGCCTGGTGAACAGGGTTTTCCGAGTTCTCCCCTCCTCATTCACTCCTTCTCTGCCAAAGAGCTTGAAGGCTATGTTGCTGTTGAAGAGGATGCCGCACGAGCCAGCGGGTGCTTTTCCCTCTGCCTGCGGCTGCTCCGTTGCCCTTCTCTGCGCTGCGTGGGCCTTGCCACGTGCAGAAGGGACCACTCGGTCTGGACCAAGTCCAGGTGTCTTAGCAAGATAAAAACTTTTTTTTTTTTTTTGCTAATTATTTAACATTTCCACCTTTTCCCCACGCCTGCCTCATTCTCATGACATTCTAATGAGACAGAAGACACACAAAATGGCGCCCCTTGTGTAGTTCCAGAAGTTCCAGAAAAGTCCAGTAGTTCCAGAAAAATGTTTTTTTCTATAAGGTCCTATCATCATTTTTTAAAATGGGCAATCAGCCCCTTGCCCAGTCAATTAGGGACTGATTGTATTTGCAAATATTGATTACTCCCTTATATATGAAGCAAGGGGCTTCCCTGGTGCTCAGACAGTGAAGAATCCACCTGCAATACAAATCAATCCCTGGGTCGGGAAGATCCCCTGGAGGAGGGCGTGGCAACCCACTGCAGCATTTTCGCCTGGATAGCCCCATGGACAGAGGCGCCTGCAGGCTGCGTCCACAGGGTCACAGAGTCTGGCGACCGAGCAGCGCAGCGCAGCGCCCCGAGCGTGTGAAGCAGGCGGGGCGCCCTGGCTGAGCTGCTCTGTTTGCCTTATTGTTGTTATTGTTGTATATTTTGTTTTCTTCTAGTGGCTGTAGAACTGACAGGATTTGGGAGGAAAAGCCAGTTTAAATCTGAAAGTCTTTTTCAGTTTTTTCCAGATAGTGATTTTCGTTTTTTTAACACTTTTGCTTCAAGGACTGAGACTCAGGAGACTGTAGGAAGGGACAGTGGCCTGAAGTTCACGTCACGCTAAAAGAACCAATATGTTCAAGAATGGACTTTGGGCTTGTGTGAACTTTGATGGTGGCTTTGCAGGCAGCACTGATCTAAGACTTAGGGATGCCTATGATCCATGATACAGGGAGACGGGCGGATGGATGGTGGGTGGCCAGCAAATGCTGTGGAGGGCCGTGGAGGGTGGTGGGTACTGAGAGGAGGAACATACAGGGTCAGAGTCACTCGCTGCAAAGGAGATCCCCTCTATTACAGAAATCTTGAGCACGATTTTGTCAAGAGCTAGAAAAACATGTGTCAAATTGCTGCAGAGACTATTAGGAACGGAAGTAGAGAGGGCCAGGGCCTGCTGGGGGTGCTGCTGAGGGAGCTGAGGAATCGCACAGCTTTACAGAGGCTGGAGGCGAGGTCTGCTGGGCAGAGACGGGCCCCCTCAGCCCTGGGCCCACTGGAGGGACGACCAAGGAAGGAGCCTCAGGGAGCTGAAGTCCCACAGGGGCACAGGTGCCCACATCTGTCAAGGTGGACGTGACCCAGTTTACACACATGTGGTGAAGCCTGGAATGTTCTCGTTACCTAGTGAATCCAATTCTCAGAAACCCCCACAGGGTGGATATTAACAACTCTATTTTAGAGATGAGTAAACAGACAACAGTTCAGGAAGCAACAGTTAGAACTGGACATGGAACAACAGACTGGTTCCAAATAGGAAAAGGAGTACATCAAGGCTGTATATTGTCACCCTGCTTATTTAACTTATATGCAGAGTACATCATGAGAAACGCTGGACTGGAAGAAATGCAAGCTGGAATCAAGATTGCTGGGAGAAATATCAATAACCTCAGACATGCAGATGACACCACCCTTACGGCAGAAAGTGAAGAGGAACTAAAAGCCTCTTGATGGAAGTGAAAGAGGAGAGTGAAGAAGTTGGCTTAAAGCTCAACATTCAGAAAGCGAAGATCATGGCATCTGGTCCCATCACTTCATGGAAAATAGATGGGGAAACAGTGGAAACAGTGTCAGACTTTATTTTGGGGGCTCCAAAATCACTGCAGATGGTGACTGCAGCCATGAAATTAAAAGACGCTTACTCCTTGGAAGGAAAGTTATGACCAACCTAGACAGCATATTAAAAAGCAGAGACATTACTTTGCCAACAAAGGTCCGTCTAGTCAAGGCTATGGTTTTTCCAGTGGTCATGTATGGATGTGAGAGTTGGACTGTTAAGAAAGCTGAGTGCTGAAGAACTGATGCTTTTGAACTGTGGTGTTGGAGAAGACTCTTGAGAGTCCCTTGGACTGCAAGGAGATCCAACCAGTCCATTCTAAAGGAGATCAGCCCTGGGTGTTCTTTGGAAGGACTGATAGATGCTGAAGCTGAAACTCCAGTACTTTGGCCACCTCATGTGAAGAGTTGACTCATTGGAAAAGACTCTGATGTTGGGAGGGATTGGGGGCAGGAGGAGAAGGGGACGACAGAGGATGAGATGGCTGGATGGCATCACTGACTCGATGGACATGAGTCTGAGTAAACTCCAGGAGTTGGTAATGGACAGGGAGGCCTGGGGTGCTGCGATTCATGGGGTCGCAAAGAGTCGGACACGACTGAGCGACTGAATGGAACTGAACTGAGCTGAAACTGGCAACCAGAGAGTTTGATGTTTTCCCAAAGTCACAGACCTAGCAGGTGGTGAAGCTCAGGTTCAAGTCTATTTTAATGAACAGTGTGAGGTTTTCCTCTGCTGCTCAGCCCTTCATGGGGAGAAAAGCAGGGAGAGAGACTCAGAAATAGCAATGAATGCCCTGAGGTAAGTTGGAAGAAGCTTTCCATGTTGTCAAAAGCAAGGTCCCTTACTTTACAGAGTATTTACTCTAAAAGAGCTGGGAGTCCAAACTTCCCCCCACCAGTTTCCCCAAGGAAAACACCAGGAAAAAATATATTATACGATCTCAGTGGGAGGCAGGTAAGCACAAATATTCTGGAGGTGGTGATGGAAGAAATGGGGGTGCAGGCTGTGGGTGTACGCTCAGTCGTGTCTGACTCTTGAGACCCCATGAACTGTAGCCCGCCAGGCTCCTCTGTCCATGAAATTTTCAAAGCAAAAAGACTGGAGTGAACTGCCATGCCCTTCTCCAGGGGATCTTCCGGACCCAGGGATCGAATCCACATCTCTTGCATCTCCTGCAGTGGCAGACAGATTCTCTACCACTAATGCCACCTGGACAGCACTAGGGGAGAAGAGTAGAGAGAAGATATATCTCCCGCCCACCACTGAATAGCTCTCTGTGATCAGATAAGGAAAACCCAGTTGAACCTCCTCTAGGGGCTCTGTGGGAGAAGGCAATGGCACCCCACTCCAGTACTCTTGCCTGGAAAATCCCATGGACGGAGGAGCCTGGTAGGCTGCAGTCCATGGGGTCACAAAGAGTCAGACACGACTGAGCGACTTCGCTTTCGCTTTTCACTTTCATGCATTGGAGAAGGAAATGGCAACCCACTCCAGTGTTCTTGCCTGGAGAATCCCAGGGACGGGGGAGCCTGGTGGGCTGCCGTCTGTGGGGTCGCACAGAGTCGGACACGACTGAAGCGACTTAGCAGCAGCAGCAGCAGCAGGGGCTCTGTGTACTTATGACAGTCCAATCATGATATTTTCTCCCAGCGGCCAATGCCCTTCCAGGAACCACAATAGAGACAAGTTGGGAGCTGCCATTTGAGATGCTGAACTGCAGTTTCTCAGTACCCTCTAGAGCCCAATGGAGCTGAGGAGCTTTCCATCACTGAATGGCACCAACAAGAATGATGAATTTGCAGACTTTCACTGGGAGGAACTGTGAGCTTTAAACCAGGTCCACACAGCACGAAGAGTGGGTTGAGGGTGAGAATGGCTTGTTTTCTCTCAGAACGTGACTCGTGCTGAGCTTGTCCTCACCTGCATCTCCGTCAGAAGGAGCACCTGATGGCGCTGATCCGCAGGAGGAGAGGGGACTTTGAGCAGCTCCTCTCTTCCCGAGGTCAGGGGGCCGCGGGAAGTAACAGTCAGAAAGAAAGAAGTGAGCTCCTGTTGCCTGGCCTGATGAGCTCTACAGAAGGAGAGGCAACTCACTGAGAAAAGGAGAACAGTTTCAGCTTTGTCTCCTGAACCTCGCGTGAATTTCTGGTCCTTCTTCCACAGACCCTTCTTTCACTAGCATCCATCCCATAGGGATGTAAGTTCTCTGATTCCCTCCCTCTGCTTCTGCATAGAATGGGGAAAGGAAACATGGGGCATCTTCCCTTCAGTGAAGGACGGAGGGACAGCTCAGCCGCTGTGTTTACACATAAGTAGCAGGAGGTTTGGCAGGGGCTGGGCTAACACATATGCCCCCTTCAGGATCCTTGCCAAGCCCACGCCCTTCTGAGAAGGCTGGAGTGCGCCCGCTGTGCCTGCTGCTGCGGCGGGTCCTGGGCACCGGCCGTACCTCCTGCCCTGCGTTCCCTCCAGCAACAGATTGCCTCCCCTTTCTTCCCAAATCAGTGTGAATTCGAACAAATTTTAGACCTTGAAATCAGACTCAGGACAGCCATGATGTGCCTATTTAAAAAGGGGGATATTACAGGAAAATGTCGTTCTAAACACGGTTTTTTAGCCCAGACTGAAATTCCTTCCAGATGCCTGCACAGCTTGGCAGAGGCTTGTAGGAGCTCTTTTGATATGCACCCGTGGACTGTAACTCTAGCTTGCTCTCAGTGTGGACTGCCCCAAGAGGGGCATCGCTCGTGTGTGTGTGTGTGTGTGTGTGTGTGTGTGTGTGTGTGTGTGTACGTGCGTGCGTGCGCACAGGCGGGTCACTGGCACACAACTGCTCAGACTGGGATCTGACTTGGGTTCTAGCCTGCCTACACAACCCTCTGCTCAGTCTCGTCACTCGTGAAGTACGTCAGCGTGCCGAGCTCAGGCCTCTGGACCACGCTGGGGTTCTGATCTGCAGGTAACTTGCTCCCTGATGAATGCTGTCAGCAGGGTTTGTGGTGGACTATTCAGAAAGTCCCCGAAGGCGGCTTTTGTTCTGAGGAAACACACCTCTCCAGCCCCACGTACATCACCCGGTGCGGGCTTAGCACCGCTGGACTGATGAGGCACACCTGGATGGAGGCTCGGATGCGTGCCACTCTGCAAAGTTCCTCAGAAGTGTCCTGTGCTCACCACGCCTGCTTTCCTGATGGCGTCTTTCCTGGCCCTACTGCCCCCCTGTACTAATTGCACCAGTGTCCTCTAGGGCAAACCCTATGTCTGGTTAGCCGCAAATATCTGGCCTTGGTGCTCCATGCAGGCCTAGGATCCCTTGGAACAGAGCATTCAGACTGGCCACCACGTGCCCTGTTAGACTTCTGTGGGTATTGATGGGTGTGCCAAGTTTACGAAAGGCTGGCTGTAGAATGCTCAGAACCAAGAGTCTGGTCGAGCCTCCTTCGCCAGTTGATGACGCCCAGAATCATGGCATCTCCTGGACCAGCCCTGGACTTGTGTGAGACTTTGTCTGGCAAGCTCCCCAGCAGGCTCACTCAAGCGGCCACAGGCTCTGGGGAAAGCCCTATCCTGTCGGAGCCATCTCAGGATTCTATCCCAGCCCAGCAACCCTTCCCCTCCAAAGCTCATGCCCAGGACAGCGAAAGTGAAGTCACTCAGTCGTGTCCGACTCTTTGCGACCCCGTGGACTGTAGCCCACTAGGCTCCTCCATCCATGGCATTTTCTAGGCAAGAGTACTGGAGTGGGTTGCCATTTCCTTCTCCAGGGGATCTTCCCGACCCGGGGAATGAACCCCAGTCTCCCGCACTGCAGGCAGACGCTTTACTGGCTGAGCCACCAGCGAATCAAGGGCATACCAGTTCAGAAGGGGCACAGTTCATTGCTCCTGTATAAGCATTTATTCCTGTTGGAACTCGGCTGTCTTATCAAAGAAAAACCAGAGAGAGATACATCAACCATACTGAAATCTTTAATTGCTGTGTTTTATGAGTTCAGCTCCTAGTTACAACCTGGATCTGAAAAATTACACTGGAATAACCAAATGACTATACCCCAGGTCCCCCTTTAAGACTCCAGGCTTCCTATTGATTCAAATGTCCAAAGCTCATTGCCATGGATGTTGGCGGTGGCCATCGGGAGGGACTCACCCTGAGCCAAGCCAGCCATCCCACGCTGTGCTGCTTACCTTGGGGTCCCTGAGGCCACCTGACAGCCAGTTTTGCCCAGGGCTGGGGACTTCCCACTATCCCACCATTACTATTCCATTTTATTTTCCCAATTTCTCTGTTCCTTCTTAAGGGCAGAATTCTGCTTTGCATCTTTGAATCCCTGGTGACTTGTGTGATATTCAGTTTATAGTAGATGTTCAATAAATGCTTTTGAATGCATGAATAAACAGATGGTGGTTATTACTTTGCTGAAAAGGCTAAGAGCTTGAAACTACTTGTTTAAGGCTATTGCAATCATTATGGGCTTTATTCTTGCTTGGGCCAGGAAAAAGGCATTTGATCCTGAACCTTGAACATTCAGCTCCTCTGTATTCATGCATCAGTACCCGTGGATGTAGAATGAGGTCACTGGGATAAAGAATGCTTCTGAGTCCACAGACCTGCTATTCTGGGCTCCACGTCAAATGATCTCAACTGTGTCTGACCAGAAAATACATTTCACCTCATTTCTGTGGTGGGAAATCACCTGACTTTCCTCTCTGCCTCTTTGGAAGACTTCGTGATTTGAGGCCATTAAGAACATCTGCCTGGAGTGAGCCAGGCTTGAGCACGGAGCCCCGTGCATGTTCTCCCAGACATCTGTGACTCGACTGTCTTCAGCCACAGGCCTCGTTGCTTCTGCGGCCTTGTACACACACCAGGCAGCATCGCAGCCGCTGAGCTATAGACATACTCACCAGCATCTGTAGGACGGAGACTCCATTCGCAAATCACTAAATCTGGCGTCCTGGCTCCTTCCCTGAAAGGAAAAGTCTAACTCTGCCAAACCCATTTTTGTGACTTGATCTGCAGAGCTTCAGGTCATGAGAGAAAGGGTCGCAAGCCAGCCTAGCACTCTGGACCCTCTGTGTGGCAATGCAGGCCGAAGGTCAGGGAGGAGGGAAGCATCTTGCAGCTTCCAGGGGGCCCTGCCTGCCTCCACAGGGGCCGTGAGCCGCACCTGTCTTCCGCAGGTGAGTCATCACATGCAGCCAGCAAGGTTCAAAGACCCTGCGACCTAAGGATTTCCAGGCAGATAGCGATCAACTTCAATCCTTGTTCTATTCTGTTGATAAATGGATACACAAATATTGGTTCTATTTCTCTGGAAAACCTTGCCTAATACACAAGGTTCAGTTCAGTTCAGTTCAGTCACTCAGTCATGTCCGACTCTTTGCGACCCCATGAATCACAGCACACCAGGCCTCCCGGTCCATCACCAATTCCCGGAGTTCACCCAAACTTATGTCCACTGAGTTGGTGATTCCATCCAGCCATCTCATCCTCTGTCGTCCCCTTCTCCTCCTGCCCCCAATCCCTCCCAGCATCAGGGTCTTTTCCGATGAGTCAACTCTTCTCATGAGGTGGCCAAAGTACTGGAGTTTCAGCCTCAGCATCAGTCCTTCCAATGAGCACCCAGGACTGATCTCCTTTAGGATGGAGTGGTTGGATCTCCGTGCAGTCCAAGGGAGTCTCAAAAGTCTTCTTCAACACCACAGCTCAAAAGCATCAGTTCTTCAGCACTCAGCTTTCTTCACAGTCCAACTCTCACATCCATACATGACCACGGGAAGAACCATAGCCTTGACTAGACAGACTTTTGTTGGCAAAATAATGTCTCTGCTTTTGAATATGCTGTCTAGGTTGGTCATAATACACAAGGTAGGGGTGCGCAAAGTGTGTGTAATCACTCACCCCTCGAAGGGCGCCATCTTGACTGTCCCCAGGCTTTGCCTATTATAACTGAAAGTGCTCTGAACATGCAGGCACAGGTGTCCACAGGCACACGCCTTCTCACTCGCAGGGATAAATGGCCTTGAGTGTAACCTCTAGGTCGTGTGGTGGTCGTACGTTTAGTTTTGTAAGAGGTTTTCATGCTCTTTCCAGCGTGGCCGTGCATTCTCCCTTCCTGGCAGCACTACATGAGTGAAGGAACTCCTCTACACCCTTTCCAGGATTAGGTGACTTCGGGTGTTTTTTTTATTTTAGCCGTTTACACAGTCATATCTCATCGTGTCTTTATTTGATTTTGTCTAGTGGCTACTGCTGTTGTGCATCTTGTCCTGTGCTTGTTTGCCATCTATACACACTCTTCAGTGAATGCACATTTGTCTTTTGTCCATCACATAACTAGATTTTTTTTTTTTGCCTTTGCATTTTGAAGATTCTTTCTACATTCTAGGTATGAGTACTTTGTCAGACATCTGATTTGGAAATATTTTCTCCCTATTTTAGTTGTCTTTTCATACTCCCAACAGTGTATTTTACAGAGAAAATATTTCAAAATTTGATTTAGTTCAGTGTCTCAAATTTTCCAATCATGATCTGCGCTGTTAGTGTCAAGTGTAGGAACTCTTCACCTAACACAGCTCCAGAGCTGGTTCCAAACAGGAAAAGGAGGACGTCAAGGCTGGATATTGTCACCCTGCTTATTTAACTTATATGCAGAGTACATCATGAGAAACGCTGGGCTGGAAGAAGCACAAGCTGGAATCAAGATTGCCGGGAGAAATATCAGTAACCTCAGATATGCAGATGACACCACCCTTATGGCAGAAAGTGAAGAGGAGCTAAAAAGCCTCTTGATGGAAGTGAAAGAGGAGAGTGAAAAAGTTGGCTTAAAGCTCAACATTCAGAAAACGAAGATCATGGCATCCGGTCCCATCACTTCATGGCAAATAGATGGGGAAACAGTGGAAACAGTGGCAGACTATCTTTTGGGGCTCCAAAATCACTGCAGATGGTGACTGCAGCCAGGAAATTAAAAGATGCTTGCTCCTCGGAAGAAAAGTTATGACCAACCTAGATAGCATATTCAAAAGCAGAGACATTACTTTGCCAACATAGGTCCGTCCAGTCAAAGCTATGGTTTTTCCAGTGGCCATGTTAGGATGTGAGAGTTGGACTATAAAGAAATCTGAGTGCCAAAGAATTGATGCTTTTGAACTGTGGTGTTGGAGAAGACTCTTGAGAGTCCCTTGGACTGCAAGGAGATCCAACCAGTCCATCCTAAAGCAGATCAGTCCTGAGTGTTCATTGGAAGGACTGGTGTTGAAGCTGAAATTCCAGTACTTTGGCCACCTGATGCAAAGAGCTGACTGATTGGAAAAGACCCTGATGCTGGGAAAGATTGAAGGTGGGAGAGGAAGGGGATGACAGAGGATGAGATGGTTGGATGGGATCACCGACTCAATGAACACGAGTTTGAGTAAACTCTGGGAGTTGGTGATGGACAGGGAGGCCTGGCGTGCTACAGTCCATGGGGTCACAAAGAGCCGGACACAACTGAATGACTGAACTGAAATTAACTGAATTCCAGAATAATTTCTCCCATTCTTTTCTAAATGTTCTACACTTTCAAATTTAACATTAGTCTGTTATCCATTTTGAATTAATTGCTCTGTAAAGTGTGAGTACTGTGTTAAAGTTTATTTCTTTATTTTTGTTGATGGATTCCAATTCTTCCAGCATCACGTGTTGAAAAGGCTGTTCTTCCTCTTTTGACTTGCTCTGGCAACTTGGTAAACCAGTCAGGGACACGTGTGTGAGCCTCACTGATTTAGTGCCTTGTCTCGACCCGGCCCATGCTGTCTAGATCACTGCAGTTCTAGAGCAAGCCTTAGCATAGAGGGCCCATTTCCATTTTGCTCTTCTTAGCTTGATCTTTTTTTAGTACTGTGCCTTTCCGTATAAATTTTAGAATAATATTGTCTATCAGTACAAAAAGAAAACCTTCATGGGATCTCCATACTAATTGCATTAAATCTATAGATCAATTTGGGAAGCATTGGCATTCTTCTGTTGGGTTGACAGTCATAAGATTCTCTGCTGCCCTGGGGTCCCCAACCAGTATACCGTCCTACCCCATCTGTATGGTCTTCCTTGGATTGTCTCTTGTGTTTCTTCCCAGGGTTTATAGTTGTATTTAAGAGGGGACGCGCAGAGAGAGAGACCTGGATCTACCTCATCTTTTGAGCAGGATGATAAGGTTAGATTTGTTCGTGTAAACAAGCGGCAATAGTCTGGAGTCAACTGAGTCTGCCTTCAGTACCACCCTTCCTTCTGACTCAGCTGAGGGTCTTTGTGGAAGCCTCCCTCAGTGTGTTTCCACTCTGTGACGTCTGGAGACTGGGAGGATCTACTTTGTAGTGTCTTTGTGGAGAATAAATGGGGCCATGGGTCTAAAGTCCTCAGTGCAGTGACTGACATGCCGGTTATTGTCCACCCAATCGGTGACTCTAGAAAGACGTGGGAGGAAAAGATTGGAGCAGGATAAGATTCAGAACAGAGAGACGGTGAGGAAAATTTGTCATTGTCCAGGCAGAAATGATGAATGCCTGAATCAAGCCAATGATGGCAGGACATTTCTTCCTGTAAACGTCACGTGCTGGGAATACCAGCTCGGTCAAATCACATTTGCAGGATTCTTAGGTAATCAGAAACTCTGAGTACATATTCCTCCCTTGTATAAAAGCGTAGCACTTGGGGAAAATGCTCAGGAAACGCCTGAACCCTTAACATTTTCTGACAAGCCCCTCTGGGAGCTCTGTGGGGACAGCTGAGCTGGGATCCAGAACTGAGATCTAGGTTGGGCCTCCCTAGTACTACAACAGATAAGTGGCCGTGCTACGAGGCCGCGGCTGTCCCAGACCCTACGGGAAAACTTGATATTGAAAGCCAGCCCGTCGCCAACGCTTAGGGGCTGTCAGGGCAGGAGGAGCCCCTTCCCAGATGGAGGCTGAAGACTGGAGAGAAAGGTCTTGCAATGGCAGTTCTGTTTCCTTCAGGGAATAAACTTTTTGGAGAAGTTTCATTGAGATCTGTGCTGAAACACTTCCGATCCCTAAAGTTAACCAGAGCAATCTGGTGCACTTGATTGGAGCCACGGCCTGGGTTCACAAACCACTCACTAGTTGTGTGACTCTGAGCAAATCACATCATCTTTCTGAACATCGGTTTTGCATCTTTAAATTGAGAGTGCTAGCATATAGATGGAGCAGCATGACATCTGACCTCATGACACTGGCTCTTTTGCCGTGGCAGTTATTCAGTTCTATGCACGTGATAAACTCACATAGAACTGTCCATGCGCACATTCTGCTAACGTCAGCTTCCTGGTTTTGATATTGTCCTCTAGTTACATAAGACACACCCATAGTGGGAACCTGGATAAAGGGTACAGGGGACCTCTCTGTGCTCTTTGAAACTTCCTGTGTGACTACATAATCATGTCAAAATAAAAGTTTCAGAAGTTAAGAAAATGCCAGTGATGGTGTTCCCTTAATAAGTGGAGTGAAGATGGGCACGATACCAAGTGTGAAGCTTGTGTACTCAGCGCGTGTGTCCTCTCCACCCTAGCCCTGGTGCGTGTGCGTGAATGCATTCGGAAGCTGGGCAGTTGGGTATCTACTTTGGTCACTCTTTGCTGGAGGGACCTGGTCCCCAGGTTAATAAAGGAAAGAGAATCAGAGAGGGTGGGGACAGACCCTGCACCGAAGCCTCATCAAAGCACAGTCCCACGAAGATTTAAGCGCAGGGACATTTTCTTTTTCAAGCATGCGGGTGCTGCGGTCTAAACACACGCCCTTGCGGCAGCAATGGATTTTGAAGTCAGCCCTGAGTTCGATTCCCCTCTCCCTCGCTTTTCAGCTATCTGCCTTGGGACTAATCATTCAGTTTCCTCCTCAGTGTAGGGACCACATGCAGTGATGAGAGCGGCGTGCCCAGCACAGCACCCGACACAGAGTAATAACCATTTATATCCTTGGCGTCCTGCTGGCTCCTTCCATTAGCACATGGGGTGATAAGCTGGGTTACAAATTTACAAAGAAACTCTGCTTCCAGGGAAAATCATTTGGCCCAAGCTCCAGGAGTGTCTTAATTCCCGGACACAACTGGCAAAGCTGCTCATGAGGACAGACATCAATCTGGCGCATTCTGTGACTGTGAGTGGGCTGTTCTGCAAACTGAGTGGCTGAGTTTTGCCATGTGGTTAGAATGACCAGGACTGGTTCGAGCAAGGCAAAGCCACTGATTCTTTTACTAGAGCAGGCCTTCTGGTGAGAAGGGCTCGTGTGTGGTTGGGGCACGCAGCCTGTATCCCTGACGCTGCTGCTTTCCAATTCTGCGGCCGTGGGTGATTAGCAACATCTGATTTGGCACAGGGCCTAGACCTCTGGCATTGAATGTGTTGATCACAAAATTGTAGCATAAGGAGGCTGGATGGATGCTCAGCTCCTTCCCTGCAGAGGAGGGGAAATGAGGCTAGAGAGGGGAGTAATTAGTCCAAGGCTGTGGAGTGAAGGCCAGAGCCAGGGCTGCCTGGCTGACTCCAACACCAGGCTTCCTTCCATTGTAGAACAAGGGCTTTGCTCAAAATGGGGGGCTTACTGTGACACACCCAGGCCCCTGGACAGCCAGTGGGCCCAGCTGCAGCTGAGTCTGAGCTGGCCCTGAAGTGAACCACCAATCCCAGCTTTTTATTGGTCTAGGCTTGGAAAGCCAAGGGGAGAAGGAAGCTAACTCCCAGTATCCAGGGAGAGGAGAGGAGCGGGGAGATGGCGCTGCCTCCTGGCTCAATGAGGGCCCCGCCCTCTGGGCTTCAGCCCCTCTTCCAGGGCAGCGGCCGTAACTCCACAGGCTCCCACACAGGCGCCACGTAGATGCTTGTCTTCCCTCTTCAGATGCCCTTCGCTGACTACACTCTCTCTCCTCCTCACCAAGGCTGGACTGATGGTGGTTTAGTTGCTAAGCTGGTCCAACTCTTTGCAGCCTCATGGACTGTAGCCCACCAGGCTCCTCTGTCCATGGAATTCCTCAGGCAAGAACACTGGCGTGGGTTGCCAGTGCCTTCTCAGGGGGATCTCCCTGATCCAGGGATTGAACCTGGGTCTCTGGCATTGCAGGCAGATTCTTTGCCATGTGAGCCACCAGGGAGCCAGGCCTGGGCTGAGCCCTCTTTTCTGCGCCTCCGCAGCTCTCTGGCCATGGCGGGCACAACGTCTCCCTCAGCGACTGAATCTGAGAAGAAAAGATTGCATTGCTGCTTTCTACATGTTCCGTACTTGGAAAGTGTCTGGCCCCTGGCAGTCATGTGACAGGTGTTTGTCAAATGCTAGTGGGCTGCAGACCTTCCCAGTTAGGCTCTAAGCCTTGAATGCTCCAACAAGTAGGATTTGGGGATCTTCAAGAGCCTGTGCCTGGCTCTCTGGCTGGAAGAAGCTAGCCTACACAGACCCAGCCCCTGGGGCCGCAGTGCAGAGGACAGCCTGACTATGCCTAGGACAAGAGAGGGGAGCCAGACCCCTGGGCGGATGCGCTTCCCACACCAGCTGACTGGCAGCTGCCTTGCTCATGGCCCTTGAGGGGAAAGAAGCCTGGCCTGGGCTCATCCACAACGTGGCTGAGAGCTGTGGAGAGACCCCTGATGCAGGCATGCAGTGAGAGGCCCACAAGGAGTGACTCCAGGAAGTCCTGGGTGGAAGGTGACCCTCCACGGCGCACTTCCTGTGTGAGGCAGGCCTCCTCGGGGGGCGGGCCTCGCTGGTGCTCACGCAGGCTCTGGGCCCCTTGGGTCAGAGAACCGACACTGTGTGGCGTCATCCAGAGGCGGCCCTTGGCCTCAGCGTGGGTGCACACGCGCCCTGTTGCCCCACAGACCCAGGATCCTTTCTCTTTCAACTTTTTATTTTGTATCGGATTATAGCTGATTAACAATACTGTGATGGTTTCAGGGGGATAGCGAAAGGCTGCAGCCATGCATAGGCGGGCATCCATTCCCCCTAAAGTCCTTCCCATCTCGGCTGCCACACGACACTGCGTTCCCTGTGCTGTACAGCAGGCCTTTGTCGGTTTCCCATTTTAAATACAGCCGTATGTACACGGGTCCATCCCAAGCCCCCTAACTATCCCTCCCCCTGGCAACCGTAAACCAGGAGTCTTGAACCTCGTCTCCCAAGTGCTCTCTGGCCTCATGTTGCTTGCACATTCAAGTCCAGACTCTGGGCTTTCCTCTACCTGGTCCCATTGACCTCCTGGGCCAACTTCAGTCACACTCTCTTTCCACATCCAGATCCACTGCCAGGCTCAGTAGTTGTTGCGTTCTTTCAGGCCCCAGGTCTTTGTTCCGGGGTCCCACTGCCTGAAGTAGACGCCTCTTTTTACTCTGCTCAGTCAAACCCTCCTCTTCGTTCTTAATGACCCCAAACAGAGTCATGTCCACACAAACTCTTCTGCAGCACCCCCCCGGAGTGACATCCCCCTTTTCTGGCCGCACGCAGGACTTGCGTGTTCATTTCATGACACAGCGCTTCATGCCGTGTTAGTTAGGTGGTTATAGCAGTCTATGAGCTCCCTGATACCAAGTGAGATCCATCCTCTCCTTATTCCTGGTGCCTTGGCTTGATGTGTGGCTCAGAATCAGGCCACAGCCGGTGAATAAACATGTGAGAGATTGTAAGAATAAATGAGAAAGATGAAAAGTCTCTTTGTTTATCGGAGGCACCATGGGGAATCTTTGCAGGCCGGAAGAATTTTGTAAGGATTTCTGGGCATGGTATCCAAGATAACATGGCATCCGAATAGCTGGTAATGGCCTCTACAGAAACTTCCAGCAGGGTCACCAGTGAGTGGCGTGAGTCCTGGAGGAAGGAAGCAAGAACTGAGGCTGGAGGTGGGAGTAGGGGTGGATCCCGTTACTCCTTCCCAGAGTGGCAGCTCTGTGGAGTGCCCATCCATGTCTGGGCCAGAAAGATAGGTGACCAGGGAGCCTTGGGCTTCTCTTTCACGGCTTAAAGAAGTTCAGAAATTTTCATTTGTTTTTAATACCTTTTTTTTTCCTGAGAAAAAAATATGGATGAAAGCATTGTTGATTCCCCTGGAGCCCTGCAGTCAGCATCTGTGGTCCACACCCTAACTTGATGGCTGTTCAGGGAGGTGGTCCCCACAGCCTCATGATCCCCACACTTTTTCTGGGCTGCAAAAATATGCGGGCTTGATTTAGTTTCAGAATCAGTTATAGACCTACTAGCAAGGACAAAAATGCATGATGACGTGGTTACAAGGACTTGGAGATCAAACAAGAGTTCCCAGGACAGTTTGAGGAAAGCAAAAGGAGCCAGACACAAAAGTAATGGAATGAGGTTTTGTGCTGGGTGACCCCAGGCCAGTCACTTAACCACTCTGAGATTTACATTTTTATTTTTCCTGTAAAAATGGATCCTATTTCACCTAATAATCATGTGAATCCCTGCCCTAGTTCCTCCCAGGATTGTGAAAGAGCAAAATCAATGTGAAACAGGATGCTCTCTTAAACAAGGGAGAGCTCTGCAAATGTGAGTCATCCTTAGTTAGACATGGCAAGGCTGCTATGAAACTGTGAAGTTTGGCCTAAACATTAAATTCTGGAACTCTCTTTCTAAAACTTAACTTTAAAGCAGATGGAAACACAATTTTTTTTTAGTGAAGGAATATAGCCCCCCAAATGGAGAAAGCATGCCTGCCTGCTTATCTGGGAGTGCCTGTTGGAAATCTATAGGCATCCTGTTGATTTGAATATAAATCTGAGTTGTTCCTGCACTTATCCTTGTTTAGCTAATTCAATTTTGAGGTAGATTTTGTTTAGGCGGTGATTATCTATTTGCTCATTTACTTTAGGCTCTCCTGCTTTTCTTTTGTGGGAAACTTGAGGAACCTTCCCCTGTGCAGACGTCCTGAGCACCTCTGGGTTCAGCCAGCTTATGGGAAGTCGGGAAGCGGTGGTCTCCACAGGAGCCCACAGTGCTGTAGTTCAGAGGGCGGCCGCAGTGAGTGCAGAGCTGCCAAGCAGATTCTGGAGTGACACTTTCAGGAAAGAAATTGTGGAAAAGTTGAGAAAATCTGGTCTCTGAGCACATTTGTTTATACAGACAGATCCTGCAAAAAAATCTTTACCAAGGTCTGGAGAGAAGCCTCTTGAACGTCTCTTGGACTGCAAGGTGATCAAACCAGTGAATCCAAAAGGAAATCAACCCTTAATATTCATTGGAAGGACTGATGCTGAAACTGAAGCTCTAATAGTTTGGCTACCTGATGTGAAGAGCCGACTCATTAGAAAAGACCCAAAAGCTGGGAAAGATTGAAGGCAGGAGGAGAAGGGGATGAGAGAGGATGAGATGGTTGGATGGCGTCACCAACTCCATCGACATGAGTTTGCGCAAACTCTGGGCAATGGTGAAGAACAGGGAAGCCTGGCGTGCTGTAGTTCACGCCAGAGTTGGACTGGCATGGATCTGGACACAGCTGAGTGAGTGAACAGCACAGGTCTGACGCAGCATCTGCCAGAGCTGGGGCACCACACTGACCCCTGCGTGGCTCAGCTGTGTGGGGCCAGCTCATAACCCCCTTCCTGTGTCTTGGAGGAAAAGGATCGCTCGTGAATACTCAGGCAGAGTTTCCTGTAATGAGCATTCAGATTCCCCACCAGACATTCAGGTTTCCCAAGCTATGTCCATCAGAGCTACATTTCTTTAGCAGGAAAAGTTCTAATTTCATCTGTTCTTACCTTTGTCCTGTATCTCTCAAATAGTCTAGCGTTCCATAATTATATATTTGGTCTTCAACTAACTAAAAGTTATGTGTAACTTGCTACTTTGCCCTGCGAACGTTTTCTGGCATTTTCAATATCTGTGTCTCTGAGCGTCAGCTGACAAAAATGTGATCACCGCCTAGGACTTGGACACCATCCTTCTTCACTCAGTCATTTGTCTCCTCTTTTCTTATTCTACAGAAATTATTGACTATTTCTGTGTTCCAGGCCCTGCTTTAGGCACTGGATCTTCAACAATGAACCAAATGAGCAAACAGTTGAGCCACGTGGAGCTCACATTCTGGAGAGGACAGACAGACCACGGATGAGTAAAGTATGCAGGATGTCAAACAGTGAAAAGTGATACGGAGGAAATACTGCAAAGAAAGGGAGAAGGGAGTGTCTGGAGTAGGGTTTGCTGTGCTGGGAAGGGTGGTTAGTAAAGGCTTTCCTGAGAAGTTGATATTTAAACAAAGGCCTAGATAAGAGAAAGCAGCCCAGGCAGGCATCCAGATGGGCTAATTCATTGTCACTCCAGGGACTCAGTTAATAATGTTCCTTTGTACCGGACATTGCTCAATGCAAACGGGATCCAGAGAGGACCAGTCTGGAGCCTGGGTGCCTCTTCTGTCTCGTGCATAAAAGGCCACAGCTTGGGATCACGTGATGAACATGTGCTCCGGCAGGTGCTTAAAGCAGGACCGATCCACACTCAGAGACGATTCTCGGGCA
Source organism: Ovis aries (assembly GCF_016772045.2). Classification (NCBI taxonomy): domain Eukaryota; kingdom Metazoa; phylum Chordata; class Mammalia; order Artiodactyla; family Bovidae; genus Ovis; species Ovis aries. The sequence continues at coordinate 43,778,992 of NC_056078.1, read as the reverse complement.
GCATTTTCTACGTTTCCAGAGTTACAGAGGAGTTCCGGGGCAGGAAGAAGGCATCCGTGAAGCTCTGAGGACATTCCAGCAGGACTCAAAAATCTGTTATGCCATGGGGAGCCAGCTCCATTATCAAGCAGTACACGTTGCCAAAGCCCCCTTCTCGTGCCTAATGCTCTTCTATCCCTCAGGTGAGGGGAGGGTACATCACCAAGTCAGGCTGAGGGTCTGGGATGAGCAGCCCCAGGACGGGAACATGTAAGGTTGGCTGGCCCTGGATGGGCACTATGGGGGCAAAAATAAGACACTGACTTAGCCCTCTTGGAAATGGGAGCTATTTAAGTGTACCTGCGGGTGCCTCGAGACAGCGGGATGTTAGGAATGAAGGCTCTCCAGGAGCTGGTTACAGTCTCCCCTAAATTTCTACTCATCAGCGTCATTGACCCAAACAGCACCTCCATATATGTGGATAGTTTGGAGGGAAACTAGCTGGGGAAAGCTTAATGACTACTTTCACTGGCGCAAAGATCTCTCATAAAATGGGGAATTAAACCTTGAAAAAGCCACCGTGGGAGTGCTGTTTGGAGCAGACGCTCTGATGCCGTCAGCGTCCCCTGTGCTCAGCGGGTTGGGTGGAGATGCCCCTCCTTAGCCTGCCGTTCACCACCAGCATCTCTGGCACCCAGGGACTGGGTGCTCACTTCTGCTGCAGGCAGAGCAGACAGACCGGAGGAGGAGGGCTCTCGCGCCCCCGGGCAGCCCTCAATTTTCCCGTTTGTCTGGTGTGTTCTCAGTCTTTCTCAGAGGCTCCCAGCTGGGTGAACCCCAGACTGCTCACATGGATCACTTGCACCCTAATGGGCCTGCTTGGCTGGGCTCTCCCCGTCTCCCTCCCCCACTCCCGCTCAGGCCTCCTGGGGTCAGATCTCAGATGCCTTCTGTGCGCTCTTGTGTGCTAGTCCCTTTAGCTGCGCTCGACTCTTTGCAACCCCAGGCAGCCCATCAGGCTCCTCTGTCCACGGGGACTCTACAGGCAAGAACACTGGTGTGGGCTGCCATGCCCTCCTCCAGGGGCCCTTCCCAACCCAGGGGTCGAACCTGCACCCCTTCCAGCTCCTGCATTGGCAGGCTGGTCCTTCACCACTGGTGCCACCCCTGGGAGTCCCAGGGAAGCCTCAGTTCAGCTCAGTTCAGTTCAGCCGCTCAGTCGTGTCCGACTCGTTGCGACCCCATGAACTGCAGCAAGCCAGGCCTCCCTGTCCATCACCATCTCCTGGAGTTCACTCAGACTCACATCCATCGAGTCCGTGATGCCATCCAGCCATCTCATCCTCTGTCATCCCCTTCTCCTCCTGCCCCCAATCCCTCCCAGCATCAGAGTCTTTTCCAGTGAGTCAACTCTTCCCATGAGGTGGCCAAAGTACTGGAGTTTCAGCTTCAGCATCATTCCCTCCAAAGAACACCCAGGGTTGATCTCCTTCCGAATGGACTGGTTGGATCTCCTTGCAGTCCAAGGGACTCTCAAGAGTCTTCTCCAATGCCACAGTTCAAAATCATCAATTCTTTGGCGCTCAGCCTTCTTCACAGTCCGACTCTCGCATCCATACATGACCACTGGAAACTTGCAGCCAAATCCTCAACTCGGGGTCTGCCTTCAGAAACCTCAAACAAGAACAGCAACCATTTCTGTATTATGAAGTTGTGCTCCTGAAAAACAAATGCCATAAGATTCATATACGATTCATAAAAAAGCCAAGAAGTCACACTAACATTCCTGAGAAGTAAAAGGTGATAAACCCACATCCATGCCTTTTTGCTGTATTTTGCGATAATCTCGGACATAGCTCGTGATTTTCAAGTGCCTGCTATAGATGCAAAAAATCTTCATGAAGAAACAAAAATGACACCTCAAATCCTATATGAAATTGATCACTCACTAGGATCAAGTACCATATGTCCCCAAAACAAAACGTTAATATTAAGGTGTAAAAAAATGCAGCCAAAAAGATGCTGAAGTAATTTGATGAAAACCAACATCCACTTTTTTATTCTAAAAACAAAAACTAGGGGGAAAAAAAGAAGAGATTTCTTTAGCCATGCACTCTAGTAAACATTATCTTTGTACAGATGAATTATATGTAATTATAGTTATTTTTTAAAAGTAAAAAGAGAACAAGATAGATACCTATCATAATTTTGATTTGCTTTGTCTTGGAATCTATTAAATAAGATATGAATTACAAATAAAAAGATACTTTTGGAAAACTGCACTCAAAGTTAATCATTTTAGGACAGCGTGTAGATAAACTCAAGATGATCAAATCTCAGAGAATAAGAGTTTAATAAGGTGGCCCCAATTTTTTTTTTACAATGATAGCCTTTCCACAGACAAGCAGTGCTTAATTAGGAAATACAGTACAAATGGAGATGTTATTTGCACACCTAAGAGCTCAAAATCTCTAGTGTATAAGTATAGGATCTAGGTCATGAAAACATTTCTCCAGAGATGTAAAAGAGGGTTTAGGTAAATGCAGAATCTTCACAGGTGTCAGAAGCTTGGGCCATCTCTTCCCAGCTGACTCCTCATTTCCATGTAATTCTCATTAAGGTGTCGATAGGAAATTCTTTGGAAGAAGCAATGCTTGTGACACATCCCTTTCTGTTATGAAGAGAGAGTCTCATTAAGGCAGAGTATCCAGCTCAGATGGTCTATGCTGGTAGAGCCGAGCAGACCTCTAGAGACACAGGGACTTGACGGTGCTCAGCGGGGCAGCCGGGGGTGGGGGTTGGAGGAACAAGCCAGTGGCGGCACAGTGGAAGGAGGCAGGTGTGGAGGAGATGCTGGCGTCAGCGTCAGGGACCACTCGGCTCTTGGCATTAAACTGAATCTTGGAAAGAAGGGAGGTGGTTTGCCCAGGTTCTTCGTTTGTTTTTATTTTATACTGGAGTGAAGTCGATTTACAACGATGTAATATTTTCAGGTGTGCAGCAAAGTGGTCCGGTTACACACACGTGCGTATCTGTCCTTTTTCAGATTCTTTTCCCATTTAGGTCGTCGCAGAACATAGAGCCACGTTCCCTGCGCTGTACAGCAGGTCCTTGCTGGCTCTCCGTTTCAAACACAGCAGTGTGCGCATGTCCATCCCAAATCCCAGTCTATCTCTGCCCGACCACACCCCTGTTCTCTACGTCTGAGTCCGCTTCTCTTTTGTAACTAAGTTAATTTGTGTCATATATTTAAGATTCCACATATAAGCAATATCACATATTTATCTTTTTCTGTCTGACTTGGTGTGATAATCTCCAGGTCCATCTTCCTCTGAGATGGAAGGAAAGGAAATGAAGACAGATGCAGAGCTTAGGGGCACAGGCGGCAGAGGCCCTGTCATCACTCAGCTTCAGCTGTCTATGCTTTTATTTTTTAATAATTCAAGTTACACACGAACGTGTCCTTGAAACCGCCAAGCAATATAGATGAAATACAAGCTCCCCTTGATCACATCACCATCCTAGTTTCCTGCCCAGAGATGGTCAATTCTTTCAATCTTGCTTTTAATCTGTGTCTCTTGTTTTTATCTATAAATAAGCATCGACTATAAAAACATGCAGTCTTTGCTCTGCATCTCTTCAATTTTCCTTCTTGAATGAGATCGCGCTATGCATACTGTTCTTCAGCTTGCATTTCTCTTCTTAATGTATCGGGGATAATTCACCTTAGCACCTTCAGAGCCATCTCCTTATTTAAGCGCTGCATAATATTCTGCGGTAGACACGTGTCAAAGCCATTCAAACATTTCTCATCCACAGAGAGATAGATTGTTTCAGCCATTTGAACTTGCAGCCACTCTGTAAAGGATATTTTGGTGTATATCTCTGTGTGTAGTTTGTTTTTGGTTTTTTTTCCTGGAGAGTTAACTGGAGGCTACATTTTTCTCAGGCAAGAGGGAGGTTGGAGCCACAGGGTGTTGTCAGGGAGAGAAGCCGAGGTTGAGTGAAGGAGGTTTGGAGGCCCGTGGAAACCTGAGCGCAGGTGCACAGGGGAAGCAGGTGGGGGTGCTGAACAGAGACACCCCTGGGCTCATCCTCGCCAGACCCAGGATGCCAGGGTAAGATGCTGCTGGGGGCAGAGGTTGGTTATGGCTCCCTATTAGAACCACCTCTTCGTCCTGAGACTTGATGGGGGTTCACACTCCCTGATGCAACTTGGACCTGTTGAATCAGGAACTCTGGGGGTAGGGTCTTGCCATGCAGCCCTTAACCAGCCCTCTGCTGCTGCTGCTAAGTCGCGGCAGTCAGGTCCGACTCTGCGCGACCCCATAGACGGCAGCCCACCAGGCTCCTCCGTCCCTGGGATTCTCCAGGCAAGAATACGGGAGTGGGTTGCCATTTCCTTCTCCAATGCATGAAAGTGAAAAGTGAAAGGGAAGTCACTCAGTCATGTCTGACTCTTAGCAACCCCATGGACTACAGCCTCCCAGGCCCCTCTGTCCATGGGATTCTCCAGGCAAGAGTACTGGAGTGGGTTGCCATTGCCTTCTAGGGGATTTAACTGCACTCTAAAGTTTGTGAGCCACTGTCCATGGCTTTCAAATCTACTTCTGCTTTATTGACTATGCCAAAGCCTTTGTGTGAATCACAACAAACTGTGGAAAATTCTTCAAGAGATGGGAATCCCAGACCACCTGACCTGCCTCCTGAGAAATCTGTATGCAGGTCAAGAAGCAATAGTTAGAACTGGACATGGAACAACAGACTGGTTCCAAACAGGAAAGGAGTGTATCAAGGCTGTATATTGTCACCCTGCTTATTTAAGTTCTATGCAGAGTACATCATGAGAAACACTGGGCTGGATGAAGCACAAGCTGGAATCAAGATTGCCAATAACCAGTAATAATTCTCAGTCAAGATTGAGAAATATCAATAACCTCAGATATGCAGATGACACCACCCTTATGGCAGAAAGCAAAGAACTAAAGAGCCTCTTGATGAAAGTGAAAGAGGAGAATGAAAAAGTTGACTTAAAGCTCAACATTCAGGAAATGAAGATCATGGCATCTGGTCCCATCACTTGATGGCAAATAGACTGGGAAACAATGGAAACTGTGACAATCTTTTTGGGCTCCAAAATCACTGCAGATGGTGATTGCAGCCATGAAATTAAAAGACGCTTGATTCTTGGAAGAAAAGTTATGACCAACCTAGACAGCATATTAAAAAGCAGAGACATTACTTCGCCAACAAAGTAATAGTCATAGCTATGGTTTTTCTAGTAGTCATGTATGGATGTGAGAGCTGGACTATAAAGAAAGCTGAGCACTGAAGAACTGATGGTTTTGAACTGTGGTGTTGGAGAAGACTCTTGAGAGTCCCTTGGACTGCAGGGAGATCCAACCAGTCAATCTTAAAGGAAGTCAGTCCTGAATATTCATTGGCAGGACTGATACTGAATACTTTGGCCACCTGACACAAAGAGCTGACTCATTTGTAAAGACCCTGATGCTGGGAAAGATTGAAGATGGGAGAAGAAGGGGACAGCAGAGGATTAGGTGGTTGGATGGCATCAACCATCCAACCTCAATGGACATGAGTTTGCGTAAACTCCAGGAGCTGGAGGGATGGGGAGGCCTGGCATGCTGCTGTCCATGGGGTTGCAAAGAGTCAGACATGACTGAGCAACTGAACTGAAATGGCTCTCACAGAACCCAGGCAGCCCCGCAACACAGCCTTGTGAGCCCTGTGATCACTCCTTTCTCCAGATACCCTTTCCCAACCTGCTCGTTTTCTTACATGTTCCGTTGTTTGGGATTCACCAAAAACTGCTCACATACGTTTCCTCAGCTGTCATTGTGTCATTTCCAGGAGGGCATAGTTACCCCCAGCTGGAGTCCCAAGACATTAAGCAACTGCCCAGGATGGCACAGCTAGTCAGGAAGGGCAGGGCTGGACCCACTTCTGGCTGACAGGCCCCCATTTCATACGGGTACTCGAGGCCCCAGCCTCAGCCTAATTCGCATGGCCCAGTCCTGCACCCTCCCCACCAACATTCTCTTACCCACATCCAAGCTAGGCAAAGATGGCAAAGACCCTGATCTCTTTCCCCATCCCACTGCAGAACTGCAAAGAAACTTTTATTTCTCCAAGTGATTCTCAGCCTCACATATACTAAATCTGCAACAGTAACTCGCAGCGTTTTGACGGGAGACTTCTGGGTGAATCTGACTTGACCTCTTCTCTCTGTCTCCTCTGCTGTGCCCCAGCCTCGCACGTGGTCAGCTCTCTGGACCAGTGTCAGAACAACGCCTAGAGGGCTGAGTCCTTTCCAGTGATGGGGACCGTGCGGGCGCGTGGTGACCATCACTGTGTTGGTCACTATGGGCTGCTTCTCTCTCAGGATGGTCGGGGGGGGGGGGGCTGAGGCTGCCCAGAGGACATGTCCCTCAACTCTGTAGATTCGCAGTCAAGCCTGTGGGTGTGGAGAGGCTGGGGAGTGGAGTGACAGTTTTATACAGAGCCCCCCCTCGCAGCGCCCCACCACCACTCCTGCCTGGCTCTTCTAGATTCAGGTCTACAGTGATGGCTCATCCTCTCAACTCTCTGCAAGGAGAAGGGATTGACTGGCACCAGGGACCACCGACGGGTGTCTCCCCTCCCCTCCCTCTTTGCCGTCTCTGTCCATCCATTCTTGCCATTGCAGGCCCAGCTCATGTGGTTTCCAAGCCCTGCACTCGAAGGCCTGGGTACGGAGGACCGAAACTGTTCCCTGCTCTGTGTTTCCTGACAGACCAGGGCCACCGCGCCCAGGGCCTCCCCACAGCAGGGCTCTGGGGTGAGGAGCACCTTAAGATGCACAGACAGTGCACGGAGCAGGCCACGTCACCCACAAAAGATGGGTCTCACAAGCCGCCATCAGGGCCAGAGGGGGCAGACACTGTCCAGGTGTCTCCTGACGGCTGTTTCCTTAGGAAGCTGTAACTGCAGAGCTGCAGCCCTCTCCGTCTGCTCCGAGATGTCTGGTAATCCCTGGATGAACATTTTCTGGCGCTCCTGTGGAGCATCGCTCTTCCCCTGCTCAGTACAGCTGGTCGCAGCCAACGGCTAGGGACAAGCAGGTAACAAATCACCTGCTGTAAACACGTACACAAAGAAGCATAAAGGAGGACCACGATAACGTTTATCATCTTCTTACAAAAACACACCCAGGGCCGTGGGTGGGGTCCAGGTTTAAATGCAGGGACACCAAAAAGCGTCCTAGGTTCTATACAGGGAGGGGGGCTGCCACGCGACCCGGGAGCTCGGTCCCCCACGGGAGGACCCCTATGCTGGCTCTCTGGCTAAGCTGATCCTCTGGGATGAACAAGCATCCAGACTCTTAGACCACCAGCACAGGCAGGCCCACAGGTAGATGTCCTACTGAACTATACTCTTTCCGGACAGAAAGCAAGCAGATCTTTGGGAAAATGAAATTACTTGTGTAGCTGACCCATCCATCCAGATACAAGAAGCGACATTTACAGAACACCTGTGCTTTCATAGCCAGAGCCCAGGATGGTTACCTGTACCCCTGGCAAGACAAATAGAGGCTGGTAACCATGGCCTTCTGACTACTGTCCTGGTTGTCAAAAGGAAGCCCTCTTAGATGCCTCTTTGAAAAAAGAATATGCTTTTAAAATCTCAAACATTAAAAACAACACAAGAGGCAAGAGATATTCCACAGGCAGGAAAATCAGTTTCAAAGTTCTTACTGATTTGAACCGTCAGAAACAAAAATGAGTTATTTGAATTTAATTTAAAAGGAAGAAAAAGAATGATTGGCCATTGGGATGAAATTTTTAAATATTTATGTGATTTTTGGGGGGCAGTTTCTCTGGTTCGTCCTTAATATCCTGCCTGGTACATCTTCTGCTCCTGGACCATGAAACAAGAGCCTCTTCTCACTAACTCCAAAGAGGCTCCCAGAGCTTCTCCAGGCATTTCCAAAGTGCTGATGTTTTTCTAAAGAGATAAAACTGGGTGGTCTGGAGGGAAAGTTAAGCTCCAGTTTACATTACTCCCCAGGGTGCAAACAATAGCCTCTTCTACGTTCTCTTCCTCTCCTCCTTGGCGTTCAGCTAAAGGCAGGCCAGTCGCTTTCATATTTTCTCCAGACTGTGGGATGGTTCTCCTAATGGAATTGAGCTATTTTCTTGTAGGTGAAGCTGAACCTTAACTCAATTGCCCAGAGAATTCCAAAGGCTTAATTCAGGCGACTGTTGGAGTAAAGAGAACCTGTGGACACAGAGTCCTGGGGACATTTTCACTGATCAAGGAGCAAACGCAGAGGAGAGCCCGTGTGGGGCGAGGCACACTGCAGGACGGACACCGCCCTCGGCACATGGTGTGTGGCGCTGGGCTTTAGTGCTGAATGTTAGGTGTATTAGGCCTTGTCACCAGAAGGGTTCTGAGATGCTGCTGTTTATTTTGGTTCCTACATTTCAATTAAAACACAATGCATCGGCCCTTTTTTTTTCAGTCTCTTGTTTAATTGTGAGATTATGGGCCATCATAAAACCTTCATTGCTCTCATATTTCTTCTTGGCAGAGTAGAGAAAAGCTAATTTGGGATTAGGTCCAGAAGCATTTGACCAAGCCTTCCTGCCATTTATTACTCCAAAGGCTCTGACAGTGCTAATGAATGTCTGAAGCTGTATATCATTTTATAAACACACGGCGCCCCAGGGTGGTGCCAATAAAATCTCCAGCGAAGGGCTGATGAGGGCCCATCCGAGTAAGAGGTAGTGATCGTTTTTAACAACTTACCAAAGGCTTGGCCTGAACTGAGCGCAGCAATGTGCGAGTCCAGGGGGAGGAATCCGCTCCTTTAGGGCCCCTGCTGAGCCCTGCAAGCGTTTCTGCTACTGAAGAGGACATCCGTCTGAGCTGTAGTTAAGGAGATGCAGGCGACGTGGAGACGGGCACATCCAGCCCCAGGCAGCCACAGAGAGTGGACACTGCCACATTCCCACGTGCTGGCTGGAGCTCCAGTTTGGGACTGTCTTCCTAGAAACTGGAAGGGACGGGGATTAGAGAAACATAAAAACTAGATGCTAAAGTAAGCTCTAAGATCAGCTGGGCACATCCATTCTGGAAGGAGAAGTGATCGATCTCCACCGAAACAATCAGTGAAGCTGATAGGGACAGCTTGCATTGCGTTTTAAAAATGGGACAGTGCGGTGTATTCCGATTTGAAATGTCGGCTGTGGGCAGGCAGATGGTCTGTCACTCAGCCAACCCACCAAGAGGTAGCCCTGAAGAGTTATAGGTGCAGACTGCTTGCCTTTAAATTGGGTTTATTTCTTGCTTTTTAGCTCCTCTCTGTTAAAGTAATGGCCTCAGACTTCATCTTCCCATTCAGGCTCCAAAGGGCAGACAACTGTGTCTTGAAAGGCTACCAGGGAAAGGAAGGTCTGGGGGTGGGGAGGCATTCTGCCCCAGAAGGCTGTGCAGGGACCATCTCCCCACCTCCTAAGGGTTAACAGTCAACACCTCTTACAGCCATGCTCCTCAACACCATAACTCTCCCTGGCTTTAGGATGGAATGCAAGTTGACTAAAAGTCAAACTTGGGTTGAATAGTCTGATTCTCCCACAAATATTTGCACAAGTCCCACACAGAGATGGGGGCTGCAGGGGCAGGGGGTAGTGAAAGGTGAAGAAAGCCAGGTTCCACACAGCACAGCTGGGTCATTAACAAAGGAAGAAAGAGGGTCAACCTCGGGAGCCACCAATGGAGAGTAAGGAATGTTCGAGGCTGCATTTCTCAGGATGTCGTTTGCGCTGACTCCCCATCCCTCAGTCCCTGGGAGTTTGGAGAGCTCCAACAGTACACAGAGGACTAGGTAAAGACGAGGCATGTACTAACAGGTGGCAGCAGCTCTCTGCTGCTGCTGCTGCTGCTGCTGCTACTAAGTCGCTTCAGTCGTGTCTGCCTCTCTGCAACCCCAGAGATGGCAGCTCACCAGGCTCCCCTGTCCCTGGGATTCTCCAGGCAACAATCTCTAACTGACTCAAAATTCAATATCAGCTTTGCCGTTCTGTTTTCTTGTGGGTATAATTTTCTTGTTTCTGAGTAGATAACAGACAGTGAGAGAAGATTCCAGAACACCTGTCTTTCCTCCTCTGGAAAAGACTTTGCTTTGTTTCTAGATGCAAAAAAAAGAAAAAAAAAAAAAAAACAGGCTGAAAAATGTGCTGCCAGATCTCATCACACTGGCTGGTTTGGAGAACAGTTTCCCCAGGTTCTGGCCGTCAGTTGACTGTCTTTTCATCTTGAATCAGTGAGTTTCTTTCATTTTTATGATTTGTTTTCGTGGGCACTTTGTTGGGGAATTGAAAGAGATTGTTTCAAGCCCTTCTTACCAGATTCCAGTTGAAACTGGAACCTCATACACGCAACTGCAAAAGAAGGTGGCCAGCCTGAACTTCTAGATTCCACAGAAGCCTAAGTCTGTGGCCAGGTGCCCAGTGGTGCGCCACCAGGCGGCCCCTGCTCTGCCATCCCCCGCCTGGCACTTCACTGCTTCTCCCAGCATGACTGTCATGCCGCATCCAGACAGCTCATTATTGCTCCCCATGCTTTCCACACTCCCTCAACTTTGGGCCCCTGTACCTGCTGGCGGTTCCTTCTGGAATGAGCTTTTCCACTCCATTTCCATCCCTCTACGCAGCACCCACAGGAACGTCTCACACCATGTGCCACACTCGATACTTGTCTCCAGTGTCCAGTCCCGGCTTCAGCCTGGCTGTCTATGTGTGGGTCATTCACATCTTATGGATACTCAGCCGTGAGCACGGTTCCTGGGTCCAGATCATGCTCTTAGAACCTACCAGGACCCACAGTGCAGAACTTTCCATGTAGGACATTCAGCTAATCTTTACTAATTAAAGGAATGAAAGCGTTCCATAAAGCGAAATAACTAAACCCCATTAGATTTCTTTGAAACATGTGCTGGAACATTTTTAACCCATCCAGTTTTATTTTATTTCATACTCTCCCATCCCTTACCTCAATATACAGCTTCTCATGTGTATAGATTGTGGGGTGGGGGGCGGGGTTTGGAAAAAAAATCAAGTCTGTATATTTCCCTTTTACAATGGGTGAGACATTCATACCCATCATAAGTACAAAGAAAGGAGGATTCTGAGCCGCTGAGCGTACATAATGAGGCCCTGCTAGCATATGTATTTGGGGCTCCAAAATCACTGCAGCCATGAAATTAAAAGATGCTTACTCCTTGGAAGGAAAGTTATGACCAACATAGATAGCATATTGAAAAGCAGAGACATTACTTTGCTGACAAAGGTCCATTTAGTCAAGGCTATGCTTTTTCCAGTAGTCATGCATGGATGTGAGAGTTGGACTGTGAAGAAGGCTGAGCGCTGAAGAATTGATGCTTTTGAACTGTGGTGTTGGAGAAGACTCTTGAGAGTCTCTTGGACTGCAAGGAGATCCAACCAGTTCATTCTAAAGGAGATCAGTCCTGGGTGTTCTTTGAAAGGAATGATGCTTAGGGCTGAATCTCCAGTACTTTGGCCACCTGATGCAAAGAGTTGACTCATCAGAAAAGACCCTGATGCTGGGAGGGATTGGGGGCAGGAGGAGAAGGGGACGACAGAGGATGAGATGGCTTGATGGCATCACCAACTCGATGGACGTGAGTTTGAATGAACTCTGGGAGATGGTAATGAACAGGGAGGCCTGGCGTGCTGCGATTCATGGGGTCGCAAAGAGTCGGACACGACTGAGCGAATGAACTGAAATGAACTGAACTGAACTGATCTGAGCATTTATATTTGAGCTTCATATGTTTTACTGGGTTGAAGAGAGCAAATATGAGAAAAGTGGAAAAAAAACACACAAAAGTATAAGTCACACAGTAATGTTCGACTCTTTGCATCCCCTTAGAATGTATCCCACCAGGCTTCTCTATCCATGGGATTCTCCAGGCAAGAATACTGGAGTGGATTGCCATTCTCATCTTCAGGGGATCTTCCTGGTTCAAACCCTGGGTCTCCTGCATTGCAGCCAGATTCTAGAAAGTGCTGTTAATTGAGGGGGACAGTTTATAATTAACCAAAAGAGGTTATTTTATAGTGCATCAAATTTAAAAAGGAAAAAAAATGTGCATATACTTCTTAAGCGTAATTCAAAAGATCTTCTTAAGGGCAGTGTATTAGTCAGGATTCTCCAGAGATATAGAAGCAATAGTATGGATACATATGAAGATAGAGATATATAAGCACATTTATCTTTCTATCCATGGGACTATGTAGAGAGAGGGACAGGGACAGAGAGACACAGAGAGAGAGAGACAGAGACAGAGATAGCAACACAGAGCAACAGAGATTGACTGGTTTTAAGGAACTGGCTCATGTGATTGTGGAGGTGGGCAAATCCAAAATCTGCAGGGCAAGCCAGCAATCTGGAGATCCAGGGAAGAGCTGATGTTGAAACTTGAGTCCAAAGGCAGTCTGGAAGCAGTGTTCCTTCTTTCTCGGGAAGTCAGTCTTTTTGTCTTTAATTGATTGGATGAGCCCTGCCCTGCTCCCTGCCCGTTATACAGGGTGAACTGCTCTACTCACCGTCTACTGGTCTAAGTATTAATCTTATCTAAAGAATACCTTCATAACAACATCCAGAGTGGTGTCTGACCAACTATCAGGGTACAGTGGCCTATAAAATTTAGCACATAATATTAACCAACATAGGTAGTATCTTCAGTTCATTTCAGTTCAGTCGCTCAGTCGTATCCAACTCTTTGCGACCCCATGAATCACAGCACGCCAGGCCTCCCTGTCCATCACCAACTCCCGCAGTTCAACCAAACTCATGTCCATCGAGTTGGTGATGCCATCCAGCCATCTCATCTTCTGTCGTCCCCTTCTTCTCCTGCCCCAATTCCTCCCAGCATCAGGGTCTTTTCCAATGAGTCAGCTCTTCACATGAGGTGGCCAAACTATTGGAGATTCAGCCCTAGCATCAGTCCTTCCAATGAACACCCAGGACTGATCTCCTTTAGAATGAACTGGTTGGATCTCCTTGCAGTCCAAGGAACTCTCAAGAGTCTTCTCCAACACCACAGTTCAAAACCATCAGTTCTTCGGTGCTCAGCTTTCTTTACAGTCCAACTCTCACATCCATACATGACAACTGGAAAAAACATAGCCTTGACTAGATGGATTTTGTTGGCGAAGTAATGTCTCTGCTTTTGAATATGCTATCTAGGTTGGTCATAACTTTCTTTCCAAGGTGTAAGTGTCTTTTAATTTCATGGCTGCAATCACCATCTGCAGTGATTTTGGAGCCTAAAAAAATAGTCTGACACTGTTTCCCCATCTATTTGCCATGAAGTGATGAGACTAGATGCCATGATCTTCGTTTTCTGAATGTTGAGCTTTCAGCCAACTTTTCCACTCTCTTCTTTCACTTTCATCAAGAGGCTTTTGAGTTCCTCTTCACTTTCTGCCGTAAGGGTGGTGTCATCTGCATATCTGAGGTTATTGATATTTCTCTCGGCAATCTTGATTCCAGCTTGTGCTTCATCCAGCCCAGCATTTCTCATGATGTACTCTGCATATAAGTTAAATAAGCAGGGTGACAATATACAGCCTTGACATACTTCTTTTCCTATTTGGAACCAGTCTGTTGTTCCATGTCCAGTTCTAAGTGTTGCTTCCTGACCTGCATATAGGTTTCTCAAGAGGCAGGTCAGGTGGTCTGGTATTCCCATCTCTCTCAGAATTTTCCACAGCTTATTGTGATCCACATAATCAAAGGCTTTGACATAGCCAATAAAGCAGAAATAGATGTTTTTCTGGAACTCTCTTGCTTTTTCGATGATCAAGCAGATGCTGGCAATTTGATCTCTGGTTCCTCTGCCTTTTTAAAACCAGGATCATATATTATATATATATTATATATAACATTATATATATTATATATATATATATGGGGGTTACTTTACTTGAAAAAAGAAACTCCAGCTATACTGTGGAATTCTCGGATAATTCTCTGTTAATATTACTGGCCTCCACAGAAAGATTTAAAACTACAAAAATGGGAAACCTGGTCCCGTCTGTGTCGATCTGAATTGCTATGGAATGCTATGGATTGCTATGAATTGCTATGGAATGCTATGGAATGCTATGAATTGCTATGAATTGCTATGGATTGCTATGAATTGCTATGGAATGCTATGAATTGCTATGGATTGCTATGGAACGCCATTGAGAGAGCAGGCATCTTTGCTGTCCGTGTTCCTGCTTCCCAGAGGAGACCACCTTTGTCACTGCAGCCCTCAGGCCTTAGGGGAGGGAGCCTGGAATATTCAGGAAGGGGACTTCTTCCCGGGTTAACGACCCACAAGCCTTCTTTGAACCAGGGCCTTCACCCTGAAGAGTGTGTGCAGAGGGGCTGATCCGGGAAGGAAGGTGTAAACAATGCCAGATGCAGACCTGAAAGGTGTCAGAGATGGCAGGATGCGCTTTAAATTTCATCAGGCCACTAGTGGAGGAGAGAGGTCCAGTTTGTGCTACGAGGCTCAGAAGGCAGAAGGTGCGGAACTATGGAGGTTGGTGATGCATCTCAGGCCAGCACAGAGCGCCTTGAGCTCTCAGCTGCGCAGCACACTTTTCCTGCCTCTCGGGCTGCTGGACCACCTGTGCAGTGAGACAGCAGAGGGCAAGGCCAAGTGGTCTTTGAGATCCCTTCCCCATTATGTGACCCTGGATGTGGTGGTCTGGATAAAGAATCAGGGACAAATGTGGGAGGTGTTTGTAATGGAAGATAGAGCCAGTTTCATAGTTGTTGGAGAGTTGGAAGAAGGTCAGTTCCAGTTTGGACACGTTAAGTGTGAGGGCTAAAATGTCATCCAAGGGGTGTTGTTCTATAACCCAGTGCAGGTGAGGCTTTGGAGGGGAAGTGAGAAGGTGGGGTCAGATTAGTCTCATGGTCATTTCTCAGAGGACAGTGGGTTAGAAGCTGGATCAGATATTGCAGAGGCTGTGTTAGAAGGTGATGAGGGAGAGCAGAGAGCCAGGAACCCTACCATACTTCCTAGGGGTGAGGACTGTGGGTCCCCATCCAAATATCACCTGACCTGTATCCCAGGAGCGGAAATCTCATGAGAGCTCACTGGAAGACGTGCTAAAGGACAGGCCATCTTGGTGCAGCTTTGCAGACAGAGAAAGAAGGAAGAAAGAGCAAGAAGAGAAGGCTTGAGAGAAGGAAAGACGGGGAATGGAGAACCATTTGACTCTCTTATTATACACACACTTATATATAGCTAATTAAGAAATATAGTGACTATTTTCCAAAAATTCAAACACTAATTATAAACACAGATTCTTACTACTTACCCTTCACCTCTATTTCCTTCTTTTTTGACTTTCCTGAGGCTTAAAGCCAGAGGCAGGGCTGGGTGGCCATCGATATATGGCAGCTTGGCTTTGCTTGTAGGGTAAAGACAGAGTCTTGCGTGCTGATGGGGGGAGATGGTGGGTTCTGGGCCAGTTAGCGTGTGCCCTTCCTTAGAGCCCTGGGAACTCTGAGAATAATGAGTTACTTCTTCCCAGGACTATTATTTATTGCATCTTCAGTACAGATTTATGAATGTGTTACTTGCTTAAAAGTTGTCTTTTCTTTAACAAAAGAACAGACATATCCTGTGTCAGCACTATCAAACTATGGGAAAATGTTCAAAGGAAAAAGATGCTTCTGGTTACACCCTAGAACCTGGATTGATAGAAAGAAGCCTATTAAAAGAACACGCATGATCTTCCAGGCTCTAATAGTCACACTTTTGCAGGTGTGGAAAATGAGGCCAACAAGCTGGAAGTGATGCGTCCACAGTTAGGTTACGTGGCCAGGTCATCACTCGGTCCTGTGTTTTCTGATGTTAAGAATAATATTTATTGCTGCTGCTGCTACTGCTGTTTAGTTACTAACTCATGTCTCACTCTTTGGGACCCCCCTGACTATAGCCCACCAGGCTCCTCTGTCCGTGGGATTTCCCAGGCAAGAATACTGGAGTGGGTGCCATTTCCTTCTACAGGGACTCTTCTCAACTCAGGGATTAAACCCATGTCTCCTGCTTGACAGGCAGATTCTTTATCACTGAGCCACCTGGAAAATCCGTAATAGTTATTATTCCTATAATAACGGCTTATTACGCTCATAATCCAGTAAGGGCCAAGATCCATAGGTGTACAAGAAGTTCAAAGGCAACGGCACGGAGTTCACGGGGAGTGTGGAAAGTCGGGGTGGGAAGCGCAGGGCCAGTCTGGGGGAGCACGGCTTCTACTCAGCGCCGCGTTCTCCTACCTCTTCCTTTCACACTCAACGAAAGATGACTTCCCTCAAACAGCTGTGGTTCCTGTTAGGAATCAGGGGATATTTTGATGATTTTGATATTTGATATTTTCTTATAACGAAACTCAGGAACGCTCAAACACTCACCCAAAGCATAACAACGCCTCTCGGTGAAATTCTAGAGGGCAACACACGCTCAAAGCTGCACAATTAGTAGTATGTACGCTGATAAACCCCCGCACAGGCCTGTCTGGGACTGAGCCACAGCCAGCGGTGCGGCACCTCCCCCCCTTTAAGCCCAAAGAGTGTCATCAGCTGACTCCTGAGCGCAAAGCCCTGAGGCCTCCTGAGAACGAGCATGACTGAGAGGGAGGTGAGGAGGGGTCTGCTGCCAATGCCGAGTAATGGCGTGCGGACCAGCCTCTGGTTAGGGGGACCTCGGGTGAGAGGAGGGACAAAGGGCGAGGTGGGAAAGAAGACAGGGAGAGAGGGAGATGAGAGAGGGAGACTGCAAGAAGCACGTGGTGAGTGGGGGACGGGGCTTGGCCAAGAGCAAATCAGAATTGAAATATTATTGCTATTAGATCCTTGAAAAGAACATAAGAAAGAGGAAAAATTTGAGAATCCCAAGAGGAGGTCATTGAGTTCTAATTGAAGGCAGATTCACCTATTTGCGCAAACTGGGGCCAGAAGTCCAGCCCCTACAACTCTTAGTGGGAGGTGGGGGTGGGGAGGTTCAAGAGGGAAGGGACACCTATGGCTGACTCATGTTGTTGTATGGCAGAAACCAGCGCACTATTCTAAGGCAATTGTCCTCCAATTAAATATAAAGTTTCAGAAATTAAAATAAAAAGTAAACCTTTATCGCTTGTGAAAGGCAAAGAAGAAAGGCATGAAATTTCCCCTTCCTCCAGCGACGGCCATAGCGCAGCCTCCTCTTAACGTGCACCTCTGGGTCCACGCTGCTAGCCAGCATCTCTCCCCTGCGCTTGCCCGCGGGAAGCTCTCACCTGCTTAGCTTGCTCTTTGACACATACGCCCCGCCTCGGAAGGGAAATGAGGGGATCAGCGCCAGATGTGCGCACGCAGGACGGACGGGTGTTCGGGAATGCTCACTTGTCTCTGCCACCTCATAACGCGGCGGCTCCTTTCCTTCGGGGCTAGCCATCTGTGACTCGGTGACGGTGGGCCGGTCCTGCGCTGTCAGCCCCGCGTCCATCTCCGAGAGCTGTGTGCTCCACGGCCTGGCTGGGTTTGCCCTCAGCTGACTGTGG
This sequence comes from Ovis aries, assembly GCF_016772045.2. Classification (NCBI taxonomy): domain Eukaryota; kingdom Metazoa; phylum Chordata; class Mammalia; order Artiodactyla; family Bovidae; genus Ovis; species Ovis aries. Next base: position 43,761,383 of record NC_056078.1, on the reverse strand, counting down.
AAAGGCATGAGCCCCCTCTAGAGCAGTGTGCTAAAGAGAGATGCCCTCAGATGCTGTCTGAGGTGGAAGGGCTGGTCATTAGAGATGTGGGGAGCATGAGGCATGGTAATCAGGACATGGCTTATTCCCTTTATTTCGGAAATTGGCAACAACTTGTTAAGACCTCCTCATCCCTGTGTATTTGAATTTGGAAATCCAAACCTTTCTTTGAAAATAATTTGCAGGGAATGGAGAGTATTGAAGTTTAAAGTTGGAAGGAAGTAGAACAATTAACTTATAAGAGAGAAAAGGAAGAAAGAGGTTATCTGGTGTGATTAGCCTTTCCCAGTTCTCTCCCCTGTTGTACAGATGAAGAAATAAAAGGTCAAAAGTATAGCTTTTACATATAAATTCAGGAAAAATCCATTACGAATAAAATATCTAATCTTTCATTTTTGAAAGACTGTCAGTTTTATTAATAAATTAAAAAGTAACTTGTATGAGTACACGCCGATCTCTTCCAGCAATTCTCCAGTTTATTCTCTTATGAAATGTGACTGTCTCAATATTAACAATCTATTCCTAGTTGGGCCGCTGGGTCATAATGTAATTCTGTGAATTTTTTTCTCATTTATATTCATCCCTACGGTTATCGGAGTAGAAATATAAATGAGAAAAAAATTCACAGAATCCATCCTCACGATTACTGTGCTTCCCTCATAGCTCAGTTGGTAAAGAATCCACCTGCAATGCAGGAGACCCCAGTTTGATTCCTGAGTCAGAAAGATCCACTGGAGAAGGGACAGGCTACCCACTCAAGTATAAATGGGCTTTCCTTGTGGCTCCGCTGGTAAAGAATTCCCCTGCAATGCAGGAGACCTGGGTCCAATCCAGGAGACCTGGGTCCAATCCAGGAGACCTGGGTTCAATCCAGGAGACCTGGGTTCAGTCCTTGGGTTGGGAAGATCCCCTGGAGAAGGGAAAGGCTACCCACTCCAGTATTCTGGCCTGGAGAATTCCATGGATAGTACAGTCCATGGGGTCGCAAAGAGTCGGACACGACTGAGTGATTTTCACTGTCACTTTTCACTTTCACAATTATTATTATTCTATGGATAATTATCTATGAATCAAAAGAACAGAAAAGTATCTTATGTTCATGATTTGGAAAACTTGGTATTATTAATGTATCATCAATACCCAAAGTGATCTACAGATTCAGTGCAATCTCTATAAAAACCCCAATGATATCTTTTGCTTAAATAGAAAAAGCCATCCTATAATTCATATGAAGTCTTAAGGGACCCTGAATAGCTAACACAGTATTGAAAAAGAAGAACAAATTCGGAGGTCTCACTTCCTAATTTACAGACGTAGTACAGAGCTGCTGCTGCTGCTGCGAAGTCGCTTCAGTCGTGTCCGACTCTTCGCGACCGCATGGACTGCAGCCCACCAGGCTCCTACGCCCATAGGACTTTCCAGGCAAGAGTACTGGAGTGGGAGTACAGAGCTAGGGTAATCAAAATAGTATGGTACTGACATAAAGGCAGATATATAAATGAATGGGATAGAATAGATAGCATAGAAATAAACCCTTACACACATGGTCAAATACTTTTCAACTAGGGTGCCAAGCCCATATAATGGAGAAAGGAGTGTCTTTTCAAGAAATGGTGCTAAGAAAATTGAATAAATACTTATAAAAAATAAAGTTGGATTCTTATACTATATAAACAGTTAATTCAAAATAAATCAAAGACCTAAACACAAAAGCTAAAACTATAGCAATCCTAGAAAACATAGAGAAAAATTGTGTCTTTGGATTTAGCAATGATTTCTTAGATACAACAAGAAAAGCACAGGCAAAAAAAGAAAAAGCAGATAAGCTGAGCTTCCTCAAAAGCGAACACTTTTATGCATCGAAGGACACTGTCAGCAGAGTGAGAAGGAAACCCTTGGAATAGGAAAAATATTTATAGTCACACATCTGATAGGGGTTAACATCCAAAATATCTAAAGAGCATCTGCAACTCAGCAACAAATAGAAGAGCCCAACTTCAGAATGGGCTGATGTCGTTAATAGAGATTTCTCTAAAGAAGACAAACAAACAGGCAACAAGAGCATGAAGAGACACTCAAGCCATCCAGCCATCTCAACCTTGGTCATCCCCTTCTCCTCCTGCCCCCAATCCCTCCCAGCATCAATGTCTTTTCCAATGAGTCAGCTCTTCACATGAGGTGGCCAAAGTACTGGAGTTTCAGCTTCAGCATCATTCCCTCCAAAGAAATCCCAGGACTGATCTCCTTTAGAATGGACTGGTTGGATCTTCTTGCAGCCCAAGGGACTCTCAAGAGTCTTCTCCAACACTGCAGTTCAAAAGCATCAATTCTTTGGCACTCAGCTTTCTATATGGTCCAACCCTCACATCCATACATGACCACTGGAAAAAGCATAGCCTTGACTAGATGGATCTTTGTTGGCAAAGTAATGTCTCCGCTTTTTAATATGCTGTCTAGGTTGGTCATAACTTTCCTTCCAAGGAGTGAGCGTCTTTTAATTTCCTCAATGTAAACAAACCTAACATGCGTTCTCAATAATAAGCGGGCTCCTCTTCTGAAGGAGATTCTGCCGCAAGGAGCACTGAGCTTTCTTCCGCTCTCTTCTCTACTAAGGCTGTGAACTTGGGCAAGCCGTCCACCTTCTCTGGACATCAGACGCAATTTGGGTTTAATGATGGTTTATAGGGGATTAAATGTGCAAGTATTCAATAGGTTTTGTTAAGATGTATGATCTGTTGTCTGCAGAGAGTCCTCTTACTAACACAGAAAGAAGGGACAAAGTATGATGACAACAAACTCCCAATGTCTGTGTTTCTGTTCTTGACTCCTTCGTTCTTCTTCTTCTTAGTTTGAAGGCTTTTTTCCCCTGGCCACACACACACATAACCCAGCTTACACTGGAAAGGTGTTATTGCCAAGATAATTTTCTCCGTATTGGCAATGCATTAATTTCCACCGCCACTCTGAGGGCCCGTTCCATTTCTCCATGTCTCCAAAGTGGCCCCAGAGCATTAGCCTGTCCTTGTCCCTCTTAGGGGCAATGAAGGAATTCTCTCTTGCACTGTTACTGGTGAAGATTTATTTCAAGTTTCTGAAGGGAGGTCAGGTAAATTGACCTCCAATATACCCTTCAGCCATGAGATTCGCCGATTCTTGGATTCTAAAATCTACTGAAGGAATGAGATAGGATCCGCTTCTCTTTCCAACCGTCCCCCAATAAAACGAGCAGGACAGGGGCCCCGGGTGATTTCAAATCTCCTTTAGTGGATAATGGAATTCAGGTTTTTGTAGATACTGATCTTTATGACTCTTCTTGATGCAGCTTAAGAAAGTCTGACCTATTATTTGGACCCAAATCTCCCCTGAACCACGTTCCTTCTGATTTACATCCAGTTAAGACACATGGTGCTCTTTCTTAACTATATTCTGCTGGGGAGAGAAAGGGGATATGAACCGTGACAAACAGCAAATGCCTTCCATCAGATTTGCCAGACCTGAGAAAGGCATGCAGGACTTCGTGTGGCCCTAGTTACTGTGTTCCTTCCACCCTCCTGGTTTCTGGGAGAGCCTGGATGTAACTGACAGCAGGTAGGCAGTGGCCTCTTGCAGCCCCTTTCCCCACAGCCCCACAGTGCCCAGTACAGAGTCACCATGGGACCCTGTCCACACACAGACCTGACTCAGTACTTTCTGCTCTTTCGACTTCTCCCAAGCAGAGCCGCTCAGGTCCCTCAAATACGGCCTATCTATCTGTCCAACCCTTGGAACTTGGCCTCCCACTTAGTAAGCTCTTCTCTGTCTTTCATTAGCTCCTCTGATTTCATTCTGGGCCCTTCAAAACTATTCTGCACACAGCTTCCATAGTACTAATGAGAAAATTCAAATCATATTATGTTTACTGCTGTTGTTCAAATAGAATTCTTACTTAAAAATGATGCAAAATATTTGTCTGGTGCCATCAAAGCCAAATGTATAAAACCAGATATATTTCACTTGCATTATGTCTAAGACTTTCATTTTTATGTTCACAGGTGAAACTGGTCTGTGAAATCCTCCACCTTTTGTGGTTCTTACCCAGCCTTGTTATCAAAGTAATATGAGAAATATTTCCTCTTTATCTACTTTTCTTGAACATTTTGTGTAAGATTGGAATTCAAATTTGTTTTCCTCATTTCTACTTCCTTGTTTTCTTCATAAGAATATTTTTTTAGTAAACATTTAATTTAAACCTTTTTTATAACTGGCTTAGTAAACATATTTCTCTATGCACTTGATTATTTAAATTTAGATGTTTCTGTACTTATTAGGATACAACATGACTCTTTTAATTAGAAATAATTAAATTTAATATTCAGTTCCTTGCTTACACTCAATAGCCACATGCAGTTAGTGGCTACCGTACCGGGAAGTGCAGACATAAGCTATTTCCACCATCACAAAGTTCTGTTGGACGACACTGGTGGAGAATATCCTTTAGTCAGGCATTTCCACAGCTGGCCTGTTCTCTAACCCATGGTATCCTGGCGCACATCTCCATTGGTCAGTCCGCAACCTCCACAATGCCACCACTGTATTTTATTTCATTCACAGACCTGCCACTTTCCAGCAAAATCTTCTTCATCTGTCTTCCCATTATTGCTGTATATAGCCCATAAGAACAAGGACTTCTCTGGCTTTTTTTTTTTTACCACTGAATCCTCAGAGAATGGAAGAGTACCTTGGGGAGAGGAGGTGTTCAACAACCACATATTAAGTGAAGTGGATTGAATGGCAAGGGAACTCCACTGATGGCAAGTTAAGATTTTTGCATTTAAAGAGACGTGAATATGTGCCTGATGGCATCTTACCCTTCTGGGCTGTAGGGCCCCTCGTTGTACTCTAGACGGCTTCCTCCTGCGCCCTTCCTTTTCTCTTGCTCATGGCACATCTGTCAGGAGCACCAGAAGCTTGCTCATCTCGTTGCCATCTTTCAAGAAGAGGCAGATTTGACCTGACTGATGACCCTATTGCGCATCTGCTGCTTCTGTCATTAATACCTTCTCTTACTTTAATATTTCCTTCTTTTTTCCGCCTTTGGGTTTATCCTGTTAATCTTGTGCTATCTTCTTTTTCTTTTAACTTAGTTCAATAATGTAAGCTTTTTCTCCTTTCCAACATAAGTAAAAATATTTAGACCTCGTTTGATGCGATGTTTCAGCTAAATCCATGCCTTTAGAGAGGTTGTACTTTCACTATCACTAAATTTTTAAGTGTTTTTAAGAATTTCCATGTCTCCTTCGGTGCATGAGGTAGGTACAGGAGTGGCTTTTTCTTTTTGGTCTTTTTTATTTTTATTTTTAGTGGTTTCTTTATTATTATTATTCCAAAATACATGAGGCTGGTTTTAGTTACCTTACATCTTGGTGAAGAAAATCTTTTCTGCATGTTACAGATTCTTTGGAATTTGTTGAAACTTGCTTTAAAGCTTGATACTTGGTCAATTAAAGCACATATATACCATGTGTTCTTGAGCAGAATGTTTGTTTAATTATTGGGTACAGTGTTCCATATGTGTCCATTAAATTTTTAATTTGGAATATATTGTTTTTCTTCACCAGAAGTGAGGCTGTGGTGACCCTCATAGGAAAGAAAAAAAAAAAAACAGGAAAAAGATAATCCCTTCCCTCCTAACCCTGGGCTCTCCCTCTAGCTCCATCTGGTGGCAGAGTTTAACAGGGAGTGGCTGGCCAAGAAGAAATGGAGTTTCAGGGTCCAGCCCCACCACCACAAAGCCTAGTGTAGGAAGATGAGCTCAGAGCAGAGACATGATGCCTTAAGAACTGGCATACATGCGATGGAATTAAGACTGTGATTTGCTTACCTGTGTATGTGTGGTGTTCCAAGACAGTGCTACAAATAGCATCCAACCGTGAGACGCTCATCGTGGTGGATAAAATCGCTGACCTGGACTTGCAGGAACAGCACTAGAGGGAAGTGAAAGCAGTGATCTGATCCTTCTTCTGCAAATCTAGTCTTTCCTGTGTCTTACCTTTCCAAATACCTCCGTCTGCCCATTTGCCTTTGAAGTGTTTCTTATTCAGTAGGAAAAGACCTTTATGTAATGAAATAAAAAGAATTTTTATTAGATGGGAAAGTCTCCAACATCGTTTTAATTTATCCACATGGTCCATATCATTGTATCCACACAGTGTTTCTCCGGCCTCGTTGATGTCATTGATCATAGCTGCTCACAGCCTAACTAAAGAGGCCGCCACCATACTTTGTGACGTATAGCAAGGCATGGCCCCTTCATACTCTGGGGTGGCATTCTAAGTGTGTGGAGGCTGCACAGACAAACTGGAACCTACCTCAGGGGACTCACAGCTCGACAAAAGAGGAAAGACATGCGAAGTTGACCATATTGGAAATATTCGATCATTTTTCAAGGCACTGTTACATTTCCACATTCCTTCAGTCCAAGATGCCGGTACAGTGAGTAGCGGGACTTCCCTGGCGGTTCAGATGGTAAAGAGTCCATCTGCAATGCAGGAGACCCAGGTTCAGTCCCTGGGTCCAGAAGATCCCCTGGAGAAGGGACTCACTACCCACTCCAATATTCTTGCCTGAGAATTCCGTGCACAGAGTCCTAGAGTTATCCAACTCTCTCCCTGGCTCATAGCCAGTCAGTAATCAGATGCAGTTTATTTTCACAGCAGTGTCTCTAGGAATCCCCAGTTCTTGTCTTCCCAAACCCTCTTTTAGAGGACCTCACCAACCCAAGCTCCCCTCACTGCCCAGTGTGGCTTTCCTTTTCAGCCTCATCTCTAGTTTCCCACATCTAGCCCCAGGCTGCTTATCTGCATTCCCTGGACCCTGTATCTGCTGCCTCCTGCCCTTTACCACTGTGACCAGGGAAGGAAAGGATGATTATTCTTTTAAACATATTTTGGGCAAACAGCACTTTTAGGAAAATAGTCCCAGGGAATGCTCATATTTGAAAGGGAGTCATCCAGATTACCTTATCCAGTATTACAATTTGGATGTCTAAAATGATTAAAATTATTTGAAAGAGTTCATTTTTTCATTCTCTGGGGGAAAAAAATGCTGAGTCATTATTACTCACAATTCACAAAATAAATATCTATGTATTTCACGAATGCTTCTTTGGAAATTTTATAACGCTTCCAAGGACACTTATGTGATTTGCAGGGTCTACTGGCTCAGAAGTAAAGAATGTGCCTGCAATGAAGGAGACTCTGGTTCAGTCTCTGGGTCAGGAAGATCCCCTGGAGGAGGGCATGGCAACCCACTCCAGTATTCTTGCTTGGGGAATCCCATGGACAGAGGAGCCTGGTGGGCTGCCGTCCGCAGCATGGCACAGAGTCGAACATGACTGAGGTGACTAAGAGGCAGCAGAGCAGAATAAAAATGTAAGACCCAGACTTAGGAAACATCTTTAAAATGTCAAGAAGGCAATATTTGGGCATTCCAATTCCTGAGCTCAGAGCCTTCTACAACTGCACAGGTTATATGCCCAGGAACCTGGCCCTGGCCCTTCATTCATATGCTTGACTTTATTCCACGGGAATTATAAGAAATGTGAGCTAAGTGCAAGACTTAGATACACGAACTATGCTACTATGAAGCCCTTGACGTTTCCAATAGCGGCAGACAACCCTCTTGGTATGCATCTGACCCCTAATGCTACCTCTTACTAGCAGGTTACTTAGCTTTTCTGCAGCTCAAGTTCCTCATTCGTAAAGTTGGGATAATAAGAGCCCCTCACCATAGAAATTAGTCCTGAATATTCATTGGAAGGACTGATGCTGAAGCTGAAACTCCAATACTTTGGCCACCTGATGCAAAGAACTGACTCATTAGAAAAGACCTTGATGCTGGGAAAGATTGAGGGCGGGAGGAGAAGGGGACGACAGAGGATGAGATGGTTGGATGGCGTCACCGACTCGCTGGACATGAGTTTGAGCAAGCTCCACGAGGTGGTGATGGACAGGGAAGCCAGGCGTGCTGCAGTCCGTGGAGTTGCAAAGAGTTGGACATGAGTGAGCCACAGAACTGAACTGAATGGATGGGATTCTTATAAGGATTTAATGATTTAATACAAGTAGAGTGCTGAGGACAATTCCTGGGATGTAGAATGCTCTATAAAATTTGGGTTATTAAAATCAGAAAACATGTCTGATTTTACTGTAGCTAAATACTTTCAATATGTAGCAGCATTTTATTACAAAGCTTGAAGTGGCGACTAGAAAAATCGAGCGAATTACAAAGCAGCACGAATCCCACTTAGGGGACTAGGATCAGGCATAAGAAAGAAACAAGTAAACTTTGAGGCCAAGTCTAAAATAAGTGATGAATCGGTGGACTGATTTCGTTATTCTTTCTTTTTAAAGTGCTCACTTTTGCCTACTGATTACCAAAGAGTTGGAAAGGCATGAATGAACAGGGCAGAATCCCAGCCCTTAGAATGCAGTGTGCAACCCCACAAGGAAAGTAAGCAAATACCACTCAGAATGCTCACAGTCCTAGATGAGAGCATCACGGATAGAAGCTGAGAAGTCCTTTTAAAGACGATTGTTAAACTATCTCTAGAAAGATGAACTGACATCTCCCAGGTAGACTCATTCAAGGTAAGGAGTATACTCAAGAGAATAAATCAGAGACAGAAGTCCCAGGAAGCTGCGTGGAGGGGAGGGAAGGGGTGGGCAGTGAGACAAGTCGCCCTCGACAAAGCGCCTGCTTGGAAGGCAGTGAGTCCTCGTTTGAACACATCGTGCCACACTGGGGCCTTGTCCAGTGACTGCGATCCACTCCTCTCCTCTACCTCGCTGACCCAAAGGCAGACGCCTGATACAGCTGTGTTGGGAAAAAGTGCTCTTTTTGTTGATTTGATGTTTGCAATAGAGGAGATACTTCTGCATTGGAATGCATGCTACAATGTTAAATCGCTTCAGTCGTGTCTCACTCTTTAGCCCCTGTGGACTGTAGCCTGCCAGGCTCCTCTGTCCATGAGGATTCTCCACGCAAGAATACCAGAGTGGGTTGCCATGCCCTCTTCCAAGGGATCTTCCCGACGCAGGGATCCCACCCTTGCCTGCTGCATCGCAGGCAGATTCTTTACCGCTGAGCCACTGCTAGACCCAGTATCGAATAGAATTTAGAACTGAAAGGCTGTTTTAATCTCTGCTATTGTAATATGACAGCTAAATTCAGGAATCTGTCCCTTGGTAGACTGTATATGATACTTTCTGCTTAATTACAGAACTTAAACAGAAATTTCGGCACTAATGGTAAGACAGGATTTTTGTTTGGTGGGTATTTGCATTAGAGAAAGGTAATTTTTTTTTTTTTCCGTCAGCCATCAACTATTTGACTCCAAGTCTACACTGAGTATCCCACTTCAGAAAAAGTAAATCTATTTTTTAAAAAATAAGGGGGAAAAAAGGAAAAGAAAAGAATGCACGGAAGAGATCCAATCTTCCTGCAAAAGACAGATGACTTCTTGTGTTGATTTCTACCCTTGTTCTCAACTCCCTGAGAGCTTCCCCGCTGGAGTCAGCACACCACCACCCCGCCTCTACCCCACCAATTCAGTTTTCTGTGGATGATTTGATAAAAGCCTGCATATTGAGTTTTGGCATGATTTCCAGTTCATTTTGTGGTGATCTCTGTTGGTGGAATTTTGTCCAACACTGCTTTCAGAATAAAGCAGAACGCCAGGCATCAGGGAAGAAGGGAAGAGGATGCGGGTCCATGCAACACAGCCGTCTAGCCTATCAGTACCTGAGAGCACTCCACTTGGGTGAATCGTGGGTGTCGCGTTCTTGTCAGCGTGGTCACCAGAGACCTCTGGCGAAGCCGGCGGTGCCAAGCCCTTGCTGATGTCAGGTTTTGTACTCCCTGGAAACCCCAGATTAGCTGGCAACTGCTGTTTCCTATCAGCTTAGTTTGGAGATTAGTTGGGAAAAGTCAATTTTGGGGTGACCTAACGCTGGTCATGCCAAATGCCTGTGAGATTAAATAGCTGCACAGATATCTGTCAATTACATACACTAGAGAAGGGTCATTTATGTATAAACACAAATCAGTTTCCAATTATCTTTGACAGAGTGGTGGCACAGTTAATAAAAATTACTTATGTTCACATTTGGACTGAATACAGGTAGGTAGACTCCTGTGTTCATGGAGAACAAACCTTGCTCTTGGTAGCCAACACTTACTTCCCAGCTTTACCATCTAAACTCTGTGCTTCAGTTGCTTCATCTGTAAAAAAGAGGTAATTATATTTACCCTCTCTCTTTCATATGGTACTTTGATGGTTAAAATAATTGAAGGGAAACTTTGAATTTTAAGCCCAATTTATTTTCTCTTTTATAGTTTTATAGTTCTATAGTTTTATAGTTTGTACTTTTGTGTTATATCCAAGGAATCTTTGCGTAAACCAAAATAACATATTTTCTCTAGGTTTTATTTCTAGCATTTTGTGTTTTAGGTTTTATCTTTAGATCTATGGTCCATTTCAAAGTGATTTCTGTGTGTGGTTCAAGGGAAGAATGGAAGGTTTTGTTTCATTTAATTTTTTTTTAATCCAGGTTGGTTGTTTTTTTCTAGCATAAGTCAGTAAGTGAAGTCACTCAGTCGTGTCCAACTCTTTGCGACCCCATGGATGGTAACCTACCAGGCTCCTCGGTCCATGGGATTTTCCAGGCAAGAATACTGGAGTGGGCTGCCATTTCCTTCTCCAGGAGATCTTCCCAACCCAGGGATCGAACCCGGGTCTCCTTCATTGTAGACAGATGCTTTACCGTCTGAGCCACTAGGGAAGCCCATGGTTTGGTAAAATATTATCATTTCTCAATTAATTTCTCTGAATATTTGGTTGGAAATCAATTGACTATTCTGTTTTATCAGTCTATTTGTTCATCTTACACCAATTCTATATTGTCTTGATGACTTGAGCCTTACACTAAGTCTTAAAACTGGGTAATGTGTACTTCAACTTGGCTCATTAAAAAAAAACATTGCTAAGAAAATGAACAGGCAAGCCACAGAGAGGAGAAAATATCTGCAAAGCTAGCGTGCTCAAGGACTTGTGTGTGTGTGCTAATCACTCAGTCATGTCCAACTCTCTGTGAGTTGATGGACTGTAGCTTGTCAGGCTCCTCTGAGCTGGAATTTTCCAGGCAAGAATATTGGAGTGGGTTGTCTTTCCCTTCTCCAAGGGATCTTCCCAACTCAGGCATTGAACGAGTGTTTCTTGCATTGCAGGCAGATTCTTTACTGTCTGAGCTACCCAGGAAGCCCAAGAATACTGGAGTAGGTAGCCTTTCCCTTCTCCAGGGGATCTTCCCAACCCAGGAATTGAACTGGGATCTCCTGCCTTGCAGGCAGATTCTTTACCCACTGAGCTACAGGGAAGACGGTGGTAGTGATTGCACAGCTGCAAATATTTGCCAAAACTCACAGAACTATCCCTAAAAAGACTGGCGGCGCATGGAAATTACACCTTGATAAACCTGATTTTTAAAAATCGTGAAGTGATTGAACTGAATGTCCTACCACACAAAAGCATTTGTTCCAGCTTCAGAATTTTCTACCTCCCTTTGGAGAAGGAAGAGCCAGAATCTTCTGTGTGGCAAGGGTGACTGATCCTGGGCAAGGCTACAACCCTACTCTTGGTGTTTTAAAACACTAGACTGTACCTCATTAATAATGTGTAGAGCACTTGTAAATATTATCTCTTATCTATCTGTCCACCTACCTATGGAATCATGATGGCTTGTAAACAAGGGCGAAACCATTTTAGAAAACAGTTCCTCTTTAACCCATAAAGTTGAATATTTACCTTATACCCACAATTTTACTTACTTATATGTCCTTAAACAAAACTTTCACACAAGAGGTTCACAGCGAGACTACACACAGGAATTCTGAAAACAATCCAAATGCTTATCAGGAGGAGAGTGCATGGATAAATGCTGGTGTACTTACACAATGAAATGTAAACAAACCAAAGACACGTGCTGTGGTACGAAGAGACTTTAGCAACAGAGAATTAAACGTGAAAATAAACCTGGGAGATTATATACGGCATCATGCCTTTTAATAAAGTGAAAATAAATTAAATACAAAATACAATTTTAAGGAATGCAGAGGGATGAAAACCAGGAATAAAGCGAGGAAATCATGGACACCGGACACCGAGCGCCAGCAGCGGCAGCCGCAGCGGCGCCGGTGCGCACGGACGCTGCTTCCCGCTCGCTCCGGTTCCCGCGGCAGCGGCCGGCAGCACAGGGATCGCGGGCGCTGCCCATCTGCAGTCGCCCCTCCAGTTTTTTCATTAGAAACTGCCTCGTGCAGCTTCTAGTGTCCGGGTTGGCTCACGCTTCTCCTTTGGCGGCTGTATTTCCTCCATCGTCTGTAGCCTTTCGATATGTGGGCTCTGTCGTGTCCAACTCTTTGTGACCCCACGGCTGTAACCCTCCAGGCTCCTCTGCCCAGGAAATTTCTGGGCAAGAATACTGGAGTGGGTTGCCATTTCCTACTCCAGAGGATCTTCCCAACCCAGGGATTGAATCCAGGTTTCTAGGGTCTCCAGAATTACCAGGCAGATTCTTTACCAGTTCAGTTCAGTTCAGTTCAGTTCAGTTCAGTCGCTCAGTAGTGTCCAACTCTTTGCAACCCCATGAATCGCAGCACGCCAGGCCTCCCTGTCCATCACCAACTCCTGGAGTTCACTCAGACGTCCATTGAGTCCGTGATGCCATTCAGCCATCTCATCCTCTGTCGTCCCCTTCTCCTCTTGCCCCCGGTCCCTCCCAGCATCAAAGTCTTTTCCAGTGAGTCAACTCTTCGCATGAGGTGGCCAAAGTGCTGGAGTTTCAGCTTTAGCATCATTCCTTCCAAAGAACAGCCAGGGCTGATCTCCTTCACAATGGACTGGTTGGATCTCCTTGCAGTCCAAGGGACTCTCAAGAGTCTTCTCCAACACTACAGTTCAAAAGCACCAATTCTTCGGCGCTCAGCCTTCTTCACAGTCCAACTCTCACATCCATACATGACCACAGGAAAAACCATGGCCTTGACTAAACAGACCTTAGTCGGCAAAGTAATGTCTCTGCTTTTGAATATGCTATCTAGGTTGGTCATAACTTTCCTTCCAAGGAGTAAGAGTCTTTTAATTTCATGGCTGCAATATGCAGTGATTTTGGAGCCCCAAAAAATAAAGTCTGTCACTGATTCCACTGTTTCCCCATCTATTTCCCATGACGTGATGGGACCAGATGCCATAATCTTACTTTTCTGAATGTTGAGCTTGAAGCCAACTTTTTCACTCTCCTCTTTCACTTTCATCAAGAGGCTCTTTAGTTCCTCTTCACTTTCTGCCATAAGGGTGATGTCATCAGCATATCTGAGGTTATTGATATTTCTCCCGGCAAACTTGATTCCAGCTTGCGCTTCTTCCAGCCCAGCGTTTCTCATGATGTACTCTGCGTAGAAGTTAAATAAGCAGGATGACAATATAGAGCCTTGACGTACTCCTTTTCCTATTAGGAACCAGTCTGTTGTTCCATGTCCAGTTCTAACTGTTGCTTCCTGACTTGCATATAGGTTTCTCAAGAGGCAGGTCAGGTGGTCTGGTATTCCCATCTCTTTCAGAATTTTCCACAGTTGATTGTGATCCACACAGTCAAAGGCTTTGGCATAGTCAATAAAGCAGAAATAGATGTTTTTCTTGAACTTTCTTGCTTTTTCCATGATCCAGCGGATGTTGGCAATTTGATCTCTGGTTCCTCTGCCTTTTCTAAAACCAGCTTGAACATCTGGAAGTTCACCGTTCACATATCGCTGAAGCCTGGCTTGGAGAATTTTGAGCATTACTTTACTAGCATGTGAGATGAGTGCAACTGTGCGGTAGTTTGAGCATTCTTTGGCATTGCCTTTCTTTGGATTGGAATGAAAACTGATCTTTTCCAGTCCTGTGGCCACTGCTGAGTTTTCCAAATTTGCTGGCATATTGAGTGCAGCACTGTCACAGCATCGTCTTTCAGGATTTGAAACAGCTCAACTGGAATTCCATCACCTCCACTAGCTTTGTTCGTAGTGATGCTTTCTAAGGCCCCCTTGACCTCACATTTCAGGGTGTCTGGCTCTAGACGAGTGACGACACCATCGTGATTATCTGGGTCGTGAAGATCTTTTTTGTACAGTTCTTCTGTGTATCCTTTACCAGTAGCACCACCCTGATCTCTGGATTAAATTCTATCCTCAGAAGCAGCCTAAGTAAACTTTCACTTTCTGGATAAGACATCCACTTTCTGGACTCCACACAGTGGATGTAAAAGTACATCAGAAAATTCTAGCCAAAATAAGCCTGCTGCAGAAGAAGGGGTTTTAAGTAAAATATAATTGTTAAAGCACCCAGAGAGTCAGTACACAGTGATAAAATATTCAAGAGTCAAGTTGCTATAAGAATTTTAAGTGTATCTACACCTGGTATAATACTCTCAGAAAATGCAAAGTCAGTTTGGTGGAATTCGAGGGAGATTTGAAAATCATCAGTGTATTATGATTAGGAATTTCAAAATACTTCTCTTGATTATAGATATGTCAGGAAGACAAAAACTAGCAACAACATTGAAAATGTAAACAATTCAATTAAATTTGTACCCAACACTTAAAGAAAACAGATTATTCTCAAGTATGCAAGGAACATTAGAAAATCTGATCCGGTACTAGGTCATAAAGAGGTCTTGGTAAATATCAGGTGCATGTGTTATATAGCTCATATTTGTTGACTGTAGTACTTGAGCAAATGTCTAAGCTTATCTAAACTTAAGGCCTTGCATATATAGAAAGCTTTCAAAAACATTACTAATAGTTTATGATTTAAGGAATAAATAATAATGAAAATTTTAAATTTCTAGAGTTAGACAACAATAGTGTCATCAGTATTCAGAGTAGTGCTATGAAGAAAATTTGTACCTGTAAATACTTACAAAAGAGAAAAGCTAAAAATTAAATGCTTAAAATTAGAAAATTAGAAAAATGACCGCAGGATGATCTCCAGGAAAGGTGCCGTAGAGAAGATGGGTGTGGGCAAGCGGTGCCATAGGTAAAACAAAGCAAAATCAACACAAAATCTAAAAAACAGATATCTATAGTGACAATAGAGAAAACAAAAAACAAATAATGTTTTGAATATGAAAGAACACATAAATCGTTTTAAGCAGGGATTTAAAATCTGACAGATGCTTTAAAAACAGAGAAAAATGGGAAAATAAGTAACTGACAAAACTGACACCAAGAGAACTGAAGCAACAGCTGAAGCTCCTGGAAAAGGAAGTCGGCACAGGCTCGAACTGTTCCACCCGCGTTTGCATGTGCTTAGCCCTCGGTTGTGTCCGCCGCCTTTGTGACCCCATGGCTGCAGCCCGGCAGGCTTCTCCGTTCATGGGATTTTTCCCATTGCTGTTTCCTCCTCCAGGGGACGGGCCGACCCGGGGACTGGACCTGTGCCTCCCGCATCTCTCGCAGTACAGGTATATTCTTTACCGCTGATAGGGGAAGCCCAGTTTTACTAGTACGTTCCATCGAGTTTGGGGGTACCAATCATCTCCATCTTTTATCACTATTCCAATAAATGGAAAGAAAAAAATCTTTGTCAGTTCATTTTAAAACCAGACATGGACATTTTGAGGAAGTAAAGTTATAACATTGCTTTACCCATTAATATAGATCAAAGAACTTTAAATAAAACATTAACAAATTGAATCACACTATATAAAAAGACAACCAACCAAAATAAACCTTGTTTTATACCACTTGTGTATAAAATACCTAATTTACCACATTAATTGATTTTAAAATATATAATCATTTCAATGGATTGAGAAAAACCCTGAGATAACATTCAATATATATTCATAATTATAAATGTTTAGTAATCTACCAGTATAAAGTCACTTTTGTGATCTAATAGAGGGGATCTGCAAGAAACCACTGCAGGAAGTGCTATACTGAATGAAGAAACTTTAGAAACCGTCCCAGTATTCCTACTTCTAGTCAGTGCTGTACTGAATTTCTACAACAGTGAAATAAGGGCAGGTGAATAATCAGTTCAGTGCAGATGGATTAGCAAGCAGAAAATAAACCAGTTTAATACCAGCTAATGTGATCCTTATATACAAAAACCTAAAGAAATGTAAATTATTAGAAAAGATACACAGAATCTATTTTTCCACTTTAAAATTGTATTTAAGTTTTAAATACTACCTATTGACCACCAACAAATAATAGAGGATCTAATTTAAAAGGCACTGACATTGAAGATGGTAGAGAGTATCAGAACTTAACAATTCTAACAAAAGCATGTAAGTGTCTGCAGGAAGGTTTAAGTGGCATCAGAGATGTTAGAGATGGATGGGCTAAATGGAGAAGGATGCTGCGGCCACAGAAACAAAGCAAACTATTAAATGTCAATTATCTAAAAGTCAGTCATTGATTCAGTATAATTTTAACTCACATCCCAACAGGGTTGTTCTTAAAACCTGACAAGCTTGATTCTGAGATGTGTTTGGGAGAATAAAATTCCAAGAATAATCAGAATACTTCAAAAGAAGAGCAGAGAAAGGAAACCTTTAACCCAAATATTAACCCATAATAATTAAGACAGTGTAGGACTGAGCCCAAAGTATATCATCAAGGAGGAAAAACAAAGAGCTCAGAGGCAGCTGGGGGCACATAAGGAACTTTAGTGAGATATACAGTGTACCGGATCAACGGGGGAAAGAAAGGAGTATGCAGAATGATTACCCAAGTAGTTTAAGCTGTTATCAGCTGAGCCTTTCATTTAATGGGGGGAGTAGATTTTTCTAATGCATTATTCATTATTAATTATTTAAAACACATGTTATTTCTTAAGAAATTCAAGAGTCGGGTTTGCCATTTGGTTACAGATAGACTCAAAAAATCTCATTAAGTGACGAGAGGAGCAGCCGCTGTTCAGGAGTATTTGTTGCTAAACTCCTGAATGCAGGAAAGGTCCCCAGTAATGGAGCCTAACACTTCCGTTTACAGGACAATGTGCTCTTCCATGTGGCCCTTTCCAGCAAGCTGTGCCCTGGACAGAAGGTCTCTATCAGGTTTCCCCAGATGGGCCATGCCTGCAGTTTATCCTGCCCTGCCCCTATCAGCTGTATTCTGCTGTGGCATCAACTGGAAGGAGAAGCGCCACCACGGGTGGACAGGAAGTTCGCATCTAGCTTCAAGCCAAGGACCCTGGGCCGAGCTCACCTTGCAAAGACTCTGAAGTGACTGTACTCCTCCTTAGGGAATGGTGAGGTATGCAACCACAACCAACATCCCCTCACAGAAATCATAATGGAACACAGGTCCCCCTGCGTTAGCTCGTTCACACACTCAACCACTCATGACTCACTGTCAGTCATTCGAAAAGTGTTCCTTGAGCCATACCACTTACTGTGCTCCAAACGTGGCAAACGGAGGGCTTCTGCCATGACACAGAGCTTCACCTCTCCTAACTCATCAAACCGAGACGTGGAAAACCAATGGAATTCCCGTGGAAGCCACTGCAGGCACCAGGGATTCTGCCTGTGCTAAACTCTCCAGAATCATGTGATCTGAGTGGGACTGACTCAGAGGGCAAGGACACCACCGCTGGCACACGTGTTCCATAGCACTGAGTTACTACCTTCAGTGAACCAGGGAAAGTCTAATCACCTTCCCTCCTCCCTCAACCAGGATAATAGGGGGCAGGAGGTGCCAGGCCAAAATGCCTTTTGATGCTCAGAAAAATTCTTTTCAGAGCTATTTATGTGCATGTGTGCCTGTGGGTCTGGGTTTAATAAAAGCCTGTACAACAGCCAAACTATCAAAATGTTTAAGAACCCACAAGTATGTGGCTTACCTCCTAGAGTTTTTCATGTCATCAACAATTGAGATGTTAGAATCACCCAGCTAATGTGAGAGACAGCCGTGGTACAACAGGGCGGGCCCTGACTTGGCGTCAGAATGCTGGCTAGTACTGAGCTTCCCAGTTGCCATGGTTCCCCAAAAGGTCCCCTAAACCCTGTGGGCCTCATGTTCTTCCAAAAAGGGCCATTTCCAGGGTGCTGAACAGGCCCACACGTCCTAGGACCGTGTTCTTTAAACTCTCGATGCATTTACTCCATCCACTGATTCAAGTAAACAGAAGACACAGAAGTGGGTGGTGGAGGGAGCCGCCTTTCCCACTCCCTGCCATGCATCTTCCTAGATGATTTTATGTCTTCTGGGCCACAGCCAGGCTCATCCATTCTGTGTGAGCTCATTTATCTCAGTTAGTCCTCTGGTAGCCCATGTGTCTTCTGGTGCCTCATCTCCTTCCTGAGATTCTACTTGCAATTCCATTTTTTCCCTACCATACTTACTCTCTCATGAAGCTCCTGTTTTTTATGCTCCCTTTTTAAGGGAACAGTTGGCCTTGCATGTAAAATGACAGAAAATTTTGTTCACTTCAGTTAGCGGCTGGAGAATCACAGTGCGGAACCCGGATTTCTGGGGAGCCCACTGCAGGACAGAAAGTGGAGATAAAACGGGGCTGTCACAGGACTCAAGGGAAAGAAGAAGGGCAGCTGTTCTGCACTTGTCTGAATTTAAACCTTCAGGGAAAAGAAAAGGTACCTAAAGAGGACTTCAGTGAAGGTCTTCTGTCTATTATGCTGTGTAAAACCTGTGCTGTGTCTTCTGGATAATTCAGGATAAAAAGCTGGATCCATTCTCTTGGTTTAAGGGCATACACAGATGTTTCTTTAGTGAAGACATAGAAGCCAAAGGCACCTTTTTATTTCCATCTCTTTTCTTTTTTTCTTTTTCCCTCCCTCCTTCCCTCCCTTCCTTCCTTCCATTCCTTTGCAGTTCCATGTAGGATCACTAAACTTTTTGTATTCCTAAGAATGAAGTAGTCAAAGGTGAACTCGAAGTAGTATAACTCAGGTGCCTTCTAACACAAGTCCCAGTGTCCTGGAAGACCAGACACTGAAACAGTTGTTTCAACTAGTAGCTCTGCACCCAGATTACTCTGTGTTTTTGGATGGCTCATTCAACTTTTCTAAGCCTCCGTTCCTTCCCGTGTTAAGTGAGGCACCCTAACAATGGTCCATTAGATTATCATTGTAAGGGCTGAATAATAAAATATACACTTTTTTTTTAAACTACAGAGTGATTACATCTTACGTGACTCTTATAATTCATTTCAGTACCTTTTCTTGAATCCTCTGATTTAAATTTGCAGAACACCTATTTGAAAATGGCCAGTGGCGATTTTCTATTCTATTCTATTTCTATTCTATTCCAGCTTGAATGAATCTGTGTGTGTGCGCGGGCCCTGGGCCTCCCTGCTCAGCCCTGGCTCTCAGCGCTGCTGGTATGTTGCTGTGTGACACAGGGATCAAGGCAAGGAGGGGAGTGCACTGAGCCTGGTGTGGAAGCGGGGAGTTCTGCCAAAGCCATCTGCTCAGAGAAGTCAGAGGCCACAGGCAGAGAAATGTGGTTTTAATTTTTTGAGCTAAGAAGTTTTATAAAATAATTTTCCCCATTTTTTGATGTGAGGCCTGAAGGAAAATAATAATAAAACAAAACTGGAGGAGAGAAGGTTATTCACCAAATGACATCTTCCCTGTTCTTTCTGCATCTATTCCTAGAAAAAAGAACTTGAAGAGTGCAGGAAAGGCGTTGGCAGGGTGCCAGACCTCTTGTTTTGCTCCTAATCATTGTGAAAGCAAATTTGTTTTTGGAGTATGAGAGGCTAAAGCCCCCACCTCACTGCTGTCTTCAAACAGTGAGTAAAGATAATGATGGTGACAGTTATTAGGTGCTTACTGCATGCAGGCACGATGCAAAGCACCTTGCCAGAATGATGGTGTCCAATCCCTGCAACAATCCTAGGAGGCTGGTACAGAGAGGACACCCAGGCCCAGGGTGTAAGTGGTCGAGCCGAGGAGATTAAGAGGGCTCTCTTATTCCTGAGTGCACATTCTTAAGCACAATGCTGCCTTTCCAGTTTGGGAATTACAAGCCAAGCTTAAATCCTCAGATTGGAAGTTTGAAATGCTCATCTCAGAACCACAGATACACAGAATTGTAAGCCTACTCATACTTCCCCAGCTCTTTGAAAATCATGATGCTTTTTCTTCTTTTTATATAAAAAATTTCATGTATTTATTTGCATTTACGTTCTGGCTTCGCTGGGTCCCGGTAGCTTTGCGTGGGCTTTCCGGTTGCACTGAGCGGCGGCTGCGGTCTATTGCGGTGCATGGGCGTCTCGCCCTGCAGTTTCTCTTGCTTCAGAGCACAGGCTCCAGGGCACGTGGTCTGCGGCAGTTGCAGCCCGCAGGCTCTAGGTCTCGGGCTCAGTAATGGCAGCGCATGGATGTAATCACTCCACAGCATGCGAATCTTCCTGGACCAGGAATCAAATCTATGTCACCTACATCGGCAGGTGGATTTCCATCCACCGTGCCACCACGGAAGTCCCCACGATGTTCAAGGACGGAAAGCCAAGGCAGGGGAAACCCCTCTGAAGTTCTTGTTTTAACGAAGAAAAATAAATTTTCAGAGAAAATCCAGTAGTATCCCTTTCTTTGATGTTATTTTTCGCTCTTCTTGGTTTTTGGAGGAATGAACTAGGAAGTAAGAGTGCTTTGCTGGGGAGAGGATTTGTAACAGATCTGAGCTCACTGAAATAGTCCAGGGAGGACCAGAAGCCCCTCTGCAGAAAGAGCTGCCTGCCACTCCGCCTGGCCTGCTAGTTCCAACCAATTATAAAGAGGGATATTTCAGATTTGTGTTGGTAAAAGCCCCAGTGAAGGGTGTTCACGGAAACGCTCCTCACCAGTCTCATTTCAGCGACGGATGGTCATTCTCCCCTCGAGGCATAGTGCGCCCCGGCAGATGCCCACAGGAGGTACGGGCCGCCTGCAGCACCCCTGTCTCTCTCCTGCCACCAATCCCGTACGTGCTTTCCAAGACTCTGCTGTCTTTTCCCCCACACTTATTTTTGCCAGTTGTATTTGTTATTTTAATTATAGACTCTAACATTTTGTAAATTGATGAAGTATGAGGGTGATAAAATTCATGTGTGAAAAGAGTCGTTTCGGTGAAAATTATCATATTTATCAAATCGAAGACACTTGTTGAGTTTAAGTCACTATTTTCTGTATAATTTAGAATGAAAGAATACTGACAAATAAAGCATGCTATACTATTGATTGTACACTATTCCTGTTTCAGAGAGTTTTAAATGTGGAAAAAATATTTAATTAAAAAATTTAATGTATATTTTATATTTGTATGTATATAGGCTTCCCTTGTGGCTCAGATGGTAAAGAATCTGCCTGCAGTGTGGGAGACCCAGGTTTGATCCCTGGGTTAGGAATATCCCCTGGAGAATGGCATGGCAACCCACTCCAGTATTCCTGCCTGGAGAATTCCACAGACAGAGGAGCCTTGCTGGCTAGAGTCCATGGGGTCGCAAAGGGTCAGACATGACTGAGTGCCTACCCTTTCACTTTCACAATATGTGATTGTGTAGTCACAATCACACAATTTTATCTCAATCACACAAATTAACTTAGCGTGTAGGAAATTTAAATGAAACAATATGGTAAAAATAGTAGAGAATCAAAAACTCTATAAAGGAAGTATACCTAAAGCATGGGAATTCAGTAGTCATTAGTGTTTATCTTCAGTTTTGACTGACACTAGATGCTAGCAAATTTTGAAACAAGCTTATTAAGGTTTGTACATTCAGTTAGTACAAATGATTTGTTAGTCATTTACATAACATATAGTAGAGATTTGTCACAAGTCAGGTCGCAGTGTCCAAGCAAAGAAGTTCCTTCCTATAATTAGAAAGGATCCCCTAAACTGCACTCAGCTTAAGACATCCAATGTGCAAGAAATTAAAACCATCGTAATAATGTGGCTTCAAGGAACATAGGTTTGATAAGGAAAATAACCTGAGCTTCTATTTCCCATTAAATATGAATTAGAATTCATAAAATATGATGTTAAATAATTTGGAAAAACTCTACAATGAACTGGAGAAGAAAATGGCAACCCACTCCAATACCCTTTCCTGGAAAATCCCATGGACGGAGAAGCCTGGTAGGCTACAGTCCATGGGGTCACAAAAGTTGGACACGACTGAACAATTTCACTTTCTTTCAAGTTTCATCCCAGAAATGAGTCTTTTGGGGTTGTCTTGAGAATCAACAGGGCCCAGAGCCCTCCACAGACCGTCTGACACTATTATGGCCCCTGTACTCATCGTCAGGTTAAAGCCTGCAAAGACCCTTTCAAGGATGTCTGGTGGCTTCGGCATAACGTATTAGATGATCAGCTGTAGCTCTTGACCCTTTAGGGATTCTCTGCTTGTGAATGTGGCCTTCCCTGCTGGTCAGTGGCAAAGAGTCCACCCGCCAGTGCAGGAGCTGTGGGCTCGACTGCTGGGTCGGGAAGGTCCCCTGGAGAGGGAAATGGCACCCACTCCAGTATTTTGCCTGGGAAATCCCATGGACAGACGAGGCTGGAGGGTTACAGTCCATGGGGTCACAAAGAGTCAGACACGACTTAGGGACTAAAGAACAGCAACTTATCAGTGTGGCCAAATACCCCTTTGGCCTCCCTCCACTATCACCTATGACATTTTAAGACCATGAGAATCTTGTTACAACTGATATTTTGATATGTATCAGGATATCTTGTCACTGAGTATTGGACTTAGAGTTGTTTGAGACATTTTGGCTTTTTGTATCCTGGGTGACCCCCATGACTATTTGGAGGGGTGGTCCAACTCATGGAACTCACAATGTCTTGACCTTAACCAATCGTCTTGCCGCTCAGCTGCATCCAACTTCAGACATCTATAGCAATGGCAAGACCTGACAGACCCATGAAAAATGCCTCAGGGCTGAAGCCTTAACCTCAGCGCCACAGCCGTACCCTTCTTACCCTCCTTCTCCCACACTCTATTGCCATTGTGTAAATTCCCAGAGAGCCCAAGGCTCTTTTTCTCTCCGAGTTCTCCCAGTTAGACTTTCTCTCTTTCTTTCTTTCTCTCTCTCTCTTTCTTTTTCTCTCTCCCTTTCTTGTTTCTCTCTCTCCCTCCCCGCAGCTTACACCAGGGCTACGGATCATGATTAGACTGGAAATTCCAGGAGAGGCAGAGCCATTCATTTTCCCCAATAATGCACACAGAGCTGGACACGCCATCAACGCTCAGTAAACATCTACTGAATGTCTAGCACAGTCTCACAGCTATAGACCGAAATGACCGTAGCACGGCCTCCATTTTACTCAGCGCCTTGCATTCGATTCTAACTTGTTTTGTTTGCTTTTGACATATTTCTTCTCTTGTTATTCTCAGTAGTTACTTCAAACTTTTAGTTTAAATTAAGTCTCTTACCAACCACTCATTCTCAAGCAATGTTATTCATTATTTTATTCATCAATTCAACAGATCAGTTGCCAGAAACTCTTGCACTGGGAGCTCAATAGTGAGCCAAAGAAGACACGGTTCAAGCTCTTGTGGAGCCTATAGCTTAACGGAGGACACAAACGTTACTCAAATAATTAGGTGAAAATTGTAATTCGGTTACGTTCTCTGAAGAAGAGGGACTTGGTTCTGTAACACCAATAATAAAGCAAGCTGACCTAGGTAGGAGCATTCCAGAAGGCTTCCTACAGAATACCATTTGGATGGCACTCCGGTGGGTGTGTTGGAATTAACTAGAGAGAGGCAGGTGAGTAGTGGACAGAATCCTGCCTAAGAGAAATACCACTTGCAAAGCCCTGATGGCTTCCTTCTATGTCTCTGGACTACACAGATCATACAATCCGAGGATGCTACCGCTCTGGCCTCTGGCATCCCAGTTCCTCACTTTCCTAATATATCCATTATCGTGACCATGTCAATAAAAATCTGCTCTAAGAGACAGAATTCCTCTCGGGGCCCCTTTGGCTCATCTCGTCCCTCCAGTGACTTCTCCACACTTTGATATCTAGATTAGATCAACGTATTTGACTTTGTACTTCTTCAGGCCTCAGTTTTCCTACTTATCCTGTGAGCGGTTTAGATTCTGGGAGCTCTAGGCCATTCTCAGTCCCAGCAGCTTCTGAAAGGAGTTCCCTTCAGCTGATAGAGGGCAGTGGCAATCACACAGCATTTTGCAGAGCAAGGAAGCCCACTTGCCTTGAGGCAGGCCTGCCCCGCCCCATGCCCTGTGTCTCTGGGTCCCCGCTGTGTCTACATTCCCACAGCCCCTGGTGACAGCTCTTTCTCTTCTATAAGTACAGGATGAATCAGGTGTCGACAGAAATCTGCCGAGTATTTGCCCTTTTGGACAGTGGGAAATGAAAGCAGACGCCTGGATAAAGCTTCCTAAACTGAGGGACAGACTGGAGCCAGGCTGAAGGAGTCAAGCAAGGGAAAGGGTCAAGAGACCCTTCCCCCAGGGGCCTAGAAAAGCACGTCCAGGCCTGGTCCTGTCTCTCAGTTTCCGTGGTTTTCACCATCAATCCCCTGGTTAAAACACCACAGAACATGTTAAAACAAACAGTGCTGTTACCAGGTATCATTAGCCTGAAACAAAAGCAAAGCAGCCGCTGCTATCTGTTAATTGATCCCAGAAGGTAAGCATTGTATGCTCTTATCCCAAGGATTTAGGGCAAGGTCATAGGCAGCTGGGAATATACTTTCTTTTTGGAACAGTGGGGCTTAACCTAGAGGAAACTCTTTTAATTTCAAATGTGCAAGCTCTTCTCTCCCAAGTTCCTTTTTATATCATCACTTCCTCATCCTGTGGACATCCCGCCCTCAGGGACATGGCTCCCACCCCACTTTTCTCCTCCCAGCTGGTCCTTGCTGCTCACCTTGCTCTCATTTCCTCTCTCTCTCTCGGTGACCCTCTCTCTCTCTCTTTCCCTAAGCCGATCCACGCCTGCAGCCGCTCCTCAGACCTCATCTCTGCTGGTCATCTCCCCTCCACTTCCGTTCCCATCACATCCTGCTCACTATGCAGGGAGAAGGCCCCGCCTTCTGTGCACTGCCTCCCTGTTCACACTTCTGTCCCCCCACCAGACTTTGAGC
This sequence comes from Ovis aries, assembly GCF_016772045.2. Classification (NCBI taxonomy): domain Eukaryota; kingdom Metazoa; phylum Chordata; class Mammalia; order Artiodactyla; family Bovidae; genus Ovis; species Ovis aries. The sequence goes on along the minus strand of NC_056078.1, from coordinate 43,736,197 downwards.
TTGCCAAGGGTAGGAATCACACTGTGTGTTTTTCAACAGCATATAGGGCAGGACCCAAGATGTAGCGGTCATCGATAAATATTTGCAGAATTAAATCATTCTTACTCAACCCTTCAGCCTGGGAAATGGTTCAGGAGCAGCTGCTCCCTTATTATATAGATGATGTTTTGGAAAAGATCAGCCAACTGGCCTGTTCCTCTGCATCTGGCTGTAGGTTCCTTTTTGATGCCCTGCTCCAATTATGGATACAGAGGCTGAAGCTCTGGGCCCAGCTCTGTCTCAGGGTGTAACTCAACTCCGTGCACGGGGCCCCTCTGAAGCTACCAGGCTCCTTCCCACAGCTCCTCCTCTTAAAGAGCATTTCAACACCGCTTCCAATGGAGTGACCCAAAGCGTGGCTCTGCAGATGGTGTAGCCTGACCAGGAAGTGAAGAGAGTTTTGGCTCCAGAGGAAACAAAAGAACTTGTTCTCCCAGGCTCCCCAGGGAGCCCTGGCTAAAGAATAATGAGCCCAGATTCTGTCTCTGCTCAGGCACTATGGGGCTGGCGCTGGGGGTTTGAGGGGTGAGTGGGTACAAATGTGGCACTGCCCAGAGGACCCTCAGGCAAGTTGTTGGGCTCCGCTGGACTCCAGGGTCACCAGTTGCAAAAGAACATCCCTGCAGCCTGAAATCCTAAAGATTTTTAACCCAAACAGTTATAAATCCAAATGTGAAGCTGAGATCACTTTTACTCACCCTGACCCACTTATTCTAAGATGACTTTTTTTTTTCTTTTAATGGACTGGAAGGCAAATCCAAAACAAATTCCCTCACGCGCCAGTAGTCTGCGTTAGCTGAGGTGAGTGGGAGAGGGCGCTCCCAGGTGTGGAAACCACAGAGTCTCTTGGGCCTGTGTTTTCAGTTACGTTAAAATCCTTAGGCTTAAGCCCATTTATCTGTATTTGTATTTTAAAAGTGGACATTTCCTGTTCTTTTGAAGACTTAATTCCAAGTGTTGCGGATTTCTGGTGTGTTTCCACAAAATATGGTGGAAACGTTTACTGAAAAGAGTTCAAAGCTCACAGTGAATTTTCCTACAGGCATGCACCTTGGCTTAAACTGCAAGGCAAGCATAGCTAGAACCCACCTAAGCGAGACTTTTATTTTGGAACCTGTGTTTGGAACATTTGCTGAATCCATAACCATAAACACATTGACCCCATGTATTCTCCACTTTGTCTTTCTCCAAAAACAGAAAGGGTAGGAAGCTTGTCCTCCATCGCAACCCCAACTGTTATGTAAACTTAATCAGCGAACATCTACCAAGCAGTTTTCCTGGGTGAGACCCACTCCAGACCCCATTTGAAGATGAGGATATAGAAATACAGAAGAAACTTACAGAATTGAGGGGAACAAAGTGGGACGTTTTGAGAGGAAGGTCGAGAGTGATGTCCTGGGTGTTTCTCTTCAGGGAAGTAGCCGGAATGCAAGTCATAAGTTTTCCAAGAAGAACTCGCAAGAGCTCTTTCAGGCAAAGGCAAGGGGTAGGCCTTTACCAGGTGGAGGAAAGGGATGGCATTTGGGAGAGAGAGTAGACCAGTGCCTTTGGGAACGTGAAATTGCAAGTACCTTCAAAGGTGGAGGAGGTTGAGATGAACAGACGACAGGGTGGGTGAGAAGAAGACAAAGCACAGCCCTGAAAGAGTCAAATTAGGACGTAATGAAAATTCCAGACCAAGGCGTCTGGGTACTGGGGAGACATTGCTTTTAAGCAAATAACATGTTCAGATTTGATGGTAGAAAGACATTTATTATGCAAAGCTTTGAGCACTTAATATCTGTGAATGGTGTAGGTGATGAGTAGGAGGGTAAGATGCTAGTCACAGAAAAGCAGAGAGGAAGCGGCTGTAGACAGATGGGTCCGAGAGAGCAAAGCTGACAGCGATGGCCTAGGGAGGAAGAAACATTTAGAGCAACAATGCCCGGCCCCAGAAGGACGAGGTGAGGCGTGGGGAGGACTCAGTAACGTCTTACGAGGTTTCACCCCGCTGAGGACCTTTGTGACGGTGACCGTGTCACGATGACAGTCAGTGTTCACAGCACTTATTGTGCACAGCTTCGAGCACTTTATATCTGTGAACTCATTCCAGCCTCCCTAGCCTTACAAGTAAGCACTGCACTTATCACTGTTTTACAGATGAGGAAACTGAGGCATGGAGAGATTGAGTAAGTTGCCCAAGCTCACACGGTAAATGGTGGACCTAGGATCCAAACCCACATGGTCTGGTTTCAGAAGCTGCAGCTTTGCCACTCACCAGATATTTGATTAAAGATGTAGATTACAACCCGAGGAGAAGAAGATGACTTCAGCTTTGGACAAGTGAGATGCAGGCGCCTGTCCACCCGCAAGACACGTGAAGGGCTACTGGCGATCCATGCATTAGAGCGTCTCTAGTTTACAGACCTGCCTTCACACAGAAGACGCACAGGCCTCGAGAAAAGCAGTGCAGTGCAGCCAAAGCCCCAGCTCCCACTTGGGCTCTGCTAGTTACTAACTGCGTCAAATCACTTCAGTCTGGACCAGTCTCATCTATGAAACGGTCATAAAAACACTACTTCGTGATACAATGCAGATTAAATAAGACATGCATATATAGCCCCAGGGGTAGGCTCAGGTGTATAGATGTGGCTAATGTATATCTAAATCCCCTCCCAGGAGTGTGGTCCTTCATAGGAAGTCAGTTAGCGTCAGTTAGTGTTAGCCACTCAGTCGAGCCCGACTCTTTGTGACCCCATGGACTGCAGTCCACCAGGCTCCTCTGTCCATGAGTTTTTCCAGGCAAGGATACTGGAATGGGGTGCCATTCCCTTCTCCAGGGGATCTTCCCAACCCAGGGATCGAACCCGGGTCTCCTGCACTGCAGGCAGATTCTTTACTGACTGAGCTACAAGGGAAGCCTTCATAGGAAGTTATCTAATACTTAAAAGACTTCTCTGCAGTTAAGAGTTGCATCATCAAAACCATCTCCTTAAAGTCAGGAGAAAGCTCAAGAATGGTTTAGTGATATGAAAAATTAATAAACAGAAGCCTCAATTAAGCAGAGTCAGGAGACCAGGAGGAAGTGCTCTCATGCCCTACCAGGATAGCAGAGCCCAGTGGGAAGACGAAAGACTCCCCTTCTTTGCTGGGAAGAGCTCAGCCAATGAAAACCCACAAACTCTTTGTTTACTCTAGCCCTCCTAGCTTTCTTCTCTCCTCTATAAAAAAGTCCTCCTTCCCTTGCCGTTTGAGGACTTGCATGCGGCTCACCATGGCTGCAGACCCAAACTGGAGTTCTCTGCTGATCCAAGATAAACCCATCTTTGTGACTGCCTGCTTACTTCAGGTCAACAGAAATAACCAACCCCATGCTTCTTGTTCCCTAATAGCAGCCTAATATACGGAGTGGCCTGCTCTGTGACTGGCCCATTTCCTGGCATTCACAGGTGGTGGCCTACTCGCCTGGCATCACTACCAGTCTCCAGGGACATAAGGACCACCCTTCCATTTCCACCAAGGGACGAGGAAAGACAGAAAATATCCCAGGGAGAAGTGTCTTAGAAACAACAGTTTCTAAGTTGCATCCAGAAACTTAGAGTTAATGTCCTTCCCTGCCGATATGGGCCGTGGAAGAAGGAAAGGCCAAGTCAACCTCTGTTAGCACAAGGGCACGCTTTAAATGAAGCACAGCCTGACCGTGCAGACAAAGTGCTATCTCTTGAAACACAGCAAAAGTTTTCAGAAATAGTCTCAGATCTTATACGCAGGGAAAATACGTACAAGGATTTAGAGGATTAAAGCTGAATGGAAACAGCATTCAAAAATCTAGATGGGATGTCGAGTTGAAAGGTCTGGCCACTTAAAGCAGCAATATTCAAGGTGGTCACAGTGGAAGTTAAGGGAAGTTGAGTAGAGAAGTCCACCGTCTGGGCAAGAATCAGTTTGGGTAACAGCCACGTTCCTAGTCTTGACCCCAGGTCTCTGACTCCTATGCTAAATGCTCTGGAATCTTTGCCTTGCTTGTGGTCCCTGGACGCAGTGTTGGGGAGGCCTTTCTGAGTGTTTCAAGGCAGCCCAGTTTATGCCTGATCTTGGCAAGAGCACAACTCTGGGAGCAAGTGTGATTGTCCTCCTCGGTTGGGAATTGTGATCCATGTGCCCCTTGGGAGGAAATAAGAAACACATCTTTCTGCTCTAATCCTCTAGAAGGTACCTGGAAAAACTTTAATTTTCATTCCTAGGAGGCGACACCATTCTCTCCTTCAAATATATACAGGTGAGTTAAATCTCTCCTTTAATATGTTCATTATTAACAATTACATGATTCAAGCAATTATAGTGGACAATTTTAGTTTTTTGCTAACATAATTTTAACTTTGTTATTATAGCACATATTTCTTTTCTTAAAATGATGCCATCTTTTCATAAGATTTTATTATTCATATCTTAGTGATATTCAATTTATCTCTTAAAACCCAGTACACCCTCAGCGTCACTAGGACATTCCCCTAAAGCAGTTATCCAGGACTGGTAGACGTCTCCTCTGTGTTCCAACCACTGTTTAGGACTGATATCTGTGATGGCTATGGGTTTACATGACTTTTCCGAGGAACTAGGGCATGAACCCACTGAGCATGAGAACACCATCTTTAATCATTACAGTCTTGGGGCTGCTACAGTAATCAGCTCTCACTACGTCTTCATTCCACTACAACTGACTTTTTAATCAAGTTCTGCAACTGGCTGCACTACTGATATTATCACAATAGCCACCAAGCTCAAATCTTGCCCTCTGTCCGAGGCTGGTTCCAAAAACCACAAATTCCGTACCTGATTTTTTACTTAAGATCTTCCATTTACAGGAAAATGAAAAATTTCGAGCTTACACAAATGAGTGTGAAGCCCAGTGTCCAAGAAATAGCTTACATTAACTGCTTGGAAGCACTGGGCTGGTAGGACATACCAAGTGCAGCTTTTGGAATGTGCTCCTGCTTCCAAAAGAGAAACCCTACACACGCATGGGTGGTCCCCTCCACATGTAGCAACTTAGACTTTAAGATCTCCTGCAACACTTGGAGCCCTCTTTTAAAAGACTGTAAAATGAATGTTTGGCCCATACATTTCACGGGCCACTTGGGCAACAGCCAACTGTCTGCCATAAATGGGTCCTGTTATTCCAGTGAAAGTTGAAGGTCAACTGTCCCCTTAAGAAACACTCCAGTTCCTGGCTAATGACCCCGCACCGACCCAGTAGTAGAGGGCTTTCTTTGGGAATCTCCATCTTCCTAATTCTCAAGAAGGCTTGTGTTCAGGAAGTCGTTGCTTATCCTTGAATCATTTGCAGTGGAATGCCGTTATACTTAGCCTACTTGGCAGTATTAATAAATTTGATTTTGGCAAGAAAAGATGGGTGTCCATGGACTTTCACAGCTAATATTAGTCCTCTTACTGCCCTATAACGTAGCAGTACTATGGATTACTACAATAGGATTGCCTGCTGTATGCCAAGCCCATGTGCTTTACCATAAGAAGGAGGAACATGTTCTTATCATTTGCAGTTTATAGAGAGGGAAACTGAAGTTTAGAGAAGTTAAATACCTTACCAAGAGTCATACAGCTAGCAAGGGTGGTGGCTAGTGCTCCCAGTCAGAGCTATTTGCTGTAAATATTATACCCCTGTAAACATTTACTGTAAATACTATACTCTGACTCAATGGACATGAGTTCAAGCAAGCTCCAGGAGATGCAGAAGGGCAGGGAAGCCTGATATGCCACACACAGTCCACGGAGTCACAAAGAGCTGAACACGACAGAGCATTTAACAATTATACTCCTGACTTAATTATGACACACTTCCAAATAAGGGGCGGGGGTGGTGGTCAGAAACAATCTGAGGCTCCCCAGGTTGCTCAGTGGTAAAGAACCCACCTGAAAATCCAGGAGATGTAAGATTCACCGGCTTCGATCCCTGGGTTGGGAAGATCCCCTGGAGGAGGGCGTGGCAGTCCACTCCAGTGTTCTTGCCTGGAGAACCCCATGGACAGAGGAGCCTGGCGGGCTGCAGTCCATGGGGTCAGACAGAGGAGCCTGGCGGGCTGCAGTCCACGGGGTCACAAAGAACTGGCACAACTGAAGTGGCTTAGCACTCATGAAGACGAAATCTGGGGGGCCTAGTGCTGCAAAGACGTCAGTCTAAACACTGGGCGCTGAAGCAGCACATTCTGCCCCAGAGTCCTCACCCATCCCAACTGCCACTCACTAGACATATGATACCGTTGGCCGTAAGAGAAATCATACAAGGAATTACTCAACTACTCAAAAAATACACTATTGGAAAAGCAGGCTTTCTGACAGTGTGAGAGAATGTTATCTTTGTAGACAAAGGGTAAAATCATTTGAAAGATAAAATGGTCATTTATTGCATTTTTCCATGCTTTACAATCGATTCTATACATTCAGATTTGGAGGTTATATGGTAATGTGAACCCTGATATCTCAATCCACAATTTCCAGATTTCCATAGAAAGGATCAGCAGAATGTGAACACAGACATCACCCCCACTGGCAATAAAGCAGAGTCATATCTGCGCAGAGAACATTTTACTACAAACAGAACAGATGTGTCTGGATTGGAAAAGGCAGAGGACTGACTCCAATTTCCTTCTCTGAAAGAAGACATCAGGGAAGACTAAGACTCCTGTCTCAGAGGAGGACGTGTTGGCTAGAAGGGAAAGGGGTAAAATCTACTTTGGGAGAATTCCAGAACAAACAGCGCATCCGCGCAGAAACCAGGAAGCAAAGCCTCCTCCTACTCAGGGAGCAGTTTGGGGGAGAGAAACCCCAATGCTTTCATGGCTATTTTGTGACTCTTTACCCAGAGTCGGACCTGGTAGAATAATCAGTGATTAGATCATAAGCGCAGAGTGGAGAGATCTCAGCGGATGATGGACGATGGACGGCACTGGAAGAGATGTTGGAAAGCCCACCACGTCTTTCCCTGGAGGGTGTGGCAGGCAGGTGAGTTTAAGAGATGTGCCATAGGTGGGACTCCGCCCCACCCCCACCTCCCCCTCCGCCCAAATCTGTGGAAGGGACCGAACGAATTCAGATACGTCTGAGGAAAGCTGAGAATGCCAGGAGTATTGAGCCACCGCCTGAACGCAGCACGAGGAGGAAGCGGCACCCTGCTAAGCAGAAACCCTCCCTCTGGCAGGCACGCGAGCGCCGGCCGCTTCAGTCGTGTCTGACCCTGGGTGACCCTGTGGACTGCAGCCCGCCAGGCTCCTCTGTCCATGGGGTTCTCCAGGCAAGAATACTGGAGCGGGTTGCCACGCCCTCCTCCAGAGGATCTTCCCGGCCCAGGGATCGAACTCCACTCTCTTATGTCTCCTGTATCGGGAGGCAGGTTCTTCACCACTAGCACCACCTGGGAACCCCTCCTAGGGCAGGACATACGGCCAAAATGATGCGAAAGGGCCAGGGCAGCTCCAGCCGAGGGAGGCGCCTGGAGAAATGCCCAGGCGGTGTGGGTGGCTCCCCGCAGACGCAGTCCAGAACTCCTGCAGTCCCAGCGGGGGCGGCATGGAGCAGATGGAACTCAGGAGTCCTGGGATTAGTAAAGGGGAGGAGCCCAAGGGTGCGGATTTCATTCAAAAGAGACAGCAACAAGGTTTGTCATCGATTTTGACTATTACGACCTTGAAGGCCAGGTGGCACTGGTGGCAAAACCAGGGATTTGACAAGGATGGAGGCCGATGTAAAGACTTATTCAGACTCCACGTGCAGACACAGCCCAACTACCCCACCGCTGGGGCCACAAGGACACAGAGCCACCCGCTTCCCAAGACCCAAACAACACATGATGGAGAGTAGTGCAGCGGGGAGGAAATAGGAAAAACCCAACATTTACCCCAAACAGACTATTTTGAAAAAGAAGCGATTTGGATGCTGCTAAACAGTATGTTTAAGTAACCCTCTCCAACATCTTCAGTACTCACCAGGGCAGGGAAGCATGAGAAAGATTAGATCAGTTATAGAAAATAATGAAATGTTTTTCTGAAAGTTGTTTAAGATCGGGGAAATTTCTGCCATAATCTCACCAAGATCTGACCTGTACTAGTACCTATTATATATAATCTGAGATACAGATTTAATTTATATAGAAGTAAGCATAATCCACTCCCTTCAGCCCATGATCACAGAGAAGTTAATGAATCCAAGAGAAAATTAAGAAATTTATTGAGAAATCAGAGAAGGATAAAATATGGAAATCAGGCTAAAGACGAGAGAAGCGATACGTTTCGAGGGAAGCGATACGCTTGTCCCTTGTGGAGTCGCCCAGTGGTGTGAGCAGCGCGTGCCCATCTCTACGCACACCTTTCCTTCCAAGTGACCCTTCCTTTGGCTGAGCTTGTGATTCATGGTTACTCGACCTGGGAGGTCAGGACTTTTGTTCAGTGATTGTGGGAAGAGGTATGTCTGGATGGGAATGAGAATGACTATAACCCTGAATGCTGCTGGAAACTCCCTTGAAACCACACAAGAAACCAGCCTGGGGATGAAGGCAACACAAGGAAGGGTACGGAGCCATGGGTGGGAACTCGTCCTGTTCCTCGCCTGACTTGTGAACTCCCACTGGATTCTTCAGAAACAGAACCGATACACTTGATTTATTATTTAAGCTAGTTTAAGTGGCACTTTCTGTTATATTCAGTTAGCACAGAAATAGGGGGAAGATCCAGAAGGCTGAATATATATTTAACAGGAAACCCATAAAAAGAAAACAAAGCAGATCCAGTTAATGTAATAATATGAGGAACAGTCAAAGACGACTTAGCTGAACTAAAGTAAAGAAACCTCACTTAGAAAAAGTTCGCTAAGCACTAGCAAAATTAAATAATCCTGTGCCTAAGCATTTATTTTCTTTTAATTTTGAGGATAAAAAACCCCAGAAGCATCCAAGAAAGACAAAAGGAAGAAGCCAAGGCGGAAAGGAAGAGGGAGAGAAAGGAAGTGGGAGCAGGAGGAGGCGAGTGGAGAAGGGGAAGGAAATTCTAGAGGAACAAAGCCTCAGGCTGGCTTCAAACTGCTTGCAACGCCAACAGAAGACATTAGGGAAGAGTCTAGTTTTGAAGGACAAATAATGATAAAACAATTAGAAGATGCTTAGATATGGAGAAGGAAACGGCAACCCACTCCAGTGTTCTTGCCTGGAGAAGCCCATAGACAAAGGAGCCTGATGGGCCGCAGGCCTAAGGGACTTCCCAGGTGGCGCTATTGGTAAATAGTCTGCCTGCCAGTGCAAGAGACCCTGGGTTCCCCTGGATGCGGATGTGGCAATCCACTCCAGTATTCCCTGGAGAATCCCAGGGACAGAGGAGCCTGACAGGCTGCAGTCCATAGGTCACACAGTCAGACACGACCGAAGAAACTTAGCCCACAGGCATGCTTGGATAAATTGTCTACTTGTGCAAGACACTTACATTTCTGTTTATGAAAAGACCCCGAATTTGAAAATAACGTAAGCAGGATGCACCTGCTGACTGGGAGATGAGCCCATGTACTGGGGTTACAGAGGAACTTCACAAAAATGTTGGTGGAAAAGGATGAAACTCACATTTCTAACCAGAGCTCATGGTAAATAATTATATGTTGAAAGTTTATTAAATAACTGTTGGTTATTAAAAATGATGTTGTACTAACATATTATGTTAAATATTACATGCAATGATAACATTTGAATATTAATCTCAATCTGGATATAAAGTTCCGACGCAGAAAACACTGAAAAGAAACAGAGCCTCTGAAATAAATAATTCAGATGCTTTGAACAGAGTTTCAGAGCTGCTGCTGCTGCTGCTGCTAAGTCGCTTCAGTCGTGTCCGACTCTGTGCGACCCCATGGACTGCAGCCCACCAGGCTCCCCCGTCCCTGGGATTCTCCAGGCAAGAGCACTGGAGTGGGGTGCCATTGCTTCTCTGGTGTTTCAGAGCATAGGAAAGTAAACTGCAGGGGAAGGGAAAGCATTGCGCATCAAAGCTAGTGACAAAATCTTACAAAGATGTGACAGAGAAAAAGACTAGGCAACCCAGCTTTTTAATCAGTGTGGAATATTCTAACTAGAATAACTAGAAACAGAACCCAGAAGATAATTCAAAGAAGTACACGTTCTGTGAAGTTGTACCAGAGACTACATCGTGCACTTATCAAGCTCCATTTCTTTTTCCACCTGCGCACACAGCTGCAATACATTTCCCAGCCTGTTTTGTATCTTGGGTGGAATCATGTATCTTAGACGGAATCGTGACCAGTTCTCACCAGCAGAACACGAATGTGGTAGGGAGTGTCACCAGCTGCCAGGGTGGGTGTTCCGTCCTTCAAGCTCTCATCTTTCCTGCCACAGGCTAGAGTTAAGGGATACAGAAAGAACTCTATGCCCCCCAGAAGATGGTGGCACCTCCAACCAAAGAGCTTGGGCTCCTCAGTGACTATGAAGCGGAGTCCCTCATTAACCAGCATTTGATGAACAGTGAAAGCAGGAAACACTTTATTGCATTAAGTCACTCAGAATACGAAATTTTTGTGACAGAAAGTAATCTCCTCTATTAAAAGCACTTATCCCAACATTTTAAGAATGGCTTAATATGAAAGTAAAATAATATATTACAATAGGAAATTAAAGAAGACAAAGTATATAATTATTTCATTAGCTCTGAAGAAAGCATTTAAGATTTAATACCCATTTCTGATTGAAAACTATTTTTTAATTTAGAGAAACTATGAATAAACAGATGTGTATTTTCAGTTGGCCACAGATACATGAAAACCATATTCAAGCCAATTGTACAACAGAGTGGTACAGTTTTACAGATACTTCAATTAAAGACAAGATGCTAATACCTAAGAGAAAGTTCTAGCCACTGCGTACGGCCGGAAGCTCAACAGTTGTAATCACTGGAAAGGAGACAAATATATAATCCACATATGCTGAAAACCTAGAACCGTTAACTGAGAACTTTTGGTTAATAGTAAAATTCACCCTGGTGGCTACATACAACAGACATAACACAATTCCTGAGAGTTTTAATGCATCGGAAAGATTCAAGGGGGAAAACCCTACAGTGAAGATCCGTGTTAAAGCAGAAAGGAGAACAAAGAGGAAAAAGGGACTCGGGAGGAATATGAGGAAGAGAGTGTAGGATGTTTATCTGAGAAGTTTCAGGCATTATTGAGCAACGCGAATAAAAGTAGAGCATGCTGAGAAACACGACAGGCTGTATTCTAGTTAAAAAGTGCAATACCACACAGTTTCCAAAGCTCCTCAAAGAACATGCATAACACTGTATCTACCCTAAAGGACTTTTTCCCTATTAGGCTTTGAGCTGATTATATTTTTTTTTCTAGTGGATTTTATGTAATTTTGACTTTTTCTTTACTGAAGATGTACTTTTATCAGAAAAATTAAACTAAAGAATAAAGTTTAGAAGGACAGTTACTTTTAAGTAGGTAGAAATGTTTAAGGGGAAATACTATTCCTGGCCTGCCTGTGTTAAGGGCTTCAAGTCTGATTCCACCCCACATCCAAGCAACATTGCTCTAATGTCCTCAGAAATCTCTCCCAGGTATAAGGGCGCTCCGCTCCTGGATCTGGCCCCTTGACTCTGCTACTGTTCTGCAGCCTCCCTGGATTTTTATTCCCTGTCCCTGATGGAAGGGGGTTGTGGTCTTCTGTGTAAGAATGCTTTGAATCCTGATATGTCTTTAATTCTATGCACATGACCCTCTGCATCAGGCCAGGCTCTGCCTGCCATTCCAAGAGAATATCTTCATTTCATTAGAAAAGAAGGAAGAAGCAGGCAGAACAGGGACTCTGTGCTCCCGCCCGGACGGCAGGACAATTTCACTTCTAGTGGCAGAGAGATTTTTGACTATCCTTTGGCCAAAACTGGCTTTTACTCTGAACACCCCAAATTTCTTTCAGAGGAGTGTTCCAAGATGAATTATTCTGATTTCTGGGAAAAATCCTCCATGGCCCCTAAGCACGCTTTCCTTGCCATCCACAGTGGTATGTGTTGGCCCTGGGAAGCGTCCCCACAGTAAGCGGTGATTTCATTAAGGAATGACTGAAGCCATGGCTTTGATTCTCAGCTGCATTGCACTACGTGGATTGCCTGAATTACTTTAGTGCTCTGTGGAGACTAGATGAGCCAAGAAGCAACTGAATTAGGCATCAGAAGAAATTCCATTGTTACTTCGTATTATATTTTAATAAAGTTTTACTTGAATATATGTCTTTGGCACGCTAATATACTTGAATGGTCCTTTAAAAGGATTAGTCATTTTAGGAAAATAGTTTTTGACCCATCCTTCTTACTTTCCAGTTGAGTTGACTGTGACTTGGAGAGCTTCAATGACTTTCCTAGAGTCACACAATGAGTGGCAAGCCCAACCCTGTGACACCCAAGGTCTGTCCCACTAGTGAGGAAGGGGCTTTGTGAGTCACCAGCAATAGCAGCATCATAGCCAGCAAGGTCCCAGCCCCGAAACACTTGGCGTGACTTGGATGGCGCTTACTTTAGCTTCTAATCTCGCTCAGCCACCCATTCAGCGTGTCTGGACCACTCTTCCCTTTAGCTTCAGGCTTGGGGCCTGGGCTCTAGACTGCTGCTAAATTTTTGTGGTGAGATTAAACTCCAGGCCTCCTAATTTTCAGAAAACAGTTATCTGTTTATACCACACTCTTATCTTCAGTGACACTGGTTACAGAATTGAACCTGTGGCATGTAGCTTTCCAGAAGCCAGTGCTTCATGAGTTAGAAATAATTCAAAAATAGTTTCCTCTGACTGTTAATCTAGGACTTCATTTCCTCTTGTGGCTAAAACTATGATTGAAATAAACTGTAGACTCTTCGGGGCTTCCCAGGTGGCACAGTGGGTGAAGAATCCGCCTGCAATGCAGGAGATGCTGGTTGGATCCCTGGGTCGGGAAGATCCCCTGGGGCGGGCATGGCAGCCCACTCCAGTGTTCCTGCCTGGAGAATCCCATCGACAGAGGAGCCTGGTGGGCTACAGTCCAAGGGGTCACAAAGGGTCAAACACGACTGAAGCAACTGAGCACACAATAGTCTTGTTGACTATCAGGGCACATTTATCTGGGTTCACAAAGAGGAAGACTGACAATCCCTTGCCAAGCAGCTCCTCGGGGAAGGGTGGGAATCCTGCAGCACCCGAGACTCCAAGCCCCTTGTGCTGGTAGATGGACCTGGAACCCTGTTCAGTTACTGTGCGATACAAAGTGGGAAGTGGGTGGGCCCATCACAGCAACATCATCCTGCAGAATTACAGAGGCCACTTAGGCCAGGTCCCCGGGAGTTAAGGGTGGGCTAAGATTCCCTGCCAACCCTGCCTGTGCACACACGGGGAACTGAGGACTGTCAGTAAAGACTTGGGAGGACCGCCTCAGCAGGAGACCATCCAGGCAGCCGCGATTCATCTTCAGACCCTGGAATGTCTGCCCACTGCTCTTAGGCACATTTCAGCACCCCGTTGGGACTTAACACTTGGCACACGTCTTCCCCAGCTCTGTTCCTAAGCTCTGTTCCTAAGCGGCCGTGCCCTCCGCCTGGGCCAGTCTTCCCCTAGCCGCAGTGCCGTTGGGTTCTTCTGCTGCTGCCTGAAATGACGACATGAGAGCACTCAGCGCCCTCTCATTCTGATACGCAGACACCCCAAGAAGGGTTATAATGGATGAAGACATTGACGGGAATCGTCAGATGATGGTAGCTCAGACGGTAAGCGTTTTGTGAAATGTGTGGTGTGAGGAGGAGGTGCTGTTGGAAAGCCCAGAAGATAAACCTAGCAACTTCTCAGTGTCTTGGGCAAGAATGCTGACACCAGGCTGCAGACACGTCAAAGCAGGGAGAGGGTGGGAGAGGACACCGCTGATGATGGGGCCGCTGCAAGATGGGGTCCGAGCACTGAACTGGGAGTCTGGATACAAGATGGTGGGATTCCACGAGCCAGAGGGACTCTCCCAGCGCAGAAGCGAAGTGTTAGTCGCTCAGTTGTGTCTGACTTTGCGACCCCACCAGGGAAGCCCCAGAGTGTGTGTCAAATATTATGGATGAGGACTTCCCTGAGGAAAAGGAGCATAAAAGACCTGCTTTTCACCTGCACTAGCCAGACCTTGGCTGACATTGATATGATTGATATGTTAATCCACCCCCCCAAAAAAAACCCAATAAGCTGATAAAAGCACAAAAACAGGGCATGAAGAAAATTTAAATGTTTAACTTTGAAAATAAAGTACTTAGAAAACATGAGGCCAGATGGCCAAAGCATTGCTCCACGGCAGGGGAGTTAGACCATGATTAGCCAGTGAATCACCGGTCCGTGCCCTCCCCTCCCCTACCCTGCGGCCAGACGCGGTGCAGGGGCCCCATTTCTGTCTCCCTTGGAGCCACGAGGTAGCCCCCTTGCCTTCTTCGTCACACTCCTGGCAATTATTGCCAAATCAGTAGAAACCAAGACAGAGCTCATTTGTTAGTCTGAGGTCAGCATTATCTTTGGAAGTAAGAGGGAAAAACTAGTATCAAAGGAGAAATTCCATGGAGGGACAGATTTTACTCAACACAAACGACTTTTTTTAAAAAGAGCAATTAGAATTGCTCAACCACGGCATGAGTTTACCTTGTGAAGTAAGCAATCTTCTTTCATGTTCATTTTTTAAGGAAAGGCTGTTTAATTTGTCAGAGAGAACTCTGTGTGGTGGGGCATTGAATTGTGACATCAAGGCTCCTCTAAACTATGATGCTTGTGATTAAAAAGAAGAAAATACAGTTTGCTGTAATTCCAACCCCACCTCCTATCCGCCCCTCGTGCAAACATCTAGGCCTCCAGGCTTTAAACTGGAAAGGTCTCCAGATCAGTGGAGCTTGCGGAAACCAGACGATGTTCTCATCCAAGAGGACGACACAGTTGAACGAGGACCCTGATGGATCCCTTAAAGAAGAGAAAGTCCAACTATAGAAAGGGCGGTGGCTTCGCGTGTCCGGGATCCTTCTGGGCTGTCAGGAGAGCGGGACCATTTAGGGAGACCACTGGACCAAAATTAGCTGATGTTTGAGCACGCTTCCTTCATTCACCAGCGCTTGGCTGAGCACGCTCATCCCCATGAGAAACCTCAATGCTGATACTAGTACCCCCGTCGTTTACGAAAGAGAGAACTAAGGCAGCGGAGTCAGCTGTTGGACACAGGTCTAGCTGATGCTAGGGCACCTTCTTGTGGCAGAGCAGGAGAAAGAAACAACTGCGAAGCCCTGGTTCTAGAAGGAGCCAAATACCATAGACAGATAACTCAGCAGACCTCAAGTTTGGAAGAGAGGATTTGAGAGGTTGTCACAACCATCTCTTTCTGTCCTATAAGCTACATCATTTGTTCAGTCACAGCAGCCTGTTGTAACCTTGTGGGCTCATCTCTCTATCTTCAGCAAGCACCACAGATCCCAGCCTGTAGCAGGCCCCATAGCAAGCGTGATAAACCAAGACAACAGCTGCAAGTCTGGCCAGGTGATGGTCCACGCTGGCTGCCTGCGAACGTCACAGGGTGAACTTTCGAAGATACCCAAGCCAGCGCCTCACCTACAGAGCGGTGTACTTTCTGTCGCTTGTCAGATACTCTGAAAGCACACAACTGCCACACATAAGTCCAGCCAGACCGTAGAGCGTTTATTCCTTTGCTCCAGTCCCGTTTTTGTCACCTAAGCCTGTAGAAGTTTCTAACTAAAGGAACACAGTATGATTTTAACTTTTTTTTTTTTTGTCCGCCCCATGAGTCATGCGGGATCTTAGTTCTCCGACCAGGTATTGAGCACATGCTCCCATCATTAAGAGTGCACAGTCTTAACCTCCAGACTGAATAGAGAGATCCCTTACTATGCATTTTTAACATCTTTTTTAAAAATTAATTTATTAATTGTAATTGGAGGCTGATTACATTACAATATTGTGGTAGTTTTTGCTGTACATTGCCATGACTCCGCCGCAGCTGTACACGTGTCCCCCCGGCCTGAACCCCCTCACGCCTCCCTCCCCACCCCATCCCTCCGGGTTGCCCTAGGGCTCTGGTTTTGAGTTCCCTGCTTCATGCATTGAACTTGGACTGGCCATGTGCTTTGGCATCATGGTTCACTGACATTCCTCTTATTAAGGGAGTCTGTCTGGTTTGGGACCCTGAACTGGTCAGCAAAATTTAATTTCCTGTTGGTAAGATTTTAAAAAAAGAATTCTTAACAAGAAATAAAATTTCATGTTCTCTAATAATCTCACTGGATCTTCAGGGCCTCTGCATGTCAAATGCCTGTTGCAAACTGATACTCTTATCACATTGGAGAAACAAAGTTCCCCTGAAGGGATAGACTTTTGGCAAGTTTGACCTTATTATATTTTTCCAGAAAACACAAGTTAAAATGACTGTGAGTAGAGATGGCTTAAGACAAGTCAGAGACCTGAACTCTGGGCTCCTGGACCGGCAATCTGGCCATTCTTCTGTGAACTTGCCCAAACCACAGGATCCCTCCGGACTCTAGTCCTCTCTGTAAAATGAGGGGAGCTGGAAGGAGATTCAGTTAGGACCTTCCAGCTCTGACATCATCAGATCATGAATCTTAATGAGGAAATCAGACGAGCGATCAGCACAATCTACACGGCATGTTGCAAAGTGCGGGGGAAGGTCTTTGGATTTGGAGACAAATGTCTTGTTTCTGCCCAAAGCTTGATGACCTTGAGCAAATTTGGGTTATCAGTTCAATCATGTACATGAATTATGTGAAAGTGTGAAACTAACTACAAGCTCTTTTGCAAAGTGAACAAGCTGAGACCCAAAATCCCTTTAAGAAGTTCAGATTTGCTTCCTGCTTCCTAAATGCCCATGTGAGAGTTTGCTCTTTTGTCTAGGAAAGTCCTCAGTTTGGGGTGAACCTAGATTCACCATTCACTTGCATGTAGATCTTGAGACAAGCTCCCGTGCAGAGTCCTATTTGGCAGAGACCTGCTGCCGCCTTTCTGAAGACCTTTAATTTGGGGGTGGGGGGTGTTTTTTCTTCCTATTGTTCTCAAAACTGCAAGTTTATGGCTTGCCTTTTTCAGCGAGTCGGCAAGTGTACGTCTGTGTACACACACTTGAGTGATCACGTGCTTACGTTCAAGCAGTCAGCCCCAGAAAACCTGGGGAAGTGGACCACAGGATTGGATATGCTGGCCTGGGCATCATATTTGATCCAGCCAGGGGGTCAGAATAGATGCACCCAATTTGCCAAACCACACTCAGACTGGACTAGCATCAATCTCCAGGTAAAGGTACAGCTGAGTGATTCCAAATATGTTGTTTTGGGACTGTCAGGTTCTTAGTATACTGGTACAAGATCACATTCTTGTTGTCAAGGGAGAAAACTTCTGTTTCCAAAGTATAGATATTCTTAGCACCAATCATTTTAACCAATCTGTGCTCCTTTCTCAAGTGCAAGGGAGTCGCTTATTTAATGGAAATTAGACTGTGATACCGAGAGCCCAGGAGGAAGGTGCAATACTGTCAAAACCAGTGGTGTGAAAGTACCCTGACCTTGAGCTCAGGCTGTGGCGGCTCCTTACACCAACACCAGATGACTTTCTTGGTAGTTAAGATGCTGCTGGGAAGAAGGATTGATAAGGTGCTTTCTCTTAACTCCTGCACATCTGCATGGCACCAATAGTCGCAAGGGTGGCTGGTTCAATGGAGGCCATCCATAGCTGGACCTAGAAACCCCAGGTCTTAGCACATTTATGACTCATGAAAACAGGAGCTAGAATTTGTTAAGAGGGTTTCATTTTTCTAATTGGAGGAAAATTGCCCCACAATGTGTTGTGGGGTTCTGCCATCCAGCAGCGCAGATCAGTGGTAGCTGCACACATATCCCTTCCTTCTGGGCCTCCCTCCCCTCCTCCCACCCTATCCCACCCCTGTAGGTCCTCACAGAGCACCAGGCTGGGCTCCCTGCGTTATACAGCAGCTTCCCACTAGCCATGCTGTGTACTTTCTCAACTTGCCCCACCCTCCCCTTTCCCCGCTGTGTCCACCAGTGTGTTCTCTTCATCTGCATCTCCATTCTTTCCCTGCAAAGTGGCTCATCGGTGCTGCTTTTCTGGATTCCATACACTTAACATGTGTTAACATACTGACACTGTGCGTCACCGAGTCAGCTCCTTCTCCCCGTGTGAAAGGACATGCCGCCGCTCAGGAACCGCTGGCACCGAGTGCGGGAGCCATACCTGCCCCCTGTATCAGGAGATGCACTCTGCTACACTCAGCTTCTCTGAGATTGCACACTGGGAGCCCCAGGGTCTATGCCAGGGACCACCTTCTGAAGCCAACTCTCTTTCCAGAGTACACTGCTTGGGAAACTGCCTAATTTGAAAAACGTGATCACTTTTAAACCTAGTTGGGTTATCTTAGCCTTACTATAAAGATGATTTGTAAAACATCTGTGCTTCATATGGACAAAGCCAGGGAAAATATTCAGCTAGGAGCTACATTCGTTTCACATCTGCAACTAAAATGCTCTGCGATTATGCTCTCTCTTGGGAAGAATCCATCCATATGGCCACACGGGAGAGCTGAATAAAATATGTTGCACCTTATTTTCCTATTATACACTTGATTTTCATTAAGGCTCCACATACCTCGTTCTCATGATTTATTTAATGTCCTCCATATTTCTCAAAAGCAGATGGCACTGTGGTATATTTTGTTTCTCCATGAGATAGATAAGGAAACCAAGACATACAGACTGACAGTTACCTCTCTCCACATGATTCACGTGATCTGAGATAAAACCCCTTCAGCCTCTCTTGCTCTCGGCACAGTTGCTCCACCTACTTCAATGTCAAATATGATCACATATGCACAGAATCAAAAGACAGAAAACACAGATTCATATTAGGCAATAAATATGTTTCCTAGCAGGGCACTAGCTCGGCAGTTATGAGTGAACAAGCTTGTCTTCAAATTAATCCCTGCAAAATCTACTTTACGGCATGAATCAACCTCTGTCATACATCTATAGATATTAATGCAAGTATTTTTTCAAATCGATCATGAAGTGCTGAATCAAATTGTGTAAAATTATTCTATCTGTTAAATGTCTAGATGACGAAGTTCCCAGATAGTCTTCGAATCTTCACACACAGACAAACTGCCTATAATCTAAAGAACTTATTGGGTAATAAATATTTCCACAGAATTTATTTACTTTTCTTTCATAGAAAGCTTTGAAGAAGAAACTTTATCAATATCCAAACTAATAATTAGGATTAGATGACAGTATTTATTGAGCCCTTCCTGTGTGCTAGACAGCCTGCTCAACACTTTGCATTAATCAACTCATTTCTTAATCGTAACTCAGCTTGACACTTTGCATTAATGACCGTATTTCTTCCTCGTGATAAACATGCAAGTTGGCCTGGGGCAGAGTAGGGCTGCACCTGAGGAATAATTTCCTCGAGCTCCTAGATCTAGACGAACCAGGGTTTTATTCTAGACACAACCAATTTACCTTAACCTCTAGACCTGCGCTTCCAATACCGTTGCTATGCCCTGTGTAGATGCTTAAATTTAAATTCACTTAAAATTCAGTTCCTCAGTCACACTAGCCACATTTCAAGTGCTCAAAAACTGCATGAAGCCAGTGGTGACTGTATTAACAGTGCAGGTATAAACCCTCTCCAGCATCACTGATAGCTTTCTCAGACAGTCCTGAACTAGAACATGCTCCATTTCTTGGAGACTACTAATTTCCTCACTTGTATTGGGGCTGGAGGCATGGGATGCGGGGGTCGGGGTACCTCACTTCTATCAGAAGGGTGTTGTACAATGTAAATTTTGGAAATAAATACATTGGCAAACCCCAATCTTCCTTGTCCTCTAAGACCGAATACCGCTTAACTATTATCCCGTCTACGGTTTTTTCCCAAATTCCCTTCACTTCAACCAGAGAAGAGGAGAGGTGGGGAATGGGAACTCAAGTGTATTGAGTTCCAATAAGGGCACATACGCTCCCCTTTAATCTCTTCAGTGGCGTACACAGGGTGTATTATTATCCCCAATTGCCCATGAGGAAAATAACTTCAATTACTTGTCCAAATTCCCAGATACAACCCGACCCTTGTGGCTTGTAGAGTAAGTGTTGTGAAGCCAAGGGCCCTTAATCCTTCCCTCCTCCTCCTTGCATACCCAGGCAATGCACAGCCTATGGGACCTGCTCCCAGATTGTTAATCAGAATTATAGGGAATCATGGAAAGTATATTCAAACACTTGGAAACAGAAATAGCATTACTATGGAGATAACTGTTCTATTAAAACAGAAAGGTGAATTATGTATAAGCTTTTGCATTTTCTGTATAGTCTGGACTGCAAGTCACCAACTGGAATGCCGAGAGAAACTGTGCAGAAAGGGTGGATGGATGGAACAAAGAGCTGCGGGCCCTCGGTGAGAGCAGCAGCGCGGCATCACCTGGGACTTCTTAGAAATGCAACTTCTCCTTCCCTGGACTATTAAATCCAAACATTGGGGGTGGCACCTGCAACCTGTGTCTCAACAAGCCCTGTAGGTAGTTCTGATTCAAGTTGAGGTTTGAGTACCCCTGATTTACACAGCAGGAACTGGCATCGGGATGAATGGATGGTGCACACTCCCTCTACCCAGAGGGGCCCACCCATTACCTTACTGGAGTGAAGGTTCGTGTGGCCAGACCTTCTTAGGATTCGAATGTCGCAGAAGCGGAGAGTCAATGTCTCGTGGAGGGGGAGGATGGCTATAAGAATCAAGAAGCTTATTGCAATTTGGAAGCTAATGATACTCTTCTATTTCTCTACAACATTTTTAGTAAACTAAGTGGTATACAGATCAATGCTAAAATTTAATTTTCTCATTATCTCTAATTGTTTGAAACATACCCTCTCCTTTAGACTCTTTTATTACATCCAGAGTCTGTTCCAAAGTTACTCACTGTTAGTACATGGTTTTCAGGACTCCAGTAGGACCCATCAGGTAAAAAAAGTCACAAAAGATACGTTATAAGATACAAAAAGTAGGTCATACTCTAGCAACACTAAATATTTAATAAGATCATCAAGATCACTGAAATTTCTCACAGGAGTTCTGTGGCGTCTGAAAGAGAGCAGTGGGAGTTTCTGTTTATCAGCTAAAGCAGTGCTGCTGAGAAACAATAAAGTAAGGACAGTTTGCTGTGTGTTTGGCGCCCCCTAGAATAGAAATTATTCTAATTTTCGACTTTCATTAAAACTTTGGGTTCCTCAAAATACTTCCAATTTTGTACATAAACTGAAATTTTATTAGTAATTTTAAGTAAGCTTTGTTTCCAATTGGCCTAATGTGACTGGACTACATTAGAGACTTTTTCGTTCACAAAAATTTTATAAATTACTTTCAGTCTACAAAAGATAAAAATAATAAAATAAACATTTGCATATTAACCATTCAGATTAATAAACAAAGCAAAGTGAATATTGCTGAAGCTTTCTGTGCACCATCCTCACTCCTAGGCTTTCCCTTCTCCCAGAGGTAACTTCTCTCCCAAACATGCTATTTTCATTTCTTTGTCCCTTTTACATTCTATCACACACATCTGCATGTCTCCAGAATGCGTTATTCTGCTTTGCGTATTTTTAAACATTTTGCAAATGGAATTGCTCTGTATGAGCATTACTGAAACCTGCATTTTCACTCACTGTTATGTTTGTGAGCCCTGAGGTTGTTGATATTTGTAGGTCTAATTAATTTATTTTCATTACTGGAAAATGTTACGTGAGAAGGAATTCATCAACATTTAATCATCGTTCCTCTTGCTGATATGATTTTTGGCTAGCTCTAATTTTGTGCTCTCAGAAATGCTGGTGCCAGTATTTTCTATTTCTACTGACCCTGCATATGGAGTTTTTTAAGTTACATAGCCCAGAGAGGAGGCGCTGGGTTACAGAACGCTGTAAATGATTTTTTCATTAATTAGAATTAGATATTGCCTTATTGTTTTGCAAGTGCTTATAACTGTTTACATTCAAGTGGAGCCTGAGCGCTCTTTTTTGAAATGTTTATTTTCTAATATTTCAAGTTGTCAGACTTTAAAATATTTTTGTTGACATGTGGATTTTTTTAAAAAAGAATAAACTTATGTTTATTATTTATATTCAAGTTGAACTTCTGGAAGCTAAGCATGAATTTAACCACAGGAAGACTTTGTAATAAAGTTAATTTGGTGCTTCTTTACATAACACGGTGGAAAGAATCTTCTCCTTTATTTTTTAAAAATGACATTAAATTCCTGGTTATAATGCTATTTGCACGCTAATTCAAAACTTTCTACACAAAATTAACATTGTGGATTTTATCCTGAATAAAGTGAACTGAATATATTATTAAATAGTTTAATTCTATGGATATTTTCCTCTCTCCAGGTGATTTAAAAACTTAGGAAGGCAAACACTACATACAGTAAAACAGAAAAGCTACATTCCTATCAGGAAAGAAACAGGAAAAATAGTTTTCACTCCCTTTATATAGCCTTTCCCCAACCACAGTCATTTCAAATGGATCTGTGGATGACCTTTTGGTAAACAGCCTCTTTTGTCCACTCTCCTTTCTCAAGGCACCAGAAAAGAAACTAAACATATTCTTATATGATTGAGCAATTGCATTCCTCAGCATCTACACAAAAGAGCTGAAAAACTCATGTCCCTTCAAACACTTGTACATGAATATTTATAGCAGCTTTACTCAATGTTGTCAGAACTTGAAAGCAATGAAAATGTCCTTCAGTAGGTTAATGGATAAATAAACTTTAGTACATCCAGGAAGTGTAGTATTGAATATTATTGTTGTTGTTTAGTTGCTCAGTTGGGTCCAGTTCTTTTGCAGTCCCATGGACTGTAGCCTGACAACCTCCTCTGTCCATGAGATTTCCCAGGGAAGAATGTAGAAATGGGTTGTCATTTTCTTCTCCAGGATATCTTTCCAACTCAGGAATCGAACCCACGTCTCCTGCATTGGCAGAAGTCTTTGTCATTGAGAAACCAGGAAAACGCAGCATTGAATATTATTCAGTGCTAAAAAGAAATGATCTATTGAGCTATGAAAAAATATGGAAGAAACATAAATGCATATTTCTAAGTGAATGAAACCAATACTGTATGATTCCAACTACAGGACATTCTGGAAAAGGTAAGACTATGGCGACAACAAAAAAAATCAGTGGTTGCCAGGAGCTGCGGAGGGGAAAGCTGGTGAAGCACAGGGGGATTTCAGGGCAGCGAGAATGCTCTCTTTATACTATAAGTATTGATACATGCAATTATGCATTTGTCCAAATCAATAGAATGTAAAACTTCAAGAGTGAACCATAATGTAAACCACGGACTTTGGGTGATTAGGCCATGTCAATGTAGGCTCATCAACTGAAAGAAATACACCACTCTCGTGGGGAATATTGATAACATTGATAGTGTGGGAGGCTATGCTTGTGTGAAAGCAGAAGGTGTAGAGGAAACCTGGGTACCCTCGTTGCAGCTTTGCCATGAATCTAAAATTAAATTACTCTTTGAAAGCAGAGGCAAAGTGAAGCAAAAGCGAAGTAAAGGGGGTTCGATGAGAACCAAGCAACATGTAGTGAGACTTTCACACAATAATCACTAAAAAGGAGTTCTAAATAACGCATCAAGATAACAGCATATTTTTAAGCTCTCTTTTAAAATAAGCACAAAAAGATGAAGGGATTGCAGCAGAAGTCACCTGGACAGCAGCGGCCACGTCTGATAAGTGGCCTCTGACACAGTCAGGAAGAGACCCACGTTTCCCTGAATGTTGAGAAGCGCCTAGCAGGTGCCCAGATGGAGTTTTCATGTTGTCCCACACATTTCTGAGGCTCCATCCACTGGACGTGAGTCTGAGTGGACTCCGGGAGGTGGTGATGGACAGGGAGGTCTGGCGTGCTGCGACTCGTGGGGTCGCAAAGAGTCAGACAAGACTGAGCGACTGAACTGAACTGAACTGAACTGAACTGAGAGTAGATGTGCCTGGAGGATCCCAGGGGCGGGGGAGCCTGGTGGGCTGCGATTCACGGGGTCGCAGAGAGCCGGACACGACTGAGTGACTGAACTGAACTGAGCTGATCCATTTTCATTGATATTTTAAAATTTATTTTTTAACGTCAGATAATTTCAACTAATCAAATTCACTAATTATTCTATTTCGTATACTATTTAGAATAATTTAATAGTTTTTTCTTGTCAGCTATTAAAATTTCCATCAGCTTATTTTTTATAATGAATATTTATTTATAGAGCTGTCTTATTTGTGTAGTAACTGTCATTATATGTTCCTTTAATTCTTTAAACATCATTTTTTTAAAGAAATCTTTTAACATATGAGAGCTAGAAGTCTTTTTTGGCCCAAAGCAACATCGAGGGTGTTAAACTAAATATGGAATTCGTTTCTCCTGACTGCTTTTCCCCCCTGAGTCTGGGTCATACTTTTCTATTTCTTTCCCTGTCATACTCTTTTAAAAGGATAGAGTAATGAAATAACAGATTGTAAAAAGTCTGGATTCTGAAACGTTTTGTCTTAAGAGGGTTTGGTTTGTTTTGCATGAACTTGCCTACACTTATCTGTAGTTTCTGCCTCTCTGACAATATGGGGCCACTGATGATTTCCTACTGGCTGCCCCAGTGTCTGAGTAGCTTAGGAATCAGCCAACGATGGAGACGAGTGTGTGCTCGAGTGTGTCTATGCTCAAAATGTAAGGCTTCCACTCTGCAACTAGAGCACTGTGGAAAGGGGGGCACTTTCAAAGTTCAGGCAGTTCTCAGATCTGCCCTGGCTTCTACTTTCCCCGGGACCTTCTTTTATCTTCCATGACCTGCACACACAGATTTCCTGTCTTCCAAGGATGTGTGAAAAGTATTTAACCCTTCTATGGCTCTCCAATTTTCAAAGGATTACCCTTAAATTTCTAGCTGACCTGACGCTCAGTGCAACCGGGACTAACAGGGTAGCAGAGCTATGGATTTTCCCTTTTATTTCCTACTTAGTTTTTTTAATATACTTTTACTGACACCATAAGCCATAAGTTTTTACCCTTTACTCCAAATCAAGCTAACCACCCATGGCAGCAAAGTTATTGGTCTCACAGCTAGTCCAGCCCTGGAAAAACTACAACTGAGCTGGTGGTAGGAAGTTTAGCAGAAGATTCAGGCAAATAGCCTCAGGCTCCCACAGTTTTGGTGTGCGGGGTGAGGGGGGCTTTCTTGTGGCTCAGCTTTAAGAAAGAAAGAAAGCTGAGGGCGGAAGAACTGATGCTTTTGAGCTGTGGTGTTGAAGAAGACTCTTGAGAGTCCCTTGGACTGCAAGGAGATCCAACCAGTCCATCCTAAAGGAAATCAGTCCTGAATATTCATTGGAAGGACTGATGCTGAAGCTGAAACTCCAATACTTTGGCCAGCTGATGTGAAGAGCTGACTCATTTGAAAAGACCCTGATGGTGGGAAAGATTGAAGGCAGGAGGAGAAGGGGAGGACAGAGGATGAGATGGTTGGATGGCATCACCGACTCTATGGACATGAATTTGAGTAAGCTCTGGGAGTTAGTTATGGACAGGGAAGCCTGGCATACTGCAGTCCATGAGGTCGCAAAGGTTGGACAGGACTGAGGTACTGAACTGAACTGAACTGAACTGAACTTGTGGCTCAGCTGGTAAAGAATCCGCCTGCGGTTCAGGAGACCCTGATTGGATCCCTGGCTCAGGAAGATCCACTGGAGAAAGGATAGGCTACCACCCACTATATAGTCCATGGGGTCACAAAGAGTCAAACACGACTAAGGGACTTTCACCTTCACCAACAGTTTTTACCCAAGCTTTCAGCAGCTCTTTATGAGTCCATGCTTAATTCACTATATGCTTCTGGTCAATCTCCAGAAGCCTGAAATACTTGCTTTTGATAATTTTGCTTCATTTTAAACTAGATTTTGTGGGGTAGAAGGTTTGCCATCCTCTTTTCCATAGTGAGAAGTCCCAACCATTTTCATTTATAATATAGGTACATTTACTACAGTTTCCTTTTGATTTATAATTTTGTGGGGTGTTTTTTTTTTAAGAAATCCTTCCCTCTCTCCCTTGGGTGTTAAATATGACTTCTCATATTTCTTCTAAATGTACTTTCTTTATTAATTTAATTTTTCATTCACTTGGATAATTAACTATTGCATAGAGTATGGCATAGATTCTAATTGTGTTTTTTCTTTATGGAGGAATTATTTTATGTTGGCATACCTCTGGGACAATCAGCATGGTCTCTATTTTGCTAACATCTTTACAAGTCATGATGGAGTTCATTCTCTATCTCATTTTCTTCTCTTTGGCTATTTTTGGCTGCATGCTTTTCAACATAAACTTTAAAGACAGTTTGTCAAATCCGTAATAAATCTTGTTGGACTTTCTGATGCAGTTGCATTATCTATAGATTAATCTTAGGAAAATTTATATTTTCAGAATAAATATGTTGATTTAAATTTTAATATCACTTTTATAGCATTCTCTCTAGCTAGTTGGAGCATGTATAGGAAGATATCAATAATGATGATCATCAACTCTTAATAACAATGTCCTTTATAGAATTTGGCTAACACATTTTAATTTTTTTTTTTTGCATTCTAAGAGTTTTTTCATCTTATTTTTATAGTGAGTAGGTGTCCAATTTTAAAAGAAAAAATAGTTATTTTTAAAAATGTGTTAAAGAGAAAGTGGCTTAGGAATTAGACTGATTCAGGATCAGTGACCTCTGCGATGGGGGTAGAATACACACGTGGGATCAATTCTTCGGCGCTGTGGTGGCAACGTTCCCAGACCAGTAGAGGGCAGGCAGTTTTGTGGTTCTGATAAGGCATAATTTTTCTAATTAAAAAGAATTGGATTCAAATGCTGGTTCCTACATTGACTCTTTTTTTTGGCCATGCCCCAGTGTGGCCAAAATCCCAGTACGAGGGGACCTTAGTTCCCCCTTGTTCATGTATTCAGTTGAGTCTGTCTTCACAGCCCCACTGACTGTGGCCCGCCAGGCTCCTCTGTCCGTGGTAAGTTCCCCTATCAGGGATCAGACCTGTAGCTGCTGCTTTGGGAGCACAGAGTCTTAACCACTGGACCGCCAAGTAATTCCTTTCCTTTATTCTTTTGATCTTCTATTTCCCAGTAGCATGGGATCAATAATCTCTATCCCTAGGATTTTGGTCAGTTTTAATGAAACAAAATAACGTACATCAAAGTAGTCTGGCTCTACTTAAACCCCCGTTTCCACACCCTTGGACGTGAACCCATCCCCACGGTTTCTGCTGGGCCTTGACTTTGAACTTGCCCGGCTCTCCTATGCTGCGTTCCTGTCGCGCTGTCTGCTCTGTCCTCACAGAACCTCAAACGTGAACTTGCGATTATTTGTGAATTTCCACACAGTTGGGTCATGATTAATTCTATAAAAATTTAGGCAGGGCTCGAGTGCACCGTCTTTCGCCATTTTTGCTGATTCTCTGGTGTTTAAACTCTGCTCCGAGCTTCACACCACAAGGACCGGCCCAGAAACTCAGCAGCACATCGGTGCCAACAAAACCGGACAAAGCAGGCAAAATCAAAAAATAAAACTAAGATCACCTTGGAAGCTGATTGTCGTCATGAAATGTCAGTGTATACACCATGTATGTGTGTCAAGGTCAGCACAGTGAATGTCCAGACACTGGTGCAGTAAATGTTCACTTTTTCTTCCTTGTTTGGGTCGTCACCTTATAGCAGTATGAGAATCAATTTTAAGAACCCTAAGAGTTCTTATCTAAGAACTCTTAGATAAGTTTCAAGGGCCATGTCCTGACTCCTTCTCTCTTTCCATACACCTCACTTTCATCCTGCTGGGGACAGCTAGTGGCAATATCTTAGTGCCCCAGAAGCATAAATGCCTTCTCTGGCCACATTTTGTAGCCTCAGCTATCACAGGGACTGAAAAGTGGAGACAGGATGTGAGGGTTACAGAACATAACTCCGTTTCTGGAGATAGAATTGTGTGGTCCTTGCCTTGCCAGCCCATCTGTTCAACATTAGCCCCCAGATGAAGTTGTCATGTTCTGTTCATAATGAGCCTCTGTGGTTGGAGCAGAGTGTTTTGGGTCCCATAGTTCTAAAGAGTTTGCTCACCACCGAGGACATCTCTTAGCATGCGTCAATGTCCGCAGTCCTCGGGTTCACTTAGAATCCCCTTCTGCGCCTGACAGAGACCCAGGACCCCACATGCATCCACAGGCTTCTCTTCCTGATGGCTTCTAGACTTAATGGCTGAGTTCTGCAGTCATCCAACTCACAGTGGAGAAAGGAAACCAGAAAAGCATTCTTGCTCCTGGCTTCAAGCTGTGAAACAACTCCTTTCTCTAGCACTCTGCTGGGTCCGCTGTGTCCCCGCTGCTGTGTAATCATCGCTTATAATCTTTACAACAGATTCTTAAGACTGATCTTCTTAGAGATCATTTTACAGCTGAAGATATGAAATCTTAGAGAGTTTGAAAACTTGCTCAAAAATACACAGCTAATACGTGGTGAGCTAAGATTTAACCCCACTAGAGCTGGCTCTGACCACTCCCCGTGTTCCTGCCCATGGGCACGCTACGAACAAGTGAGCAGCACTTGGCATGCTCTTTCTGATGGAAGGTTTAGGAAGAGAGAGGAAGACCCAACTCACAGGGCAATTCAGTGGGCATGCTGGGACCCACTCCCCCAGGCTTACAGCAAGAGATTGCTATTTTCTATATTAGTTAAGGAGGTTGGGAAAGGGCTTAAAATTAAATTCAAACATCAGCATTTATAAGCCGTTTAATTTGGGGCAAGTCACTTTGTTTGAGTGCGAAAATTATCTCTTGAAAATCAAAATGAGAATTCTAAGTACTCATATGATTACCATCAGGATCTAGTTCCTCTCCCAAAATGCTAGATATTCAGAGATTGCAAGGCTGCCAACTACATGCTCATCACACCGCCCGCCATTCAGGAAGGTCCACATCCCGGTACGTTCACATCAAGGCCAAACTTCCCATTGTTTGCCAGTTATTATTTCCACGTTTGGGGTTTGCAGCCTGACTTTAATTCTCAACATATCTGTTGACGCCCAGCAGACTGAAGTGATGCCCAGCACACTAAGCAGAAGTGTGTGTGCCTGGAGGCCAAAGAATATTCTTCAACTATAATGAAGACACAAGCAGGAGCCAGCGAGTCATCACAATTGGCTGAAATCAATGAAGATGAGACTAGATAGGTAATTAAGACCTTTATTGTCCAAGCAGAACAGGAGAGAACCTCCCACGGCATCACCCTCAACACCCCTACACTTGGCTGCCTGGCTTTGATAGGCTATCATTTCCCTCCAACATGTGCAACGGCAGCTCCAGTCCTCAGGTAGCACCTGACCAAGGTGTGGGCTCTCTAGGAGCAAGGCTTCTTCTAAGCCTCTAACGCAAGGCTCTCTTCTAATCCTCAGCCCAGCCGCTAGGCTCTGACAGGCAAGAACACAAAGCAAGTTTGAGAAGTGTTTATCCTCTAATCGGGGGCCATATTCCCACTGTAACTCTCACTTCTCCTTTGCCATATCAGAGAGATCATGCTTTTATGGCCTGGCAGGTATTTATGGCACCTTTGTGCATTGATTAGGCTCAGCTGGTTTTATTTTACCTTTCAAAAGATACATGGAGCCTTTTGTGTGATTTTTTTTTTTAATCCTTCGACCAGGAGACAAAGTAAACTGGGGGAAAAAATGTGGTCCTGGAAAAAAATCAAAGGATGTCCTCCAATTTGTGAAATGCCTTTCTTTTTGTAATTCAGTCAGCCTGGGGGGATGTCTCTTTATGGTGTCTCACTTCCAAAGAGTGAGGAAGGGGGATGAAGGACTTGACTTGTACCCAAGCCCATAAAAAGGCTGAGGGAAAGAACAGCTTCCACCAGAAACAGATAGATCTTGCCGCCCCAATCCTGCACGGCAGAGTTTGGAATGTTCTCTGCAATGTGTCCGCATCAAAGCCTGGCTCTTCAGCTCCCTGATTTATCTGGAGGGATTCGCAGGATTAATGGCCTGATCTGGGAAAGCTCACCTTGCACTGTAGACACAGTGGAAGACGTTTCAGGGATTACTGAGTCAAGGAATACTAATGATAGTGTGGTGGTAATTGTAGTAATGACTGTAAGTGATTATTATTTGTTCTGCACCTGGAAATCTGAGAAGCCATGATCTTATGTAATCCTCACAATGATATTACAACATAGGTTAACACTACATTTAATGTCTTGGCAGGAAAACTGAAAATCTGAGAAATCAGTAGCTAGCTTAAGATCGTCTTTTTTTGTAACTAGCAAAGTCAGAACTCTCCAGCTAAGTTCAGAACAAGCTGGTGCCTCAAGCACCATAGTATACTGCTGCTGGGTAATTAATGCCACTAATAAATGAGCTATGCAAAGCCTGTTGTAAGTGGTAAAGCTCTCCCCAGGGCAGGATGTTGGTGCTAGTACTGGGATGTATGTTGATGCCTGCTTGCCAGCTGCGGGTCAGACTCCTCTGGCTGTGCCCATGGCTAAACATTCGAGGAAAAGCTGTTGTGTCCTTCTGGCCTCTAGCGCTGTCCAGGTCCTGCTTCTCATCCTTCACTCTGGACTCCCTTTCTTCTCAGCCCGCATCCTGCTGCATCTGAGGCCTGACTTTCTTTCTCTAGCCTCCTTCTGATGGGTGATCTTACGTGACTAGCCTTGAATGGCTTTTGCTTGGCTCCACCTGGAGGCAGTGTTCTTAAGACGCGTGCCTCTGCCCCAGACTATAGTCCATCTCCTGCCTGAGGCCGCTCGCAAGTACATCTTCCATGTACCTGATTGCAATATGGTCTCCAGTCTTCACCCTTACCTGTGGTCCCCTCACATGAAACACTCCCTCTGGAATATTCTACCTTCTCTTGACTCAATTTCAATTTCTTTTTGGCCTCAGCATCTGAACCTGTGAGCTGGATTGCTGGCCCTGCCCACACTGTCCACTTGTCAGATTCCATCATGTTGCAGCTTGACAATAAGGGGGTGGTTGGAGTCCTCCTTGCAGGCAGGGTCCAGGTCTTAGAGTAACCCAAGTCTTAGCATCGGCCTGGTACGCAGCAGGGAAGTACTTAATGAGTGAACACCTGGTGCAAACATGAGTGAATTCCACACTCTGTATCAAGCCCAGGACTCTGGAGTCCCTACGTAACGATGTTAAGAGAGCTATACTCCCTCCCTTATCTGGAGCCCTCATCTGAGGACCATGAGAGGCTCAGAGACAGGGCAGTGCCCTGCCGGCAGGCAGCCTGCTTCAGTTCAGAAAACAAAAAGTCCAAGGGCGCGGTCTACAACCAGAGGCTTTTTCTTCAACTTTTAGTTTTGAGATTGACATAAAGCTGCAGGAAGTTGTATGGAATGTGTCGGGAAGTCCTGGGCACCCTTCATCCCGTTCTCCCAGTAGCAGCATCTTGTGTAACTACAGCACAATATCAAAACAGGGAACTGGCTTTGGAGAGTTCATTACTGGTATTTCATTTTTTACCAGTTTCCATCCTTTTTTTTCTCATTCACTTACGTATTTGGCTGCTTCGGGACTCAGCTGCGGCACACAGCACCTTTGCTCTTCCTTGCGGCACGCGGGACCCTCAGCTGTGGCACTGGAGCTCTCGGTTGTGGAGTGGGATCTGGCTCCCTGACCAGGGACTGAGCCCAGGCCTCCGCAGTGGGAGCATGCTATCTTAGCCGCTGGGCCACCAGGGAAGTCCCCCCTTGCACACTTTTGTTTGTGTGTGTGCCTGTGTATTCTCCACAAGGTTACCACCCTAGGCAGATTATGGGGCTTCCCTGGTGGATCTCCTGGAGAAGGGAACGGCTGCCCACTCTGGTATTACTGCCTGAAGAATTCCATAGACAGAGGAGCCTGGGAGGCTGTAGTCCATGGGGTCACAAAAGAGTCAGACATGACTGAGGGACTAACACTTTCACTTTCGCTAGGCAAAGTATAGTGACCACCACCACAATATTCTGAACTGTCCCATCACCACAATGCGTTTCTGTGCATCATTTCTTTGTAGCCACATTCACCCCTCTCTCCATCCCTAACTCCTGGCAACCACCGATTTGCTCTCCGTCTCTAAAATGTTATTTCAAGAATGTTATTTCAAGAATGCTGTATAAATGAAACTGTGCGATATGTAACCACTTGAGATTGGCCTTTATCACTCATCTTTATTCCTTTGAGATCATCCAAGCTGTTGTATGTACCGATATTGTATCCGTTCTTATTGCTAAGATAGCACTCCATGGTGTAGATGAACCAATCACCCCACAAAGGATATTTGGTTGTTTCATCTTGGCTATGACAATAAAGCAGCTGTAAACTCATGCACAGCCTCTTGTGTGACCATAAGACTTCAATTCTTTGAGATTAAAAATCCAGAAGTACAGCTGTTAGATCATATGATAGTTGAACACTGACTGTTTTCAAGAAACTACCAAACTGTTTTCCAGACTGAAACATTCTAAATTCCCATTAGCCCAGCGTTCATGATCCAGTATCTCCTCACCCTCACTGGCACTGGGCATTGTCGCTTTTTTTTTCTTTTTTTTTAACTGAAGGATGTGCTTTACACAATTTTGTTGTTTTCTGTCAGCATCAACATGAATCGGCCATAGGTATACATATATCCCCTCCCTTTTGAACCTCGCTCCCATCTCCCTCCTCATCCCATCCTTCTAGGTTGATACAGAGCCCCTGTTGAGCTTCCTGAGCCATACAGCAAATTCCCGTTGGCTATCTATTTTACATATGGCAATGTAAGTTTCCATGTTACTCTTTCCATGCATCTCACGCTCTCCTCCCCTCTCCCCATGTCCATAAGTCTGTTCTCTATGTCTCTTTCTCCACTGCTGCCCTGTAAATAAATTTTTCAGTACCATATTTCTAGATTCCCTATATATGTGTCAGAATACAATATTTATCTTTCTCTTTCTGGTTCACTTCACTCTTTATTATAGGTTCTAGGTTCATTCACCTCATCAGAACTGACTCAACTGTGTTCCTTTTTATGGTTGAGTACTATTCCATTGTGTATATATACCACGCTTCTTTATCCATTCACTATTTTTTTTTTAATTTCAACCTTTCTATTAGATATGCAGGCTTCCCTTGTGACTCAGCTGGTAAAGAATCCGCCTGCAACGTGGGACACCTGGGTTCAATCCCTGGGTTGGGAAGATCTCCTGGAAAAGGGAAAGGCTACCTACTCCAGTATCCTGGCCTGGAAAATTCCATGGACTGTATAGTCCATGGGGTCGCAAAGAGTCAGACACAGCTGAGCCACTTTCAATAGATGTGCAGTAATATCTAATTATGGTTTTGATTTGCATTTCCCTAATGACATTCTTGAGAAATCTGTATGCAGGTCAGGAAGAAACAGTTAAAACTGGGCATGGAACAACAGACTGGTTCCAAATAGGAAAAGGAGTACGTCAAGGCTGTATATTGTCACCCTGCTTACTTAACTTCTATGCAGAGTACATCATGAGAAATGCTGGACTGGAAGAAACACAAGCTGGAATCAAGATTGCCGGAAGAAATATCAATAACCTCAGATATGCAGATGACACCACCCTTACGGCAGAAAGTGAAGAGGAACTCAAAAGCCTCTTGATGAAAGTGAAAGAGGAGAGTGAAAAAGTTGGCTGAAAGCTCAACATTCAGAAAATGAAGATCATGGCATCTGGTCCCATCACTTCATGGGAAATAGATGGGAAACAGTGAAAACAGTGTCAGACTTTATTTTGGGGGGATCCAAAATCACTGCACATGGTGACTGCAGCCATGAAATTAAAAGACACTTACTCCTTGGAAGAAAAGTTATGACCAACCTAGATAGGATATTCAAAAGCAGAGACATTACTTTGCCGACTAAGGTCCTTCTAGTCAAGGCTATGGTTTTTTCTGTGGTCATGTATGGCTGTGAGAGTTGGACTGTGAAGAAGGCTGAGCGCTGAAGAATTGATGCTTTTGAACTGCGGTGTCGGAGAAGACTCTTGAGAGCCCCTTGGACTGCAAGAAGAATCAACCAGTCCATTCTGAAGGAGATCAGCCCTGGGATTTCTTTGGAAGGAATGATGCTAAAGCTGAAACTCCAGTACTCTGGCCACCTCATGCGAAGAGTGGACTCATTGGAAAAGACTCGGATGCTGGGAGGGATTGAGGGCAGGAGGAGAAGGGGACGACCGAGGATGAGATGGCTGAATGACATCACAGACTCGATGGATGTGAGTCTGAATAAACTCCGGGAGATGGTGATGGACAGCGAGGCCTGGTGTGCTGCGATTCATAGGGTCGCAAAGAGCTGGACACGACTGAGCGAATGAACTGAACTGAACTGAACTGAATGACATTCTAGGAATCAGCGAACTAAAATGGACTGGAATGGGTGAATTTAACTCAGATGACCATTATATCTACTACTGTGGGCAGGAATCTCTTAGAAGAAATGGAGTAGCCAACATGGTCAACAAAAGAGTCCGAAATGCAGTACTTGGATGCAGTCTCAAAAATGACAGAATGATCTCTGTTCGTTTCCAAGGCAAACCATTCAATATCACAGTAATCCAAGTCTATGCCACAATCAGTAACACTGAAGAAGCTGAAGTTGAACGGTTCTGTGAAAACCTACAAGACCTTTTAGAACTAACACCCAAGAAAGATGTCCTTTTCATTATAAGTGACTGGAATGCAAAAGTGGGAACTCAAGAAACACCTGGAGTACCAGGCAAATTTGGCCTTGGAATGCGGAATGAAGCAGGGCAAAGACTAACAGAGTTTTGCCAAGAAAATGCACTAGTCATAGCAAACACCCTCTTCCAACAACACAAGAGAAGACTCTACACACGGACATCACCATATGGTCAACACCAAAATCAGATTAATTATATTCTTTGCAGCCAAAGATGGAGAAGCTCTATACAGTCAACAAAAACAAGACCAGGAGCTGACTGTGGCTCAGATCATGAATCCTTATTACCAAATTCAGACTTAAATTGAAGAAAGTAGGGAAAACCACTGGACCATTTCAGGTATGACCTAAATCAAATTCCTTATGATTATACAGTGGAAGTGAGAAATAGATTTAAGGGCCTAGATCTGATAGATAGAGTGCCTGATGAACTATGGATGGAGGTTCATGACATTGTACAGGAGACAGGGATCAAGACCATCCCCATGGAAAAGAAATGCAAAAAAGCAAAATGGCTGTCTGGGAGGCCTTACAAATAGCTGTGAAAAGAAGAGAAGTGAAAAGCAAAGGAGAAAAGGACAGATATAAGCATCTGAATGCAGAGTTCCAAAGAATAGCAAGGAGAGATAAGAAAGCCTTCTTCAGCGATCAATGTAAAGAAATAGAGGAAAACAACAGAATGGGAAAGACTAGAGATCTCTTCAAGAAAATTAGAGATACCAAGGGAACATTTCATGCAAAGATGGGCTTGATAAAGGACAGAAATGGTATGGACCTAACAGAAGCAGAAGATATTAAGAAGAAGTGGCAAGAATACACAGAAGAACTGTACAAAAAAGATCTTCATGACCCAGATAATCACAATGGTGTGATCACTCACCTAGAGCCAGACATCCTGGAATGTGAAGTCAAGTGGGCCTTAGAAAGCATCACTATGAACAAAGCTAGTGGAGTGATTGAATTCCATTTGAGCTGTTTCAAATCCTGAAAGATGATGCTGTGAAAGTGCTGCACTCAATATGCCAGCAAATTTGGAAAACTCAGCAGTGGCCACAGGACTGGAAAAGGTCAGTTTTCATTCCAATCCCAAAGAAAGGTAATGCCAAAGAATGCTCAAACTACCGCACAATTGCACTCATCTCACAGGCTAGTAAAGTAATGCTCAAAATTCTCCAAGCCAGGCTTCAGCAATATGTGAACTGTGAAATTCCAGATGTTCAAGCTGGTTTTAGAAAAGGCAGAGGAACCAGAGATTAAATTGCCAACATCCGCTGGATCATGGAAAAGCAAGAGAGTTCCAGAAAAACATCTATGTCTGCTTTATTGACTATGCTAAAGCCTTTGACTGTGTGGATCACAATAAACAGTGGAAAATTCTGAAAGAGATGGGAATACCAGACCACCTGACTTGCCTCTTGAGAAATCTCTATGCAGGTCAGGAAGCAGCAGTTAGAACTGGACATGGAACAATACACTGGTTCCAAATAGGAAAAAGATTATGTCAAGGCTGTATATTATCACCCTGCTTATTTAACTTCTATGCAGAGTACATCATGAGAAACGCTGGGCTGGAAGAAGGACAAGCTGGAATCAAGATTGCCAGGAGAAATATCAATAACCTCAGATATGCAGATGACACCACCCCTATGGCAGAAAGTGAAGAGGAACTCAAAAGCCTCTTGATGAAAGTGAAAGAGGAGAGTGAAAAAGTTGGCTGAAAGCTCAATATTCAGAAAACAAAGGTCATGGCATCTGGTCCCATCACTTCATGGCAAATAGATGGGGAAACGGTGAAAACATTGTCAGACTTTATTTTTTGGGGATCCAAAATCACTGCCGATGGTGACTGCAGCCATGAAATTAAAAGACACTTATTCCTTGGAAGGAAAGTTATGACCAACCTAGGTAGCATATTCAAAAGCAGAGACATTACTTTGCCGACTAAGGTCCGTCTAGTCAAGGCTATGTTTATTCCAGTGGTCATGTATGGATGTGAGAGTTGGACTATAAAGAAAGCTGAGCACAGAAGAATTGATGCTTTTGACTTGTGGTGTTGGATAAGACTCTTGAGAGTCCCTTGGACAGCAAGGAGATCCAACCAGTCCATTCTAAAGGAGATCAGTCCTGGGTGTTCATTGGAGGGACTGATGCTAAAGCTGAAACTCCAATACTTTGGCCACCTGATGCGGAGAGCTGGCTCATTTGGAAAGACCCTGATGCTGGGAGGGATTGAGGGTGGGAGGAGAAGGGGATGACGGAGGATGAAGTGATTTGATGGCATCACCGACAGAATGGACATGGGTTT
Organism: Ovis aries; assembly: GCF_016772045.2. Lineage (NCBI taxonomy): Eukaryota > Metazoa > Chordata > Mammalia > Artiodactyla > Bovidae > Ovis > Ovis aries. Next base: position 43,698,987 of record NC_056078.1, on the reverse strand, counting down.
GGGTGGTCTCTGGGAGTTGGTGATGGACAGGGAAACTGGTGTGCTGAAGTCCATGGGGTCGCAAAGAGTCGGACACGACTAAGTGACTGAACTGAACTGAATGTGTGCTAAAGTGTTAGTAGCTCAGTCATGTCCAACTCTTTGTGACCCTATGGAGCCCACCAGACTTCTCTGTCCATGGAATATTCCAGACAAGAATACTGGAGTGGGTAGCCATTCCCTTCTCCAGGGGATCTTCCCAAGCCAGGGATCGAACTCAGGTCTTCTGTTGCATTGCAGGAAGATTCTTTACCATCTGAGCCACCAAGGAAGCCCAGTCAGGTAATACTGGACTCTAAGATGACAACAAATTAACTCCTAAATGCTCCTGGCTTAATGAATATTTCTATGTTGCTTCCAGAAAGTTGCATTTGAGTCTGATGGCCTCCTTTTTTATGGAGCAAAACCATCTGGAAATGTGATTTTGAAGCTTGCTGAACAGGAAGGAGAGAGCTGAAAAGTGAAGTCGAGACTTTACACGACCTTAGCTCGGAAATGGTGCACGGCTCTCTTGCTGTGGCTCATTGGCCAGATCTAGTCAAATGGCTCCAGGCTAACGTCAAGAGTTAGGGAAATGGAATTGCTGTAAAGAGTGCACATCCCTGCCAATAACAATGTAGACTGAAATTCCTTTCACCCGGAGGTAAAATTGAGCTTGATTTAAAAGAAATGCAGTCATCTGACAATTTCTATGCACTCATTTTGAGGCTGATTTTTTTTTTACCCACGCCATATGTTGTAGGCTGAGCTACCTTACGCTGAAGCATGCAGATGATACAGCTTGAATCTGTTTCACGCATATATCCACACAACATTCACTTTGAGTCATGCTAACGCTATTGTTTCATCTCCTTTAAAATACTCTGAAGAAGGAGCAACAGTCAAAACAAGGATTAACCCCACATAAAAGTCAGGTTTCGGATGCTGACTGTCCTCTAGGAGGTGTGAATATCATGTTCCAAGACAGCCAGGCTGCTGTCTGCTCTGCCTCATTGCCAGTGCAGTTGATGTCCACAGACCAGACTCTGAACTACTGCACATTAAATTCAGTCTCTGGATTATAGCACAATAAATGAATTTTTTTTCAAAGCCTTAGTACGTTCATTTAAGGACATGTCTGTGTCTTTAAGAGCTGGATAGAGTCAAACAATCTCAGATGACTATGTAAGCAACATGGTCGTTTTAATAATCATTGGCATTGTTTTTATCTAATTTTCCTGGGGACAACTGTTTGGTCAAACAGGGAAAGAATGAGGCAAGAAAGGAAACTTGAGGCCTCCCTTGCCTAGAACTCAGAGGATGACAATCCACCCACATGACTGAAGTGCCCGTTGTCTGGACTGGTGGAGGTATTCTATTCCAGGAGCAGAGACTGGTGAGCTGGACAAACTCTGAGTTATTTCCAAATACCACTTCCAGTTTTTCTTAATGATATTTATATCATTGTTTGGGACATATCCATTTTCCTTTCTTTCCTAGAACTTACTTTTTAGTATTAATATCCCTCGGTGTCCAACATGAAGCTTCCAGCTTTGACACTTGCCATTTTGACAATGGGGCAGGGCAGAAGCAGGTAGTCCTTCTGGATGCGTGTTCCCACCTCTCCCCATCATGACAACCTCTCCTCAGATGGGTTTACTTACAGGCACAGCTTTTGAGTAGCCCTAAATTACGTGTCTGAAACAAAAATGTGTTTCATAATGAAGTGTGACTAACTTTATTTGAAGCTCAGCTCTGCACCTGACATGAGGGATAGAGGGCTTTGCCTCCCTCCACTGAAACCTCCAGGGACCTAGGCCAGCAAGGGGCAGGTCCCTCCCAGGGGGAGGAAGCACTCTCCTTGACACATTCTTAACACAGCAAATGTCTCTGCCACAACCCAGCTCCAAAATTGTTGCAACTTCAATGCCTGGTCCTCAAAGCCAAGCTGTCACATCATGAGGAATCAGTTTGTAAACTTTCCATCCAGATTTCAGTGTGAATCAGCCATCGCCAGTGTATCTGTAGTGGTTCTGAAATAAGTGATGTGTGTGTGTATTACACACGTGTGTATATATATACACACACACACACACATGTGTGCATATGAACGCGTGCGTCTTCCATGTGCATGTGTAGGGGCACACGTGTGCCTCTATGCATCTGTATGCATGTATGTGAATATGTGTGTGCATATATGTGTGTGCATATATGTGTGTCTGCGTGCGTGCATGCTCAGTCCCTTCAGAAGTGTCCAACTATTCGGTGACCCATGGACGGCAGCTTGCCAGTCTCCTCTATCCATGGGATTTCCCAGCAAGAACACTGGAGCAGGTTGTCATTTCCTCCTCCTGGGGATCTTCCCGACCTAGGGATCAAACCCGCACCTCCAGCGGCTCCCGCATTGCAGGCAATTCTTTACCGCAGAGCCACCGGGGAAGCTCCCTGCATGCGTAAGTATATACACATAAAGGGCGTTTGTATTTAACACAAATCAAACGCTTGTTTCGAATATCAGTTCAGTTCAGTCGCTCAGTCATGTCCGACTGTTTACGACCCCATGAATCGCAGCACGCCAAGCCTCCCTGTCCATCACCATCTCCCGGAGTTCACTCAGACTCACGTCTACTGAGTCCGTGATGCCACCCAGCCGTCTCATCCTCGGTCGTCCCCTTCTCCTCCTGCCCCCAATCCCTCCCAGCATCAGAGTCTTTTCCAATGAGTCAACTCTTCGCATGAGGTGGCCAAAGTACTGGAGTTTCAGCTTTAGCATCATCCTTCCAAAGAAAGCCCAGGGCTGGAGTATTAGTATATTTCCTTTATGCTTCAAGGCCGGAAAGAGCATGTTTGCAAGCCTGTGTGCTGAAGGGCTCCATGGAACTCGTGAACGCATAGCTCTGAGGCAAGTGCGCTTGATTGAGAAAGCATATTTGCCTCTTGTGATCAGTCTCTTTTGACCCGCAAGGGCACCACACTCCATTAATGAGATATAAGCTCCATGGAGCTCTGTCCTGTCCCTGGATACAGTGTCCACACCCCACTCTAGGGAAGAAGGCTGCCCAGTGCAATAGGAAAAAGGATGCCTTTTTTTTGAGATCTGGAAATTGTTACCAAGCTTTTATCGATTCTGTTCTCCTCCGCAATTCAGACGTCAGAAGGAAAACCATAGAAGGTAATGTCTGGCTGTATTCTGTTTGGAGCTCAAGACCCAGTGAGGTTCCTAGGGTGGGATTTGAGTGATCACACCCAACTGTAGGCAGCCCTGGAGGTAACTGGGAACTCTGGGACTGTGTCAGGGTGAAGGGGCAGATGAGTCTCACAGCATCCTTCCAACTTTAGGTTTCAGGAGACAAATAAACCATTTTTCCTCGAATTACCTTGGCATATTTGGTATTTGCAATTGCAGAGGTCTGAGCCTTGCTGTTTGTGCAATTTGGCCTGGAAATAGAGACCTCAGCACTTCTAGGGTGAGCTGTGTGTAAGGGCCGCGACTCTGCATACCTCATTTCTTCCCGGCCTTCATAAATTTCACTGCTGTCAGCTCAGTTTTATTCATGGGAGCTAACACAGGCAGCGGCCAGGAAGAGCGGAGTGAGCCAAATTGTCCATTTGAATCTATTTAGCATCTAGTACTGAGAAGTAAAGAAAACTGAGGGAAGGGGGAAGGAAGACGAGATGCTCTGGTGGAAACCTGCTAAACACTGAGAGTATTTGGCATGAGAACCTCAAATTAATCATCAGTGGTCTGCACCTCACAAGGAGACACTTTGGTCCCTGGAAACCTTGGTGGGGGTGAGATATAGGGTAGAAAAGCAAGTCAGTTTTCAGGGAGTGTGGTGAAAGCACAGGCATCCCCAGAGTCCTTACACAAACCACCCTTCCACGCAGCACTCAAGGCAGCAGTCCACAAATCTCTCATCTGCAGACTGGCTGCAGCATTGCAGAGTTGGAGGGGTTCACAGAGGATGCCGCTGCTGGACCCAGGCAGACGCTCCACAGCCCCACTGCCGGCCATCCTGCCTCCGGGACCAGCCAGCTCCACCACCACCCTCCCTGAGTGCAGTGCACACCACTGAATCCAGAGACACATCGGCTACATGAGTAGGTCAGACGATTGCCAGTGTTCCTGAAGCACAGGTAGCCATGCTCCCTTGCAGCTAACACAGCAGTAGCAGTAATCACGCTAATACTTAACGGATTCTATGTTCTCCTCTCCATATAACCACATATAAATTGCTTTATTAAATACTCATTAAAAACTCTTATTTTCTAGAACCTGTCCTTGAAGTTCTAAACTGATGGGAAGGCTGTAGAGTAGACCAGTAGAGTTGACCCTGCGCTAGAGTTGTTTAAAGAGGAAGTGAACATTAACTAGTTTTCCAATAAAAAGTAGTTAAAATTAACTAGTTTTCCATATTTAGTAGCAGCCATATTTTAAAAATCCTAAAGGAAATCAATTCGGAATATTCATTGGAAGGACTGATGCTGAAGCTGAAGTTCCAATACTTTGGCCACCCGATGTGAAGAGCCAACTCATTGGAAAAGATTCTGATTCTGGGAAAGACTGAAAGCAAGAGGAGAAGGGGATGGCAGAGAATGAGATGCTAGAGAGCATTACCAACTTAATGGATATGAACTTGAGCAAACACGGAGAGGCAGTGAAGGACAAAGGAGCCTGGTGTGCTGCAGCCCATGGGGTTGCAAAGACGTAGCAACTGAACAACAACAAAAACAAATAACTTAAAAACTAAAAATAAACAAGAGAGACTAATGTTACTAAACTTTATTTGGTCCAATATCTAAAATATTATCAACACATAATCAATATAGAATGATCAGCAAATACTTTGCATTCTTTTTTCAGTATTTTCTACTATATGCTATACTTATACTCATCTCAATTTAGGTAATTTTCAAGGGTGGGTAGACGTTTACAGTGTACAATGATAATTTCACTGGGTGTAACATTTTAGATGGACAGATTTTTTTTTTCCTTTACTGCACACACACACACAAAATGTTATTTTATTGTATTTTGGCTTGAATAGTTTCAGACAAGAGATCTGCTATTATTTTTATTGTTGGTCTTATGGATATCATGTTTTCCTCCCACCTGGTTACTTTTAGGAATTTTTCTTTGTACCTGGTTATAACAATCTGGTTGTAAAATCTGTAATTTGATTATCACATGTCTTCATGTGATCTTCCTTCTGATTCTCCTGCTTAGTTAGGGCTCATTGATTTTATAGGACTTCTGGGTTTGTAGTTTTCATCAAATCTGTAAAATGTTCTGTCACTTATGTTTTCAAATACTTTTCTCTTTCCTTCTAGATCCTTCCCTTCTGGGACTCACACGGTAGACCATTTCACACTGTGCCGAGGCTCACCGAATCTCTTTTATTATCAGTCTTTGCACCCTCTGGGTGCTTGCTCGTGGTTTTTATGTTGCTCTGTCTTCAAATCTTCTTCTTCTTCTTTTTTTTTTTTTTTTTGTAGTGTCAAACATGCAACCACTCCCACCTAGTGAAATTTTCATTTCAAATATTGTGTTTTTCATGCCTAGAATTTCCAGGTTTTTTTAATATCTCCCATATCCCACATCATGATCACATTTTCTTTAAACACTTGAACATATTTATAATACTTGCTTTAATATTCTTGACTGCTAATTCTATCATTTCTGTTATCATTTCTCAATGATTACATATGTTGATTAATTTTTCTTCTACTGAGTTTTATTTTTCTGTTTGTGTACATGTACAGTAATTTTTTATTGGATGTCAGACATTGTGAATTTTGCTTTTTAGTTCTCCAGATTTTGTATTCCTTTAATGAGTGGTGGCTTTTTCCTGTAAGGCAGTTAAACTACTTATAGAGTAGCTCAGTCCCTTCAAGTCTCATTTGTTAAGCTTGTCTAGGATGGGGTTTGAAGAACGTAGTATACTCAAAGAATGGTTTCGTCCCATTTTTAAGAGTTAACGCTTCTGAAATCTCTATTAACTGACCCATCTATTCAACAAGATTTTCCACTCTGGGTAGTGGGAAATGGGGTGATTTCCAAGCCCTGTGCAAGCTGTGAGGAATTGTTTATCTTACAAGTTCTCTATAGTTGTCCTTTTCTGGCAATTGTTTCTTGCCTGGAGTCAAAAGTTTTGCCACGCTCACATTTAGATTGGTATTCAGCCAAAGACTCAGCTCAGCCCTCTGGAGCTCTTTCACAGCGTAACTCATTATTTTATGGTATTTTGTTCAACAAATTCTAGCTGACTGAGTCTTCCTGAACTCTGAGCTATGACTCTTAAACTCAAGAGACCACTAGGCTCTATTTGAGTTCCTCCGTCCTGTACTGTGGTCTAGAATTTACTTCCAGGCAGGTCAGAGGGCTCATCAGATCGCCTTCCTTGTTTCTCTTTTCTCAGATGGCATGGTCTGGTGCTGCCTATTGTCCAATGTCTAAGAGCAGACGTCGCATATATTTTGCCCAGCTTTTTAAAACTGCGTAATTAACAGAAGTCACTTCATGGATAAATACAGAAGATTTTTCTTTTAACTCAAGCTCCTTTAAACTTATTCCAGAAATATCACCTAAATTATTGTTTTAATATGGTAATTAAATTGTTATTACACATATTAAAATAAGTATATATACTAAAATAATGTCATTATTATTAAGCGAAAAGTATGACTTTGAATACCAATTCAATCAACTTGAGGTTCACTAGGGACATAACTACCATATTTTGGGAAACTCTATATAAAGATTTTTTAACCTTTTAGGAGGACAAAGTCAGCATTTATACAATGGCAATGGCGCCCCACTCCAGTCCTCTTGCCTGAAAATCCCATGGAGGAGCCTGGTGGGCTGCAGTCCATGAGGTTGCTGGGAGTCGGACACGACTGAGCGACTTCACTTTCACTTTTCACTTTCCTGCATTGGAGAAGGAAATGGCAACCCTATCCAGTATTCTTGCCTGGAGAATCCCAGGGGCGGGGGAGCCTGGTGGGCTGCCGTCTATGGGGTCGCACGGAGTCGGACACGACTGAAGCGACTTAGCAGCAGCAGCAGCAGCAGCACGCATGCTAAATTGCTTCAGTCGTGCCTGACTCTTTGTGACCTTATGGACTGTAGCCTGCCAGGCTCCTCTGTCCATGGAACTCTCCAGGCAAGAATACTGGAGTGGATTGTCATGCCCTCCTCCAGGGCAACCTCCTGACCCAGAAATCGAACCAGCATCTCCTGCATTGGGGCAGGCACTCAGCCTGCTTTATGGTCCAACTCTCACACCCATATATGACTACTGGAAAAACCATAGCTTTGACTAGATGGGCCTTTGTTGGCAAAGTGGTATCTCTGCTTTTTAATATACTGACTAGGTTTGTCATAGCTTAACTTCCAGGGAGCAAGCATCGTTTAATTCCATGGCTGCAATTACCACCCACAGTAATTACGGAGTCCAAGAAAAGAAAATATGTCACTGTTTCCACTTTTCCCACATCTATTGCTATGAAGTGATGGAACTAGATGCCATGGTCTTAGTTTTTTGAATGCTGAGTTTTAAGCCAGCTTTTTCACTCTTCCTTCACTATCATCCAATGGCTCTCTTTAGTTCCTCTTTGCTTTCTGCCATTAGAGTGGTAATCTGCATATCTGAGGTTGCTGATATTTCTTCTGGCAATCTTGATTCCAGCTTGGGATTCATCCAGCCCAGCATTTTGCATAATGTATTCTGCATAGAATTTAAATGAACAGGGTGACTATATACAGCCTTGATGCACTCCTCCTTGGGAAGGGCATTATTCTGCTTACCATAGATACCTCTCTGAGAATTTCCTCTACTGATACTACTTGGATTTCCTATCATTTATTTTGTTGCAAAGCAATGTTTTAAAAACTAGAGTAGTATCCACCACTATCTAATTTGCAAACTGTTGGTTCTTCCCTACATTATCAACGTCCCTCTTGAAGTAATAAACTTTATAGACCACATAATGATGAGTTTGGTGATGCTAAATGCCATTTTTTTTGCTTTTTGCTATGCGTCATGCAAAACGACAAGCGTCATGAATGCTTATACGTAGTATACATAGTCTAATTCAATTCTCATGATACCCCCATGAGATAGGGTGTAATTATCATCTTATGGATGAGGAAGCACCTTAAATATTTATTAAATGATCACTGGGCGTCCCTGGTGGCTCAGTGGTAAAGAATACACCTGCCAGTGCAGGAGACACGGGTTTAATCCCTGATCTGGAAGATTCCACGTTGCATGGTGCAGCTAAGCCCTCGTGCCACAACTATCGAGCCCGTGCTCTAGCACCTGGGAGCCACAACTGCTGACGCCCTCAAGCCCTAGAACCCATGCTCCACAACAAGAGATGCCACTGCAGGAAGAATCCTGCTCACACCACTAGAGAGTAGCCCCCGCCCTCGCCACAGCTAGAGAAACGTTTGCGCAGCAGTGAAGACCCAGCAGAGAAAAAATAAAAATAAACAAATAAATAAGCGATCACTAGTATTACTATGCCAAATGAAATCTTAGAAAACAGTCAGGTCAGGTCAGGTCAGTCGCTCAGTCATGTTCGACCCTTTGTGACCCCATGGACTGCAGCACGCCAGGCTTCCCTGTCCATAACCAACTCCAGGAGCTTACTCAAACACTCAGACTCGTGCGCATCAAGCCGATGATGTCATCCAACCATCTCATCCTCTGTCGTCCCCTTCTCTTCCTACCTTCAATTTCCCCAGCATCAGGGTCTTTTCCAGTGAGTCCGTCTTCACATCAGGTGGCAAAAGTATTGAAGTTTCAGCTTCAGCATCAGTCCTTCCAATGAATATTCAGGACTGATCTCCTTTAGGATGGACTGTTTGGCTCTCCTTGCCATCCAGGGGACTCACAACAGTCTTCTCCAACACCATAGCTCAAAAGCATCAGTTCTTCGTTGCTCAGCTTTCTTTATAATCCAACTCTCACGTTCACATCTTAGAAAACAAGTTATTTTTAAAAACAGTGAATTCTAAACATCACCATTGATTCACAATTTTGTCTTCCTAATATAAAATATTAATGGTCACAAAATATATAGGTAATTTTCTCAAAGTTATACTGACTTGCATTCCTAGCTGACAGACATTAGAGCTTTTCACCTGCTTCTTTTGGGGGCTCTAGCTCATTCTTTCTGATGCCTACTTCTCAGATCTTCTTCTTTACTTTGAGATTTCTTATTTTGAGTTCACTTCTCAAACTGTCTCTTTTGTTCCAGTAACCTCACCCAAATATCCTTTAGTTGTATGTATTATGAATATAATATTACCTCTTTTTCCTTCTAACAGGTAACAATCATTAGCTTTTTGTTGCTTGAAAATCACTTGAACCCTCCACTTTGATAATACTTGACTTCCCTTCAAATCTCATACAATAAAATATCTAAGATCTGCCTGTCATTTCATTTTACATCTTAGTGAGAACTTTTTTTTTTTTTTGGCTTGTGGAGACCTTGGCTTGAAGCTCAAGAAGGAGAGAAAAATACTCTTTTTAGTTTAATTTAAATCATCTTTTCCCACTTGGGATAGCATTATTCAAAGTAAAGATGTACTGTAGAAGTGAATTTTGCTATTACAGTGTGAGAGTATGCAACATATATCAAAGATGCTCCAAATCCACAGGCAATTAGAAAATGCTGGAGCCACTGGAGGGAAAACTCCACACGAACCACAGGCCCAGTTGGTCAAGTAAAGAGTGTCGGGAGGTACAGCCCAGAGCCCATTTACTCATTTATCTTTTCCCTGAAGCTTTTACCAAATACCTCATTCATTACAAACTGAACTCTTCAGGCCAGAAATCACAGAACAGTCACCATGTGCTGGAGAAGACTCTTGAGAGTCCCTTGGACTGCAAGGAGGTCCAACCAGTCCATTCTACAGATCATTCCTGGGTGTTCTTTGGAGGGAATGATGCTGAAGCTGAAACTCCAGTACTTTGGCCACCTCATGCGAAGAGTTGACTCATTGGAAAAGAGTCTGATGCTGGGAGGGATTGAAGGCAGGAGGAGAAGGGGGCGACAGAGGATGAGATGGCTGGATGGCATCACCAACTCGATGGACATGAGTTTGAGTAAATTCTGGGAGTTGGTGATGGACAGGGAGGCCTGGCGTGCTGCAGTTCATGGGGTTGCAAAGAGTCGGACACGACTGAGCGACTGAACTGAACTGACTGAAGGTGCTACAAATGCAGAAGAACAGTTCAGACTTAACTTTTATAATAATCCTTTAAACTAGATGAGATATGGTTTAAGCCACCCTAGGAATGGCCAGTGACCCCCAGACTTGGTGCCTTAGTTACTGTGACCTTACCTGTTAGCCTGACCATCTGAGGACCCCCACGTTGCATTGGGCATGGAGAATCATTTTCACCTAATTATTTTTGAGCCACATCTACAGATGGTTTAAACTGTGGTAACTTTAGGACAATGATAATGTTTAAGATCAGAGGAGATGCTGTTTTGTGTACAAGAGGGAAGATTAGCTTATCCTTGTATAACGGCAAAATTTTTCAACAGAGTATGTGAAAAGTATGGTTTTCTTCCATTAAAAGGAAAAAGATCTGTCCTAGGCAACAGCTCACAGAAAGTCTGCTGAGGTAGGAAAAAGGATATACAAAACCGGGGAGATTGAGACTCTACTGGCCACTCTGTCAGAGGCAGAGAAAGTTGCCAACTACAGGAGAAGAGTTGGGCCCGATGAAGTCGCAAGCGTGCTTACAGCAGCTTAGTGGAAAGCTTGGGGGATGGAGACAGTCCTGGAGCACCGGAGTGATGAAGGCAGAGGTCTTGCTGTCACCAGATAGGAAATCTCTCTGACCCCCTCCAGCCTGTGCTGGGCAGTATCCTCTTGAAGTTGTTTGCCCAGATCTTTATGGTATTTTCTTCCAGTAGCCAAATATAAAATTTTAGTCTTCGTTTTTATTGCTTGGAAGATGGCTCTTCTGAGCTTCCCATCACTCATACATTATTAGTCTTGATGGCGTTCGACAGGCCAGTGAGGTTCTGTTTTTGTTTATTCTCTTTTTTTTCCTACTCCATAGATTTTATTATCTCTATAGACCTGTCTTCTAGGTTATTAATTTTTTTCAGTTCAAATCTGTCTTTAAGACCCTTTACTGTTTTTTTTCTGTTATTAATATTGCTCAACTCCAGAATTTCCATCTAGTTCTTTTTAAATAATTTCTATATTTTTGCTAGTGTCCTGACTTTACTGATACCTTGGTATTTGGCTAGATGCTATTGTCACACTTTTCTTTAGCTCTTTATATATGGTTTCCTTTAATTCTTTGGCAATATTTATAACAGCTGATTTTAAATATTTTTCAACTAAGTCTTTGAGGGACATTTTCTACTGCCTGCCTGTTTTACCTTGGGCTCTGTTCTTGGCCAGTTTATTCCAACTTTGGCAAGAATCTTGCTTAATCAGTTTATCGAAAATCACCCTTGATACCATATCACCCTGGCCTGCCTAAAATCCTAAGTCAGTTTAGCCAAGAATTATCTACCTCTTGTAATTCTGTTGTAGCCACGTGCTCTAGGAAACAAACTCGCTCAGAAGGACCATGCAGATGGTGGAGTGAAGTTTATTACACTGGCGGGCCCAAGGCAGTCTCCTCTTAGGCAAGGACCCCGACCAGTTTATGTGAAAACATTATATACCCTAAGTGTACGTGCCCAAACCCGCCTCCCCAAATTCCCTGAAACTAATATGAACAACGGAGAAGGCGATGGCACCCCACTCCAGTACTCTTGCCTGGAAAATCCCGTGGACGGAGGAGCCTGGTGGGCTGCAGTCCATGGGATCGCAAAGAGTCAGACACGACTGAGCAACTTCACTTTCACTTTTCACTTTCATGCATTGGAAAAGGAAATGGCAACCCACTCCAGTGTTCTTGCCTGGAGAATCCCAGGGACAGGGGAGTCTGGTGGGCTGCCATCTATGGAGTCACACAGAGTCGGACACGACTGAAGTGACTTAGCAGTAGCAGCAGTCTGAACAAGGGGAAAGAAAGATACAATCAAAGTTAACCGTGATTCATATGCCTTAGGCCTATGTAGTTAACAGTGGACAATTATCAATATGCTTGTGGTCATACCCCAATAAGCATAATAGAATGTATGATTCTATTCAGTTACACAGATAATTAGGGTATTCTTTTAGGCAAAGGGGAGTGTAGGTACAAGCCCTGGGGCTCTTCCTTCAGGGGGCCTGGTTTTCCAATTGGTATGTCGTTTCCATAGATACTGGACCTATAGCTCAAAGTCCACAGTCTGGCCCAAGACGGAGTCGTGCTTTCAAGATGGAGCCTGTTCTGTCTGTTTCCTCCTTCAATTCCATCCATGGCCACTGCCTCCACCTTGATCTTTAGCTATAAATCCCACTTTTCCATATTGTATTCACAGTTGAGTCTGACCTCTCTCCCCTAACACAAAACTCTATCATTGTAACACCCCTTAAATAAAGCCTTTCTTGCTATCTCTAGCAAGTGTCATGATAATTTTTCTTTAACAGGAACAGTCTAAAGAGTTACATACCTCAGGCAATAACTGCACATGACTGCTTCATAGCTGCCTCTGTGGGGAAACTTTGTTCTTTCTCCTGGTCACCTCTTGTTCTGCCATTGCCTCATAAAATGTGAGCATGAAACATGAATATCCCAGACCATGAGGCGGCGATTCAGCAAAATATGGAATACAGTTGAACTGCACTGTGTGGTATCTGCCTTGACTCCCAGCGATCGGTCACATGCAGAGAACACGTGTGCCTGGTACCACAAGGCCCTCTCCCTCCAATATCCTTCATACCGAGAGCAATGAAAATGCACAGAGCAAAAGACATCTTCAGGATAGATGAACTTCGAATTAAACGTTAGTGTGCCTCTAAGCAGTATGAAAATGAAATTATCCAGAAAGCAATTTGCAACCTTAGTGAGCTCCAGAATACATAATGAATTCTACGCACTGGCAAGCTTCAGTGCAAGGTTTTTGGAAAGAGAATATTTAGGAACAGCAAAACTACTGGGCTGCTTGGCTTAGAGTTCTTGAACTGCTTTAAAAATGACCCAAGCACTCTCCATTCCTGCAGACAATTTAACATACAATTCAACGCTATGTGTGAAAAGCCTTCCCTCTCCTCCTCCAGCCAAACTCATATGAAGGAATATGGAAATAGCCCAGAGTATCTCCTCAGGGGCAAAAGGAAAACATTTGTAAATGTTTTTCCACCACCCAAGTTAGATGAGATTCTTACTGGGGCTGCTTGTAGGGGAAAAAAAAAGGGGGAGAGAACAATTATTCTGTCCAAGGCTAAGAAAGGAACACATCAAAATGGGTGCCTTCTCTCCATTTCACTCCTGGAAACATTAAAGCTACAAAAAATGCTGCCAGATATTTATTCTACTAATGAAATATAGATGAGGTTGTGTTGTCATAAAGCACTCCACCAGCCTCCTTTCTTAACACACAGAATATCCAAGCAAGAATACTGGAGTGGGTTACTGTGCCCTCCTCCAGGGGCGTGGCACACACACACCTACTCATGTGTGTGCACACACACACACAGACAGGTCTAACATGGCAGATGTATGGGTCACTTTTCCCCCAAACTATGACGTGATCTGGAGGTTGGGATGATGTCTGGCTATTTCTTATTGAATACTGAGATAGAAAGGAAAAACTGCGGCATGTCTTTGAACAAAAAAAAAATGTTTTAATCTTTGTTAAACATTTAGTATGTACAGTATGTAACTGGCAGTGCGAAATGACAAAAGCACAGTACTTCCCTTTTAGGACCTTGTTACTTTAGTTGGGAGAGAGCGACATGGAAGGAAAATGTGTTAAACATCCAACTAATTGGAACACAAAAGCCAACCATCTCAAGGCCGTGCAAAAACCGTGAGACAAGATGAGGTTTGTCAGACTCTCTGTCCCTCCTCCGGCCACAATCAGTTCTGAACCCAGTGCTGGCATCCTCCTACTGACCACCTTCCTTGACCACCAGACAGACTCTCCTTCTTCCAAGGGTGGCTTTACCAGTAAAGCAAGACTTTTCACCCGCCTGCTCCATCTCTGGATAAAATAGGGCCAATATTTTGAGTTGTCTCTCTGTACTCAGAGAAAGCTATGTACCTGGCCAGAGAAGTGAGAAATTTCTCTTTATCAGTCTTATTGCCTGAAGGTCAAATAGTTTAGGGAGCATTGCCCTAAATTATTTGGGGCTTCCCTGTGGTTCAGCGGTATAGATTCCACCTGCAATGCAAGAGTTGCAGGAGACACGGGTTCTGTCCCTGGGTTGGGAAGATCCCCTGGAGGAGGGCATGGAAACCCACTCCAATATCCTTGCCTGGAGAATCCCATGGACAGAAGAGCCTGGCAGGCTACAGTCCAGAGGGTCACAAAGAGTCAGACACGACTGAAGTGGCCTAGCATACATGCATGTCCTAGATGACTAAGTCCGTCCCAGCTCAGCAGCTCTAAGGTGGTGAGCAAGAACTGGAGTTCAGCAAAGGACCAGAATTTCTCTGAGACTTTATTTTGGTCCTTGTATAAGCAATTTCCTCTGCCTGCTCTGGAAAAAGTCAATTCAAAGAATATTTTAAATAGTAATGGAATAAGCAATTAATTCTATGCTAGAATCAGTTCAGTTCAGTTCAGTTGCTCAGAGGTGTCCGACTCTTTGCGGCCCCATGGACTGCAGCACATCAGGCTTTCCTATCTATCTCCAACTCCTGAAGCTTGTTCAAACTCATGTCCATTGAGTCAGTGATGCCATCCAAACATCTCATCTGCCATCTCCTTCCTTCCTGCCTTCAATCTTTCCCAGTATCAGGGTCTTTTCTAAGGAGTCAGTTCCTTGCATCAGCTTCAGCATCAGTCCTTCCGGTGAATATTCAGGACTGATTTCCTTTAGGATGGACTGGTCGGATCTCATTGCAGTCCAAGGGACTCTTGAGAGTCTTTTCCAACACCACAGTTCAAAAGCATCAGTTCTTAGTATGAAATTATAAAATAAATAGCCCTTAACATCATTGTTGTGCCCGAAGTCCGAGTCTCCAAAACTGAGAGAATAAGACATCCACAGCAATGCAAACGCATAAAGGGGTTTATTGCTAGCTCGAGCTAGGGCTCAGGTCTCATCCAGCGCAGTGGAGTCTTGACGAGAGCCCCGAGCTCTGAATCACATCTACTTTTATACAGATGGTTCTTTGTTCCTGTAACAGCATAGCTGATTGGCTAAACCATACGCGCGCACAGGACTTTTAAACCTCGCATCCCTATCCGGATTGGCTCGGGTCTGGCCCGGGCGGGGGTGCTCCGGGGATTTTTTCTGATTGGTCGAGCTACACTGCCTGCAGGAGTTCCCGGTGCCTCAGCTTCCCTAGAGACTAAGCCTCAGGCCTCGCCTGCCCCTTAGAGCCTGTCCTGGCTCCAGTTTGGTCCTAATAATCATATTTTCAATAAAAGATGAAGCATTTAAAAAGTAAAGCATAAAGCAGCATGTAGACTATGGTCCCAAGAAAACACACAAAGCCAATATACTTTACAGGATGTTTTGGTCACAGGAGATCTTTATATTCTTTTTCATCATAGTCTACTTTTTCCAAAATACATATATGTTAATTTTGTGATCAGAATCCAAAAGCACTTAGTAAAAAGAAAAGAGAGAAACATGGTTTGGGATGAGCTATCTACCACTTACAAAAGTGTTAACTAAAGCACAAATATGTTCACAAATTTACAACGAAATGCATATAATAACACAGAAGATATCATACATCTAGAATAAACCATTTACTTTCCCTAAAATATTAGCAAAACACTTAGTTAAGGAGACCCCAAGTAGCATCTGAATTTGAATATTTTCCCAAGTCTTATGGTACATCCTTTCTCTTTCTGATTGTGATCCACCCTGGTGCATGAAGAATCATAAAAAAAATCTGGTCATTTCTTTCAATCAGAGCTGTAGAACCAATTAAGAAAACTTCAGATTGCCATTGTGCAAACCTACAATTTTCAAAATAAATACATTCCTCAACCACAAATATACATGGGAAGAAAAGTATCTGTTAACAGACAAAAGAAGAATTTTCCCAGGGACAGAAGTGTATTACTTATGAATACACTTTGGTGGATGTATTTGATTATGACAATGAGTCACTGGTCATTTATTCATTTATTTTCTGTGCTGGAGATTGAGCAAGTTCCTGGTTATAAAGTGGGAAACAACAATGACGCAAGCCCTGTTTTAATGAAGAGTCTACTTTGAAAGATAAACATGAAGAAAGAAACTGTAATTGCCTACTGGGGGGAATTGCGTGAAACCCTCGATGGCTTCATTTGAATATGGTTCCAGGCAGAGAGATTAGACTGATTATCGTTCTCAGTAATGAACATAACTCTTTGGAGTCAAAGACAACCAAACTATAGACACAGAGATAGAGGTTTTAGGAGGTAACACATGGCGCTTAAGTTCACCAGCATGGTGGGAGGCAGGGCCCAGGGGAAAAGCCCACCACTGAAGGTTTCTCAGGGATGGAAGTATCTGTAGGACATTTAAGAGTAAGGAATTCTACCTTCAGCTCTGAGTTGCTTAGTGTACTTCTCTCAGATATAATCCTCTGCACAGCCTTCAGGTGGCACCACCTTGAAGAATAAAGGGATCGTAGTAACATCCAAAGAAGCATCATCACGCGAAAAGAGAACAGACGCTGGAAATCAGGGCCATCTGTGAGACAGAAAGTCAGGCAAACCCAAACGCTCAGCCTAGAGAACTGGAAGACACACACGTCATTGTGTGTGGCCAGGGTGGGGGCTGGCTGTGATTAGAGTCAGGAGGAGACACAGATAGACTGAGGCACCGTGAAGTCTCCAAACCACTTAGCAAAACGGGAGACCCCGCCCCCTCTGCTCTCAGCGGGGTCCTCCTCCGTGCCTCCCTCGGCATTGCCCTAGACTGCTCCCCACTCGGCATCTGTACAGCCTGCGCTGCAGTTCTTTCCGTCACGTCACGGTGATAAGTGGCTTCTGTGCTCGTTTCCAGGCCGTTTTGTGGCAGCACTTGGAGTTGCTTCTCTGTTTCACTTGCTTTGCTTCTTAGAAGAGGTTTCTTGGCTTCATTATCTTTTTTACGTGTCTACTGGTTCCTAAAATACTGTGCGATGTACCAGAATTTGCATCTTTATATTAATTTTTCCCTTTGTGCGTCCTTTATTAACTCAATATAACTTTTCCATGCTTTTGGCTTCTGGTTAAAGGTAAGACATTTTGTATCTCAATGTTTTCCTCGTGATACAACCCTGGGCTTCTCACGGACTCTGAATCGCTTCCCTCCTTGTTCTTTTGACTTTCTTCTATTCATGTGTGTTCAACATGAGATGGAGAAGACGGGGGCTCTTAGACCACTTTCCAAATTTCCAAATATCTTACAGATTGCTCTTTCTAGTTTAGTCTGTTATTCCATATATGCACTATTTTAGTTCACTGACTTTCAACTTCCTTATCTGACCAACTAACCCAAAAATAGTCTACCCTCTTTCAAGACAACTGATTCCCCTGTTACATAATACTCTCTGAATGTTCTCAATTCCTCTCAACATTGTCTATTTAACATTCTTCCCCAGTCACCTGCTACGATTTCTGAAATTTTACTACATTTTATTAACTTTTTCATAGACTTTTCTAACTTAAAATTTTTATTAAAGATATCTTTGGGTCCATACCGATTTTCCAAACAGGATGGAGTAAGGGGAGCTAGATTTAGCCTTCACATTATAACAAAATTTTTTTTTAAAAAGACAAATTATAGGAACTAACATATACAGAGTACATCATGAGAAACGCTGGACTGGAAGAAGCACAAGCTGGAATCAAGATTGCCGGGAGAAATATCAATAACCTCAGATATGCAGATGACACCACCCTTATGGCAGAAAGTGAAGAGGAACTCAAAAGCCTCTTGATGAAAGTGAAAGAGGAGAGTGAAAAAGTTGGCTGAAAGCTCAACATTCAGAAAACGAAGATCATGGCATCCGGTCCCATCACTTCGTGGGAAATAGTTGGGGAAACAGTGTCAGACTTTTTGGGGCTCCAAAATCACTGCAGATGGTGACTGCAGCCATGAAATTAAAAGATGCTTACTCCTTGGAAGGAAAGTTATGACCAACCTAGATAGCATATTCAAAAGCAGAGACGTTACTTTGCCGACTAAGGTCCATCTAGTCAAGGCTATGGTTTTCCCAGTGGTCATGTATGGATGTGAGAGTTGGACTGTGAAGAAGGCTGAGCGCCGAAGAATTGATGCTTTTGAACTGCGGTGTTGGAGAAGACTGCTGAGAGTCCCTTGGACTGCAAGGAGATCCAACTAGTCCATTCTAAAGGAGATCAGTCCTGGGTGTTCTTTGGAAGGAATGATGCTGAAGCTGAAGCTCCAGTACTTTGGCCACCTCATGTGAAGAGTTGACTCATTGGGAAAGACTCTGATGCTGGGAGGGATTGGGGGCAGGAGGAGAATGGGACAACAGAGGATGAGATGGCTGGATGGCATCACGGACTCGATGGACGTGAGGTGAGTGAACTCCAGGCGTTGGTGATGGACAGGGAGGCCTGGCGTGCTGTGATTCATGGGGTCGCAGAGTCAGACACAACTGAGTGACTGAACTGCACTGAACAATGTTTAGACACTGAGCAGGAGGCATCCTAGGGCAAAAGCTCTAAGTCTATAATTGCCCCAGGTTGCCAAATGTCTTAAAGATGCTAGATGTTTTGAGCTACAGTGGGGGAAGGAAAAACCCAGGAAGAGCATGGCAGTCTCCATGAGCTTAGGAGACAGAGCTGGGAGCCCCAGCTGACCAAGAGAGCTAGAGTTTTCTGGGAAGAGTGCTTTACAGAGAGGGCCCCAGAGACCAGCAGACAGACACTTGAGTCTTTAGCTGAGGCTGATCAGCACACCTGAGCTAAAATGATCAGAGACCAGGGTTGAAACCAGGTTTCCCCTGGTGAAAGTACAAAACTCACATAATACATGGGGGATTAAGTAGAATATTCAGAAGGAAAGGGACAAAATTAGCTCCAAAGACCAACCTAACAAAATTTAAAGCAAATTCTAAAAAGTCAAATGGCTCAGTGATAAAGAATCCGACTGCCATTGCAGGAGACAGGGGAGACACAGGTTTGATCCCCGGGTTGGAAAGATCCCCTGGAGAAGGAAATAGCAACCCACTTCAGTACTCCTGTCTGGGAAATCCCATGGATAGAGAACCCTGGCGGGCTAGAGCCCATGGGGTTTCAGAAAAGTCGGACATGTTCATTTCAGTTCAGTTGCTCAGTCGTGTCCGACTCTTTGCGACCCCATGAATCACTGCACACCAGGCCTCCCTGTCCATCACCAGCTCCCAGAGTTTACTCAAACTCATCTCCATTGAGTTGGCGGTGTGTCTAACCAACTCTCATCCTCTGTCGTCCCCTTCTCCTGCCTTCAATCTTTCCCAACATCAAAGTCTTTTCCAATGAGTCAGCTCTTCATATCAGGTGGCCAAAATATTGGAGTTTCAGCTTCAACATCAATCCTTTCAATGAACACCCAGGGCTGATCTCCTTCAGAATGGACTGGTTGGATCTCCTTGCAGTCCAAGGGACTCTCAAGAGCCTTCTCCAACACCACAGTTCAAAAGCATCAATTCTTCGGCACTCAGCTTTCTTCACAGTCCAACTCTCACATCCATACATGACCACAGGAAAAACCATAGCCTTGACTAGACGGGCCTTTGTTGACAAAGTAATGTCTCTGCTTCTTAATATGCTGTCTAGGTTGGTCATAACTTTCTTTCCAAGGAGTAAGCATCTTTTAATTTCATGGCTGCAATCACCATCTGCAGTGATTTTGGAGCCCCCCAAAATAAAGTCAGCCACTGTTTCCACTGTTTCCCCATCTATTTGCCATGAAGTGACAGGACCAGAAGCCATGACATGAGTGAATAGCTAAACAAAACCATTTCCATGTAACTGAACTGCATTTCAGAGCAAAGCTCAAGAATAACTTTAATGTACTTCTCATTTTTAAAGAATTATAGATTCCCATGCAGTTGTGAAAAATAAGATAGAGCCTGTGTGCCCTTTATGCAGTTTCTCCCGATGGTGACATGAGGCAAAACTATGGCACAAAATGACGACCAGAATATTGACCTTGATAAAATCTACGAATCTTATTCAGAATTCCCCAATTTCGCCTGGATTCACTTCTCTGTTTGTGTGTGCATGAACTGAGTTCTGTGCAATTTTATCATAAGGGTAGGTTCGTGTACCCACAACAGCTTACATATAAAATGATTGCAGTTCCACAAGGACCTGCCTTGCACCTTTTCTGTAAGATGTTGGTCTCCCTTCTGCACTCCTCCTTGCTGTCCCTAATTTCTAACAACCACCAAATGGTTCTCCATTTCTATAATTTTGCCATTTCAAAATGTTATAGAAATAGAATCGTATAGCATGGAACCATCAGAATTGGTTTTTCTATTCAGCATAATTTTCTGGAGATTCAACCAAGTTGTAGCAGATATCTGCAGCTTGTGTCCATGCGTGGGTGCGTGAGTGTATGTGCGTGTGCGCGCGTGCATGTTTGGGTTTTTCTGTAACTGTCCAGCCATGCTGAGGGGTGTCAGGTCACTGCTTTTCCCCGAGTTCACAGTGCTGCTGCTCTGTGTGTGTATTTGCTAAGTTATATTATTTCAAGTTTTTCATTAGATAAATTTGACTTTCTTTTCTGAAATTCAAGTTTGTCCCTTACTTTGTGAAATAGCTTTTTTAAAGCTAGTCGACTACTACTCAGCCACAAAAAGAAACAAAATCATGTAATTTGCAGGGATGTGGATAGACCTACAGACTGTCAGAGAGAGTGAAGTAAATCAGGAAAAGAAAAAACATCATATAATATTGCTTAGACGTGAAATCTAGAAATATGCTGCTGCTGCTGCTGCTGCTGCTGCTGCTGAGTCGCTTCAGTCGTGTCCGACTCTGTGCGACCCCATAGACGGCAGCCCACAAGGCTCCCCCGTCCCTGGGATTCTCCAGGCAAGAAACTGAAGTGGGTTGCCATTTCCTTCTCCAATACCTGAAAGGAAAAGTGAAACTGAATTCGCTCAGTCATGTCCGACTCTTCACGACCCCATGGCCTGCAGCCCACCAGGCTCCTCCGTCCATGGGATTCTCCAGGCAAGAGTACCGGAGTGGGGTGCCATCGCCTTCTCCGAGAAACGTGATGCAGACGATCTTCTTTGCAAAGCAGAAACAGAGACCCAGAGGTAGAGAATAGACATGTGCCTAACGGGAGGGAAAGGGCGAGGGGATGGATCGGAAGAATAGGGTTGATGTGTGTACACTGCCACGCACTACTGCGTATGGAATAGGTGCTGATAAGAACCTCCCGTGCAGCCCAGGGAACTCTGCTCGGCGCTCTGTGGCACCCTAAACGGGAAGAAAACCAAAAAGAGAGGGGATATACTGGCATGTGTGAGGAGAGCTGACTCACTCTGCTGCACGACAGAAACCAATACAACATTGTAAAGCAACTGTACTTCAAAAAATTCATTAAAACACATTTATATGTCAAGCTACGAAGAATAGTGTCATTCGACAGACATGACTGTTTATGGTAAAGTTGACAGACATGTATTCAATGCATATTTCTCTTCTCCTGTTAAACAGTTGGCTATAATTTTTTTTTAAGTAGCTATTTTGTGAAGATATGTGATCCAGAAAGGAAAGGTATCATGGGAAGGCTTATCTGAAGCTATTTAGAGCAGATATAGATGATCTCACTCTCTTTTTCTCCAACTGAGTCATACATTCAAACTTCTTCTTTGAAAGGTTAAGGAATACTGATTTTAAAAATACTAAGTGAAGAATCAAGTTCTTATTTTTTCAAATATCTTGGACAAATCACATATGTTTAAAATTTGTTCCTGTGTTTATCAGTTTTGCAAGAGAAGGCTTCATCTTACACGGTGTTTATAATCAAATGCAAATCATTTGTAATCTAAAACAAATCATTTTTTTTTAAAGAAGTTTACAAAAACAATGCTTTTGGTCTTTTGCAGTTCTCATTGTACTTTCTCATTACTGAGTAGCAGTCTGTGGCGGGGCTGTACCAATGTTTTTCAGCGCTCACCCACAGAAAGGCATCTGGGTTGTTTCCAGTTTTGAGCTACTGTGAATGAAGCTGCTATGAACCTCCTTATAGACTATTTTCATGAGAATGTAAATTTTTATTTCCCTGGAGAAAATCCCAAGAGACAGTTGCTGTTGAGTCATACAGTAATTGCACTTAATTTTCTCAGAAACTGTTTTCCAAAACCATTTCACACCTCTACCAGCAATGTTAGAGTGATGCAGACTGCCAGCTTTTGGGGAGATTATCACTTTTATTTCAGCCATTCTATAGGTGAGATCTCACCGTGGTTTTAATCGGCATATGCCTTATGGCCAAGTATGTTGAGCCTCTTCTGTGTGCTTGCTTTCTGTATATAAAAGGTTACTCAGCAAGATCCATTTTTATGATTGGATTCATTGATTTTTTTAACTGTTTAATCTGAAAGTTCCTTATATATTCTAGATAATAATGTTCCATTAAATATGTAGTTAGCAAGTATTTTCTCCCATTTTACAGCTTGCCTTTTCATCTTAATATGGCAAAAGTTTTTAATTTTGATAAGGTCCTATTTTCAATTTTTTTCTTTCATGGATTGTGCCTCTGATGTCAAGTCTAGAAACACCCTACCCCCAAATCCCAAAGATTTTCTCATATATTTAACTCTAATAATTTCATAGTTTTGTGTTTAACATTTAAGTGTATGGTCTGTTCTAAGCTAATTTTTGTAAAAAAAAAAAAAAAAAAAGTGAGGTTTAGGTCAGTGTTCAGTTGTTTCAGCACCCTTTATTGAAAAGTTATGCTCCTGAGTTGAATCCATTTCTAGTCTGTATAAGGATCAGTCGGCGTATTCACGCGGGACTTTTTCCAGTTCTCTGCACTTTGTCCTGTTGATCCATTTCTCTGCCAGCGTCACTGTCCTGATTACTGAAGCCACCAGGAAGCCTGAGCATCAAGTTGGCTAATTTCTCCACTTTCTTATTCTTTTAAAAGTGTTTTAGCCACGCACACCTTTGCCTTACCACATAAATATTAGAATTAGTTCATCGATGTCTACAGAATAGCTTGCTGTGTTTTGATTGGGGTTGTGTTGAATATAGACCTTGGCTCAGATGGCAAAGAATCCACCTGCAATGCGGGAGACCTGGGTTCGATCCCCTGGGGAAGGGCATGGCATCCCACTCCAGTATTCTTGCCTGGAGAATCCCCATGGACAGAGGAGCCTGGCGGGCTACAGTCCATGGGGTCACAGAGGGTCGGACACAACCGAGTAACTAAGCACAGCAGTGCTGAATCTCAATCTAGAAATCAGCTTGGGAAGAATGACACATTAGCAACACTGAATTTTTCAGTCCATGAACGTGGAAGAGCTTTCCATTTCTTTGGATCTCTTTAAAACTTTTTTTTTTTTTTTAGTGTTCTGTATGCATATAGATCCTGTTCAAATTTTCTTTTAGATTTATACCTCAGTGCTACATTTTTTGTGCTAATGTATTGATTTTTTAAAAATTCAAATTCCTATTGTTTGTTGCTGGCAGAATGCTTTTATCATTAATGAATCTGGGATTTTGTTAAAAGACATATTTTTTTGCCAAAAGTTCTACTTTAAATACTGTATATATGATAAATACGTTTTATATAACAAAGGTAAGACACAACCTGGCCCCTTTACATGTTTGAAGCTGAAATAAATGTTTCTACTAATCAGTCCTAGTCATGCTGAGTCTGTGCTTGATGCTGTCTACACAGTTCAGATACACGGAAAGTTTACTTGTGCTGAATGTGGATACATCACATCCACAGAGGATGGATTTATAAATCTGTCAAACTTGTATAGAGCCATTGCTCAGATAATCTAAAAAAACGCCATGTAAACTTCTGGTAATTTACAATCTATAAATGATAGATCATTTTACTGTAGGAGTCACAGGAGAAAGGGGGCATTTTGCAGACTCAAAATCATCACGGGACAGGTCCTGTGGAATTCAATCCGTCTCCAGCGCACAGTTTAAAGAGTTAGCAGACATTTGGTGCGGACAAATATGTCCATAAGACATTCGGTCAAATTTCAAGAACCTTTTGGCATAGGCAAATGTCTTCAAGGATATTTGGACAGGACCAAATGGTCTTGTAAATATCAAGAACTTTTTGGCATGAACTGAATGTCTTGTGAACATTTGGACGGGACCAAATGGTCCTGTAAATACCAAGAAGGCTATGGTGCGAACCAAACGTCTTACGGGCATTTTGGGTAGGACAAAATGATCTTGCAAAAATCAGGGAACTTTGGGCACGGACCAAATGTCTTATGGACATTTTGGACTAGACCAAATGTCCTGCGAGGAATTTGAGGATGAGATGTCCTGTGCCTGTGTGTACATACATATGGAACGGGTGTTCATGAGGAGAGAAGAAAGGTTTATTTCATCACTTTAGGACACAATCTAAGTCATTTTAATAAAATCTATCTTCATGTTTCAGAGCCATGGAGAAAAGACCCATTGTCTTTGTCAATGTGTTTTCCAAGGGCTATAGGCACTTCATCTACAAGAGCAGGGCATGTTTTTAATGGGTTGGTAGAAAACAGCACTCATATCCAAACACAGGGCCAGTGGTATATCTATCATGCAACTTGGCCTTGCAGTTGGAGTTGAAAGCTGCTCCTGTCAAAGGAAATGTCAGATAACTCAGCCAAGAAGGTGGTTTATTAGTTTTGGCAGCAGACAACAGGTGAATATTTCTTGGAGGAGAGAGGTTTTATACAGTCTGAGAGAGATTGTTTGTACAATCTGCCCAGCCATGGCCATGGTTATTTAGATTGATAAATTGGACAATATTTCATTTCTCATGAGCCTGATGACCTCTGCTGATGGGTTGATATTGCCACTATTTGTTTAACATGATTGGACTAAAGTTCTCACTTCACCAATATACTCTTCAGCTCCCCTGAGGAGCAACATCTAGGGTCTGGGGCATCTGTATGTTCTGTGCCAGTTTGGCAGGAGCCTGCAGAAAATTCCTGCTGCACCTTTTTAATGAGCTGGGAAGTCTAAATGGCTGCAGCTACTCAGCTATAAAGTGTATTTTATCACGAGAGCTTGCCGAGGGGATTATATCACAGCATGGTGGACATCAAATCTCCAAGGACACTGGATATACTCTGTATGCACCACAAGGAAGCCTTATCCACTCTGAGACCCCAGTTTGATTCCTGAGTCGGGAAGATCGCCGGAGAAGTGATAGGCTACACACTCCAGTATTCTTGGGCCTGCCTGGTGGCTCAGTTGGTAAAGAATCCACCTGCAATGAGGGAGACCTGGGTTTAATCCCTGGGTTGGGAAGATCCCCTAGAGAAGGGAACAGCTACTTGCTCTAGTATTCTGGCCTGGAGAATTCCATGGATTGTATAGTCCATGGGTTGCAGAGTCAGACATGACTGAGCGATTTTCACTCTCACTTTCATCCACTCTGATGGGAGAGACAGGTGGATCTGTGTGACAAGTTTCAATTCAGTTCAGTTCAGTTCAGTCGCTCAGTCGTGTCCGACTCTTTGCGACCCCATGAATCGCAGCACGCCAGGCCTCCCTGTCCATCACCAACTCCCGGAGTTCACTCAGACTCACGTCCATCGAGTCGGTGATGCCATCCAGCCATCTCATCCTTTGTCGTCCCCTTTTCCTCCTGCCCCCAATCCCTCCCAGCATCAGAGTCTTTTCCAGTGAGTCAACTCTTCGCGTGAGGTGGCCAAAGTACTGGAGCTTCAGCTTCAGCATCATTCCTTGTATGCAAAACACACTCACACAGACAAATACTAAAACAAACCAATGGGTCTATCTGAGAAGCCATGCAGTACATTTAAAAGGTATTTCCATTTAACATGGACCATCTGGATTCTGCTATCAACATTTACTAGCATTGTGACTTTGAAAGTCTCTTATTGTTAGGGAAACTTGTTTTCAGCATTGGAAGAGTTGGCCTCTAAGCTATAATTGAGGCCTGATAACTAAGATAACGTTTTTAAATGTGAAGAAACTTCTTTCATCATAGAAAAGCATAAAATCATCACAAGAAAAAGAAGCTTTCAGTGGAGAAGCAGTAAGTATCAGAAGATAAGAGATCTTAGAGGTCTTCGTGTGTTGCAGAATGAAAATGAGGCTGAGGAACGGCTTCCCCTTCTTCACTGAACCTAGGCCCAGGGTGCATCCCTGAAACGCACTCAAGTTCAGTGTCTGCATCGGGGAAACGAGCCACACGCCTGCTAACCTTGACATGAGGGACTAATGAAGCTCATAGTGAAGACGTGCTACCATACAGAGATAACACTGAGCATGCATTCTTCATAGCATCAAAAGAGAATTTGTTCAGTTCAGCCCGTAGAGACTCCACATCCCAGTTTCCATCTTTACTGGGACCACCGTATGAAAACGGTCATTCTAGTCCTAGGAATAGTGACCCTAACAGCTCCATTTATTGTCTGCCAGATATTAACGTGAAAGTGAAGCCGCCCAGTCATGGTTGACAGTTTCGACCCCAGGGACTGCAGCCCACCAGGCTCCTGTGTCCATGGGGTTCTCCAGGCAAGAACACTGGAGTGGGTTGCCATTCCCTTCTCCAGGGGACCTTCCTGACCCAGGGATCAAACCCAGGTCGTGCGCCTCCTGCATTGCAGGCGGGTTCTTTACCTTCTAAGCCACTGAGGGAGTCCGCCAGGTACCAAGCACAGTGCCAAATGTTTAAATGCTTTGTCTCATTTAATTCTCCCAACTCGGCAAGGGCTGTGTCATCAGCCGCACTTTGCATCTGAGGTGCTTAGGGTTTAAGGCAGTGAAACACGTGTAAGTTCCCATAGCTGACTAGGGTGAAAGCCTTAACTCCAGCACAGCTCTTCACAGAGAAGCAAGGCTGATCGTAATCACTGAACTGAGAAACATTACCCAAGAGTCAGAAAAGTTTACAAACTCTTGAACTCAACTTTTGGATATCTTTTAATATTCTGTAGCACATACCATTACGTACACAACCCCTCCCCCAGACGCATGCCTCTAGGCAATGACCTACCTGAGGAGGGGTGTGGACAGGTGGTGCGAGGCAGGATAGCCTTGACTTAGCTTACGCTCTCATTTTTCCTCCACAACAATCTATGACATAAAAAGGGCACAATTTCTAATCCTAGTTTTAGAGATGGAAAAACTCAGGCTTAGAAAGTTTCCGTTTGCTATCTCGTCTCTCCCTTCCTAAGGAGTCTTCCTGCAGCCGGTTTCTGCTCTGTGTGAGATATTTTTATTCTGAGGGTTTGGAATAAGATTTAAGTTATCTAACAAACCCCTGCTGATTCTTCCACTGCCCTGACTTCATTGTTATCATTTTCAATGACCCTTTCACGGGAGAAAGTACATTTTTTTAAAGTGAAGCAGATTTAGTCATTTCCAGTATTCCTTTTCAGATTAGCTTAGTCATTTCTGTTATTCATTTTCCACCCTTCAGCTGTATGGGCTCTCCAGGCGGCACTGGTGGTAAAGAACCCGCCTTCCAATGCGGGAGACTCAGGAGACATGCGCGCAGTCCCCGGGTGGGGGAGGTCTCCCGGAGCAGGAAACGGCAACCCACTCCGCGTCCTCGGGCACTGATCCGTCCCAGTCACTGTCCCCACCTGTGAGGCTCTCCTGGCCTTGTTCCTGCTGAGGGGCTCCGCCTAGATATGAAAGCCTCCCTGCCACGCCGTCTGCGCAGCGAGTGGCGCCGTGCACTGCGTTCCACGCGTGGCCTTGCTGTGCGCCACACACGCGTGCCCGCAGAAGGCCGCTTCACCGCCAGGTGAGCAGCATTTTCAGCCCCAACAATGTCTCGCGTACACGTGTATTTACACATGCACGTGCTCAGGTGTTAAATCGTGGCCGTGGCAATCTCGCATGGACCCACGTAGGTCACGCTCACGGGCAAGCGTGAAACACTGATCCAGGTCTCGGCTGAATGCCTGTGATGGCTCTAGAGTGCAAGAGCCTGGGAGGCCATCTTGCTCTCCCGCCCTCTCTCCCTGCCTCCCTGACGAAGCTGCCGTGAGATTTTCTCATCTCCTCCCAAGTTCTGGTGAAGTAGGAAGGCTTCAGGCTCCCCGCTCGGGATGGAGCGGCAGAATAGAAAGCCCCTGAGCTAGAGCTGGCCCCCCAGCGAAGGGAGTCCTGTCATGCAAGCTGCAGTGACCTCGCCACTTCGGTCTGGGCGTCACCCTGGGAAGGAGCCTCGGGGAGCTGGCACCTTTGGGCGCCCTTCCTTCTGATGTTAGTGTGGGCAATCAGCTGTCTTTATCTGACAGTGGTTGTGTCCCTTTACCGGTTGAATCGGTCAGACCTCAACGTTCGCCTTCTGCTTGACAATGTGTGTGTTGTGTGTGCGTGGATGTGAGTGCACGTGCCTGTGTGTGTTTTAAATTAAAAAGAGACGCCGTCACACCTCACCCTTCTCTACGCCCAGTCCTTGTTCCTTGCGCTAGTCCTTTCGCCTTTTCTGGCTTTAGTTCATCTCTTCATACATTTAAAAACATGAGAATCTTTCCACTCCTTCCCTTGCAGAGCTGGGCTAGTGTCCGCAATGGACGTGATGACGCAGCTTTCTTCACACACCCCTTCCACTTTCGTTCACGTGAGCCTTTTCAGACCTCACTGTTTATTTATCAGATACTTCTGTAGTCCTTACCATTGCCAGCTACTCTCTAAGGGCTTTCTAAATACTTACTTTTCCATCTTCATAATGACTTTGAGGTAAACATCATTGCCAACTATATTTTACAGATGAGAAAGGAAAGGCGCAAAGAGTCTAACTTATTTACTCAAGGTAATAAAGTAGGGACTGCCAGAGCTGGGCTTTGAACTTAGCTAGCTGACAGCAGACTGTAGGCTTGGAAACACTCGTCTCCACCACCTCTCTCCGTTGGCCTATCAGGTTATTTGTTCATTTAAATAATACATGTGTATTACTGTTGCTTCTCCTGTTTCCCCTCATGAAAGATAAAAATATTTGGCCCCTTTTCTATCATGTCTACTTTCTAATTTCTGTCAGTTTTATGTTGTCAAGGTTTTAACAGTCTCTGTTTTGTTTTATGATGGTAATTACATTTTCCATACTTTGTCCACGGTTGAATTCAAAAGGTAAGAAATGATATTTACATTGTTATTACTAAAAATATTGTTCATTTCATGGTAAAGTGGTCTGCTAGAATTATATCTCTGTATGGTCTCATGATACCATCCCTGGACAGCACATTTTCATAGCACTGAAATAAAATATATTTGGTTTTCTTATTCTGCATCAGTTGCTTGAAATATAGCACATTTGACTTTGTTTCACATTTGGGCCACAGTTTTCAAGCTCTCTGTTTTTCTTGGATTTTCTCATTGTCTTTCTTGTTTTTCCTTTGTAAGAAGAATAATATGCCTTTAACATATCTTCAGTTTCATCCAAATCCTCAATTATAATGTCTGTGGCATGAGATACTCTATTTTTTTTCTCCAGAGAGATCCTTTCTGGAGTTTTTTAATTTGCTGCTACAATCTCAAAGCCTGCTGCCTTGGTAAGCTGCAGAGCTGTCATCCCAAGACTCTTATTTACTGCATCGCTGGGTCCCCAGGCTGCACTGAAGACCCCGTTTCTGTGTTTGCTCCTTTGCTTCGGGCTTCGCGTTCTGCTGGCGTATAATCTTCCAGCAGCATCAGTCACCAGCTTTCCCCCAGCTCTCTCTGTATGTGGTTGTTGTTCGGATGTTTTCTCTGTCTCACATGTTTTGTCTCCTATTTTCTGCCTTTTTGTCTTTTTTCTACTACATCCTGAGAGTTACTCTTTCTTCCAACAGTTTTTTGCATTTTAAAAAGCTTTTTATTTTGAGATCATTGTAGATTCATGTGCAACTGTAAGAAATAACAGAGATCTTGTGTATACTTTACCAGTTTCTCACTTATGATAATGTCTTGCATAATTATCATACAATAGAACTATCAGGAAATTGACGTTAATAAAATCTATCAACCACAAAAGTACGTCACCAGCTTGATATGTGCTCGCTTGTTTATGTATGTCTGCATCAGTCCTATGCAGTTTTACTGGATGTGCTGATTTACAGGACCACTGCCGCAGCCAAGACAAAGAGCGGTTCCGTCACGAGACCCGTGGTACTGTCTTCAGAAGCTCGTGCGTGTGTGCGTGATAAGTTGCTCGGTCATATCTGACTCTTTGTGACCCCATGGAGTGTAGCATACCAGGCTCCTCTGTTCACGGAATTTCCCAAGAGAGGATACTGGAGTGTGTTGCCATTTCCTACTCCAGGGAATCTTCCCGACCCAAGGATCAAAACCTCATCTCCTGTGTCTCCTGCTTTGTTAGGCATGTTATTTACCAACACCTTCTTTTCCCTCCCCACTTAGCACCTGACAAGCACTAATCTGTTCCATCACTATAATTTAAATATAGCATTTCAATAAATAATACAGTACTCTTAAAATGCCTTTTAAGTAGGACTATACTTTTCCATAGTTTATTGTGATCCACACAGTCAAAGGCTTTGGTGTAGTCAATAAAGCAGAAATAGATGTTTTCTGGAACTCTCTTGCTTTTTCCATGATCCAGCAGATGTTGGCAATTTGACCTCCTGTTGTTCTCCCTTTCCTAAAATCAGCTTGTACATCTGGAAGTTCATGGTTCACGTATTGCTGAAGCCTGGCTTGGAGAATTTTGAGCATTACTTTACTAGCATGTGAGATGAGTGCAATTGTGTGGTAGTTTGAGCATTCTTTGGCATTGCCTGTCTTTGGGATTGGAATGAAAATGGACCTTTTCCAGTCCTGTGGCCACTGCTGAGTTTTCCAGATTTGCTGGCATATTGAGTGCAGCACTTTCACAGCATCGTCTTTCAGGATTTGAAATAGCTCCACTGGAATTCCATCACCTCCACTAGCTTTGTTTGTAGTGATGCTTTCTAAGGCCCACTCAACTTCACATTCCAGGATCTCTGTGAACTGCAGGAGTTGGTGATGGACAGGGAGACCTTGTGTGCTGCGATTCATGGTGTCGCAAAGAATCGGACACCACTGAGTGACTGAACTGAACTGAACACAGTATGTAACCTATGATGACCTTTTTTGTTCATTTTTTAAAATCCAATTGTGTGGGTCAATAGCTCTTTTTTATTGTTTCTTATTCCATGGCATGGATGAATCCCAGTTTAACTGACCATCCGCTGAAGGACATTTGGTTATTTCCAATGTGGGCTGTCACTACAAAGTTTCTAAGAATATTCAGGGACAGATATTTGTAGGTTTCCATTTCTTTGGGATAAATGCCTGAAAAGAAGTTGCTAGACCATGTGATAAGTGTGTTTTTCACTTTTGTTACAAACGTCTGGTTCTAGAGTGACTACATCATTTTGATTCCCTACGAGCGATGTATGAGTGAGCTGGTTTTTCCACATCCTTGTCAGCACTTGGTGTTGGTACTTTTTTAATTTTACCCGTTTTAAATATCTGGTATATAGTGATATCTCATTGTGATTTTGATATACACTTTCTTAACGTCCAATGATTTAAATATCACTTAATGCTCTTATTTGTCATTCGAATTTGCTTTGCAGTAAAATATTTGTTTATGTCTTTTACCCATTTTCTAATCTGATTATTTTCATTTTTACTGCTGAGTTTTTGAGTTCTTTTAGTTCAGTTCAGTCACTCAGTCGTGTCCAACTCTTTGTGACCCCATGGACTGCAGCACGCTAGGCTTCCCTGTCCATCACCATCTCCCAGAGCTTGCTCAGACTCGTGCCCATTGAGTCAGGGCTCTTTATATATTCTAAGCACAAGTCTTGATTCTGTATGCCCTCTAGGTAGAAGTCCTTGTTCGACATGCAGTTTGCAAATACTTTCTCCCGGTTTTCAGCTTGTCTTTTCATCCTCTTCAGAGAGTCACAGAGCAAAAGATTTTAGTTTTGATGATGTCTTGTTTATCAGTTTCTCCTTTTAGAGATCCTGCCTAGTCTAAGAATTCCTCACCTAGCCCTATGATCATTCACCCAGTGAAGGAAGGATCTTTGAATTGTTTTCAGTTTGAGGCTACTACTAATAAAGCATTATCAAAAAAGTTTTACAAATAAATGTGATGCATTTTGAGTTAACCGTTGTGTAAGGTATGAGGTTTAGGTCAAGGTAAATGTTGTTTATGTATTTTTTTGCCTATGGATCCCTGGCTGTCCTGACACCATTTATTCATTTATTGAAAAGATGCTATTTCCTCCATTGAACTGTCTTTTCACATTGGTCAGAAATCAGTTGGGTATGATTGTGTGGGTCTATTTGTGGGTTTTCCATTCTGTTTCACTTTCTATTTCAGAGAGTGTGCCCTCAGTCATGATCTTCATTAGTCTCTCATATCAAGATGAGGCGGGTATTTCGGTTTCAACTGCACTGACATGGTCACTGAGGCTCAGAGGGTTTTGGTGATGTGACCTTGCCAATAAAGAAGAGATGTTCTGTCCTAACACTTACCTCATGCTCATTCTGCAGCCTGTAAATGCCTACTATCCTCTGCAATTTCACTAAGTCCTCCCTTTAATAATGAAGCAATAGTTCCAAGCTCATTCTTTCTATAAGCCCAGCATTACCTTGGTACCTAAATCAGTCAAGGACACTACAAGAAAAGAAAACTAGAGGACAATATCCCTAATGTACATAGATGCAAAATACCAGGAAACTGGATTCAACAGCATATTAAAAGGGTCATACGTCATGATGCAAGTGTGGTTCAGCTCAGTTCAGTCGCTCACTCATGTTCGACTCTTTGGAACCCCATGAATCGCAGCACGCCAGGCCTCCCGGTCCATCACCAACTCCCGGAGTTCACTCAGACTCACGTTCATCAAGTCAGTGATGCCATCCAGCCATCTCATCCTCTGTCATCCCCTTCTCCTCCTGCCCCCAATCTCTCCCAGCATCAGAGTCTTTTCCAATGAGTCTACTCTTCGCATGAGGCGGCCAAAGTACTGGAGTTTCAGCTTTAGCATCAGTCCTTCCAAAGAAATCCCAGGGCTGATCTCCTTCAGAATGGACTGGTTGGATCTCCTTGCAGTCCAAGGGACCCTCAAGAGTCTTCTCCAACACCACAGTTCAAAAGCATCCATTCTTCAGCACTCAGCCTTCTTCACAGTCCAACTCTCACATCCATACATGACCACTGGGAAAACCATAGCTTTGACTAGACGGACCTTAGTCGGCAAAGTAATGTCTCTGCTTTTGAATATGTTCTCTAGGTTGGTCATAACTTTCCTTCCAAGGAGTAAGCGTCTTTTAATTTCATGGCTGCAGTCACCATCTGCAGTGATTTTGGAGCCCCCAAAAATAAAGTCTGACACTGTTTCCACTGTTTCCCCATCTATTTCCCATGAAGTGTGGTTCACTATAACACAGATCAATAAATGTGACATGCAACAGATATAGAATTAAGAATGAAAATTAGATAATCATCTCTATAAATGCAGAAAAAAGAAACATTTGACAGAGTTCAACATCCTTCCATGATAAAAGCTCTCAACAAATTAAGTATTAAAAAAAATGTACCTCAACATAATGAAGTCCATATCTGACAAGCACACAGCTAACATCATAATGATGACAAGCTAAAAGTTTTATCTCTACAATCAGAAACAAGACAAGCATGCCCACTCTAATACTATATGATCTCATTTGTTGTGGAATCTAAAAAAGTTAAACTCATAGGACCAGAGTACACCAGTGGTTGCCAGGGCTGGGGCCCGTAGGATGGTGGTGGCAGAGAAAGGGAGATGATGGTAACAGGGTACAAGCTTCCAGTTATAAGATGAGTAGGTTCTGAGGATCTAATGTACAATGCTGTGATTGTAGTTAACAATGCTACATCATGTACTTAAAACTTATTAAGAGAGCAGGCCTTAAGTGTTCCCATTACACTCAAAAAAGTAACTGTGCAAGGTGATAGGTGTATTACTTAACTCAAAAGTGGTAATCATTTCACAACGTATCGATATATATATATATATATATATATATATATATATATCAAATCATCACCCTATACAGCTTTAAAGAATCACATTGTGTAACCAAAATGCATACAGTGAAACTGGCAATCGCCCTTCAGTAAAGCTGGGGAAAAACAATGGACTCACCATCAAAATTAAACCAGAGCCAAGGACAAGCTCCCACAGTCAACTCTGAACACAGAACCAAGCCTGATTTCATGTGTTTGCTACGTAAAGTTTGAGCAGCAGCAGTCTCACAATTCTCAGCCTTATTGCTGGTTGCTTCTTGTTCCAAAACACACCCAGGTATTTGCCTGAATCAGGACCTCACATCCCCATTTCAATGAGTCTGATATCCAGGCTGCTGTTGTGAAGAGATGCCTGTCAGTAAGCGCTTTGGAGGGGACAAGGCGCCGTGCATTCAGCCCACGACCTTGCCTCAAGCTCCTGCGGAGAAGCTCTGGAAGGAAGGGAACCGTGTCAGTGAGCGCCGTGTGGACAAGTCAGCATGAATCACAGCCGCTCTCGCAGTGATCAGCACCGACTATGCAGACAGCTGCAAGGAAGAGGTCTTCCAGCTGGGATTTATTTTCTGCTGCGTCTCCCGTGGTATACTCTAAAAACAAAACATAAGCAATGTTCACTGTAGGGAAGAACAGCAGACACATGAGAGAATTTTCTTTTTTGCTGCTCAAATCTGATGGCAATTGATTTAAATCATGCTTTTCTATTGATTAATGTTATCTTCCATTTGGAAGTATTGACCTAACTTCATCTCTTGATTAAATAGAAAACGTGAAATTTGAAATTATTTTGTTAATAAACACAGAATCTAAAAATAAGAAACTCTCAAGAAATGAAACTGTGTGTTTTACCTGAATTATAAATGAAAAAACTATGAGTGACTTACAGATTGCTTTAATCTAGACATTAGCTAGTGTTCTCTGGCTTATCCTCATTTTTAAGTTTCTTGCAGCAGGACATACGAAATGAATGCTAGTCACATATTATGCATTCTAACCTTGGAATGCCTATAAATTTGTGCAAATGAATGTTTTACATATTTACTTTTGCAATCTGAAAAGGGCTTAAGAATATGAACTGCTTAATGCTCATTTAGTTAGGAATGCTGTAAGTGTCACAGTTCAGAAATTTCTGCAAGATTTTTTCTTGAATTACCTGGCAGTTCCTGATTCACGCCATGGGGCCAGATGATTTCAAGCTGGGCAGGGTGGTGGACCCATCCCACTGCCATAAATAGGCAAGCATGAAGTGTGGCTCCCTATGATTACTGAACCTAGACCTGCATTTCACATGCCACTTTGAAATTTTCCGCAAGCCTGACTTTACGATGAGAGATACAGTCCAGGTTTTCAGTTCTGAAGTGAATTTCCTTATATATTTACAAAGAGCATTGCCAAGAAGCTGAACTCTAATGAAATGTCCTCCTTAAGAGCCAGTCTTGCTTTGTGAAATCTCCACTGAAAGGATGCGCTCAGAGGAATTCAGACTTCATTCCATCTCTGGGTCCTCTCCAACGAGCACACAGACCCGTTTGGCACCAGTTGTATCCCAGCTTTCCCACGAGGCTCTGGAAGAGCTCCAGGACTTCATTTAGGCTCTGCTTCTGCATATGGGTCTGAGCACCAGGAAGGAATCGTGGAAGACACCGGCCTTGGGAAACAGAGCTGCGGAAGAAACCTGGAGGACAAGGAGGGCACCCGTGCGTTCGCCGTGTTGGTCTACAGAGTGACCTGGGAAGCCAGGTCTGAGGCAGGGACCTCGTCCTGGCCCCCCAGGAGGGAAAAGCCAGATGTTCAGCCGTGGCTCTCAGCTGCTGGTGCTCAGGGACTCCATGCAGCCAGAGACCCCAGAAACCGGACGTGATCATCAGAGGAAACAAGGAAGAGAATATGCTTATCCATGTGCATGTAACATAAAACGAGACAGCAAAACAGACGCAGACGCACAGAGCAGACCTTTGGGCCCTGAGGGAGAGGGAGGGGGAGGGACGATGTGGGGGAACGGCATTGAAACACGTGCACTATCATGTCAGAAACGAATCGCTAGTCTAGGTTCGAGACAGGATACAGGATGCTTGGGGCTGGTGCACCGGGATGACCCAGAGAGATGATATGGGGAAGGTGGTGGGAGGGGGGTTCAGGGTTGGGAACTCATGTACCCCTGTGGTGGATTCATGTCAATGTATGGCAAAACCAATACCGTATTGTAAAGTAAAAAAATAGAAAATAGAGACTAAGAGAAAGAGGGGATGATTATTCTTCAAGAGCCAGTGAGTTGATAGATGGAAAGCTACCTGGGCTTTAATTCCTCGGTGCCAGCCTGTGGTAATGACCTTCAGCAAGTCTCTCACAACCTCTGCACCTCAAGCTTCCTTTCTGCACAAAGAAGGCACTGGATAAAGCAGTCCTTTAGATAACTTCTAGTTCTTTCATTTATTTGGACTTAAGAATATTGGAAGAGGGGCTTCCCCGGGGGCTCATTGGAAAAGAATTCACCTGTGATGCAGGAGACACAGGCTCTGTCCCTGGGTCAGGAAGGTCCCCTGGAGGAGGAAATGGCAGCCCACTCCAGTATTCTTGCCTGGGAAATCCCATGGGCAGGAGCCTGGTGGGCTACAGTCCATGGGGTCACAAAAGAGTCAGACATGACTCAGCAACTGAACAACGAAAAGAAGAACGCTGGAAAAGAGTCGTGCTTCCAGTGGCCTTTTCAATCACAAATCCTCAGCAATTCATAGATCACCGTAAGCAGAAATGATAGAAGTGATACAGATGTATTAATATATCCAAAAC
Organism: Ovis aries; assembly: GCF_016772045.2. Lineage (NCBI taxonomy): Eukaryota > Metazoa > Chordata > Mammalia > Artiodactyla > Bovidae > Ovis > Ovis aries. The sequence continues at coordinate 43,661,939 of NC_056078.1, read as the reverse complement.
AGATATTCACTTTCCTTTTATGGAACGTAAATTGTAGCTCTCAAGCCTACTTTCACACACATTAGCAATTGCAAAATATAGGTTAAATGATAAGAACACAATAAAATTCAGTTAATAATTGGAAAACCCATAGGTACTTCCCAATCAATTAAAAAAGTTGAATATTCCAGAAAATGAGCAAAAGATTTGAACTGGGACGTTGCCAAAGATGCGAGTAGTCAATTAACAAGTGAATGTTTTAATAGGTCTAACATAAGTGTTAATTCATAGAATGATATATCCTTGTCACCAGTGCAGTAAATCAGCCAAATACAGGTAGAACTGTAAGTCAGTTCTGTTTTTAATTTCCACAGAGAAATCAAGTAATAGAAAGCAAGAATATTACATGTACACACTGCTCTTTATGAAATGGATAACCTACAAGGTGCTACGGTAGAGCACAGGAATATAAAGCAAGAATCTTCGGTGTACACACTGCTGAATTTGAGATGGATAACCTACAAGGCCTTACTGTATAACACAGGAAAATCTGCTTAATGTTATGTGGCAGCCGGGATGGGAGGCAAGTTTGGGGGAGAACTGGAGACATGTATACGTATGGTTGAGTCCCTTTGCTGTTCACCTGAAACTGTCACAGCACTGTCAATTGGCTATATGCCAACATGAAATTAAAAGTTTAAAAGTAAAGAGCGTTAAATGTAATGAGTCCTTTGAGTCAGAAATTCCACTCCTCAAAATACATTCTGAAGAAACGATCAGAAGTGTCCACAATATGTAAGGAGTCATGTTCACTGAAGCACTGTTTACAATATCAAAATGTTAAAAACAATTTAAATCACTAAATTTATTTTGATACACCCAAATGCTGCCATTAAAACTTTTGATTTGAACACACTTTTCACTTTCATGCATTGGAGAAGGCAGTGGCTACCCACTCCAGTGTTCTTGCCTGGAGAATCCCAGTGACGGGGGAGCCTGGTGGGCTGCCATCTATAGGGTCGCACAGAGTCGGACACAACTGAAGCGACTTAGCAGCAGCAGCAGCAGTATTGAAAATGCTACAGTGGAAACTGGAAATGGAGGATATATAGCTTGATTGCAGTTCCATAATCCTGTTCTACAGCTGGTCCTCCATATGCGTGGGCAAATAGGTTCCAGGACCCCTGTGGATCCCAAAGCGCACGGATGCTCCAGTCCCTTATGGTGTGAAATGGCCTAGTACTGTCAGCCCTCCCTATTCATGGGTTTAAGGGGTAGGAGAGCTGATTGTATAAAAACAGATTAACGTGTAGTTTTATTTTGCCTTACTTTACTCTCTTTTCCAAATCCCCAACAATGAATGTGCATTACTCGATCATCATAAAAAGAAATATTATTTTAAAATGAATCAACGTTGAAAAATCCTTCCATAATATCTACTCCATCTTAACATGCCCTTCCTTATTCTATGACTGAGCAATTCCACTCCTAGGCAGATACAACAATGCATACATATGTTCACCAAATTTTATATCTTACAGCATTCATAGCAGCACTATTTATAACACCCCCAAACTGGAAGCTGTCCCAAGCGGCCATTAGCAATGGAACAAATTGATAAATGGTGGGATAGTCCCACAGTGGAGTACCATAAACAAAAAGATGAAGGATGCTTAGCTACACGCAATGATGCAGAGGAATCTCACAAATATCACGTGAAGTGAAATGAAAGAAGCCAGACATTAATAGCACATACTTTATGATTCCATTTATACAAAGTATGAAAACTGGCCAAATTGACTAAGTCATCGGATACTCTAGGGAAGTATTTGGGGAAAGAGAGTGCAATGGCTTCAGGGTGTGGTCAGGTTGTTTCCATCTGAGGTTGTGCAGTCCCTGGAAATCCGTCCAGATGTACCTCTGTGCCCTTTTCTGCGTATCTATTATACTTTAAGAGAAGGTTTAACTATAGATTAATGAAACATTTAGCTAATACGGCGGAAGAAGTAGCAAAGATGGGAAGGCGAGGGAAGGAGCGAGATAAATGCAAGCCTGGGTACCCGAGAGGAGGACACCTTTTCCAAGCGATAGAGAGAGAGGTCAAGGAGAGGGCGTGGGAAGGAGGGGAGGAGCTGGCCCACTGTTGTCCTGCGGTTTGCACAAGAGCCTCGGCAAAGGGGTGTGACCTCTCAGCCACTCTTCCCCGGTAACTCACACCACTGCATCGACACTCTTTTTACCCTTGCCATTCCCTGGATCTGGAAGACTTGTTTTCTCAAATCTGTTTTTGGCTAACTCCATTCAAGTCCTCAAAGCATTCAAGTACCACCTTCTCCAAAGGGCCATTCACTGACCACTTATTCAAAATAAATAACCTCCCTCCAACCACACGCTCAGCCACTGGTCGCCACTCCTGTTTTATTTGACCTCATACGAATTATTGCCATGTGTAATTAAATTGTATACACGCAGTGAAGAGGAAATGTAGGTGGATGTTGATATATAGGTTTAGATACAGATACAGACATTTGTTTGCTCCGCTAAAATAATAGCTTTGCGGGGACAGGCACTTTATCTTCGCCCATTTTTCTCTCCCTAATGACTTCCATGGTTTCCAAAATATCAGAGTACGTGTTGAAGGAGTATTGTTCGCTTGGGCCCCACTTCTCATACAATGTGGCCACACCTGTGAAGGTGCCGATGTCATGTACATGGAAATAGCCTTTCTTGGTGAGCCTTCCTGCTCTTCTGTGCCTTGCCCTCCTTGGGAGCCCAGCGGTATTCTGAGCAAAGGGTGAGGCCATGGTTGCAGCTTCCCAGGATAATTGGAAACAGACCCAGCAACTGCACACACTGAAGTTAGGAAAGCGGCTCTTTGGAGAATGGCGGGGCGCGGAGGGCCTTTGTGTTTTTGTTGAGCAATCTGAGCTGCTGGACACATTTCACGCAAAGGGTCAGCATCATACTTCTCAGGAACTCCACTTGAGAAATAGTAGATGGACAGAGGTCAAGATAATCTGAGCCCATACGGACCTCTCTAGTACAGGGGACTGGAGTAAAATCTTGTGAAGTGTTCTCACGGGCTTGTGTGTAGTCAATGTTCAAAAATTCCCAGAGTGTTTGGTTCACATGTGATTTCCTTATTTCTGTATTGAATTACAACAGCATGAAGGCAGCCATCTGAGGTTCTTATTACAGCTGGGGGAGCTCAATGGGTCTGTTCCAGTTCTGGGAGATAATACTAAAATTTACCTATACGTTGGCTTGTGGCTCAAGTAACTACCTCATTTGACGTTTGTCACAATTCATTGAATAGGACAGGGCCTTATAAGTGTTCCCTTCTGCAGATGTGGAACCTGAAATTCAGAAGTGGGGGCTCGATTGCTTAGTGCTATCCCTGTTACGACAGTTGCCCATGTGGCTGGATGTGCTTATTAGGTCATTGCCTGCCGAGATCAAAGCACTAGTAGATGGCGCAATCGAACCTCAAATATTTCTGCTTTAAGAAAACAATAAAATCCTTACTATTTAGCATGTTTTTCCTTTTCTTATCTATTCTGTCCTTCCATTTCATAATCTGGTCCCTAGACTTTGTGTATTTATATTTTGAGACTTCTTACAGTTCCCCCGAGTGTGAATCATTTTAAAACAAGACAAAACAGGATGAAAAGAGCAGACAGAGAATCTCACTTTTCAGTAAAATCTCAGCCTTATTCTTAGTAAGTATATCTGGTTGCCATTTATTTTCATGGCTTTGCCAAATAATTATATGGCCAACAACTTGGTCTTTCCTGGTAGCTCAGATGGTAAAGAGTCTGCTTGTGATGCACGAGACCTGGGTTCAATCCTTGGGTTGGGAAGATCCCCTGGAGAGGGGAATGGCAACCCACTCCAGCGTTCTTGCTGGAATTCCATGGACAGACCATGGGGTCGCAAAGAGCCAGACACGGCTGAGCAGCCAACCCTGCACTACGCACATAACAGCCTGAAGCTAATAGTCTCCCGGTTCAGTTCAGTTCAGTTCAGTCGCTCAGTCGTGTCCAACTCTTTGCGGCCCCCTGAATCGCAGCACGCCAGGCCTCCCTGTCCATCACCATCTCCCGGAGTTCACTCAGACTCACGTCCATCGAGTTGGTGATGCCACCCAGCCATCTCATCCTGGGTCGTCCCCTTCTTCTCCTGCCCCCAATCCCTCCCAGCATCAGGGTCTTTCCCAGCGAGTCGGCTCTTCGCGTGAGGCGGCCAGAGTTCACTGGCGCCACGAACTCAGGGAGCGTTTGACTTCGTGATGCACCCCTAGGCTCCTCAACTGTGTTTACAGACACTCAGCATTTTCTAATCAGTTTACTTATAAGGTCAATTCTTCCCTTCTGTCTTGCTTGACTACCAAATGTTCTAACTGTGCAAACAGGCAGAGTTCTTTTCTAGACATTCCTGTTAAAAAGCAGCCACGGGCTCCTCTAAGCCCTGTGACCCGTGTTATCCTCTGACTGTCTCAGGCCTGCCCGGCTCTGGGCTAATACAACCTCGAGCGCGTCTGTAGGACCATCAGGGGCTGAGGTTAAGAAAGCCCCAGTGAGCTGGTGGGCCCCTTGATGCCAGCAGAAGCGGCGGGTTTGGTCTTCTGTCCTGAGCTCTCTGTCTATTGCCTTTCTTCCATGTTGTGCGGATTTCACCTTAGGCCTATTTGTCCAGCTCTTATGCTTTCGTTTCCAGATTAGAGTCAAATCCCCCAGGGATGTTAGAACTCTGTCTTGACTTGTGAGGTCATTTTATCAGGTCTCGAGGAGCCTTTCCTGTGCTGACCTCTACATCCTGAGCCCAGTTCCCTCCACTGTAGGTCAGATTATGGAAATGTACCCTTTCCGCAAGCCCATTGCCTATGCCCAGAGATGCCTGATGCCGTAGCCTTCACACATTATCTAAATAAAGCTCATGAGACACCAACACCACTCTGAACCATCGTGCCCTCTTCAAAACTATTGGATATCTCCTCTATGGGCAGGAGGCAGACCCACACGCAGAAACATTCTCTCATTTCCAGATGCACTTTCTCCAGCTTGCTCCTCAAACCCAGCAGGCCTCGCGGGCAAACCTACGTCTCTCATAGCATCTGCATCCTCCCCCACTCCTCTGCTGCCGGCGGAAACCCTATCATTAGGCCCCATGCCAACTTCCCTCCTTCAGGATGCCGCTGGACCCCCCGGCTGCTCTGACACTGTGTGCTCTTCGAGTGGTAACTTTGCAAAATCATCTCACTTAAGGATAAGGACTCTTCTTTATCCAGTGATGCTCTGTGTTTGCCTGTTCTTGGTATTTCTGGCCAGTGCACTGATATTTGGCCTGCCTCATTTTCCAGTGCAAAGCAGTTAGAGGACATGAAATTTGTATAGAAAAGTCCTCACATTGACTAAAAGTGATGTTTTGGGGACTTCCCCGATGGCCCAGCGGTTAAGAATTTCCCTGTCAATGCAGGGTATATGAGTTCAATCCCTGGTTAGAAGATTACAGTCCCACACACCTCTGAGCACCTAACCCCACGTGCTGCAATAAAGATCCCACATTCCACAGCTAAGACCCGAGGCAGTCAAATAAATTAGTGAGTAAATATATTCAAGTGTTGGTTTGACAGTTTCCGGGTGTTCTTAGTTAGTGTGGCTGCTATAACAAGGACCATAGGTCAGGTGGCTTAAACAACAGGAATCTATTTCTCAGAGTTCTGGAGGTTAAGAACGCCAAGATGAAAGCGCTGACAGATCCAGAAACTGGGGAGAGCCTACCTCCTGCTTTGCAGGTGGCCATCTTTTCACAGTATCTTCACATGGTTGAGAGCAAAGAGAGAGATTCGCTGTCTCCCCCTCTTTCTCAGCTATGGGGACCACACCCTCCTGACTTAATTGTCCCCCACAGGCCTGACTCTAATACCATCAGTTTGGTGATTAAGCTTCAACATAGGAACTTGGGAAGTGTACAGGGTAAGGACACAGCCCATGGCACATGACTTCCAGACACTCTGGGTGTCAATACGCCCTGGAGAACCATGTGAGGTGGGGGCGGGCAGGGGCTGCCCATCAAGCCATGTGGCCAGGGTGTCTTGGCAGGCTGGGTGCAGAAAGCATTTAGCACAGGGCTTCTCTGCATTCCCTGCCTCACTGGGTCCTGTGAATGCAGCAATGTACAGCGCATGGTCCCACAGTTACTACAGGACCCATGAATGGCTCTCACTGTGATTCCATATGTGTGAAACTAGAGAAACTTTAGGATATACTTGGGGCATAGAGGGAGAAAAACCATTTAGTCCAACCTGGACGTTGGGAGTACTGCCTGGGAGACGTGACACCAGAAGTGAGTTCTGGACTGCGTTGGTGGTCTAGTGGTTAAGAACCCACCAGCCGATACAGAGGACTCAGGTTTGATCCCTAGTCCAGGAAGATTCCACCTCCTGCTGCTGCTGCTGCTGCTAAGTCACTTCAGTTGTGTCCAACTCTGTGCAACCCCATAGATGGCAGCCCACCAGGCTCCTCCGTCCCTGGGATTCTCCAGGCAAGAACACTGGAGTGGGTTGCCATTTCCTTCTCCAATTCATACACGCATGCTAAGTCACTCCAGTCGTGTCTAACGCTGAGCGACCGCATGGACAGCAGCCCACCAGGCTCCTCCGTCCCTGGGATTCTCCAGGCAAGAACACTGGAGTGGGGTGCCATTTCCTTCTCCAGTTCCACATGCTGTGGGACAACAACGCCCAGGCACACCATTGAGCCGGTGTGCCTAGAGCTCTGCAATGAGAAGACGCTGCAAGAAGCCCGAGCACCACCACTGGAAAATAGCCCCCACTGGCTGCAACTAGAGCAAGCCCGTGCACAACAACGAAGACCCAGCACAGCCCAAACAAAAAAAAAAAAGAAAAGTTTGTTTAAAAGCGAGTTTTCCCAGGATAACTAAAAGTGGAACAAAAATAGAAAAGCAAGAGGGGCATTGTGAAAAGAGATATCGCCAGCCTGCCATGGGCTGAACCCTGCTGCTCCGAAACAGGTCTGTTGGAGTCCTAACCTAGTATTTCAGAATGCAACTATTTGGAGATGGGGTCTCTGCAAAAGTATTAAGTTAAAGGGAAGTCATTAGGGTGAGCCCTATGCAGATATGCCCAATATCCTTACAAGAGGAGGACATTTGGACATAGAGCGCCATAGGGAGAATACCACAGGAACATGAAAATGGCCATCTGTTGGGCACGGAAGTGGGACCTGGAAAAGATTCCCCGAAGCAGTTCTCAGAAGGAAGCCAGCCTGTCAGCACTTGGATTTCAGAGTTCCAGGCTCTAGAGCTGTGACACACTGCATTCCCGCTGCTTCAGTCACTCTGTTTGTGGTACCCAGCGAAAGAATTCACATCTGAGCCACTTGAGATGGCTGTCAAAAGTCAGGCGCCCAATCCCAGACCCCAGCAGACTGGCCAGGCCCCATGTATCCATCGCATGCCCGTCGGCTGGCTCCCTGGACGGCTTCTGCTGCTCACCAGCCCCGCCTTGCTGTGTCTGAGTCTGAAGAATTGGTGAACACTCACTCGCCACTGTCAGCATTCAATCACTCCTCATCAGAGCTCTTTCCGTATTACCCATATTTGTTATCTACTCACATAAACAGCAGCAGGGCAGGGGAAAGCACCTAGCACCTTGTACACAATATTCTGATGAAGAATATCCAGCTTTAAAGCTTATTCCCTGAAGCCAGATCTTGTTCTTGAGAAAGATGAGAAATTCAGGATGTTGGATTTCATTATCTATGGACTTTGGCCCACTAATCTGATCTTTTATTATCTTTAGAAAGCTGGAAATGAATAAACAAACACATGCCTGTTCCTACTTAGAGCTGGAAAGCTGGTGTCTATAAAACAGCCCATCAGCAATCCTTCTTTTACTCCGAGATACTTAGGAAGCAGTGAGGCATTTCTTCATCATTAAATCAAACTGCTCAGTTCTACCCCCTGGCTCTGCAGGCCACAACAATAGGGGCTCTGAAGGGGAACTGCTCTTTGCCCTAATTCTATGCTGGACCCGTCCCCACTGAGCACATCAACAATCCGTAACAGGGGACACGGTCTGTTGATGGAGAGAGTGGTCTGACTGGACGCCACTCGTTTCAGTAAGTGCCATAAGGGGAGTGTCCGCTGCGAGTGTGCGAGGTTCCACCCAGCACAGCCCATCTTCAAACTGAGATGCCTGGAGGCTTCCGTGCTGAGAGGTACCCTTTGTTCTCCCAACACGCTACACCAGCTTACCCAGGCTGGCCCAGTTATCCCATGTTGCTGACCTAACACTGCTTACCCCTCTTTTTAGGTTCCTAGCCCCGCTAGGAACAGTGGGGCCAAGCAGTTTTGTTTGGCTGCTGATGTAGGTCTTTCCAGTTCAGCCCCTAAACCTCAGAAACCTCTACCTTTCCTGCTCTGCCACCTAGAAAGGGACCCCAACTCAGACAGCAGCAACAGCCTTCTTGGCCATGCCTTTCCCTGGGGAGGGGTCGACCACAGGGCACTCCCCCATGACTCCAGGGGCATCCCATTACTAAGGAAATGTGATTTGACAGGTAATTTTTTTTTTAACAACAGATTTTACATATCTTTTAAGAAGCTATTGTTTTCATTTTTCTCTTTAAATATTACCTTTTCAATGAGAAAAGGAATGTAGGAAAAGACTTGTGTGTTATATCTCCACACCGGAATATAATCCTTCATTAATGACTTATCATGCATATATATGAATTTCTAGCTGTGTTGTCCGTTAGGAAGCCGCTAGTCACATATAGCCTTTCAAATGTACATGATTTCAAATTAAAAGTTGATATTCAGCTCCTCAGTCATACTTGCCACATTTCAATTCACTGTTCAAAGCGACATGTGGCTAGTGGCTGCCATATTAGTAGAGACTGATGCTGGAGCGGCAGCGAGTGGCAGCTGTGCAGCACTGGAGCAGCAGGCTGCCGAGGGAAGATACCCCACGTCCAGGGTCAGGGAGACCCCAGTAAGACGATAGGCGCTGAGAGACGGCATCAGGAGGCAGACAGACAGAAGCCATGATCACAGAAAACTCACCATCTAACTAAAACCTAACTGATCACATGGACCACAGCCTTGTCTAACCCAATGAAACTATGAGGCATGCCATGGAGGGCCACCCAAGACAGACGGTCATGGTGGAGAGGTCTGACAGAGCGTGGTCCACTGGAGAAGGGAATGGCAAGCCGCTTCAGTATTCTTGCCTTGAGAATCCCATGAACAGTATGAAAAGGCAAAAAGATAGGACACTGAAAGACGAACTCCCCAGGTCAATAGGTGCCCAATATGCTACTGGAGATCAGTGGAGAAATAACTCCAGAAAGAATGAAGGGATGGAGCCAAAACAAAACAATACCCAGCTGTGGATGTGACTGGTGATAGAAGCAAGGTCCGATGCTGTAAAGAGCAATAGTGCATAGGAACCTGGAATGTCAGGTCCATGAATCAAAAAAAATGGAAGTGGTCAAACAAGAGATGGCAAGAGTGAATGTTGACATTTTAGGAATCAGTGAACTAAAATGGAATGGAAAGGGTGAATTTAACTCAGATGACCATCATATCTACTACTGTGGGCAAGAATCCCTTAGAAGAAATGGAGTAGCCATCACAATTTAAAAAAAAAAAAAAACCCTCCAAAATGCAATACTTGGATGCAATCTCAAAAATGACAGAATGATCTCTGTTCATTTCCAAGGCAAATCATTCAATATCATGGTAATCCAAGTCTATGCCCCGACCAGTAATGCTGAAGAAGCTGAAGTTGAACGGTTCTATAAAGACCTACAAGAACTTTTAGAACTAACACCCCCCCCAAAGGATATCCTTTTCATCATAAGGGACTGGAATGCAAAAGGAGAAAGTCAAGAAACCCCTGGAGTAACAGGCAAATTTGGCCTTGGAGTACAAAATGAAGCAGGGCAAAGGCTAATAGTTTTGCCAAGAGAACACACTGGTCATAGCAAACACCCTCTTCCAATAACACAAGAGAAGACTCTACACATGGACATCACCAGATGGTCAACACTAAAGTCAGATTGATTATATTCTTTGCAGCTAAAGATGGAGAAGCTCTATACAGTCAGTAAAAACAAGACTGGGAGCTGACTGTGGCTCAGATTATGAACTCCCTACCGCCAAATTCAGACTTAAATTGAAGAAAGTAGGGAAAACCACTAGACCATTCAGGTATGACCTAAATCAAATCCCTTATGATTATACAGTGGAAGTGAGACATAGATTTAAGGGCCTAAATCTGATAGATAGAGTGCCTGATGAACTATGGACGGAAGTTCGTGACATTGTACCGGAGACAGAGATCAAGACCATCCCCATGGAAAAGAAATGCAAAAAAAGCAAAATGGCTGTCTGAGGAGAACTTACAAATAGCTGTGAAAAGAAGAGCAGTGAAAAGCAAAGGAGAAAAGGAAAGATATAAGCATCTGAATGCAGAGTTCCAAAGAATAGCAAGGAGAGATAAGAGAGCCTTCCTCAATGACCACTGCAAAGAAATAGAGGAAAAGAACAGAATGGGAGAGACTAGAGATCTCCTCAAGAAAATTAGAGCTATCAAGGGAACATTTCATGCAAGGATGGCCTCAATAAAGGACAGAAATGGTATGAACCTAGCAGAAGCAGAAGATATTAAGAAGAGGTGGCAAGAATTCACAGAAGTGTACAAAAAAGCTCTTCACGACCCACATGATCCCAGTGGTGTGATCACTCGCCTAGAGCCAGACACCCTGGAATGTGAAGTTAAGTGGGCCTTAGGAAGCATCACTACAAACAAAGCCAGTGGAGGTGATGGAATTCCAGTTGAGCTGTTTCAAATCCTAGAAGATGATGCTGTGAAGGTGCTGCACTCAATATGCCAGCAAATTTGGAAAACTCAGTAGTGCCCACAGGACTGGAAAAGGTCAGTTTTCATCCCAAAGAAGGGCAATGCCACAGAATGTTCAAACTACTACACAACTGCTCTCTTCTCACACAGTAGTAAAGTAATGCTCAAAATTCTCTAAGCCAGGCTTCAGCAATACCTGAACTGTGAACTTTCAGGTGTTCCAGTTGGATTTAGAAAAGACAGAGGAACCAGAGATCAAATTGCCAACATCCATTGGATCATAGAAAAAGCAAGAGAGTTCCAGAAAAACATCTATTTCTGGTTTATTGACTATGCCAAAGCCTTTGACTGTGAGGATCACATCAAACTGTGGAAAATTCTGAAAGAGATGGGAATACCAGACCACCTGACCTGCCTCTTGAGAAACTGTATGCAGGTCAGGAAGCAACAGTTAGACTGGACATGGAACAACAGACTGGTTCCAAATCAGGAAAGGAGTATGTCAAGGCTGTATACTGTCACCCTGCTTATTTAACTTATATGCAGAGTACATCATGAGAAATGCTGGGCTGGATGAAGTACAGGCTGGAATCAAGATTGCCGGGAGAAATATCAATAACCTCAGATATGCAGATGACACGACCCTTACAGCAGAAAGTGAAGAGGAACTAAAAAGCCTCTTGATGAAAGTGAAAGAGAAGAGGGAAAAAGTTGGCTTAAAACTCAATATTCAGGAAACTAAGATCATGGCATCTGGTCCCATCACTTCATGGGAAATAGATGGGGAAACAGTGGAAACAGTGTCAGACTTTATTCTGGGGGCTCCAAAATCACTGCAGATGGTGATTGCAGCCATGAAATTAAAAGACGCTTATTCCTTGGAAGGAAAGTTATGACCAACCTAGATAGCATATTAAAAAGCAGAGACATTACTTTGCCAACAAAGTAGTTGGCATCTAGTCAAGGCTATGGTTTTTCCAGTGGTCATGTTAGGATGTGAGAGTTGGACTGTAAAGAAAGCTGCTGCTGCACCAAAGAATTGATGCTTTTGAACTATGGTGTTGGAGAAGATTCTTGAGAGTCCCTTGGACTGCAAGGAGATCCAGCCAGTCCATCCTAAAGGAGATCAGTCCTGACTATTCATTGGAAGGACTGATGTTGAAGCTGAAACTCCAATACTTTGGCCACCTGATGCAAAGAACTGACTCACTGGAAAAGACCCTGATGCTGGGAAAGATTGAGGGCAGGAGGAGAAGGGGACGACAGAGGATGAGGTGGTTGGATGGCATCACCGACTCGATAGACATGAGTTTGAGTAAATTCCGGGAGTTGGTGATGGGCAGGGAGGCCTGGCGTGCTGCAGTCCATGGGGTCGCAGAACATGGGGCAAGGCCGAGTGGCTGGCCTGAACTGATAGGACACTTGTATCCCTGAAGCTTCTGCTGGGCAGCACGGGGCCTGTGAAAGTCTTTGTCTCTGTGCCCATGTGACATGCACCTGTTCTTCGTTTTACATAAATCTACTGCTTGGCACATACTGTGCTGTAACTGTTTGGTCACTAAGTAATATCTTACAGAGTTTTTAGTGCTACTGTGTCCATAATGCCCATGTGCTTTTAGCCCCTGCGATTTCTATATTGGTGGAGTTTCGATTGTTCCATTTTTATTTTATTTAATGTTTGCAATTACAGGTGAGGTCACAGCTCACATCCTTGTACATCCCTGTACCTGCCTTTGCATGAATCTAAGTGATTGTTTTCCTAGGAGAGTTAACAAGAATTTCTAAGAAGTAGAATTCTGAGTCAAAATTTATGGCCATTTCAGGTATTACATTGCTAAAAATTGCCCTTTAAAGCAGCTGTATCAACGTGCAGTTGCTTTAATCCCTTCCCTTGTCATTACTGATTTTATCAAACTTTGAACATTTCACCACACTCGTGGTTTTAAGTGATATCATTACTGCTTTAAATGGATACTTCTAGGTAAGAAATTGACTATCAGTCAATACATATTGCTGACAATTTTTATTTCCTTTACTGTGCACAGCCACTTTAAATATTTTGATGATTTTTCTATTTGTGTTTGTCATTTATTGAATAAAGGAGGTTTTCATATATTTAGGATATTGGTCTTATACCGATTACATATGTTTTAATATTTACTTATAACTTTTTCAACTTTTTGAGGTAATATCTATACTTTTACAACTTTTTAAAAATGTTTTTGATTTTACAGTTTTAAATGTTGTCATCATATTGGTCAGTCTTTATGAGTTTAGTATACATTTCTTATTTTAGGTCTTTTTACTCCTAAATCATAAACATCCTCTCTCCTAAATTATTTTTAACTTTTAAAATTACTATTGTTTAATTCTATAACCCACCTGGAACCTATTTTTATGAATGATACGAGAGGTAGAGAGCTAACCTTTTTTTAATGTTTGTAGATAAAAGTTCCCACACAATTATATTAAATAGCCCATTTCTCTCAATTAAGTTTAAAGCTTATTTTCCTATATTAACTAACCCACATCTGTGTGAAAATCCTATGCATTCTATGCTTTCATAAGTCTGTCTGTTCTTGAACATTGTTTTATTAATATATTTTTCTTTATATTAAATTATGATAGACAATAAGGAAAATGGTTACTTCTGTTGCCTCTTCAAATTACTTTGGAGATAGGAATCAGAATTATAATTTTACAATTCATAAAAAGACTGTAACAATCTGTGAGTGTTGAATTGAAATTATAGATTTCTTGAGAATATATGGATATATTTACAGTATTGAGTTTTTCCTTCAGTGGAAATGGTTTACCTCTTCATGAACTTAGCTTTATTACTTATGCATAACTATATTTTTATTTATAAAGAATTTTATTCATAAAGATCTATATTTCTTGCTAGAGCTGTTCCTAACTGTTGTATAGGTTTTATTATTACTGGAAATCAATTATATGGCCTATTTGTTAACTGGTTGCTACAGACATATTGAAATACCACCGATATATATTTTTTCTGTTAGACAGTGACCATAAGTGGGTCATTAGGACTGATGGCAAGTGTGGTGCCCACAGGTTTTACCCACAGTTTCTAAATCATTATATTTCTACGTGGGGCTTAGCACTGTAATGTGGTCATTTAAGGCAAATGTGACATTTTGCAAGTGCCCCATTCTCACAATGAACTGTGTCCAGACTGATGTCTCAGCTGTATCTTTAAGAATTATTTCTCTGCTGGCTGTGAGAGTGGATTCTGCAGGACGCGATATATGAAAGGACCCACTTCACTGTGAAGCGGGTTGCTTGTCTGGAGTGATGTTGTGTGGAATCCCCCACAGGCGGATCTAACAGTCTGAACCTTAGGTGGTAATGTCTTTTCTGAAGGCAGAGAAGACAAACCCACACCTAGGATGCATGTTAGTCGTGGTCAGGGTGATGCCACGCCCCTGCCAGGGTGGGGCATCAGGCTTGATGTGACCGGCTTGCCACCAGGTGGCTGTAAGGTCTTTGTGAAGGAGGGTGCCGATCCCACACTGCAGGGTCGGTGTTAGTCTGTTCCAAGTAGCTTGGCATTAGGTGGATCAGACCTGGCAAGTAGGAGCCCCTACTTTTGAGCAAGCCCATTCCTCCAGAACCTCCATCCTTGTTACCATAGCAACGGTGCTCATGTACCAGTGGTGCCAGCACGAGGGTTGCCAAAGGTGTAAGCGGTCTGAGCTCAGCTGGCTGAGTCATCCTCACCACTTGGCTGTTTGTGCCTTTTCTATTGTGAGTGCTCGCAGCGGACATTAACATGTGATACAAAAGTCTCCACACTCCCTTTCCATCCTTCCATACACACGCATGTTCTCACACTTTCTCGTTTCCAGTTTTTCAAGCTTTCTCCATCAAGGGCCTTGACCAACAAGCCAAGAGATTCAAAATGCTCATGAGTTTACTTTTAACCTTGCTTAGAATGTTTTCTCTTTCTGCACATAAATATGCAATAAGGTGTATGCTTGCATGCCAAATTGATTCAGTCATGTCCAACTCTTTGCAACCCTATGGGCTGTAGCCTACCAGGCTCCTCTGTCCATGGGATTCTCCAGGCAAGAATACTGGGGTGGACTGTCACACTCTCTTCCAAGGGATCTTCCCAGCCCAGGGATCAAACCCATGTCTCTTATACCTCCTGCATTGGCAGGCATGTTCTTCACCAATAGTGCCACCCTGGAGAAGCCCATGCAATAGGGTACAATGCCCAAACTGCACATTCCGAGACTCTTCTCTCATCACTATCTGTCAAGACTACTCTGTGCGTGTGCGCATACTAAGTGGGGCTTTAACGCACTGTGCAGGGGACTGTGAGTGTTCACCTAGGTATCTGCCTTCAGTCTTCTGACTTGTTTCGATTGCTTACATTAAGCAGTACACTTGCTAGCCACTATATATCTTGTCTCTAGAGTACCATTATCCATTAACCATATCTCTTTTTGCTATTTAGAGCCCCAAGGCCGCTCTGATCTTCCTGATCATTATAATACCTGTGCCTACTTTGACTCTGATGTCATCGGACCAGCTGTCAGCTGGCCTCTAATGGTTTGTAAATCTATAATCGCCATTGTTACTAGCCATCACAGTTCCCTAGCAGCATCCTCTGTCATCAACCTGGCCTGTGAAGGACAGCCATCGCTGACGCTAGAGCCAGAACATTCCTTATATCTTTGGGATAGAGTCATAGAGTTAAAAAAAAATCGTTCATAGGCTTGAAATGAATTCTGTAATGTGGTGCAAGTGTAGGAAATTATGAATAAGCTTACCGATGTGTATAAAGAATGCAATTTTAACATTTGTCTTTAAACTTGACTTTCAATTCAAATGTTTTCTGGGGAAAGTCCCTCATGTGATGTGTCTCTTACAATGGAACAGAAATCAAAAGGAAATTGGGACTTCCTCTACGCACATTTGACAAGAACATTCTATGCTTAATCTGTGTTTTCTAAAAGTTCTCCAATTATAAAAAATTATCTCTAATTGTAATAACTCTTAATAGAAGGAGTCATAATAATAGCTAACCTTTGTTGAACATTTGCTTTGTGTCAGTGCTGGGCTAGATATTTAATTGCATTATTTGAGAGAAATGAAGGAGGCTGCAGAATGAAAGAGACAGGGCTAGATATTTAATTGCATTATTTGAGAGAAATGAAGGAGGCTGCAGAATGAAAGAGACAGACCATCACCTGAGGATCAGCTGACTTTATAAACAGAACCTCTCAAAGGAGGGGGTGGGGATTAGAGTAAGGACCCCATTAGAAAGCACCAACCACGCTGATTAACAAGAGACCTTTTTAAGACCCAGGTCCTCTGGAAGGCTGATTTATTTCCATTTATTAAATGCAGCTTTCCCTTCTGGAGATGCTGTGTAGGGAGTCTATACACGTGAAATCTGTTTTTCCTCCACATCTATTATACATAATACCTTAGGAAAATAGCCAGCTTTTCTGACACGGGAGGGCACATATAAGGTAGTGTGCCTAAATTCCAAGTTAGGTGGCACCTCTGAAATTCACTCTGAAGGGCTCTGGGTGCATTTCCAACAACTCAGACAGCCCTCAGAGCAGCAAAACCTAAGGCGCAGGAAGAGAACGGTGCCTGGGGCTGAATGGCAGAGAGAGCAGTTTTCAATGTTTTAACGTCCCTCTTGAGCAATGCGAGGTAAACCAGTGACTTGGGATCTATAACTCTGGAATTATAGTCCCCTCTTGCTTTGCTTCTTCAAAATACAACTTCCAACTCCTGGAAACAGCAAGATAAAGAAGCAATTTTCCTGCAACCCATATCACACTGCTGTTGTCTAATGGGCTGAGAAAAGTAAGACAGGCTCTCTTTCCTTTGGAGGCAGGACACTTCAAAAGAGCCACTGGCCTACCTTAAGTTAAAGGCAAACTGAAAGATGACCACATGCCATGGTTTAAGAATCCAAAAAGGAGGCAGATTAGAAGGAGCACATTCCACAGCAAACAGAGATAACTTTTACATGTGCGTGCATGCTAAGTTGCTTCAGTCATGTCTGACTCTTTGCGATCCTATGGACTGTAGCCCCCCAGGTTCCTATGTCTATGGGATTCTCCAAGCAAAAATACTAGAGTGGGTTGCCATTTCCTCCTCCAGAGGATCTTCCCAACCCAGGGAATGAACCCAGATCTCTTACGTCTCCTATTTGGCATAAGAGGACGACAAAGGATGAGATGGTTGGATGGCATCACCAACTCGATGGACCTGAGTTTGAGCAAACTCCGGGAATTCGTGATGGACAGGGAGGCCTGGCTGTGTTGCAGTCCATGAAATCACAGAGTCAGACATGACTGAGTGGCTAAACTGAACTGATATTGGCAGGCGGGTTTGTTAGTGCCATCAGAGCACATGGGAGACCGGCCTGAATTCAAGGAACCATACCTTGAATCTAGCTGGGGCAGCTTCCAAGTGATCTGCCCTAGACTTCTATGCCTGCCATAACACATTGCCATGAGCAACACAAGTTCGTCATCTTACTGTACTATAGGGCGGAAGTCTGACATGGGTCTCACTGGCCTAAAATCCAGGTGTCAGCAGGACTGCATTCCTCCTGGAGGCTCTAACAGGTCTGTTTCCTTGCTTGGATCCATTTTCCAGCTTCTAGAGGATGCCCCTGGCTAGCGGCCCCTTCCTCCATCTTCAAAGTTTATAATACTTCACTTTTGACACCTTTTTTCCTGTTCCTACCATCACATCTTTTTCCCTGGCCACAGCCATGATGTTCTCCAATTTCAGGACTCCTGCGATGACATCTCCCCATCTCAAGATCCTTATCTCATCTGGAATGTCCTTTGGCCATGAAGATAACATATTCACAGGTTCTCAGAATTAGGACATGGACATCTTTGAGGGTATTACTGTGCCCACCATACTACCCAGTGTGACATACTATAAAAAGTTCATGATGAGAATGAAAAGTGAGATAGTTACTTCTTAAATAACTGTGTGCCTTGGCTTTATTTACAAATGAGTTAAAGATATCCATTGCGTGGTCAGGGTTCATGTGATGTCTCCCTATGGCAGCACATTATCCAGATTCATCTGTCTGAGGGACCTCCTGGGTTTCTCATACAAACGGACCACTTTTGGAAAGCGGGCAGCGTAAGCATGCAGCAGGAAGATGCAGTGGGTCCTGGGAAGCAGGGGCCGGGGAATGGCAGGCTTGGCTTCCTGCAGGGGCTGAGAGGCAGGCAAGCCAAGTTTGGGTGGAAGCTCAGGATTGAGACACAGGGCTTGGAGCCCCAGGGGAGGGGCGAAAATGAGGTGCAAATACTAATGCATATATATGGAATCTATAAAGTGGTATTGATGAACCTATTTGTAGGGCAGGAATGGAGAGGCAGATATAGAGAGTGGACGCATGCACACAGTAGGGCCAGGAAAGAGTGAGGCGAACGGAGAAAGTAGCCTCGGCATGTATACACTGCCGTATGTAAACTAGATGGCTGGCGGGAAGTTGCTGGATGGCACAGGGAGTCCAGCCTGATGTTCTGTGATGACATAGAGGGGTAGATTGTGGGGAGGGGAGGGAGGCTCAAGGCGGAGGTGATATATGCATAATTGCAGCTGATTTGTGTTGTTGCTAGTAAAGTAATGCTCGAGATTCTCCAAGCCAGCCTTCAGCAATATGTGAACCATGAAATTCAAGATGTTTAAGCTGGATTTAGAAAACGCAGAGGATCCAGAGATCAAATTGCCAACATCTGCTGGATCATTGAAAAAGCAAGAGAGTTCCAGAAAAACATCTATTTCCACTTTATTGAGTATGCCAAAGCCTTTGACTGTGTGGATCACAATAAACTGTGGAAAATCCTGAAAGAAATGGGAATACCAGACCACCTGACCTGCCTCTTGAGAAACCTATATGCAGGTCAGGAAGCAACAGTTAGAACTGGACATGGAACAACAGACTGGTTCCAAATAGGAAAAAGAGTACGTCAAGGCTGTATACTGTCACCCTGTTTATTTAACTTCTATGCAGAGTACATCATGAGAAATGCTGGGCTGGAAGAAGCACGAGCTGGATTCAAGATTGCCAGGAGAAATATCAATAATCTCAGATATGCAGATGACAGCACCCTTATGGCAAAAAGTGAAGAGGAGCTAAAAAGCCTCTTGATGAAAGCGAAAGAAAAGAGTGAAAAAGTTGGCTGAAAGCTCAACATTCAGAAAACGAAGATCATGGCATCTGGTCCCATCACTTCATGGGAAATAGATGGAGAAACTGTAGAAACAGTGTCAGACTTTATTTTTCTGGGCTCCAAAATCACTGCAGATGGTGATTGCAGCCATGAAATTAAAAGACGTTTTCTCCTTGGAAGGAAAGTTATGACCAACCTAGACAGTATATTAAAAAACAGAGACATTACTTTGCCGACTAAGGTCCATCTAGTCAAGGCTATGGTTTTTCCAGTGGTCATGTACGGATGTGAGAGTTGGACTGTGAAGAAAGCTGAGCACTGAAGAATTGATGCTTTTGAAGTGTGGTGTTGGAGAAGACTCTTGAGAGTCCCTTGGACTGCAAGGAGATCCAACCAGCCCATTCTAAAGGAGATCAGCCCTGGGTGTTCATTGGAAGGAATGATGCTGAGGCTGAAACTCCAGTACTTTGGCCACCTCATGCGAAGAGTTGACTCATTGGAAAAGACTCTGATGCTGGGGGCAGGGGGGGGAGGGATTGGGGGCAGGAGGAGAAGGGGACGACAGAGGATGAGGTGGTTGGATGGCATCACTGACTTGATGGACATGAGTCTGGGTGAACTCCAGGAGTTGATGATGGACAGGGAGGCCTGGCGTGCTGCAATTCATGGGGTCACAAAGAGTCGGACACGACCGAGCGACTGAACTGAACTGACGGCAGAAACCAACACAACACTGTAAAGCAATTTTCCTCCAAATAAAAGAGAAACTTAAAGACAGAGAAGAGCTCCCGGTGGAGCAGGACTCCCTCACACTTGCACTCCTTTCCCAACCTCTGCCCCGTCTAGGTGGCTTCCAGCTCTGGTGACCGCAGTGTTTCGCCGTCTTTTCTCGGGAGTCTTCTTTCCCCAGACTTTCATGCTCTCTCCCTAGACTGTTAGGAAGGTAGGTAAAGCATGTTACTTCCCTGAGATCTGGAAAAACACAGGCTCAATTGCAGCTTATATTTCTCTCTTGAAAAAAAGAAAAGCAATCCAGGTCTATTGGCCCCCAAATGCATATTTCAAACACGATTAGAACAGTTTTCTTTTCTAAAGTAACTCCTTTTACTGTAAATTAGAAACAATTCGATATTCCATCCCTAAAGAATTTCATATGAATCTGTGAACTCATTCTGGAAGCATTTTTCTACAAAACCAAATCCGTATTTCCAACTTAGCAGAGTTAATAATAATTCCTTCACACCAACTAATACCCACATTTACTTGCTGTGCAAAGATAGTCTCGGTGGGTTTGTTACTAGTGTGTTTCAATCCACGGCTGCACGCTGTGCCGCACCTTGAATGAAAGACCAGAACTGGAGGGATCCAGCTCACGCGGCACTTGGCTTCCTGGAGACACTGTGGAATTTCTTGGAGACTGTATCTAATCCCTTACAACACTAAAGGGCTCAAATTTGGGCCCTGAGTACTTTTCAAAAAACAATTCAATAATGACATGTTTCCAGTGAGTTGATCACTGATGGACAATCAATTCTGAACATTTTCATTAACTCTTCTTCAAATCCTTCCATAGCACCGAGCGTTGTGAGTAGCCACCCCAACCTCTAGGGGCAAAGGTTTTGTCTGGAGATCTTCTATATTTCACCTCAGAACTCAGAAAGCATCTATGCTTATGAGGAAAAAAGGACATCTTGAGTGCTTTGGGTAAGTTTATAAGTGCCAGCCAACATAAGATCCTGGAGCAGCTCACGGCACATCAGAGAAGGTAGAGGATGGGGAGGCTGATAGACTTCGAGACAAGTTTGTTTCAGGGTCCAGGGCTCTAAAGGATCTGAAGCAGCAACTTGCTCTGAAGTCCTCCAAAGTTAGGGTAATTGGACATGTCCATTGCAAACAGAACATGACGATGCCATTTGCTGTTAAACCCTTTTATACAAGCTGGTCTCCCAACAAAAGAGGAATTCTGGGCTAACCTGAGGAGTCATTTCACCAGATATAAGATTTTGGGGTGGGAATCAAGGCTGCTGAGAACAAGCCAAACCTTGCTCTTTGGTCAAATAATTTCTTGTTTATGGTACCCAGCTGGCAGCTAAGACGAAAACCGGGAAACATTTTGCCCATCAGCAAGGCTGGAAAACATCAGAACAGATACTACTCAACTGAGCGGAACCACAGAAAGGGTATTTCTGTGATTGACATCTTCCACCAAAGCTGCCTCCAAAGAATGGATTTTTTTTTTTTCAGAGTCCACCGATCTGTCTGAGGCTGGTACTTATGGGCCTTTAGGTAACTCTCTCCATGCCCAGATCTGATTAACCTGACCCAATGGTAAGCATGGTGGGAGGCTTGCTACAAGAAGACAAAGAGCTGACTTGTTTGAAAAGACCCTGATGCTGGGAAAGATTGAAGGCATGAGGAAAAGGGGACAACAGAGGACGAGATGGATGGATGACATCACCGACTCAATGCACGTGGGTTTGAGCAAGCTCTAGGAGATGGTGAAGGAGAGGAAAGCCTGGCGTGCTGTAGTCCGTGGGCTTGCGAAGAGTCAGACACGACTGGGCAACAGAACAACAAAGAGGGTGAGGAAGCAATTCGGAAGGGTAAGATCACGGGCAGCTGGGTCCCTCCTGTCTCTGGCTAACAGCCTTGGAGGCAGGCCATTGATGCCCCTAAGCTTTAACTTTAGGAAGAAAACAATTTGTCTGCCTATCCCAGTTCAGTTCAGTTGCTTAGTCATGTCTGACTCTTTGTGACCCCCATAGAATGCAGCACGCCAGGCCTCCCTGTCTATCACCAACTCCTGGAGTTTACTCTAACTCATGTCCGTTGAGTGGTGATGCCATCCAAACATCTCATCTGTTAGCCCCCTTCTCCTCCTGCCTTCAATCTTTCCCAGCATCAGGGTCTTTTCCAATGAGTCAGCTCTTTGCATCAGGTGGCCGAAGTTTTGGAGCTTCAACTTCAGCATCAATCCTTCCAATGAATATTTAGGACTGATTTCCTTTAGGAGGGACTGGTTGGCTCTCCTTGCAGCCCAAGGGACTCTCAAGAGTCTTCTCCAATCTAGTGCTATAAGCATTGATCAGCTCCCCGGAGCTATGATGGCCACACTGCAAATCTAGGTCCTCACGATGGGATGCAGTTCCAGAGATGCTGGGAACATCCCAGATGGCTTTCTTTTCTCTTTTGGCCTTGTCCTACTCTGTGCATCCACTCAAGCGCACACAGGCTGCTGCACGCACACGCCATCTGTACGCAGTTCACCTCTGTTTCCCTTCAACATGCATTAAGTTTGACTAACTCAACAGACTTTTGTAAAAGTGAAAAACACAAATATTTTGTCTAGTTGTGGTTGCAAAATCAATATGTATAAGTGAATATGTAAAGATAAGAGAGATATTTTACAAAGTAAGAATGTAATCAGAAGTAAATACTTGGGGAATGCAAAATAAAAAGAAAAAGTAGTGCCAAAAATTTATTCTAATTGAATATTTGTAGCTCATTTCCAGCTGGCAATAGATGTCACAAATAGAGATGAGAGATAAAACACGACTCTCCACTGGACTTGGCATCACTTACCAAATCTGTTTCTTATATGCTCACAAGCTACGTTAGTTCAGATCTCCGCTTTTCTTGACATTTAGAAATTCTCTACACATATGAAGGCTTGAAATGCTTGTCATTTGAATTAGTAAAGTTTTTACTTTTCAGAAAAGTCTCCACTGTTTCTTCATGTCAGGCTTTGAAGTGAAAATTTCCTCTGGGTGCCAATTAAGACCAAAAAGACAATATTTTCAACAATCAAATTAACAAAAATTTAAATGAAGTTACCTTCAGAGAGTTCTAAACCTTGCCAGCTCTGTTATAAATTGGTACAATCTTTCTGGAAAGTAACCTGAAATATCCATCAAGAGTCTTAAACATCCCATTTATTTTTAGTGCATTATTTCTACTTCTAGGAACCTAGAAACTTGGACAAATACACATGAATAATAGTTTCATATCCATATGATTAAATTTTCACCAACTCTAATGATGAGTTAGGTCTATATTTATTCAAAGAGAATGATGCTTGTTATATTCTGATGTGAGAGAAAAATAATTTTCAAAACCCTGCAAATACTGAACTCCTTATGCTACAGATATATGTGTGGGTTTCTTTGTAAGTGTATCTCACTCATACATATAAGTAGTGACCAATGAAAACGAACTGGAAACAAAATTCCATAAGCATGTCTACTAAAACTGCAAATAATTCCACTTATTTTGGTGCTTTCAATTATTTGAGATCTCAGACTATTTGTTACAGCTATAATTAAAAATAATAAAGCTGTTTTCATTTGAATGCACTTATGGTTAAAAGTTCAGAAAAGGAATGAGAAATACAAACATAAGAATTGCCACGACAGTCCCCGAGTAGAGATGATATCTGTGTGTGTTTCCCATTTTTCTTTCCGGATTTAGAGGATTCAAAGTACATGTGTATTTATTTCACGGAGAGACATGTAGAGAGCCAAATGTCAATATATAATACTTCAGTCTGAATTTGTATTTTGACTGATACATAACAGTTCATCAAACTGACCTGACTTCTATTATTCATGCAAAGATTCTCTTCTTGTTAAATATTTAACTTGTTTGCAAATATTTTGCTACTCTGATAATACAGTGATGGACTCTTTGCACATATATGTTTGGATAAGATAATAGAAACATTGATAAGCTAAAGTACATATGCATTTAAAACTATATATTTGTATATATAAATCTATATATATAAATAATCTGTATATAAAAATCTATATATATATAATCTGTATATATAAATAATCAAATATACTATATAATCATGTATAAATAAATAATTGATGAAATGAAGTGCAAGAACACTTGAATAAATAAATATATATATATAATCATCAATTATTTTTCAGAAAGTTTACATCAATGTATAGTCCCATGTTGAGAATAACAATGATAATTATGATAAGATTAGTTAATGCTATGTAGCACTTACTACATGCCAGGAACTTTTCTAAGAATTTTGCATGCTGACTCTCACTCTGCCAAGAAGTCTTTGAGGATTATTAATCCCATTATACAGATGATATACTGAGGCACAGAGATGGTGACAGCCAGTGACTAGACATCAAACCCAGGAGGATCTGCTCAGGTCAGCCTGAGCACTCTGCTTTAAGGCCTGCCTAATAACACACTCTCATGCCTTGGAGAAGGAAATGGCAACCCACTCCGGTGTTCTTGCCTGGAGAATCCCAGGGACAGAAGAGCCTGGTAGGCTGCCATCTCTGGGGTCGCACAGAGTCAGACACGACTGAAGCGACTTAGCAGCAGCAGCAGCAGCAATAATACACCGTGTTCCTTTTGTTTCCCTTTTGAACTTTTAATTTTATGTTCAGCTGGGCTACAGTTAATTAACAGTGTTGTGATGGTTTCCGGTGAAGAAGGGCAGGGACTCAGCCATCCGTATGCGTACATGTATCCGCTCTCCCCCAGCACCCCCTCCCATCCCGTCTGCCGCATAACATTCAGCAGACTTCCATGTGCTGTACAACAGGTCATTGTTGGTTATCCGCTCTAAATATAGCTCACTGTGTTTCTTGTATATTGTATTATTTTCTCTTTGTTTCTAGCCTGCATGTATGGTAGACTGACTTCTATAGAAATTTCACTTTCATACAGTCATGCTTATCATTTTTTCATTTGTGGCTTCTGCTCAGATGATCTCTGGAATTTATTGTCTACATATTGGATTCAAATGTGCGTTTAGAAACAGTTATTTTACTCTATCTGAAATATAAGTGTAAGTTGTGAGATAAGAATCCTACTTTTCTCAAGTGGCAAAGTAGTAAACCCAATTATCACTTTATAAGCAGAAGAAATAAATTTTCTTGTAAAATGAATAACAACCAAGGCCCAGAGGAGTGTGAAGCCAATGCTGAGGAGAAATTGTGAGGAAACGGTCTTTTCTTTAAAATCCAAACCCCATGCTGTAAACAGCGCAAGGAAGACATGCTCCAGAACAAGAAGGCTTGCTGCTGACGGTGATCAGAAATTGCCCCTCTATATCCTGCATCCTGAATCTTTCTTCTCCTTGGAGCCTTCATCTGACTCCAGTGCAATCCTCAGCCATTCACCCCCCACTGCATATGGGGCATCCGTCTCATTTTTTTGATAGCAGGCCTTCCCTTTGTTTGGTTTGTGCCATGGAGCATTTTCGCTGAACTTACTAACGCAGACAGACGCTGTGGGCAGCATAAAGTGGCACGGGCCTGCTCCTGTCCTCAGGTCTTGCTTGTTCCTATGAGACGGCCAGGCACCCTGGTGCGTGGCTATCTGGCCTGGGGAATGAGCCCACATTTGCTCTCGTGCCACAGTTTAGCTCTTGGCCCAGTCCCTGAGGCTGCTTTCCTGTCCCCCAGCTTTGTCTTTCCCTGTCAATGTTCAAAAGACCAAGAGTGGGCTCCTGTGTGTGTGGCTCATCTCAGCAGAGCCTGGAGAACCAACCGGGCTTTATGTGGATGAGACGTTGCACTGGGACTTCCCTGGATAAGTGGCTAAGCTTAAGTGGCTAAACTAAGTGACTAAGTGGTCCAGTGGCTAAGACTCCGCACTTGCACAGCACTGGACGTGGGTCCCATCTCTGGTCCTGGGCAGGAAACTAAAATCGCACGCTGAACAGTGTGGCCCAAAAAAAAGAGAAAGAGAAAGCGAGACACCGCATCTCCCGTAGGCGGAAGCCGGCCAGCAGCCGGGGCCCGTGGCAACTGTCTAGTCCTCTGCTTGACGGCATCACATTCCACATTTATTTCCACCACACATTTGTCTCAGATCACTTTCCCCTTCGGCCCATTTCAATTCAAAATTTACCACTCATTCTGTCTTATCCCATTATCTCTAGCATGTCTTGACTCATTATCATAGTTTGTGGGTACCCAGGAATGTCCCACTAGGTGATTTAGAATGTACAGGCACTTTTAGAACCAAGCCCTAGAGTCTCAGGGAAACTGTTTCCCTTAAAAAGGAACGAGACAAACTCTTTATCATTAAATGTCCTTCATATACTAGGCATTTTAAATATTACTTCATTTAATGATCCTACAATTTCTCTGAGGCAGGTGTTGTTTCCATTTTACAGATGATGAATACTAAGTTCAGAAAGGTTAAGTAACTTTAAGATTCAAGATCGTGGTTGTTCTTTGGTTGCTAAGTTGTGCTTGACTGTTTGTAAGTTGTGCTTGACTGTTTGTGACAGGATGGACTATAGGCTGCTAGCCTCCCCTGTCCATGGGATTTCCCAGGCAAGAATACTGGAGTGGGTTGCCATTTCTTTTTCCAGGGGATTTTTCCCAACCCAGGGATCGAGCCCACGTCTCCCGCATCGGCAGGCAGATTTTTTACCACTGAGCCATCAGGGAAGCCCAGTCCAAGGTCAGTTCAGTTCAGTTCAGTCGCTCAGTCGTGTCCGACTCTTTGCGACCCCATGAATCGCAGCACGCCAGGCCTCCCTGTCCATCACCAACTCCCAGAGTTCACTCAGACTCACGTCCATTGAGTCCATGATGCCCTCCAGCCATCTCATCCTCAGTCATCCCATTCTCCTCCTGCCCCCAATCCCTCCCAGCATCAGAGTCTTTCCCAATGAGTCAACTCTTCACATGAGGTGGCCAAAGTACTGGAGTTTCAGCTTTAGCATCATTCCTTCCAAAGAAATCCCAGGGCTGATCTCCTTCAGAATGGACTGGTTGGATCTCCTTGCAGTCCAAGGGACCCTCAAGAGTCTTCTCCAACGCCACAGTTCAAACGCATCAATTCTTCGGCGCTCAGCCTTCTTCACAGTCCAACTCTCACATCCATACATGACCACAGGAAAAACCGTAGCCTTGACTAGACGGACCTTAGTCGGCAAAGTAATGTCTCTGCTTTTGAATATGCTATCTAGGTTGGTCATAACTTTTCTTCCAAGGAGTAACCGTCTTTTAATTTCATGGCTGCAGTCACCATCTGCAGTGATTTTGGAGCCCAAAAATTTAACTCTGACACTCTTTTCACCGTTTCCCCATCTATTTCCCATGAAGTGATGGAACCAGATGCCATGATCTTCGTTTTCTGAATGTTGAGCTTTAAGCCAACTTTTTCACTCTCCTCTTTCACTTTCATCAAGAGGCTTTTTAGTTCCTCTTCACTTTCTGCTATAAGGGTGGTGTCATCTGCATATCTGAGATTGTTGATATTTCTCCCGGCAATCTTGATTCCAGCTTGTGCTTCTTCCAGTCCAGCGTTTCTCATGATGTCCAAGGTCACTCAGCTTATAAATGTAGACTAGGGATACAGACCAGATATGTCTTTCTGTAGAGTTGATGCTCTTTCCACTCTGTTGCCTCCTTGAATCGCAACCGTGGGAGCTCATCTGGATTTCCTTTGTGGTGAAGAAGGGAAAGTCTTGAGAAACACTAGCAGTTATTACAAGGCAGCATGAAGTCTCATATCCTTATCCTTAATGGACAGTTTATTCTTTCAGTTTATTGGGCCATTTACAGTTATTTCATGTCTTCAGAGCTTCAGCAAGAGTTTTAAGTCACTTCAGTTTGAATTTTAAACACAGGACTATGTGTAAGTCCAGTTCACTTAAGGGGGATGGACAAGTAGGAAAGAGCGATCCCTGCCCCAGGGACCAGTAGAAGGGCCCCTTCCTTGACGTATACAGTTCAGAGTAGACTAAACTGGACATCAGATAACCGAGCTCCAATCCAGACCCTGCTACAAGAAGCCCTTGTAAAGCCAAGGCTTCCTGAGCCTCAATATCCTTCTCAGTAAAATGGAGAGGGTTGGACCATTTGGAGGATGATGAGTAGATGTTAATTCCCATGCCAGTTTTATACACAGGGCCATAGCTCCCTGCAATACCATGTTGGGAAGGATTTTAAGGCTTAAGGCAAGGAGTCTGCTAATTCCTGAGGTCCACCCAATTTGGACCCAGAAGATCAGAATGCAGGCATCTTCACTCTCCTAGATCCAAAACCACTAAGTTCCCTTTAAGTTGCCATATAAGTCTACCCCTTGGCTCTTGCCTAAATTTAACAGCCTCATAAACAGAAGCCCACCTGGACAGTCATGAACAGAGGACATCACAGGACATGAAAACGTGAGGACTCATAAGAGCTGGTCCTCGCTGGGGAGGTGCAGGAAAGTTAAAAGGAGAAACGCTTTCAGACACCCTTCTCACCCTGCAGCTGTTTTGGAGGAATGGTGCAGTATTTGAAGTGAAGAATACACTTGTCTTAGGAAAATGGGATCTAATTAAAATTAAAAGCTTCTGCACAACAAAGGAAACTATGAAAAGACAGCCTTCTGAATGGGAGAAAATAATAGCAAATGAAGCAACTGACAAACAACTAATCTCAAAAATACACAAGCAACTTATGCAGCTCAACTCCAGAAAAATAAACGACCCAATCAAAAAACGGGCCAAAGAACTAAATAGACATTTCTCCAAAGAAGACATACGGATGGCTAACAAACACATGGAAAGATGCTCAACATCACTCATTATCAGAGAAATGCAAATCAAAACCACAATGAGGTACCACTTCACACCAGTCAGAATGGCTGCGATCCAAAAATCTGCAAGCAATAAATGCTGGAGAGGGTGTGGAGAAAAGGGAACCCTCCTACACTGTTGGTGGGAATGCAAACTAGTACAGCCACTTTGGAAAACAGTGTGGAGATTCCTTTAAAAATTGCAAATAGAACTACCTTATGACCCAGCAATCCCACTGCTGGGCATACACACCGAGGAAACCAGAATTGAAAGAGACACGTGTACCCCAATGTTCATCGCAGCACTGTTTATAATAGCCAGGACATGGAAACAACCTAGATGTCCATCAGCAGATGAATGGATAAGAAAGCTGTGGTACATATACACAATGGAGTATTACTCAGCCGTTAAAAAGAATTCATTTGAATCAGTTCTGATGAGGTGGATGAAACTGGAGCCGATTATACAGAGTGAAGTAAGCCAGAAAGAAAAACACCAATACAGTATACTAACACATATATATGGAATTTAGAAAGATGGCAAGGATGACCCTGTATGCAAGACAGCAAAAAAGACACAGATGTGTATAGCGGACTTTTGGACTCAGAGGGAGAGGGAGAGGGTGGGATGATTTAGGAGAATGGCATTGAAACATGTATACTATCATGTAAGAATCGAATCACCAGTCTATGTCCGACGCAGGATACAGCATGCTTGGGGCTGGTGCACGGGGATGACCCAGAGGGATGTTGTGGGGAGGGAGGTGGGAGGGGGTGGTTCATGTTTGGGAACGCATGTACACCCGCGGTGGATTCATGTCAATGTATGGCAAAACCAATACAGTATTGTAAAGTAAAATAAAGTAAAAATAAAAATTAAAAAATAATAATAAAAGATTAAAAGATCCAAAAAAAAAAATGTAAAGCCTTGGGCTTTCACATTAAAACAAATAGATCTTACAGGGTAGGAAAAAAACGTATTTACATGATTTTTTAAACTAAGGCGGAAAACTTGAAGGAAATACAGCGCTTTTGTAACTGCTCTGCTCCCAAGAACCCACAGGATCTGCTCCTTTCCTGCTAGCTTTCCTCCTGTGGGAAGCTTGGAAAGTCCCCATAGAAACAGTGACAGGAAAGTGAGGGCCAAACAGTTCACTCAGGAAAAGAGAAGCTGATGGAGGCCCCAGGGTCCTGTCTCTACTTGGAAACAGCAACACTTGACAGTGAGAGCCAGACTGCGGCCTCAGGAAGCTCCCGGAAGAAGTCTCGTCCCCAGCTGGGGCCTGTGAGGTGCTGCAGTCTGAACTCTGTTGAGCAGTCTCCCTAAAATGGGGCCATTGCGCTGAGGGAAATGGTAAGGAAGAAACATCTTTTGCTTCTAGCCTGCATAAACGCATGGCTATTCATTAACTATAGTCTCCACCTTCCAAACAGCCTTCAGGTCATCATACTCATTTGGCAAGTATTTATCGAGCATCTATTATACTATGCACCAAGCATGATACAAATCCAATAATCTACTTAATATCCTGCCGGTGTCTCAGATCCACGACTGCCTTGAACCTGGTCTTCTGTATGTCCATCTGAGTAAACACCACCATCATCACCCCATGATCTTAGCCAAGAGTCAGGCATCATTCTCCTCCCTAGCCCCACCCCCCTCAGCCGCAGTTCACTCTTCATCACTGAGTCAGTCTCTAAGCCCTGTGCATTTTAGGACAACTCAGAACTGAGTCAGAAAGAGCCCTTCAGTTGTCTTCTCTCTGTGTTTTTGGAACTAAGACTCAGTCAGTCAACAGCTGCTGCTGCTGCTAAGTCGCTTCAGTCGTGTCTGACTCTGTGCGACCCCATAGACGGCAGCCCACCAGGCTCTGCTATCCCTGGGACTCTCCAGGCAAGAACCCTGGAGTGGGTTTCCAGTGCCTTTTCCTCAGTCAACAGCATCTGCTTCCTATTCTGAAAGCATAAACCTCTGATACTTTCCCATGGGCTTGGCAAGCAAGTCATCCTTTCCCCAACTCACCCCAGCGCCAACAAGGCTGAGTTCCTCTGGGCAACAGCAGTGGAGTTCAGCCCCTGTGAGCGTGGCCAGTGTTGCTGAGGCTGCAGGGCCAGTGGGGCCCTTAGTGGGGGCAGGTACGGCCACAGAAGTTACACCAAACCAGCCCTGCATATTGATTTTGGCCAATGTCCTGCCTGGCGCCTATCTTCTCTGGTGCCTGATCAGTGTCTAGACACTGTTGCATGGTCTTTCTAGCGGTGCTTCAGATTATCCAGCAGCCTTTCCACAAGTCCCTTTTCTTGGTGTAACCAGCCAGGGTCAGTTTCTGTTGTATGCAAACAGAGATTTTGCCCAAACGAGTATCAGAGTGCTGGGTCTCTTCTCCTGGTGAAGAGAGGGGAGGGGACAGAGCCCCACGTGACACCTGGGCTGTGGTCTTAGTAGGGACCAAGAGAAACGGAGCACTGGCCAGGACTCTGCAGCACCAGATACAGCCAGGCAGAGAAATGTGGCATCGGGACGGACATCCACAGCGAAGCCAGAGAGTGGGGATCTGATCTGAACCGAGTCCTCAGGAGTCCCATGGAACTGGGATGAGACAGAAGAGACCACCGCAGTGGATGGTCAGTGGAAACACTGGACCAGGGAGCTGAGAGCAGAGGCAGGGCAGCCCAGAGCCTGCTGCAGATGCGCCTGGGCCAGACCATGGGGTCAGAAGCCAGTGAGGCTGCCCGCACGTCCTGGGCCCCTTTGGCTCCTCCAGGTCTGAATTCTCTCTCCCGTGCTCCTCAGTTCTCCAGGGGGCTTGATCCTCTGATTGCCCGCATACGTGAGTTCTCGATCGCGTCAATTGTGTCCGACTCTTTGCAAACCTGTGGGCTCTTGCCCACCAGGCTCCTCTGTCCATGGGTTCTCCAGGCAAGAAGACTGGAGTGGGCAGCCATTTCCTCCTTGAAGGAGCCTTCTTGACCAGAGGTCGAGCCCGCGTCTTCTATGCCTCCTGCGTTGGGATGCGGGTTCTTTGCCACTGGTACCATCTGGGAAGCCCACACACAGACTCGGTCTCGCCCTGACCTGGCACACTATTTCCTCTGATTATCTGGTTATTTCAGTGATGTCAGTTTCCCCCATTGGATTCCAAGTTGCAAGCGGAGAGAAACCATGTCTGCAATGACTCACCACCATGTCCCCCGGGCAAACCAAAAATACAAATGCAACAACGACTTGTTTAATTATTATCTAATAGAGGAAAACTCACTCAGTATAATAATTAATGTAGCCTTAATATTGCATCCTCACAACTCAGTGAGGTAGTCATTGTTGCCTCTGTCTCACACTTGAGAAATCCAACACAGATGAAGTGATGTCATAGGCCCATATGTGAACTTGACCCAGGTCTATCCTCACTCTTGTCTTACAGTCTTTTCCAGCCCCTGCACTCAGATGCAAATTAATGGAAAGGGCCCAGGACTTGTAATAGGGACCACTCCTTTCTACCCATTCGACATTGGAGGAAGTCTCTCTCTCTCTCTCTCATGTTCTAATCTACGGCCAAGGAAGTCAGGCAAAAAACAGCGGGTGAGTCTGGTGACCTCCTTTGTGTTATGAGCATATTGTTTCCATTTAATTTGAAAGCTCTAGAGCAAGTTGTATCCAGCTGTTTGTGACACATAGCCCGCCAGGCTCCTCTGTCCATGGGATTCTCCAGACAAGAATACTGGAGTCAGTTGCCCTGCCTTCTTCCAGGGGATCTTCCAGATCCAGGGATTGAACCTATGTCTCTTACGTCCCCCTGCATTGGTGGGTGTGTTCTCTACCACTAGCGCCACCTGGGAAGCCCCCAGGGCAAGCAAGAGCTTTACAAGTTTTAAGTTGCTCACCCCAGTCAACACTCCATTTTAAACTGTAAGGACTCAGTTCAAGCTTTAATGTCATCTGCTTGGAGTTTGTAGGCTTTTAAACCTGAACTCTTGGGCCAGCTACCACTGTATCCTAATTACACATGACTCCGCTGATATTCTCGTCCCTTTCCTCCCTGACATCTCCTGATGAGCCCAGGGTCTGTTAGACCCGGGCAGCAGGTCCGACAAGAAGCCGGTATTACAGGACTGCTGTCTCCCCTCTTGTCAGTATATCTAAGGGGTATTTTGAGTATTTTTAGGATAAGCACCCAAAGATGTGAGACCCTCAGAAAAAAAAAAGAAGCCTACAAAAATGCCTCGTATTATTCAGAGCAATTCAAACCATATGTTTCTGCTGCTTTAACTGATTCTTTTACAAGTAAACCGGTAAAATGCACTCTTCTAAGAGCTGTTTGATGTCCCAAGAGCTCCCAAACATTTTACAAGCTGTTTTCCTTAGAACCAAAGGATGTGTTCAACTTACCTAAAAGATTGTGGAAGGCACCCAAATCTGAAGGATTCCTTCACAACCTTTGAATTAGATGCAATAAATTGCCTGCCTCTAACTCTCCATGACAGATGAAATTTGTAACTGTCCTTGTGAAACCACTGATTTGGTTTCTGGGAGCATTAGAAAGAATGTCTTTGGAGGGAGCCAAGACCTTAGGAAAATTGTGACATTTTAAATGTGGCTTTTCTGATGCCAAGTCCCTTTCTCTCAGCTGGAAGTTGCTACGGAGTGGGCAGAAAACAATTGAAGTCCAACTTTCCTAACCTGCTCGTCTCCAGGATCTCCTTCTCATATTTTCTGTTGAAGATTTGTTTAACAAACAAGTGGCGTTTCTTCTTCTGTTCTAGCCAGCAGATGATAATCCTCTCACCTCTGTGCTGGGCTGTGCTTAGTTGCTCAGTCCTGTCTGACTCTTTGCAACTCCATGGACTATAGCCTGCCAGGCTCCTCTGTCCTTGGGATTCTCCAGGCAAGAATACTAGAGTGGGTTGCCTTGCCCTCCTCCAGGGGATCTTCCTGACTCAGGGATCGAACCCAGGCTTCCCCCACTGGAGGCGGATTACCATCTGAGCCACCAGGGAAGCCCAAGAATACTGGAGTGGGTAGCCTATCCCTTCTTCAGGGGACCTTCTGAGAATCGAGCCAGGGTCTTCTGCTTTGCAGGTGGATTCTTTACCAGCTGAGCTACCAGGGAAGCCCCATCTCACCTCACACAGTAGATCTGAGTCCAGCTGAGAGCAAAGATCCATTATATCTTCATCAGCCTGCCCTATCTTATTGAGACTCACTGTATGACTTCCTTTTGGCTCTTGCAAAGAACCTTATTATAATTCTACCTCCACTTTCTAGGGCTTTTCATAAACATATTTCTCTCTCAGGTATTAATTTTTTATTCAGACAAAAAAATACAATAGTAGCTTAAACATCTCACTTTGTCCAGAGACTTAGTCTTTGAAAATTCTCCATGAATTCTATTTTTTATGTTTTACTGAGGTATAATTGACATAATGATTCGATATTTGTATCGTGAAATAATCAACACAGCCAATCTAATTAACATCTGTCACCACACACTATCACAAATTTTTTTCTTGTGATAAGAACTTTTAAGACCTACTCTCCTAGCAACTTTCAAATATACCACACAGTATTATTCACTGTGGTCACCATACTAGACAGGACATTCCCATGACTTATTTATTTTATAATGGTAACCTGTGAATTCTCTTAAGCCTTACATATTATTCTAACAACAGCCCCGGGACCTCTGTCTCAGCAATCCCACATCCAGGTAAGATAAGTGAGGCTCCGAGGGAAATTAAGGACAAAGCTGAGACTCAGGGTCCTGGGTTTAAAAACCACTGCACCTTCTACTCTGGGGGTCTTAAGCACAAAATACTTAATGGAGCTTCACAGCCAATCTACCCTATGAACATCTATAATTGAAACAGCAATAAAAAAAAAAAGAGCAAATTTCTAGCACGAAGGAAACCAGAGAGGATTTCAGCTAGTTAGATGCCTCGCTGAGAGATGGGCATCTAACTAGCCAATTTTAAGATTAGTACAATGGGAGGGCTACCCTTTCCAGTGAGCTGATGAAAACCTTTAAGACCAAAGGGAGAATACAAGTAAGACTGAGCAAGCTCATTCTACTTTAAGAAAATACAAACTAGTCAAATTAAGAGACTTCTGGAACTGCATAATTGTGTACAGGAAAAAAAATAGCCTTGGGCACCTGGATCTTTTCACAGTGGAAGAACTGTTTAGAGAAAAGTCAACTCTTGGCTGTAATTACTGGTTATCCAATACTTTGCAAAAGCCCTCGGTGTTTGCAGTGCCAGAGCGATTCGATGTGAAATATAGCTTCGGTCATGTCTTGGTACAGACGAGAAAGAACATGGGTGCTCTTTCTGGCTCCAGCCACGCTCCTGCCTTCCTCCATGTCCAGAGCACAGGAAGAGGATGACTTAGTGAACTGGGCAGCTCCAGGTCCTTGAAGATCCAAGAAAGTGTCCTTCTGAGCCTCGTGACCAGCATGCACAGAGCACACTGAGCCCTTTCATACAAGTCCCACCAGCTTCAGCTTAATGTTCATTCATCCAGTCTACTGTCTCTCGGCAAAGAAAGAGAAGCATCACACGCGCGGAGTCCTGCTTTCTGCCTATCATCTGCCAAAACTGCCCTCTTCACCTCCAGCCCCGGGCTCATACTCTCCTTGAAATTCTCATGCGAGATGTCACTTTTAAAAAATGTAAAGGGCTTGTTGACACGCTTAATGTGATGATCACTGCCTCGGATCATCAGGAGTTCGATACCACCCATTCCATTCCAGAGGGGCCACCCAGCTCACGGTCTGTGCTCATGAAAGGGAGTCTCAGAAGCTACTTGTTTGTCCACGGCCTCAGCCCTGAGCCTCCTTCATCCAGCACCACGTGTTCATCCAGTTCTCTATCCCGTATCATCCAGTCTCATCACAGTTTTCTTACAGAGAACTTAGTTCCACCTTCTTACCGAACACCTTCGCAACACACACACACACACACACACACACACACACACACACACACACACACACACACGGCTTCTCTGGATCCATCCCCTGTTGTATGCCCATAAATACTCATAATGTATTATTTTGGTGGTGCTTGTTGTTTAGAGAAAGCAGTGTTCTTTGGAAGGACTGATGCTGAAGCTGAAACTCCAGTGCTTTGGCCACCTCATGCAAAGAGCTGACTCATTGGAAAAGACTCTGATGCTGGGAGGGATTGGGGGCAGGAGGAGAAGGGGCCGACAGAGGATGAGGTGGCTGGATGGCATCACGGACTCGATGGATGTGAGTCTGAGTGAACTCTGGGAGCTGGTGATGGACAGGGAGGCCTGGCGTGCTGCGATTCATGGGGTCGCAAAGAGTCGGACGCGACTGAGCGACTGAGCTGACTGACTGAACTGAC
Organism: Ovis aries; assembly: GCF_016772045.2. Classification (NCBI taxonomy): domain Eukaryota; kingdom Metazoa; phylum Chordata; class Mammalia; order Artiodactyla; family Bovidae; genus Ovis; species Ovis aries. The sequence goes on along the minus strand of NC_056078.1, from coordinate 43,625,951 downwards.
TCACTAGTTCATCTGGGGATCAGATGAACACCTTGGCCAGAGCATCTTTTTCTGAGACGGTGTTCCCGTGTGCAGGTCCTCATGCTCATGGCCGGTCCCTAAGCATCCTCAGCATTGTGTGCTGTTCACAAGCACAGGTTTAGGAGCTGGAGGAACTTGTGTCTTAGTCGTGCCAGCACGGCATCGTGCCTGTGAGACCTTGAACAATTTCTCAGTCCTCTGGCCCAATTTTGGTTTAACTCAAAGACAACTTGCCTGTTCAAAGTGTTGCTGGCAAGGATTAGATGAACTTAGCTTTGCCGTTTTTTTCCTTCCGCGCCGTCAGCCTCCTGTGCCCACATTCAGTGCAGTGCCGCTCAGGAGCAGCGCTTGGTGACTCCTCTTCTCGCTCCACAGTCTTGTCCCAAGCGATGCCACCAGGTCCTTAGCATCACTTCCCACCCGCAATCAGATGGCGCACACATGTGTTCCTCCAGCCAGGCCCTTTCTCTGAGCTCTGAATGTGGATATTGCATAACCAACTTGGCGCTTCTTCCTAGGTGACCCAGAAACTGTCAAATCAGCACATCCAAGATTAATGGCGACATCCAGACTTCCCTGTGGCCCAGTGTTTGGGAATTTGCCTGCCAGTGCAGGGGACGTGGGTTCAATCCCTGATCCAGGAAGATTCCGCGTGCGGCAGTGCAACCAAGTCCGTGCACCACACCTACTAAGCTGGCAACTAGAGCCCTCAAGTCGCAACTGCTGAAGCCGCACGCCCAGAGCCTGCTCTCCGCAAAGAGCAGTAACCTCTTGCTGCAACTAGAAAAAGCCGTGTGCAGCAGTGAAGACCCAGCACAGCCCAAAACTAGAAATAATTTTAAAAAAAGAGCAAGGAGGCATCCCCCCCAAAGTGGGGGGGGCAACATCCCCCACCCTGCTAATCAGCGTTCTCTTTCTCCACGAAGGGCAGCACCACCCACCCACCTCTGCAAGCCACAGGCCTCCTCTCATCACCTGATTTGCCCACTGCCTCTCCAGACACAGCCATCACCGAGCGTCACCAACCCACCTGCAGCAGCAGAAGGAACTCTTGGGCTATCCAGCTGCACCCAGCCCCTCACTCTTCTGCTGATCTATGGATGCGCTTCATCCACCCATTCTCTTGATGAATATTGATCAAGTGCCTACTACTGCATTGCTGATTTCTGATGCCTTGATCCTTAGTAGGTTTAAACACATAACTGAAACATAAACTATATTTAGACAGCATCTTATAGTCTCCAAAGGGCTTTCTCATTTCTCATAAAAACGCAGTGGAATAGGAAAACAGAGATCAATAGACCCATATTCACATAAGCCAACAGAATCCAGCTCACTCAGGGCTACACCACAAAATCCCCTCGAGGCTCAGATGGAACCCAGACAGCAGGTCTCTCATTCATTGTACTTTCAACCTACTCTGCTCTGTCCACCAGCTCACCAGGTGCCCCTTAGCTGATTCCCCCTCAGAACCTCAGCTGGTGGTTCCAACATCAGGCAAACACCAGAATCACAAAGCCTTTGTTAAAGGGGAGGGTGCTGGCCCTGCCTGCAGAGCTTCTGACCCAGCAGCTCGAGGGCGAGCCTGAGAACCTGCATGTCTAACAAGTTCCTGATGCTGCTGTTTCGGGGACCAACAGGCTGAAAACCACTGCTGTGGGCTGACTCATCCACCTGAGTTCTTGTGCCCACTTCTTGTCGCCTTCTTCACGAAGAAACTTGGCCGTACCTGTGTTTTCTGCCTTGACTCACCTTTGAGCAGAGACCGCTGTCTTCCGTTCTAAGGACCATCCCTTACTTCTTGACCCTGACAAGAAGACCTGCATTGAGGCCATATGGGGGCTGCCTGGTTCTTTAAGCTTTTACCACTGACCAAAGAGGTTTGCCACGTGGGTGCTTGTCAGACCCCACTGTTACAGCCTCACTGCCTTTCAGAATTGTTCAAAACATGGCTAAGGAGAGCAAAGTTTATGGGGAATTTAGAGACTCTTGTTCATCCATTTCTCCAAATACCCCCAAAGACTCATTACTGCATTGAGACAAACCAGCTGATATCCCCAGCCTGGTTCCACCTGGCCCCATAGCATACCCTCCTCCTCACAAAGCCCCAAGAAACACTGGTTTAGTGACCTGTGCGTTGGGCCGGACCGTCACGCACACCCAGGGCCCTGCAGGAAACGTCCTCTGGGCGCACACTGCGTGAAGCAGCCTCATCGCTGGCCCCAGGGGGCTGTCCCTCCCGATTTGTTCCCAGCATCATTGTGCTTCGTGAGCGGATGGCATGGCTTTGCCTCACAGACTCTGCAGCTCTTATGTTAATAACTGGTTGTGATCACCTCTCTCTTGGCCACTAGGCGACTTGGCACCAGCTCTGTGGCCCTCCCTGGAGGTCTGTGGAACACCCGTCTGCGTATCTTTCCCTTGTTTCATTATCACACTTATTTGGAATGTGTGATGTTTTGTTATGCTATATGACAACATTTGACCCATCCCGAAGCGTGACAGGTACGGGAAGATAGGTGGGAATATGGACCGACAGCTGAATAGGCGGAGGGAAAACGCACCAGTTTGTCACTGCTGGTCAGGGGCCAACACTCTTCCCACAATGCAAGGCCCAGCTCAGCGCAGCCATGATGAATGCGAACGCCTGGACCAGGGCCCAGAGGGCAGACCATCTGATTTTGTTTCTGACCTTCAAGATGTCGTGTTTGAAGGGGTTTTCAAATGTTACAGACCCCCAAATGTGCCATTTTTTCTAGTTAAATTAGCCCAGAAGTATTAATCACTCAGTTCTGTTTGACTCTTTTCAACCCCGTGGACCGCATGTAGCCTGCCAGGCTCCTCTGTCCATGGAATTTCCCAGGCGAGAATACTGGAAGGGGTTGACATTTCCTTCTCCAGGGGATCTTCCCAATCCAGGGATCAAACCTGGGTCTCCTGCATGGCAGGCAAATTCTTTACCATCTGAGCCACCAAGGAAGTCCCAAATTAGCCTAACAAATTAATTAATACATAAATGAACCCAAAACTGGCTCTGAGCTTTGTGAACTAATATTTTCTGGCAGTATTGTAATCAGTATGATGTTTCCCAAAATAAATTTGCAAAAGGCATTAAATTATATGTGAAGGTTTGTACTGGCCTTAATATCTAACATATATATGAAAAAATAAATATTCACATGTAGCTCATCATAGCAGTATTTCTTGTTACATGATAAAAAGGCTAATGATGACATATGCTATATGAAACATTGGGTTTCCTTAGTAGCTCAGTGGTGAAAAATCCACCTGTCAAGCAGGAAACAAAGATTCGATCCCTGGGTCAGGAAGGTCCCCTGGGGAAGAGAATAGCAACCCACTTCAGTATTCTTGCCTGGGAAATCCCATGAACAGAGGAGCCTAGAGGGCTACAGTCCATGAGCTTGCAAAAGAGTCAGACAGAACTTAGCAGCTAAACAACAACAGCAACATATGAAATATTAGGGGGTAACCAAGTATTGATCAACAAAACTATACTGCGATGTGAAAAATATAATTTGATAGTAAGTAAAATCAAGGTCATAAAGCTAACTGTCAGCCATAAGATCAACTATGATAAGAAATGTTCTCAGAAGAAATGACAACAGTGTTTACAGTCATGAGATTTGGAGTAATTTCATCTTGTCTCTATTTTCCAAAACATTTTATTATGTGGCCACATTACTTTAGTAAAGTAAAGTATATGAAATGAATTTTTAAGCATTACCATTGAGACTGGAAACTCAAGTTGTTTAAGAGCATAAACAGGCAGCCCACAGGCCCAGGCTCAGAGCACGTGCAGAGATGCCAGAAGTGAACAGAAGTGAACAGAAGTGAGCAAAGGCACAGACGCGGCTCCTGTATGGGCACTGGGTGCCAGACCCACAGGAGGGCCAGGGGAGATGAGCGCCCAGTGTGCCAGAGTCTCCGAGTGTCCACGAGCCTAACTGGATACACCAGCTGTTGGCCTTAAGCTCTTATTGTCACAGACCATAACCTCGGAGAACACTTGGCTCCCCCCACGAGGCTGTGGTCTAAACATTTGCTGGCTGGACTTTTCCACTGAACACAGACGCCAGCCCACAAGTGAAGGAGAATTACACATTTGAATATGAAGCAGAATTTGTCTCATTTCAGGTGGCTTTGATTTTCCAGATCTTGGGATGATAACTATGACTGAATCAGAAGCATTATCTCAGAACCCCATCCAGGGACGTGGGTGGTGGCAGGGGCCTTCCCTCTCCCTACAAGCTCTTCTTCTGCAAATGATGCTCTGAGACCAAATGACCCTGGGAATACCACATGCTACAGGGAACACAGACATCCTTAGGTTCCCAGTGACTTTCATGGACTCCTCCCTTTAAATACTTTCTCCTACTTCTCACCAGTGGGGTAATTTCTGATATGTTCTGTTTTAAAGGGAAGCTTCCTGCTCTGTGGAAAACTCAAAGTTGTGGATTGGCATTCCTGGACCCTCCTGAGTGGGCTGGATGCTGCAGAATCTCCCAGGCCCAGAAAAGCCATTGATATAAGACAAACCACAGGGCCAGGTTCCTCATCAAGACCCCGTGCCTGATGCATGTCATAAACTTGGGAGCTCTGGAAAGCCCAAGTCAAAGATGAGCTGACAATGGCTGCATTTTCCAAGGGGAATGCCTGCCCCTGAAATGAGAGAGTGGCCAGCTCCATCGGTCAGCATGGTCCTGGTACTGACCTAAGAAGGGACGGACAGGATTTATCCACCATGACTTTCTCAGCCACGGCTAGGCTCCATGAACCTGTTTCACTCAGCACTCACTCATATCCTTTGCGCTCTGAGATTAATGCTCCAGGTGAGAGACTCTGAAAGCAACATATCACAAGCTTTTGCCATCTCATTCTTATGCCTCCTATAATCCTCAGACTCCCATCCCCAGAAGTCAGGTACCAGCAACCCACATTGCCTGTGAAGTAGTTAATACTTAAACCGGGTCGAAGGATGCATGTTGTTCTTAGCTTTAACAACCTGAAAGGGACTTCCCCGACTATCTGGTAGCTGAGATTCTGAGCTCAGAGTGCAGAGGACACGGGTTCAATCCCTGGTCAGGGAACTGAGTTCCTGCGTGGGGCATGGCATAGCCAAAAAATAAATAAACAAATAAAAGTTTAAAAATAAAGACCTGCGAGATTCAGCTTTACATCCTGCCTGCATGCCCCAGGTCCCTATATCCCCAAACAAACCAGGCAGCTCTTAATGAAATCTCTGGACAGGGGAACACAATTTGTGTTTTAATTCTCAGTTTTCTTGAGGGAAAGTAACTTTTCCCATTGTCCCCAGTGAAGTAACCAAAATCTCTCCTGTTTTTTTCCTAAGCTCCATCTTTCCAGCCTCTTCATCATCTTTGGGACCATTCCCAAGAAGGCCTCTGGCTTCTCTAAATCTCTCTTAAAAGCCTTCCTTTTGTACTAAATGAAAGCAAGCTGACACATTCCCTGGACCCAGAAGTCTCTAGCTTTGCGTGGCCTGCAATTTTTCAAGAATGAAAAAAAAAAAAAAAACCAATAAAAATCGCATGTCTTTGAGGAATGAGTCAGAGGCATTAAAGCAACTCCCTGTGCAGGGGACTGTCTCCACAGGCTTGATACCTTGGCCCTGCTCTAGACATTTCTCATACTGGGAAGAGGTCTGAAATGTTAATGCCTTGGGACCCAGCCACAGTTTACAAAAAGCACCTTCTCCTTCAAAAGCTTCTGTGTTAACCAAAAGTGATTAAAACCAGGTCCTTGCCAAGGGCGTTCTTTCACAGTTCTGAACAAGTAAGGAAAAGCAGAGATGATTATCCGGCCGGCCCAGCAGAGATTTGCTCCTTTCTATAAAAATATACATGCTGACAAAACAACAGCTGTAGATTTACAATTTGTCTGATTTGATCACCTTTCAGCACGGGAAAACCTGGCTTGTACACTCCATTAGAGGGGCTGCTGTGGGGACTATCATAGGAGACAAGGCCCAGCCTGGGACCCAGACCAGAGATCAAGCTCAGATATCACCTGAACATCATCCCTGAGATTCAGCTGGAATGTCCCAGGCGCCCAGGAAAGGTCCCTGGGTTTCTGTGTCCCTGCAGCTTCACGGTTGACTCTGTTGCAGCACATTGTAGGGTGTGTGGTGATGTGTGTATCTGTCCACCTCATGCGCTAGCTCATGAGCTCCTTGTTATTTCAGAGGGAGCCCATTAAGCTTTATCTGAATCGCTAAGGGCTTTTCCCTGGAAAGCCAAGAGAGCTTCTCTTTCTTTTAAACAGACATACAATGGGAAGAATCAGTGTCTTCATTTTCACCCAGACAAAGCAGTGCTCATCCAGGCTACCGACAACATCGTCTCAGGCAGACGGTGACGATGTTACAGGTTCATTTCCAGAAACAACAATAACACAAGCAACACAGCAAACAGAAAAGAAGCCACGAGAACTGTCTGGTCCCAGCACCGCAGAGCGATGTTCATACTGAGCGACGCCACTCTCCCTTTGAACTCCATGCACTGGAGAAGGAAACGGCACCCCACTCCAGCGTTCTTGCCTGGAGAATCCCAGGGACGGCGGAGCCTGGTGGGCTGCCGTCTATGGGGTCGCACAGAGTCAGACACGACTGAGCGACGTCACTCTCACTTTCCACTTCCACGCACTGGAGAAGGAAACGGCACCCCACTCCAGCGTTCTTGCCTGGAGAATCCCAGGGACGGCGGAGCCTGGTGGGCTTGCCGGCTCTGGGGTTGCACAGAGTCGGACACGACTGAAGCGACTTCGCAGCAGCAGCAGCAGCAGCATACTATACTGAAGTCTCTTAAATGTGCAATATAGGACCTTCTTTTTTTAAGTGTACATATCTCCATTAAAATATATATTTATTGCTAAAAATGCTAACAACCATCTGAGTCCTTGGTAAGTCATAATCTTTTTACAAGAGTAACATCAAAGATCACAGATCACCATCACAAGTGTAATAATGAAAAAGTTTGCAATAATGTGAGAAATACCAAAATGGGACATGAAGTGAAAAACGGTGCTGATAGGCTTGCGTGATGCAGGGTTGGCACAGGCCTTCAGTTTAAAGTAGAAAAAGAGAAACAGCAGTTTGGTTTGGTTGGGGATATAGAGACCTGGGGGCATGCGGGCAGGGTGGAAGGCTGAACCTTGCAGGCCTTTCTTTTTTTATTTTTATTAACTCTTTTTTTCTTTTTTGAATCATGCCATATGCAGGACCTGATTTCCCCCACCGGGGACTGGACTCGTGCCCCTGCCCTGGGAGCTCAGGATCTTAACCACCGGGGGGCCAAGGAAGCCCCTTAGGTCTTTAAAACAGGAACAGTGTACGAAACACAGTGAAGAAAAGCACAGTGAAGCGAGGTCCGCCTATAACCGTAAGACGGACCCACGGCACTGCTCCTGATGGGCAGAACCCAGCTGCAAAGGTCCCCGTTCGTGGACACTGAAGAGGCAAGGACGCCAGACAGGACAATGGATGATCTTACCCAGCACCTCCACCATCCAGTAGTACGCACCCTCTTTCCCAGAGGCAGCCTTAGGATCTGTTCAGCTCTCCACCATTGAGAAATCAAGTAGAAATCAAAACCAGGCAATTTAAAACAATGAGGTCCTATTTCCAGTCTATAAAATTAACAAAGTTTTAACTAATAATGACAGTTTTCATGAGGCCATGTTCTAATAAATACTCTTACACTACTTTGCTTGTGGTGGGGGTAGGGGAGATGTATTGGTGTACATTTTCCAAAAATCAGAATATATTCAAGGATCTTAGAGATACAAACAAAGATACGTGCTTTAACATGTCCACTGAAGCTTCATTTTCAAATACAGAAATCTAAAACGAACTCAGCTATGAAATAAATGTGGTGATGCACTAGCATACACTAAGCTGGGCAAAGCATACACTAAGTAAATGTTGAAATTTCACCATCTCGACACAACTGAGCTTTATTTCTTGCTTAAAGTCTCATATATGTTGAACATCTCCAGGCAGCTTTCCCCCAAGCAGACTCTTAGATCCATGCTGCTTTCACTTGCCGTCTGCCGTCCGCCGCTACGGATGAGGGGACAGAGAAGCCTGGGGAGCGCACTGGGTTTTTCCTTTAATTATTTATTCACTTGCGGCCTTGAGGGGTCTTGGTCGCTGTGCATGGGCTTCCTCCAGCTGCAGCAAGCAGAGGCTGCTCTCCACGCGGGCGCCTCATGGCGGCGGCCTCTCTCGTGGAGCACAGGCTCCAGGCGCGTGAGCTTCAGCCGCTGCAGCGCGCGGGCGCAGCAGCTGTGGCGCAAGGCTTAGTTGCTCTGCGGCACGCGGGATCTTCCCAGATCAGGGATAGAAGCCATGTCCCCTGCGTTGGCAAGTGGATCCCGCTGGACCACCAGGGACGCCCCTGGAGAACACACTTCTCTGGGGCAGCAGCGTGGCTCTCCTCATCTGCACTTGCCCTCTCTCACTAAGCTGTTCCTGCAGAGTCATGTCCCAGGCTCTCCACAGCATTTCCTGTCTCTCAGCGTCAGGGAAATGCATGTTTCCAGACCTCCTCTGCAGCCTGATTGGACCAACAGGCTGAAGCTCTGGACAATGGGACATGGGCACCTTGCACTTTGTGCCTAGGACAGCACTCCAGGTCTATTCGCCTTTGAATTTCATGACTTTGCGTTTTCCCCGTTTATTCCTTTGCACTATGTGTCCCCACGTGAGAATATAGGGCTTCATGAGGAGAGGAGTTTGGTCTGTGCTGTTCATTGCAGCACTTCTGAACTAGACTATATATCTGTATGTGCGGGGGCAAGGGGACAGGTGGAAGGAAGAGAGGAGAGAAATAAATGGTGAATGAGTAGATTTTCCGCACAGTGTGCTTAACCGCTGAATGAGGACACATGGAACATGTCAAAGGATGAAGCTCTGGTCAAGGACAAACCCTAGTGTGAGACGGCTCAGAGGAGAATCAGGGAAAATGGCATTTTGCTCATGTGAAACAAGCCTTATTTCTATCCTTCCATATGGGCATCCCACTCACAGCTCTGTGATCATCCAGGTAGCACCAAAAGGCTAGTGACTTTCTAGGTGTGGAGGAAAGCACTCTGGGCTGGGGGCCAGGAGACCCTGGGCCAGTTACAGCTGCGCCCTGGGTCTGAGATTTTCCGACTGTGAAATTAGAGGGCCAATGCCGTAAAACACTAACAGATGCTAAAATTCTTCAGGAACTGAATTCAATATGTATAAGTGAGATCTTTCTATTTGGAAAATGGACTCCAAGCAGATTTGTTGCATGAAAGCATGTTTCGATAGCATTCTCTTGGTATTAGCATACAACAGAGAAATGATCGCCATGTCAGCCCAGCAAGACTGATATCAAGAACCTTTTGTTGAGGCTAGAATACTGTTCTATACGATTTTCTAATCTTGGATTGCTGACACCAACTTATCAAGTGGGAGACTGGGGCACGGAAGGCCTAAGCAAGTGTTCAGAATAAGAGGGGGTACACGCCCAGCTAATATTCAACCCTTTATAAAATCTTGACCTAACTTGAGTGAATATTGGACTTGAGAGGCATAGCCCTTTGGGAGGTCATGCTGCTTCAGAAGGAAATAAAGAAGTGCCAGTCTTTGCTCTTCTTCACCAGTCTGTGGCCTAAACACCAGGACCCTTTAGAAGACACCCAGAACGGCAGACAAGCACCAGGAGGAAACAGTTAACCCAAAATTCTACCCGCCCAGGTGGCTCCGGCCTAGACGCTCCATCTCCATTCCCCAAACCATCATGATGGATAAAGAAGGCCAGTCCCCCACAGACAGACATTTGAGATTCTTGAAGATTCTAGGTCATGCCCTCGTGTCACCTTTTAAAAAGAACCAGCTTGAAGCAGGAGGACCTTCTTTGACATTCTGTTCCCTGTCCCAAGTGGATTCTGCAGGCTCCTGTTGGGCTATTCATTTAATACGAAGCAAAAGCAAATGCTGACGGTGCGAGGTCTCAATGCCGCCCTTCCCTTAAATGCTCGGAATCACCATCCTGCCCAGAGGAGAGAGCTGCATTCAGCACCCCCGGAGTCAGCGTGGCCGCCTCCTCGGCGCCTGGTCTCTGCTACCTAGTTTTCCAGTGTCTTTTCGGAGAGGCATAATAATGGGGCTGCTCCAAGGGACAGACTGAGGAAACACAGCCTCTGTGTTCCTAGATGAAATCTGCCCCAGGACCTCAAAATACTCGGAGGAACAATAGAAAGAACTCCGCACTTATTAGCTGTGGGAACCTTAAAATGAGAAGCCACTTGAGTGCAGTGGTAATGCAGAATAGAATACCCACGTCAGACAAACCAGAGCCCTGGGAAGGGAAATAAAACTGTACCTGCCTAGAGCAACAATCTAAGGAAGAAAAAAATCTAGACCAAGCGTTTTTTATTACAAAGGTGGGAAACAAAATGGAAGAAATTAATCGCTCAGTCTCTACATTTGAAGTCAGTGTGTATGGGCTGAATTTCCTTATCCAAATGTAAAGATATCCAGATAGCATAAGATTAAAATTGTGCATCAAACCATCTAGAAAACAAAACCTGACATCAAAAGCAAAATTATGGAGGACCACAACCTCCACAGTGATGGAGGGAATACACTTCCTGTTCCTCCTGCTGAAACACTTCCTGTTCCTGTAGAGAGGAAACTGCGGACTGGCCAGGGGCCTCAGAACCCAAGCCACGACATGGTGGTGAGTTCCTCGGATTTTCTTTTGAATTCATATCTTCTAGACCAGGTGCTAGAGAAGAAAGCTACCTGAAAAGGCCAACAGGTACAGAAAACAAGGGCTCGCCAAGAAAAGGCTTCTTTTAAACAAGCGAAGAAACACAATTAGGGTAGCCTCACAAGACTGAAAAGATCTGGCAATATCCATTCTACTCCAGCCAGACATCACAGAAACAAGCGCAGCCCTGCCTTCCTGCCCACTGACGGGCAGACACTCCACTCTCACTAGGGCATGGTAAGGCAGTCCTCCTTGAGATGGGAGCAAGGCAACTAAGCAGGGATCATGGAATTTCATCTTCACCGAGCAATAAGGAACTCTTTCCACGCCCCAGAGTCAGCACAGCCTGAACTTTAATGCCCACCCAGCAGTAATGAGACAGCCTTCACATTCATGGCTGGGATGGAGTCAGAGTTTCCCTGCAAAAATGCAAGATTCAGTGACTATCCAGCGTCTCATACCATAATATCCAACGTGTCCAGGATGCAATTAAATCTGCAACTAAATATTCTATGAAATCTATACACCTGTGCATATTTGTTGTTCTTAGTCACTCAGTCATGTCTGGCTCTTCTGAGACCCCCATGGGATTTTCCAGGCAAGACTACTGGAGTGGGTAGTCATTTCCTCCATCCGGGGATCTTCCTGACCCAAGGATCGAACCCAAGTCTCCACAGGTCCTGCACTGCAAGCAGGTTCTTTACCACTGAGCCACCTAGGAAGCCCACCCCTGTGTGCATGTATATAATATATGTGATTAAAAACATACAAGAAAGTTTGGTTCTAGAATATTAATGGTGAAGATCTTAGGATATTAGGAATTCGGGTGGTGCTCACTTCTTTATAGAAAACAGAGTAAAATCACTTTCTCGCTGTCCATGTGTCCCGGCATTCCTGTGAAATGGCACTGGCAGTTGTCCCACAGGCCCTTGGGGTGGGGGGGATGCTCCAGGGACAGCTGAGCATATGTCTCTGTTGGGGCTACTTACACTGAACTTGATGCAGAGTTGTCCCTGACAAAGGATGCATTTCATTTTCCCACAACTGGGGCATTCATGCTGCACTCTCTAATACCTTGAAGGCAGGCTAGGCTACAGCCAAGTGAGGCAAAGGGCTGGCTGGGTGCTGGTCTCCCTGGGGGTAATTGGGGACCTCTGGCTGAATCCTCAGAGCCTGGTATTCCCAGTGGCCCAGAGCCAGGCAGGTGAGATTGCCTCCCCAGCCCTGGAGCAGAGTGGGCTGGGGTTATACAGAAGCCGAGAGAAAAAAGTCAGAAATGAAGTGGCTGAGATCCATCCTTTTTAACATTAAAAGAAAATCCAATTGTCTTTCTACAGGCCCTTAAGAAATAAGAAAAAAAAAAAAAACAGAGGCTTATACTGACACAATTAATACTTTACTTAAAAATCAATTGTCAATCAAACATTTTTACATCAAACCAACCCCATAGATAGAGAAACGGCAAAGTACAGTCCATGGGGTTGCAGAGAGTCAGACACAGCTGAGCAACTAAGCGTGATAAAGCTCAAGGAAGTGCGAATATCCCACAAAGACTCTGCCAATTCTTCTGAGAGACAGTAGTCTACTCAGCGAGCAGACAGCTGCAGAGCAGAACCAACCAACCTGGGGGTGGAGTGAGGAGAAGGCATGTGCTGGCAGAGGGCTGGGGGTCAGTCTCCTGGAACCATAGCCCATCGGGGCAATCAGAGCCAGCCGGCCCCCAGTCATCAAGAGCCAGCCATCATATAGAACGAGAGAAGAGCGCCCGTAAGAAAGCGCCCTGCTAAGCTCCTGCACTCTGTGTCCGTGCAGTGATGATCCTTCTGCAAGGGATGAGGACGAGTGCTTCTATTGCTGCCGTTCGGTCTCTGAGTCACTGTCCAGCTCTCCTGTGACCCTGTGAACTGAAACACCGCCAGGCTTCTCTGCCCGTGGGCTTCTCCAGGCAAGCATACTGGAGAGCCTTGCCATCTCCTTCCCAGGGGATCGTCCCAACCCAGGGGCTGAGCCCGTCTCCCGCACTCGCAGGCGGCTCTTCACCGCTGGGCCACCAGGGATACCAAGCGCACGGGCGCAAGCGCTGTTTGTATGCTCTCGTAATTCTTTGACTCGTTGTTTTCCCTTGGTAGATTTTGCTCACCCTCCCTCTGCATAGATGCAGATCAACTCATCCTGCCTCATCTGCCAAGTGAATTAGCAGTTCACTGCAGGGCTGAGTCATCGGGTTGGTGTTTCCTGGTTTATGGTATAGGCCAGAGTCAGCCAAGGTTCCCTGTGCCCCTGCTCACAGGGGTTCAGAGCTTGCAGGCACATCTTCCTCATCTACACACAGGCTGAGCAAGATGAAGCTCAGCAGGCCACTAGCAGGGTCCCCAAAGTCCTTCCCTCCGACCCTGCTTTCTGCATGTTGAGTGGATTTCAGGCTCTCTGCGGCAGCCTGTCCCTTCCCTCTGAGATCCTGAAAATCTGGAAATCGCTGGCTCCAATGCTATCAGCTTCCTATCATCCAAAACTTCCTTGATGTCTCAGGGCCATTTATGGAATCGCTTTCCATCTTCCAACTGCTTTGCAGACATTTCCTTAATTTCTCCACTTCCAAGATAAACACATGGGCCGAACCTGAAAACATGAAACTGGAAAGTGTGGATTCTCAAATCATCAAGGGAAGACAGAAGAGCTTGTCCAAAGACAGACCCAGGGAAGGGCATGATGTAGCCAGAGAATCTTCGGAACATAAATGGAAAAAGCAGAGGATGGTGGGAACATTTGTTTAATAAGCATTTACAGAGCGCCTTCCAGGTGCCAGGTTTCTGCACAGTCGCAGGGGAGGAAGTGAAAGGGCCAGCCGGGGGCCAGAAGGTGCAGGGCTTGACCAGATGCGCATGGCCTGCCTTCTGTGGTATTAGGGTCTTCCTATCATGTGACGGTTGAGGTCCCTAACCAGACCCTGTCGTGTCACTGGGAGCAGGCACTATGCTGCTCCAGCTTCATGGAGTGAGAGGCCCAGCCACAGAAATGAAGCCCTTGGCCAGAAGAAAGAGTTCAAAAGAGTGCAAAGTTCCAGTAAAACTCGATTTTTAAAAATATTTTTAAATTTTTCTTCCAGTTTTATTGAGATATAATTAACATACAGCACCACAAAGGTTTAAGGTGTATAGCATAATGATCTGACTTACATATCTCATGAAATGATTACCATAACACATTTAGTGAACATTCTTCATCTCTTACAGACACAGAAGAACAGGAAAAGGAAGCAAATATTCTTTCCTTGTGATGAGCACTCTTACAAAACCCTCTAATAACTTTCATATAAAACATATCGCAGTATTAATTATATTAATCATAGTGCATGCTGCTGCTGCTAAGTCGCTTCAGTCATGTCTGACTCTGTGTATATTACATTCCCAATATTTGTTTATCTTATAACTAGAAGTTTGTACCTTTTGATCACCTCTGTCATCATAGATATTATATTATTATTAATTATATTCCCCACAATGTATATTTCATTCCTGGGACTCATCAGTAAAACTCAATTTTTAAATAAAGTTATCAGATCAGAAATCCAAACAGTGAGCACTTAAGAGCAAGGAGGTATATAAAATAAGAAACTGCTGCACTCGGCACTTTTTTTGAATGGAGGAGAGTTATGGCCCTTGTGCTTTCAGTGCCTGGGAAGGGTTATAAATAGCCAGGGGGGAGAGATTTTCCCATATGCTCTATCAAACACACTCACACACACACACAGACTTTAACACTCTTGATTTTTCAGACATTCCAAATTTTAAAACAAATACGTTATTGGAATAGAAGCATGAAGCGTGCCAAGCTTTCACCAGCAACCAAAGGAGCCAAAAGCGTGAACATGTGAAAATTCAGGACACAAACCGGGAGTCTGACCCTTGGTGGAGAGAGCGGGTCCCTCAGAGCCAGGCGCAGGGGGACCGGCACGTGAGGGAGGCTTCCCACGCAGGAGCCTTGCTTCAGTAACTGGACAGAACAACTGGGCTGTGAATATCCACCCTTCGTGGTGCTGCCAGACGGCTCTTTCCATGGAAGGGTCCAGCCCAGCTTGGGGAGAGGAAGCTCTGGAAAGTTGGGAAGCATGCTTATTCCCATTTAGACTCGTCTCTGGGACCTGAGGGGTGGGAGTCAGACCAGGAGGGACACATGCCCCTTTACAGCCAGTCTTAGAAGGAGCCTTCTCCAAAGGAGGGCAAGGATGGCCAGAGCTAGAGACCAAGGTCGCTGGGAGGGAAGACAAAAGGCCAAGCTGGAGGCAGGTCTCGGCGGCTGTTGAGATGGGCCCCTTGCTGCGTCTTCAGGCTGTTCCTCCTGCCTCTTGTCTTCCCCAGATGGCCATTCTAGAAGCTTCCAGGTGACTCTGATCTGGCCCGAGACCCACGATTCACAGAGTTCTCCAACTGGAGGAAACACACAGAAGGAGACCGAGTCTGAGGGAAGACCAGGTCAGGGATGGACTTTGGTTTTAGCCTAAACCACGGACAAGGAAAACCAGGGCTTTCTCTCGTTCAGGGTACCCATCTAGGAAAAAAAAAGTCAAGTTGGGGGCACTCCTTGGTGGCCCATGGGTTGGGACTCTGCACTCTCACTGCAGAGAGCATCCTTTGATCCCCGGTCAGGAAACTAAGATCCTGTGAGCTTCACAGGGCAACAACAAAAAAAAAAAAGATTAGTGAATAGGATTCAAGTTGGGAGCAATAGTTTTTTTTATAAAAAACCAAGCTGGGAGATGTTTCAAGGTTACACAGTTATGATGACTTCCACCTACACAGGATTCATTCTTGTCCTGGAAATGATCAAAGGAAATCTGCTTATAGACAACAATGCCACAAGAATACAACCAGGAGGCCAGTTGGGGAGGAGGTGCTCGCAGGCCTAGGGGCTGCTTTGCCGAGCGTGGAGGGCATTTGCAGCAGAGTAAGCAGTAGAAAGACGTATTTATTATGCACTCATCTCTTTACTCTTTAATCAAATGCTATTTTCTGAGTATGCTGGGAACTGAGGGCAAGGGAAGAGACAGCAAGTAATTCATTTACAAATGTCTACTGAGCTCCTAGCACGCATAACAATCGCGTCCTTACTGTGTGTCCTCACTTGGATTCCTGTCAAGTAGGGGGACTGTCTTCATTCTGGGGGTGAAGGTGCCCCTGTGTTTGTTAAATTTTGTCTGTACCCCAACTCTGGTGTACCTCTTGTAGGTTCAGCCCACAATCTTCCTATAAGGTTGATAAGGTTATGATGCTATGGAATAACAAAGACACTGCTGTGTTGTGACAGCTAGAACAGTTTTTAAGACAGGAACTTCCTGCGACAGAGAACAAATGATGTGTTACTTCACAACAAATGGAGAAAATGTTGTAATCTGTTCAGTTACCAAGGCATAGCCCCAGTTACGGTGTAATTTGGAATTCTAGGTCAGCTGAGTTTTACACTATTTATGGATTTATGCCTGCCAAAGAGACGATTTGCAACTTGAAATGTGATCCAGTGTTTGACTTTGGAACTGGTGTTCTAATGCAGCTTATTCAGTTCTCAAGGCTATTAATGCTAGTTAGATTTAGAAATCTGAGGGGCAAAAGCAGTCATGAGATATTTTAAAATGCAACCCTATTTGTAAGCCACTAGCCTCTGATGCTACGTGTTTTGCTTGGTGCCCGGATGGGGAGCACATTTTTATTGGCCTGCAAGCTCGCAGCTTGCGTGTTAATAATGGGTACACGCTTTGGTATTATGCCAGCCTTATCCTAGCAACTGTTTTTGGATGGACTATTTCCAGTGAAAACAATTGCTTCCCAAGTAGTTTTAAGTGAAGTACCCAATTAGGAACAGAAATTTGCAATGGTTGATAGAGTCTCAGCTTTAAGAAATAAACTAATTGTCAATTCCAAGCTGCCTGAGAAGAAGCTACTCCATAATAAGAAACCACAACCAGGAAATGATAAGCCATTACCAAGAGCAGTCTTTAAAAATCAAAGGAAACACAAGACTAAGAAAGCTGCAAAGCAGGAAGTGACTAGAACCAAGACTTGGCACCTACCCCTGCCTCCCAGAGCACCCCACAGAACACTGTGTCTCCATCAGCATCTGGAGACGGTGAGACAGACGAAAAATTCAAGATCCTAAAGGGGACCCAAAAGCAACTGAGCCTTGAAAGAATAAGCAGCAACTGAAATATGACTAGAAAAACAATCAGTTGGAGAAAATTCAAAAAGATATCACCCTTCTCCGGGAGCTGGAAGATTCGGAATTGGTTATGTTAAATATTCAGAGAAGGCAAGCTGTAAACATAAACCAGGAAACACATCCTGTGTACTAAACCTGGTGGAGCACCCTGAATGCCGCCAGGCCACCACAGGCCCACCGTGCACTGCTCATCTATAACGCAACCGTTTAGCCAAGCTTTGACACACACGTGGAAACGAGAAGTGTTAGTCACTCAGTCATGTCTGCGTCTGTCTGTGGCATTCTCCAGGCAGGAATACTGGCGTGGGTAGCCATTCCTCTCTCCAGGGGATCTTCCCAACCCAGGGGCGGAAGCTGGGTCTCCTCCACTGCAGGCAGATTCTTTGCCATCTGAGCCACCAGGGAGGTCCTTAGTTAATAATGTCCACTAAAGCAACTTTCTCTACCTTTCAACACATGCTGAAGAAAAGAGAGACCCATTTCTTAGCTAAGCTCAAGACACTGAAAATCAAGTATCAGTTTTACTCAGCATAATGTACCATATATGGGGAAAGACATTTTAAATTTAAATAAATGTAACCCATTTGACTGCTTTAAAGTAGTGCAAAACAAGCCAGGTGAACAAAATCTTGTTTCTCTAACTTGAGAATGAATGTTTTCTCCTAAACCTGTACTAACACACTAAGTTGATCAGCATAATCTCAGAGTAATTTAGTAGAGAAGTGAATTGCTTTATAGCACAGTTCTTTTGAGAATCCTTAAAGTTTTAATATTTAAACCAAGACTCAGGCTTGCTCTATCCAGTGAGGAACCCCAGAAGAGCCTGAATACAAGGGTGTCATTTCCCCGTCACAAAAGGAGTTTCCGCAATTTTTTTAGTGGCCTTGAATGGTCAGAGATAGAGCTGGACACATAATACTGGTCTGCGGAAGTCCCCATTCATTTATGCATACATATTTCATGCCTCCCATGCGCTAAGCTTCGTCTAGACATAGTCAAGATATAATAAAATGTACCATGTGGAGTCTGACAGAAAGGAGATTAACATGTTAAAGTTTTTAGCAGGTAAAAGAACTTAAAAGGGCTAAGAAACACACAGACACACACACACAAGAGAACGTGGAGAAAAAGGAGGCAAGAAGGGCATCCCCAGAGAGACTGCTTTGAGAAACCAGAGGGAGGGAGCCCCGACTGGTGGTGATGCTTGCGAGGGAAGCCCAGGAAGTCCGGTTTCCTCCAGCTCTGAATGCACGGAGATGTGGTAACAGAGATGCTCTGAGAAGCAGGGCTCTGTGAAGCAACCCCTGCAGGCAGATGATGGCTGAAGTCTGTGGGGAGGGTACCATCTGCCCACTGAGCGGTAGGTCTTCCCGGGTTTTTCTCCATTTTCAGTTTTTATCTTGAATCCAAATTTGAGGTGCTTGCCCTGTTGCAGGACACAGAATTTCGTTTTGAAACTGTGCAGCTGAGCCTAGGTACCACACATACTGTACCTCCATTCTAGAAACCATGCTTCTTGCCATGGGGGCGGCAGGATGCTATCCTTAAACTTTATCATGTGGAAAGCAGGCTGGTGAGGGAGTGTGTTCCTGTTGCCATGCTCTCTATTTCTGCGTTGATCTTGACCAGGCAAACAGAATCTCCGTGCCGCAGGACACCTTCAGACTGAGGTTATTGGGAAGGAGACGCTTATTTAGAGCAACAGCTACTTAGGGAGGTAGGAATCTCTCCTAAAGGGAAAAGGCAATTCTCCTAGAAAAATAAAGGCTCTCAAGGCAAAAATTTCTTGCCATTGCCCAGGGAGGGATAACAGAAATAAAAGGCTTCATTTCCTTCCTGCATATCTTAGTAGAAGCCACCCAAGCCAGCCAGGGCACTGGTTTCCCACCACAGAGCCTCTGATGAGGTGAGCCAGGCACCGCCTGGAAAGCAAAGGGCAGCTTCTGCTGAAGGGAAACAGACCTTCCCGTGAGTCCTCAAGAAAGTGCTGGAATCCCTCCTCGCACTGCTGTAGCCCTGTGACCCACATCCTTCCCTTAATTCCTTGGCCGGAGAAACGGCAGGAAAAGGTTTCACTTCCCTCTGCTCCTGGAAAACCATTTGAAGTCTGGTTCCTGTCATCCTTGCAGCCGGGTCCTTTCTCTGGGAGAAGCTGATTGAGTAGGGTGACCAAGAGATTTATTCTCAGGCCTGAAACCAGAGACCAGGGAAGGCTCTGGGAAGGCAAAGGAGAACAAGAATCCCGTTGAACTTCTAAAGTTCCTGCTGTGGTTGGCAGGGGGATGGAGGAGGGAAGAGGAGAAAAGGAAGATGCTTCTGCCTTGCTTCTGCTCCACTCCAGCGAGGAACCGAGTTCCATCCTGCCCGACACCCGCCTCACGGGCTCGGGATATTGATGGGAACGCAGTGACCCAGGCAGCATACTTGCCACTCACACTGTCTTAGAATCAACTTCGTATGACCCCAGGCCTCCTTGGAATCTGCTCTCTATCCATCCTGTAATCAGAAGCTGTCATTTTGTTCACATGCAGTTTACTAAGTTATTTCACACTTGTTCACTCAAATCAGTTTATAAGAGGGAGAAAGCACCATGGGGGGACTCTGGGCTCTAACAGTGAGCAAGAGACAGATGGCTGCGTCCTCAGGGAGCTCCCAGCCTAGAACAGAGACAGGCACGAAAGAAGGTCTTAAGTCCAGGATGTGGTGATAAATGCGAAGAACACAAAGAGAACCTGAGAAGCAATGTGCCAGTAATTCTATAAGTGCAAATGGGTGCAACTCCTAAGTTAAAAGTCAGAGAGGGAAATAGGAAGCAGTGCATTAATCCCTGGAGACAGGGTCATCTTTGGAGGGATGACAAGGTTTTGAAACTGGCCATCTGTGCATGGAAGAGCTTATACACTGAACAGTTTCACTGCAGGTTGGTGGGATGATGGACCAACAATGATATCAGTGACCCTGAAATGCCAGGACGTGTAGCCCTTTTCTCTGAGTGGTTCAGTTGTTCCATGAAAACCCTGCGATTTCCCACGTTGACAGTGGAAGTCTAGGGATGTCTCTAAATCTGTTAGCAACTAACTTAATTCTCCTTTTCTCACCCAATTTTATTTGCTTGACGTCTTCAAATATAGAACCTCTTTGTTCCCATTTCTTTAGCAACAGAAATCTCATGCATTCACTTTGGGTAACAGAGGTGGCTATACAGATTGTGGTACCAAGTGCAAAATTAAAATGTGGTTCTCCCTGTTCAAAAGCTGGAAAACATGTTGTTAAAAGTTCCTAAATATAAAGCTTTTCCCTTCCTCCATGATCTGACCTCTCCTGAAATGATTTAGAAATATAAATTCAAGTTTGTATCAATTGTCACTAATTATTTTTAAAATAAATACTTATTTAGAGTTAATTATTTTTTGGCTGGCCACTATTCCCTATATTCCAAGTCTTCTCCAAATTTAATTATCAATATTTGTGTTTTATTTTGCTGGAATAGATTTTCCAAATTTCCTGGTAAGGCTTCTCACTGGTAAACTTCCAGAGTGCTTAAAAGGCTTTAAGAAACTATTTTTCCCTAGTACTTATTTGTTTTTATATTGCTTGGGATAGAATTCCAGTTAAAAAATCACCTGGCAACAATTTTGAAGATATTGCTCTTTTGCTTTCAGAAATCCTCCCTTGCTTTTAAGAACTACAATTCCAATCTGTTCTTATTCCTTTATAAAGAAATTACATTCTCTTTTGTTTTGCTTTATTAGCCTTTAGGAAACTTTTTCCCGCAACATCACCGCGGTGTGTACACGTGATTTGCGTGTTGCATCTGACCTACCTCACACTCAGCGGGCTACTTAGACTCAAGGACTCCTGCCTTCGTTTCTGAAAATTTCGTCCTCTGTTACTTATCCCTCCCTTCACTTCCCTGCTTTTTTCTCCCCCCCCTTACAAATTGAATTAGGCAGAATTTGGAATAATGTGATAAGTCTCTCTGTCTCACTATGCTCCTTCAATACGTTCCATTTCCTTGTCTTTGGGGCTATATTTTGGAAGAATTCTTTGTTGACCTCTTCCAGCTTACAAATTCAATTTTCAGCTACATTAATTCTGCTCTTTAACCCACTTTTTTATTTCATTGACTTTATTTTCTTTTCTCCAGATCTCTGAGTTTTGAAATAATTTATTTAGAAAATACTCTCATCCATGTTTACATTATTATATCATTTACTAACATTAATTCTATTCTAAGGAATGTTTTGGTGCTTTTAAAGTTTATTTCCTGAGGCAATATCTTTTTCATGTTATTTTTAATTTCAATGTGCTTTCAAAGTAATTTTACATATCCTTCTAAAGATGCTGAGTTTCTCCCAGTGTTTCTAGGTTCTTTACATTTGTTTCCTTGACTGTGAGATAGATGGATACATATCACTGCTGAGTTAGGTTTGCAAGATATATAGATATAGATACATGCTGGATTTAGAAAAGGCAGAGGAATCAGAGATCAAATTGCTGACATTCATTGGATCATCATAAAAGCAAAAAAGTTCCAGTAAAACATCTACTGCTTTATTGATTATCCAAAGCCTTTGACTGTGTGGATCTCAACAAACTGGAAAATTCTTAAAGAGATGGAAATACCAGACTACCTTACCTGCCTCCTGAGAAATCTGTATGCAGGTCCAGAAGCAACAGTTAGAACTGGACCTGGAACAACAGACTGGTTCCAAATAGGGAAAGGAGTATGTCAAGGCTGCATATTGTCACCCTGCTTATTTAACTTATATGCAGAGTACATCATGAGAAATGCTGGGCTGGAAGAAGCACAAGCTGGAATCAAGATTTCTGGGAGAAATATCAATAATCTCAGATAGGCAGAGGACACCACCCTTATGGCAGAAAGCAAAGAACTAAAAAGCCTCTTGATGAAAGTGAAAGAGGAGAGCGAAAAAGTTGGCTTAAACCTCAACATTCAGAAAACTAAGATCATGGCATCTGGTCCCATCACTTGGTGGCAAACAGATGGAGAAACAATGAAAGCAGTGAGAGACTTATTCATTTTCTTGGGCTCCAAAATCACTGCAGATGGTGACTGCAGCCTTGAAATTAAAAGATGCTTGCTCCTTGGAAAAAAAGCTTCCCTGATCAACCTAGACAGCATATTAAAGAGCAGAGACATTACTTTACCGACAAAGGTCTGTCTAGTCAAGGCTATGGTTTTTCCAGTGGTCATGTATGGATGTGAGAGTTGGACTGTGAAGAAAGCTGAGTACTGAAGCATTGATGCTTTTGAACTGTGGTGTTGGAGAAGACTCTTGAGAGTCCCTTAGACTGCAAAGAGATCCAACCAGTCCATCCCAAAGGAAATGAGTCCTGAATATTCATTGGAAGGACTGATGCTCAAGCTGAAACTCCAGTATTTTGGTCACCTCATGCAAAAAACTGACTCAAAGAAAAGACCCTGATGCTGGGAAAGATAGAAGGCGGGAGGAGAAGGGGACAGCAGAGGATGAGATGGTTGGATGGCATCACCGACTCGATGGACGTGAGTTTGAGGAGGCTCCAGGAGTTGGTGATGGACAGAGAAGCCTGGCCTGCTGCAGTCCATGGGATCTCAAAGAGTCGGACACGACTGAGTGACTGAACTGAACTGAACTGAACTAAACATATAGATATGGATAGATACATATTGAAGGAGCGGCATATGTCTTCCCAGGAAGACAGTCTATTCTGGTATTTAATATTTCGTGTATTTTGGGTGATCAACTAACAAGCAGTGCCAACTACTAACTATCTGACTTTGAGTAAATTATTTGTCTTCTCTGATACTCAACTTTCTAATCAGAAAAATGGGTACAGCATAAAAACAAGATTAGGATTAAGTATAACCTTGCAAATCTATACACTCATGCCTGGCAATAGTAACCAATAACACAAATGTTAACTGGAGTTTCAGTTGGTTCAAGTCAGAACCCAGGAGTGGGAGAAGTTGACACCCCAAGAACTGAGTCACTTACGGTCGAACTGGTAACGTGATGATGGATGAAATATTTTGATAAATAGGAGATGTCCAAGTACCTTGCTCACTGTCGCCTCATTGAAACCTGCCACTCCACCTCCATCTCGTGCCCTGAAATGCCGGGTGGGAGAAGCCCTGAGGAGCACCATGTAGCCCCAGGCCTGGCAGGAAGAGAGTCTATAGCCATTGGGTGTCGCAGCCTTCTGCTGAGGAGAGGAGCCCAGAGCGTGCCCTGGGATTTCCGTCCTCCTGGCCCATCTGTTCGGTGTTTCTGTCTTGATTTCCACTGGTAGCTTTTGAGGACAGCAGAGCATCTTCTTTCCTCCCAAGAAATAAGCAAGGCAAACTGTAGCCAAAATCAGCAGCTGCTGGTGTGCTTAACTGGGACAATATCTCCCAGAGCTGTCGAGGCGATATGATAGAAGGGGATCGAAGAAGCTTGAGGGTCTCTTCCCAAGACATAAAGTAAGTTTCAGCACCAAAAAAATATCACATCGCTCACTTCCACACAGGAGACCCCCAGGTGTTTTGCAGAGACACTGTCCAACTATTTGTGGTGGGCTGCACTGGCCCATAAGTAAATCTCCAATTGTTTCTGCTTGCCTGTTTTTTCTACATTGCCCAGCATCTCCTTGAAATGCAATTCCCAGGACATCCTGATAGCAGGAGAAACCCTGCACCCAGCCGTGAGTACATCGTTTTCTAGACTAGCCATCATTTCTGCCCCACCCCCAGCTCTAAAATCAACGTGAGTACAGACTTGTGCCAATCTGTGGACACCGGGTTTGTCCAAGCATGGAGAAGGGGACACAGTGTTGAGAAGACGGGCTGAGCTCGGACGTTAATCAATACTACCTGAGAGCAGCCAGCTCCTCAGTTACAATCCTAGCAAAGAAAAACTAACCTGGGGCAGGGGAAGTCATCCCCACGCCCATCCTCACAGTCCAGTCCTGCTCTCTTCCCTCCACCTCAGCCTGGAGGATTTAGTGAAGCTAAATCGCACCCCCCCACAACCGCCACCACCACCCCCCCGCCGCCTGGACATCCCTCTCCAGCCCAAGGGCCAAGAGGCAGGATGACTGCAGAGTGGGAGCAGACTTACATCTCTCCAAGTGCTGGAAGAACAGATGAGTCCAGCTGAGAGCTCTTCTTCTGAAGTGCTTCCAGCCCCGCCCGTCTGGAGAGAGCAGGGCTGCGAACAGGAGTGAACAAGGGCCAGAAAGGAAGGGGTCGCCTCTGGAGCTAATGCCAAGGCTGGAACCTTGCACCTCCAGACCAGCTTTTGCTGGAGATTAGTCTGGCCTTGGGTCAAGAATAAGACCCTAAATTGGGGCTGAGAACTGAGCATCCCGGCTGAGCCACACGGCAAATCAGGCCCGCTGACATGTCGCTGCCCTGGGTGGACTCTCCTCTCCCGAGGCCAGCTTGTTCCCGGTGCTGTGGGACTGTCCTTCCTACTATGACCTCGACCCCATTCCCAGAGTTAGGCCGTATCCAGGTCTCTCTGAGCTTGCCAGTTGGCGCTAGTGATAAAGAACTCGCCCGCCACTGCGAGACTTAAAGAGACATGGGTTCGAACCCTGGGTCAGGAAGATCCCCTGGAGGAAGGCATGGCAACCCACTCCAGTATTCTTGCCTGGAAAATTCCATGAGCAGAGGAAACTGATGGTTCCATAGGGTTGGCAGCAGCTACACACAACTGAAAGAACTTGGCGCTCACACAGGTCTCTCTCCTCTTGGGGAAGGGCTTTTCCTGGGATGGCCAGGGCTCTGTATGGTGCCAGTGATTACTTCAGGATCACAGCTATCAAATTTCTCTTTGATCCTTCCATTCGGGTATCCCCTGCCTCCCACACTGGGACAGCTTTGACAGCTTCCCAGACTGGACCTGGGTTTCCACTTGCTCTCAAGAGGCATGGAGCAGAGGAAAGTGCTTCCACTAATACCACTGCCGCTGCCTCACCGTCTCAAGCCAGCAATGTCCTCTCAGCCCGCATAAGTCACCCGTGAGCCTCACCTCCAATATGATCTCCTCCAGGAATCCTTTCTTGGTTTAGGTGTCTGCCCTCCCACCCTGTATGCTCCCTT
Source organism: Ovis aries (assembly GCF_016772045.2). Taxonomy (NCBI): domain Eukaryota; kingdom Metazoa; phylum Chordata; class Mammalia; order Artiodactyla; family Bovidae; genus Ovis; species Ovis aries. The sequence goes on along the minus strand of NC_056078.1, from coordinate 43,600,844 downwards.
CCCTCCGTCTTACACTAATTGACTTCCGCTGTGATCTTGTCTGTGTTCAACCCTGGACCACGAGCCCTCAGATGTCAGGAACCGTGTCTACCCTGCCCTTTTTAATGCGATGGTCCCTCACTCCTAGCTGGCACAGCAGAGGGCAAGTAGGTAGTATATCCCAACGGAGATATTCTGTTTCTCTGGAATTGAACTTGTCAAAGATGTAGGTAAGACAACTCAAGATTAAAGGAGGCTAAACCCAATGTCTGAGTCTGGTTTGGATCCTGGACCAGAAAAGGGGCATTTGTGAGACAATTGGTGAGGTTGGCATGAGGTCTATAGAGCAGATGAGGGCCACATCAAGGTAATTGCATGATTTTGATCTCTGCACTCATGTCATATTAGATATAGAGCTTTCCAGGTGGCTCAGTGGTAAAGAATCCACTTGCCAATGTAGGGGACGTGGGTTCAATCCCTGGGTTGGAAAGATGAAAGATCCCTTGGAGAAGAAAATGGCAACTGACTCCAGTATTCTTGCCTACGGAAACTCATGAATAGAGGAGCCAGGCAGGCTGCAATCAGCAGGGTCGCCAAAGAGTCGGACACGATTGAGCAACTAAACAACATATTAGACATAACATCGGGGTTGAGCAAAAAGTACAGGAATTCTTTGTACAATTTTTGCACACTTTTATAATGTAAAATGATATTCAAATATGTAAATGTTAGATGCTCTGTCATGTCTGACTTTTTGCAACCCTATGAACTGTAGCTTGCCAGGCTCGTCTGTTCATGGGATTCTCCAGGCAAGAATACTGGAGTGGATTGCCATGCCCTCCTCCAAGGGACTCTTCCTGACCCAGAGATCAAATCCAGGTCTCCCACATTGCAGGCAGGTTCTTACCATATTAATATATACAAAACTACATTAAAATATAAATTTACAAATGTAAGCAAAGAAAAAGTATAGACTAATTAGAAAGAATGAGATCCAACCTCAGAATTCCCTCTGACCTTGATTTTCTTGGTAAATTCAGCATCAGTTTCTTTATTTCCGCTCTTCCCTTTCCTATAAAAAGTAGGCACCGCACGTCTCAGGGGGAGAAGACCCTTATTGCTGAGTGTCTGCCTGAAAAGGTTGTAGGGTGTATGACGCAGTGGTGTGTTGGTCCCCAAAGCCCTGCTCAGTGACATCAAACCAGTACACCAGTTTCCAGATGAATTTCTTATCAATGGGCAGACGAGGGCAGTTCCAACCCACTGTCCCGCGCATCTGTCAGCTGGATGGGGGCAGGGCAAATGATTCCGCTGGACTCGAGCAAACACTGGAGCTGCTTCCTGCAGACCCGCCCAAGTTTTAACCTGCTGAGAAGGACGCCGCCTGAGATGTTCGTGGGAACGGGCTTCACAAACAGGGACGAACACCAGGAAAGAGAAAACCCCACACAGTCCTATAGCCCAGCCCCCGACTCAGCACCCCAACCCTGCTTTTCATCCTCAGGCCAACCCGACACGGGTCGCCCTCACCCTTGTCTTCAGGGCATGGATGGGACTGTCTGAGTCAGGACTGGAGCCTCCCTTCAGATGTTAGGAATGCAGGAGGGGCTGCAGGTGAAACTCCAGGCCTGGTTCATCAGCTTGAGACTTAAAGCTGAACAAACATCCCCTGCCGGCCAAGGCCAGGCCCAGCACCCTCCGCGAGCTCAGCACGGTTTTGCCGCCCTCCTTCCATGCCTCGGAGCCATTCGTGAGGCACCACAGCCTCTCGCTCCTAAACTGCAGACACTCAGAGGCAGGAGACCCAGCGCGTAGCCACCTGACTCCTGGAGAAATGGAGCCAGCCTCAGCTCAGATACCCAGGGTGACATGGTGACTGCTTTCCCACAAGGCTCTTCCTGGGGTTGCTAAAGCAGAGTGAAATGAAATCTGTCCCTGGCAACTTCTACCTACAGATCAAAGTTCTACCCTCTAGTGACTGCTCAGAACCCGTTTGTTTTCTCAACTGCATTGTAGCTTTTTAAACATCTGGAGACAAGCATCATTTTTCTCCCAAGTCTTTTATTTTTTTCAGACTAGACAGCCCTATTGGATTCCACAGTGTTTCCACACATCTCTATACAGCACGGTTTCTAGATTCCCCGAGATGTTAACCTATCTCCTGCATTTATTTTCAAGGTTCTTCCTCTAATGCAAAGGACAGTTAGAATACCAAGTTCCAGACCAAGTAGCCAACACAGAGGACAGGAGGACTCTCTGTTCCTCTGACCCACACTCCGTTCCTCCACGGACACACAAGTGTTCCTTCTTAGCGACGCGTGGTGACGCTGGCTCCCGCCGAAGCCGTATGACACCTAAACTCCAAAACATTCACCATCTGATATTTACCCAGCTAACTTCCGAATGAAAGATATTTTATGTTAGCACTGTGCATCTGTCTCTGCAGTTAACACAAATTTAGCTCCTACTCCTGGGCCTCCTGAAGGCACTGGAAGGCCTTCCTAAAGAAATGCGTCATGGTGGGTCCAGGTATGCTGCCTGAGAGGGGAGAACACAGCAGAAGGCAAAGCACCAACACTACCCAGCTCTCCAGATGAGGCCTCACTTACTCCTAGCGAAACAGAGCAACTAAGATGTGGAGATGAAGCCAGAGGAAGCCAGTGGGCTCCAGAGGGGATGCAAGGGTGTGTGAGGGACTCTGAAGGCAAGGGGTAGCCCCGGATGTATGAGCACTTGGAAGCCAAACGGGAACCAGCAGGTCTGTGGGCCTGGACAAGGGCCTGGGTGACACAGACCTCTTTCTCCACCTCCATCCACAGTAGCTGAGACAAAGGCTTCAGGCTGGCTTAGCTACTTCTAGAAGAAAGATTGTTAGAGAGATTGCATGTACACCTCACAAAGGATCTGATTTACTGCTCCTGAAGAAAAGGGCCGAACCTTTTTCATGTTGATAATATCCAGACTCCCAGAGGGGCATCCATTTGTTTCAATGAAAGACAATAACATCTCTGCTGTGCCACAGTCTGCAGGAGGCAACGCCACTCAGGAAGGCAGCACCCGGAAAACACTTCCCGCAAAGACAAAGGACACATTAAACTGATCCCTAACAAACACATTTCAACTGCAGTGAGCTGTCAGAAAGAAAGGCAATGTGCCGGCTCTTCTCTCAGCACGTGAAGGAAGTCCTTAAAGTGCAGCACTGGGATTTTACCAGCCAAAGCATCAGCAGCAAAAAAGACAAGGCAACCTTGACCTCCTGCAGGATCCCACAGAGTTTCAAAGTGTCCATGCACAAGGGTGGGGTCAGCTGTGGCCAAGCCGTTCCACCGATAAGCCATCCACGGATGAGACGGTTGCTAGTCTAAGGTCACTGTAGGCGCTTCTAGGTGGTCTTGTGCACACCCTGTGGGCCCAGGAGCTGTGGAGGCTCCCTCTTCGTCTTGGGTTGACCCAAAGGCATGGTATTCAGCAGATATTTTACCCCGTTTCTGGTCTGAAGTTCCGGCAATTTGTTGTTTCATTAAAGTTGCTCATTTTCTCCACATTCCCTTCTTAGATTTTGTTGTTATTTCAGTAGTATTCAAAGCATCTCTAAAGCACAAACCTCGGTGTCTAGACATTACTATTTAATTAACAGGAAAATTCACAGTATACTTAATATTAAATGAATGTATACTAATTAAAAATAAATGGCCTTAATGAAAGGTAAAGCTTCCAAACCATTCTGAGAGTAAAACACAAATGAAACAAAAATAGTCAAAATTTACGAAATGTTGCAATATCTGAGAAGAGAGTGAAACAGCGACGACAGCTGAGAGAGAATTCACTCTAGGCCAAGTGATATTCTAAACACTTTATGCTAATATTAATATCAGTGTATTGAATAGCATTAGTGTTAGACCATTTGGATCTTCACAGTTCCGTGAGTTACAAACTTTGAAGCAGGTGAACCTTAGACTCAGGGAAAGTAAGTGGCTTTCTCGTGGGGTTCCTCTAGCAGCTTTAGGGGGTGGAACTTAAGCCCAGGGCCCACACCCTTAGCTACTGTGCCTTACTGCTCTTCCCTGGACACAGTCTGTTAAACACAAGCCGTAAAATCAGACTGCAGAAATGAGACCTAAGGCGTAACTGGCTACAGTGACTATTGCTGGGCGGACCAGCGAGAGCCACCCCCTGGCGCAGCTATCGTCTGGTTCTATAAGGAGAACCCTCCTCCTTACCTGCACCTTCCGGAAGAAGCATCTGTGCTCAGAGCTGAGTTAAAGGAGGACATCTGGCCCCCTTCCCTGAGAGAAGGAAGGAAGACACGCATGGACAAGGATCCAGGCCTGCAGCTCCAGAAGACGGCCTCAGAATACAGAGAAGACTGGCCAAACTCTGATCATTAAGGCATGCAAGGGAGAGGGGAAGGGGACAAAAAGTCCTTTCTCTACTGGAGTATGGAGAGTTGGGTTTTTTTTTTAATATGTGAAATGTTTTTTTTTTAATTGGCTCAATTGACCTACCTCCTCCCAAAGGCAGAGAAAACACAAATACGAGCGTGGGCTGTTTGAACTGCTGTGTAGCAAACTGAAAGTTTTATAACTCGCAGAATGTCAGAGGCAAAAAGGTAAAGGCCCTCAGGCAAGCCCCTTCCTTTGATGCCTGAAACCTGGGTAGGGGAAATCTCATCCATGGTGATGCCACAGAGGCGGGCAGCAGGCAGGAGCACAGGGCCCAGAGCTGAGGCAGGAGCACAGGGCCCAGAGCTGAGCCAGGGACCTGCTGGGAAGGAAGATACCTCCAGGCTTCGTGAGGATCACGAGAATCCAAAGCATCAGCCTTGCTGGCCCCAAATCTGTGACTGGTGCCACTCGTGCGGAAATATTAAGAAGGAGCAGAAGTAAAAATGGTAGCCTTGGGAGCCGCAGACAAAGGAAGGCCGCGTGGCCAGAGCAACGAGGCGGCTCACAGAACTCGTCCATGTGTATCACGTGCTCATATTTCCATCCAGAGTCCATCTTTCACAGTTTCGACGAGCCAAGCTCCTGCCTTCACTGCGTCTTCAGCCCAGACCAGCTCCGCGTTCACACAGAGCCCAGGCCTGCCGCCCCCCAGGTTGCACATCCCTCCCATCAGCGTTTCATTTGCAAGGCCGGTGAGTCTCACGCAGTCTTCGTTAGCGCCTGGACCACCGGCGCCCCCGAGGAATACTGGCTGAATGGACTAATCGAAACTCTCACCATCTAGGATAAGAATATCATTCCCATTTGTGGACAAAAAAACAGAGGCTCTGGGTTTTTTTCCTCCTCCTAAGTGTAATAACTAAGATTTGGTTCCAAAGCTTCTAAGTGTCTTCTAATCATGCAAAGTTAGATGTTAAGTTGCAAAGTACTGCGTTCACCATTTTTTAAATTTTTTAAAATTGAAGTATAGTTGATTTACAATATTATATGTTGTAGGTATATAATATTCAGTTCAGTTCAGTTCAGTCGCTCAGTCGTGTCCAACTCTCTGCGACCCCATAAATCGCAGCACGCCAGGCCTCCCTGTCCATCACCAACTCCCGGAGTTCACTCAGACTCACATCCATCGAGTCAGTGATGCCATCCAGCCATCTCATCCTCGATCGTCCCCTTCTCCTCCTGCCCCCAATCCCTCCCAGCATCAGAGTCTTTTCCAATGAGTCAACACTTCATATGAGGTGGCCATACTGGAGTTTCAGCTTCAGCATCATTCCTTCCAAAGAAATCCCAGGGCTGATCTCCTTCACAATGGACTGGTTGGATCTCCTTGCAGTCCAAGGGACTCTCAAGAGTCTTCTCCAACACCACAGTTCAAAAGCATCCATTCTTCAGCGCTCAGCCTTCTTCACAGTCCAACTCTCACATCCATACATGACTACTGGATAAACCATAGCCTTGACTAGACGGACCTTAGTCGGCAAAGTAATGTCTCTGCTTTTGAATATGCTATCTAGGTTGGTCATAACTTTTCTTCCGAGGAGTAAGCATCTTTTAATTTCATGGCTGCAGTCACCATCTGCAGTGATTTTGGAGCCCAAAAAAATAGTCTGACACTGTTTCCACTGTTTCCCCATCTATTTCCCATGAAGTGATGGGACCGGATGCCATGATCTTCATTTTCTGAATGTTGAGCTTTAAGCCAACTTTTTCACTCTCCGCTTTCACTTTCATCAAGAGGCTTTTGAGTTTCTCTTCACTTTCTGCCATAAGGGTGGTGTCATCTGCATATCTGAGGTTATTGATATTTCTCCCGGCAATCTTGATTCCAGCTTGTGTTTCTTCCAGTCCAGCATTTCTCATGATGTACTCTGCATAGAAGTTAAATAAGCATGGTGACAATATACAGCCTTGACGTACTCTTTTTCCTATTTGGAACCAGTCTGTTGTTCCATGTCCAGTTCTAACTTTTGCTTCCTGACCTGCATACAGATTTCTCAAGAGGCAAGTCAGGTGGTCTGGTATTCCCATCTCTTTCAGAATATTCCACAGTTCATTGTGATCCACATAGTCAAAGGCTTTGGCATAGTCAATAAAGCAGAAATAGATGTTTTTCTGGAACTCTCTTGCTTTTTCCATGATCCAGCGGATGTTGGCAGTTTGATCTCTGGTTCCTCTGCCTTTTCTAAAACCAGCTTGAACATCAGGGAGTTCACGGTTCACGTATTGCTGAAGCCTACCTTGGAGAATTTTGAGCATTACTTTACTAGTGTGTGAGATGAGTGCAATTGTGCAGTAGTCTGAGCATTCTTTGGCATTGCCTTTCTTTGGGATTGGAATGAAAACTGACCTTTTCCAGCCCTGTGGCCACTGCTGAGTTTTCCAAATTTGCTGGCATATTGAGTGCAGCACTTTCACAGCCTCATCTTTCAGGATTTGAAACAGCTCAACTGGAATTCCATCACCTCCACTAGCTTTGTTCGTAGTGATGCTTTCTAAGGCCCACTTGACTTCACATTCCAGGATGTCTGGCTCTAGGTGAGTGATCACACCATCGTGATTATCTTAGTCATGAAGATCTTTTTTGTACAGTTCTTCCGTGTATTCTTGCCACCTCTTCTTAATACCTTCTGCTTCTGTTAGGTCCATACCATTTCTGTCCTTTATTGAGCCCCATCTTTGCATGAAATGTTCCCTTGGTATCTCTCATTTTCTTGAAGAGATCTCTAGTCTTTCCCATTCTGTTCTTTTCCCTATTTCTTTGCATTGATCGCCGAAGAAGGCTTTCTTATCTCCTTGCTATTCTTTGGAACTCTGCATTCAGATGTTTATATCTTTCCTTTTCTCATTTTTTTTTTTTTGCCTCTCTTCATTTCACAGCTATTTGTAAGGCTTCCCCAGACAGCCATTTTGCTTTTTTGCATTTCTTTTCCATGGGGATGGTCTTGATCCCTGTCTCCTGTACAATGTCACGAACCTCATTCCATAGTTCATCAGGCATTCTATCTATCAGATCTAGACCCCTAAATCTATTTCTCACTTCCACTATATAATCATAAGGGATTTGATTTAGGTCATACCTGAATGGTCTAGCGGTTTTCTCTACTTTCTTCCATTTAAGTCTGAATTTGGTAATAAGGAGTTCGTGATCTGAGCCACAGTCAGCTCCTGGTCTTGTTTTTGCTGACTGTAAAGAGCTTCTCCATCTTTGGCTGCAAAGAATATAATCAATCTGATTTCGGTGTTGACCATCTGGTGATGTCCATGTGTAGAGTCTTCTCTTGTGTTGTTGGAAGAGGGTGTTTGCTATGACCAGTGCATTTTCTTGGCAAAACTCTATTAGTCTTTGCCCTGCTTCATTCCGCATTCCAAGGCCACATTTGCCTGTTACTCCAGGTGTTTCTTGACTTCCTACTTTTGCATTCCAAAAGTATATAATATAGTGGTTCACAATTACTTTCTTTTGAACTTCTTGTTTTGTATTGGGGTATAGCTGATTAACAATGTTGGTGACTCACAGTTTTTAAAGGTTATAGTCCTTTTACAGTTATTATAAAATATTAGCTATATTTCCTACGCTGATATTATAGCCTTGTAGCTTATTTCATGCATGCTAGTTTGTGCCTCTTAATCCCCTGGTCCTATAACACCCTTCCCTGTTTTCCTCTCACAGTTGGTAACCACTCGTGTGCTCCGTTTGTCTGTAAGTCTGTTTCCTTTTTGTTATGTTTACTAGTTTATTTCGTAGATTTTCCACATATAAGTGATACCATGCTGTGTTTGTCTTTCTCTGCTTGACTTGTTTCATTTAGCAAAATACCTTGCAGTCCATCCTTGTTGTAAATGAGAAAATTTACTTTTTACAGCTGAGAGTATTTCATTATACAGACACACACACACCACATCTTTAGCCATTCACCTGTGGATGGACACTTAGCTTGCTTCCATATCTTGTCAACGGGAAAAGAAGAGTTATTGATCAATTCACTAAAAATCAATTTGCCAAAAGCCAGTTTATGAGGCATATCAGATGAATATCTGAAACACAGTGAAGAAGGTTGTTGCAGCTGCTTTGCTGATAAAAGCAGAGGCAGGCGTAGACGCCTCGGCCAAGGCAGTGCCATGCAGAAGGTCAGGTCATAGATCCACGAAAAGGGCATGCTGGCAAACGGCATTTAAGGGGAGAGCCACCCACTCAGATATAAAGTGATGTGTGCAAACACAGAGAGAGCTAAACTTTGCTGCAAAATCCACAATAAATCAGAGAGCAGGTCAGTCTGTGATTTGGAATTCCATCACTTCATTCTCAAGGAACTAGCCATTGGCAAAATATTTTTCAGTGAACTCTGCCGCTTCCCACAAAAGACCCTAAGAGAGATCTATACCCTTGGCTACCAGAACATTCACTTTGGTCACGTACTCAAGTGCAGGAAATTTAAAGACGACTGAACTTAGCTCTCCACAGTCATCTTTCCCCTTACCCCGCAGCTCAGCTCTTTGGAAAAGAAGGCTGATGTCATCTCCGTGATCTGTTCCAATGCTTCTTCCTGTCCGTTTCCATCTTCACTGAAACACCCTTTCTTTGGGTGCTTTCTCCCTCATTCTCTTCTTCTCATCCTCACTCTCCTGCTAATTCTTGTTCTTTCTTCCTATAAACAAGGATATAAATTACCACTTAGCGTGAGCTGTGTAGTGTATCCCTGGTCTTTATGGAGACAGCATGCTCCATAATGGATCGCCTTTGTGGAAAAGTGCAATCCCTGTAATTAGGAGCACTTTGATGGAGAACTCAAGCTCTATAACTCAGGAGATCATAAGCATTTCTGCTCTGGTGAAGTTCAGTTTAATGCAAAAGAAACATGTGTTTCCTGTCCCTTATTCTAAATCGATTGAGCCATTTGTCTAATTTAAACACTCTATAAACTACATACATCCTCCAAAGATAGGGACGAGGTCGACATACTTGATATATGTTTTTTCATATGGCTTGAATCCATCTCTGTCTTCCACAAGGCCCCTTAGCTTTATCCTGAGTGGACGGAGGCCCATAACTCTCTGATCTACTCCATTTTCTCTGACACCCCTTAGGATTCTTGTTCAGACAATTTGGCCAAAAAATTACGGCTGACTTTCAGTCGGCATGGATTGAAGGGAAAACTAGCGCTGCGTTCTTCACTATGCTGCGCTTCAGTAGCGCAACCATCAGAATCTCTGCCACATCTCTCCTCACTTTGTCCATCGTTTTAGGAGACTTGAAGGAAAAAGTCAAAGAGGAAGACTGGGTGTGGCTGCCTGTGGCTCGGCTTGAACTCGCTGCACCCCTCGGATTCCTAGGAGGCAGGTCGTGACTCTGTGAAAATGGAAGTTCCAGAAATGCGAGCACTCCAGGCATCCCTCAACAGAAGGTGGGACATTTCAGAGAAACGAGTAGACACCCCACTCTCATAGCTTCTCATGCGTCTATCAGGAAAACAGGGTTTGGAAAGTTAAAAGCAGCTTTATTCAACTCCCTAACAGGGAGGGGTCTGGATCATTTAGTTTCTGCCAATCGGATGACTTTTTACATTTTAATTCGAAATAAAATTGTGTAAATTCTGCAAACGGACTATATACACCAGTTAAAAGAGAGATTGGCAGAGCACATGTTTCAAAAAATGAATCAAATATATGTGGTCCATAAGATAGCCACTTCGAATATAACAATACAGACAGATCAAAAGTAAAAGAGGAAAGGGATTTATCATGCAAACAATAGTTAGAGAAAACAGGAAAAACTTTATTAATATCACATAAAGTAGGTTTTCAGAGCAAACATAATTACCAGAAACACAGAGAGACATTCTTTAATGATAAAAGAGTTGATCTACCAAGAAGATACAGCAATCCCGAGTGCGTGTGCCAAACAAGGAAGCTGCAGAATTCGGACACTACAGAGCGACAGACCTGGGAGGAGAAAAGCAAATCGGTCACTACAACTGGGAACTTCAAAACCCATTTCCAAGACGATAGAACAGCAAGACAGAGAACGGACAAGGGCACTGTCAGCCAACAGGAACTAATGGGAGTTTAGAGAACACCTCAGTCAACAGCAGAATATGCATTCTTTTCCAGCGCCTACAGAACACGTGCCAAGCAGATACTATCTTCCGCTTTGAAACTGGCTTTAAGAATTAAAATCACAGAGAGCGTATTCTCTGATTACAATAAAATCAAACTAGAAATCAATGACAGAAAGTTCCCAAGAAGATCTCCAGACACTCAGAAGCTCAACAGCACACTTCTAAATACTCATGTGAGTCAAAGAGCGCATCTCAGTGGAGACCAAAACTATACTGAACTAAGTGAAAGCGAGCATATAGCATCCCAGGTTGTGTGACGCAGCTAAAAGCAATGCTGAGCGGGAAAACAGCGCAAGACGCATATATTAGAGAAGAGAAAAACACTGAGTCATCTAAGCTCCCTCGCCCCCTGAAGAGCCTGGAAAAAGAAGAGCAGAATAAATCCAAAGCAAGTTTCTGGAAGTAATAAAGATAAGAGCAGAGATCCGTGAAATTGAAAACAGCAAATCAATGGGGAAAACAATGAAACAAAGTGCTTTGGAAAGACTGATGAAATTGACAAGTAAATATCTAGCAAGATGGACAAATTAGAAAGAGATAAGACACAAGTTTCCAGTATCAGAAATGTAACATGGGACATTACTATAGACATTTCAGACACATGAGAGGGTAATAAAGAAATACTATGAACAACTCAACACACATAAATTTGGATATTTAGATTAAATGGACCAATTCCTTGAAAAGGACAAATTACCACAGCTTACTCTGTATAAATAAATAGTTTGACTGCCCTATAGCTATTCAGGAAATTTAATTTGTAATTTAAAAATCCTCCACAAGAAATTGCCAGGTACACATGGTACCACTGGAAAATTCTACTAAATGTTTAAAGAAAAAGCACTAATTCTATACATCTTTTCCAGAAAGTCCCTTTAAAAAAAAGAATTCCTTAAAAGAAATGGAGTAGCCCTCGCAGTCAAAAAAAAAGAGTCAAAAATGCAGTACTTGGATGCAATCTCAAAAACGACAGAATAATCTCTGTTCACTTCTAAGGCAAACCATTCAGTATCACAGTAATCCAAGTCTATGCCCCAACCAGTAACACTGAAGAAGCTGAAGTTGAACAGTTTTATGAAAACCTACAAAACCTTCTAGAACTAATACCCAAAAAAGATGTCCTTTTCATCACAGGGGACTGGAATGCAAAAGCAGAAATTCAAGAGATACCTGGAGTAACAGGCAAATTTAGCCTTGGGGTACAAAATGAAGCAGGGCAAAGGCTAATAGAGTTTTGGCAAGAGAACGAACTAGTCATAGCAAACACCCTCTTCCAAGAGAAGTCTCTACACATGGACAAGAGAAGACTCTACACGTGGATATCACCAGATGGACAATACCGAAAGCAGATTGATTATATTCTTTGCAGCCAAAGATGGAGAAGCTCCCAACAAAAACAAGACTGAGAGCTGACTATGGCTCAGATCATGAACACCTTATTGCCAAATTCAGACTTAAATTGAAGAAAGTAGGGAAAAACACTAGACCATTCAGGCATGACCTAAATCAAATCCCTTATGATTATACAGTGAAAGTGAGAAATAGATGTAAGGGACTAGATCTGATAGACAGAGTGCCTGATGAACTATGGATGGAAGTTCGTGACACTGTACAGGAGTCAGTGATCAAGACTCTCCCCAAGAAAAAGAAGTTCAGAAAGGCAAAATGATTGTCTGAGGAGGGCTTACAAATAGCTGAGAAAAAAAGAGAAGTGAAAGGCAAAGGAGGAAAGGAAAGATATACCCATTTGAATGCAGAGTTCCAAAGAATAGCAAGGAGAGATAAGAAAGCCTTCCCCAGTGATCAGTGCAAAGAAACAGAGGAAAACAATAGAATAGGAAAGACTAGAGATCTCTTCAAGAAAATTAGAGATACCAAGGGAACATTTCATGCCAGGATGGGCTCAATAAAGGACAGAAATGGTATGGATCTAACAGAAGCACAAGATATTAAGAAGAGGTGGCAAGAATACACAGAAGAACTGTACAAAAAAGATCTTCATGACCCAGATAATCACGATGGTGTGATCACTCACCTAGAGCCAGACATCCTGGAATGTGAAGTCAAGTGGGCCTTAGAGAGCATCACTACAAACAAAGCTAGTGGAGGTGATGGGATTCCAGTTGAGCTATTTCAAATCCTAAATGATAATGCTGTGAAAGTGCTGCACTCAATATGCCAGTAAATTTGGAAAACTCAGCAGTGGCCACAGGGCTGGAAAAGGTCAGTTTTCATTCCAATCCCAAAGAAAGGCAATGCCAAAGAATGCTCAAACTACCGCACAACTGCACTCATCTCACACGCTAGCAAAGTAATGCTCAGAATTCTCCAAGCCAGGCTTCAACAGTACATGAACCATGAACTTCCCAAAGTTCAAGCTGGTTTTAGAAAAGGCAGAGGAACCAGAGATCAAATTGCCAAAATCCATTGGATCATCGAAAAAGCAAGACAGCTCCAGAAAAACATCCATTTCTGCTTTATTGACTACACCAAAGCCTTTGATTATGTGGATCACAACAAACTGAAAAGTTCTTCAAGAGATGGGCATACCAGACGTCTGACCTGTCTCCTGAGAAATCTGTATGCAGGTCAAGAAGCAACAATTAGAACTGGACCTGGAACACCAGACTGGTTCCAAATCAGGAAAGGAGTACATCAAGGCTGTATATTGTCACTCTGTTTATTTAAATTATATGCAGAGTACATCATGAGAAATACTGGGCTGGATGAAGCACAGGCTGGAATCAAGATTGTCAGGAGAAATAACAATAATCTCAGATAGGCAGATGATATCACCCTTAAAGCAGAAAGCAAAGAACTTAAGAGCCTCTTGATGAAAATGGAAGAGGAGAGTGAAAAAGTTGGCTTAAAGCTCAACATTCAGAAAACTAAGACCACGGCATCTGGTCCCATCACTTCATGGGAAATAGATGGGGAAACAGTGGAAACAGTGACAATCTTTTGGGCTCCAAAATCACTGCAGATGGTGATTGCAGCCATGAAATTAAAAGACTCTTGATTCTTGGAAGAAAAGTGATGACCAACCTAGACAGCATATTAAAAAGCAGAGACATTACTCTGCCAACAAAGGTCTGTCTAGTCAAGGCTATGATTCTTCCAGTAGTCATGTATGGATGTGAGAGTTGGACTATAAAGAAAGCTGAGTGCCGAAGAATTGATGCTTTTGAACTGTGGTGTTGGAGAAGACTCTTGAGAGTCCCTCGGACTGCAATGAGATCCAACCAGTCCATCCTAAAGGAAATCAGTCCTGAATATTCATTGGAAGGACTGAAGCTCAAGCTGAAATTCCAATACTTTGACCACCTGATGCGAAGAACTGACTCATTGGAAAAGATCCTGATGCTGGGAAAGATTGAAGATGGGAAGAGAAGGGGAGACAGAGGATGAGATGGTTGGATGGCATCACTGACTGTATGGACATGAGTTTGAGTGAGCCCCAGGAGCTGGTGATGGACAGGGAAGCCTGGCGTGCTGCAGTCCATTGGGTCACAAAGAGTCGGACACGACTGAGCGGCTGAACTGAAGTAACTGAACTTTCCAGAAAATAGAAGAGGAGGGAAAATTTCACCAAAATTTTAAACTTCTATTAAGAGAATGATAAGACAAGCTTTAGAGTAAGAGAAAAGAGTCTCAAATCACATATACAACAAAGGACTAATACCTAGCACATATAAAGAAGCCTCAAAACTCAACAATAACAATGATAGTTGAATTACGAAATGCAAAAGACACACAGAGGCATTTTAACAAAGAGGATATACAGATTGAAAATAAGCATGAGAAATGATATTTAAAATCATTAGCCTTAAAAAAATAAATAAATAAATAAATAAATAAATAAAATCATTAGCCTTTAAGGAAATGCAAGTTAAAACCACATGAGATATCACCACATACTCATCAGAATGACTAGAATTAAAAGTAGTAACACCAGCAAATGCTGGCTTGGATGCAGAGAAACCAGATCATTCATATATTGCTGGTAGGAATGTAAAGTAGTCAAGACACTTTGGAGAACAATTTGGCAATTTCTTAAAAAACTAAAATTTAACTACAATCACGCGCACTCGGGTGCTTAGTCATGTCCAACTCTTTACAACCCCATGGACTGTAGCCTGCCAGGGTTCTCTGTCCATGGAATTTTCGAGGCAAGAATATAGGAGTAGGTTGCCATTGCCTGTTCAGGATGCAGCTATGATATGACCCAGTAATTATGGAGTTGGATTAAATTGATTGATTGAGTGCTGACACCTGGAGCAACGAAGACTAATGTTCACGTAAAAACTTGTCCGCATGAACTGGAGATTACCGTCCCAAGTGCAGTGAGTCAGAAAGGGAGACAAGTGCTGCATGACGTCACTCACATGTGGGGGCTACGATGTGGCACAAAGTCTGTCTGTGAAATAGAAGCAGCATCAAGGACGTAGAGAGCCGGCTGGCATCTGCCAAGGGGGCAGGGGGTCGGGGAAGAGAGGGGGTGGGAGGCTGGGGTTAGAGGTGTAAGCTTTTATGTACAGAATGGATAATCAACAAGGTCTTACTATAAGCACAGAGAGCCATATTCAATATCCTATGATAAGCCATAATGCAGAAAGAACATTTCCAAAGGAATGTGCGTGTGTGTGTATACATATGTATATCACTGAATCGCTTTACCGTATAGCAGTAATTAACACAAGATCGTAAATCGACTGTATTTCAATTAAGAAAAAAAAACTTTGATCACCAATATTTCCAGCAGCTTTTTTCATGACAGCTAAAAACTAGAAACAACCCAGGTGTCCTACAGCAGGTAAACGGTTAAATACAGAAGGTATATCCATACCACGAAATTCTACTCAGCAATAAAAAAAAGCTGTTGAGACACACAGAAACTGGAAGAACACCCAGAGAATCATGAGGCGTGAAAAAATGCCAATCCCAAAAGATAACATACTTTATGATTCCATTTACGTAACATTCTTGTGATGAAAAAATTATAGAGAACAAAATAGTGGTTTCTGGGGGTAAAGGAGGGCTGGAGGCAGGAGGGAGCAGGCAGGATTGTTAAAAGGCAACACGAAGCATCCTTGCGGTGACGGAAATGCTGTGTCTTTACTGCATCAACGTCAGAATTCTGGGCGGGTGTGATGCTAGGCCACGGATTTACAGCATGGATGAACCGCAGGCTGTTTACCCCCTGGGGAAAGCTGAGCAGTGTGCACACTGTGTGTTATCCCTTAGAACTTCTTGGGAACCTACATTTATCTCAGGATAAAAGTTTAGCTAGAAATTTCTGAAGCATCACCTATAGGCAAATAGAAAGAGAGCAAAGTGAATTACTGAATAAATGAGCTCCGCGAATTCTTTTCACTACAAGCTGTCTTGCAAGAACTCCTCAGAGTCTGTCCTGAATAGAGACTTTCAACTCTACTCACATAATCTTCTCCTTATCCGAAAGCTGGAATCAAAGTGGCATTATCACCATCCAACTCAATAAACTGCACATCTTATCCAGTTCACCTCTTCCTTTTGCAAAGTTCAATCTGTTTGTTATTTTATAAGTTCTTAAGGCCTGAAGCAAGGAGGCTTTAGACACAATTATTTCACTACTGATCATTAGAATAATCTAATTCAACTCAACAAAACTTTATTGGAAACAAGATTTATTCTTTAGAATGTTTGTTGAAAACCCTTACCACAATATTATTGCCAAAATGAAAGTGGGAAGGAACAGTCTCTCAGTGGCTCAGTTTCCAAACCTAAACTCAGTAAGAGTCCCTTTTGCTTTGGCTTTGATCTAATACCTTGATTCAGGTTTTAGACAAGCTGTATATGTGCCCGCATGCACAGCACATAGGAAAACGAGTCCCCTCCCCCACCCCCTGCTAATGACAAGATTTACTACTGTGAGTCAAGAGTGACCTTCAGAAACGGCTACCCTGTGGGCTAATTAAGCTTAGAAAGAGGAATAGAGCAATAAGCAGGCTGAGGGTCGCTGTTGCTCTTGGCAGACGTTCCAGACCTTTCTTTTCAGTGACTCTGTGGACTCCATCACATCTACGTAGGGTCCATTCTGTAGTCTACATAGCCTGTCAATCTCAGACAGAAACAAAATCAGAAATCCTACTGAGGCTCGCCAGCTGATGAAACTCGGTGCCTAAAACCCTAGACAGATACCATACTTTCTATGCTCCGCAGAGCTGGAACCTTGATCCCCAGTCAAGCATTTTTCCATCTTCTTGAGTTTCCTTTAAAGGTTGTTGGGTTTTGGTGGGGGTTTTTCCCCCCTAGGAATGATCTTTAATCCATCCAGTGGTCACCTAAGGGCTTATTTCCACCCAGAGAAAAGACAGTTCTCTATTTCGAAATGAAGACATCAAACCTGACAATGTCCATATCTGAAAATTAGACTAGACTGAGCCCACTGTCCTGAGTCAAACAGAACTAGACACAGCAGGTGCTGGGAAGCTGTCCCTGCCGGGTGATAGGGTGTTATCCCAAGTCTTGGCATCACACACCCTACTCGGCACCCCACCCGCCCACTGTTTTGCCCCCAGTCACTACCGAGTATGTCCAGTCTCTACGCCTGCGCTTCTGCTCTGCCTCTCATCCTGTCTCTAGCCCCCATCTGGCTGGACCCAGATTTTTCTGGCTGCACAGGCCTCTTTTTCTTCAAGGGCTGAAACCTGACTTCTTTACCTCGCAGCCACTGACATCTCAAGATGTTATCATTCACCTGGTTTTCAGGGTTGCCAGTTAAAGATTCAAGCTCATGGTTTCAGAATGCATGACACAGAAATTCTTGACTTTTCTGCACTCACAGAAAAGAAGGTCATCCTGATTCAGATCCATCTGGGACTAGTCTAGACGAAGGGGACAGCTGAGTCAATTTAATTCAATAACAATGTCTTGAGTGCTCACATGCCCTTTTGTAGTTGCTGGAACTATAGAGATTAATATGACACAACTCTTGCCCTCCTGAAACTTGTTGCTAATTGGGTAAGAACCTTCAAACACAGATCTTCCATTTCATATGGTAAATAATTTGATAAGATACAGACTTATGGATCATTGAGAGTAGGACTTGGATCCTCCAGAGGAAGAGGAGGGAAGCTGTGAACAGAGGAGAAGCAACATGAAAAGGGCAAAAATGGAGAAAGAGGCTGCCCAACACTGAAACGGGCACATCGGGCAGGTCTATGTAGGCTGCAGGTGGGCACTGACTCACCTGGGTCACCCTAGGAAGGAGCAGGCCCTCACAGGGGGCAGCTATGTGGCAGCCTCAGGGAGACTGGATTCTCAGCCTCAGCAAAGAGTACCCCCCCCTCCCCCCAAGCCTGGCATGGAAGCCCCGTGCTGTCTGCCACCAGGGAGGCAGCAAAGAGCCCACGTGGACTTGGACAAGGAACAGATCAAAGCGCACACAATGGACAAGAAGAATCTCCCCAGGTGTTCCGTTGAAAGTGAGGTCCCCACAGGCCTTCACGGAATTTTGGGGTGGGTGGAGTAAACCCTAGAGGTAGAGAAGACAGATTTTTCTGCCAGCCTTAGCAGAAGTGGGGCTTAAAGCCAATTATAATTGATTTCAAAAAAATAAGGCACTATGACCACTGAGTGTGTGGGTGTGAAAAAGAAACACTCTCTACAGTGAGGAGCACGGAGTCCAGAAGCTGTTCAGAGGCGGGCACACGGCGTAGATGGGGAGGCCAGGGAAACCTTCTTGGAGGGGCTGATGAGTAAACCAAGTCTTGAAGAGTGGCTTGCAGGCGGCAGGCAGAGAGGCGGCACACATGCGATCCAAGGAAGATGAGCCGCGTGGGGGGCGGCGACTGGAGAGAAGCTCCGGAGCGGGGCACCAGCAGGTCCGCCCGTGGGCCCAGGCCTACAGCCCTCTTAGGCCTGGCCTGCGGCTGTTTCCTGGTTGCTGTCTGTGAATAGCTCCCGGTATCTTGCGCATGCCTGTGGGGTCCCCTCCAGCCCGCTGCCTCTTCAGGAACTACCCCAGAACTACCAGCCAAAACAGCGTCTCTTTTACTTTGTCATCAATTCGACATTCAGAGTGTTTTTCCACAGCTGGGATGATAGCGCATTGAAACATTGACAGTTACAGCTTAGCTGTAACTAAGCTGTCTTTGTGCAGATGGGAGACGGAAGGCCGGAGAAGGGAAATGACCTGCCACTTGTCACGCACCCAAGTGTGGGCGGAGCTGAAACCTGCATCCAGGGCCCTTAAGGGCGAACCTGGCCTCCTTGGTTAGCGCTTTCATGCCTTACGCAGCTCCTGCTGTGTGGAAGGGCCGGTCCCCAGGCGCCCCTCAGCGCTGTGTGTCACGCTCACCGCGCTACAACTACTCCACGGACAGGGCCACGGGTTTCCAGCGAGAGCTTCTTCGGGGCATGAGCGCTGCCAAGTTGGGAGTTCATGAGGATGCAGAGAAATGGCCGGAAATGGCACCAAAGCTCCCCCATCCCAGGGAACGAAGACGCCCAGGGTCAGGGGAAGAGAACTGTATCTTCCTCAGCAACAGAATTTTCCTGCACAGGGAGAGGGATCCGAGGCGACCTGCTGCTGCTTTTCTTGTTTTAGCAACCACGTCTCCTCCCGCTTTGCTCATCCTCCGTCCTCCAACTCTCTGCTGCTGCCACCCAGGGGCCGTGAGACGGGAAACCCATAGGAAGACCATAAGCCCAGGACGGAACCGTGGCTCTTGCCTCTGAAGAAGCAGTGTGGGCCTAGGGCGGCCCTTGGTATCCCCCTTCTGGACTTGCCTGCCTGAACAGCAGTCCCCATCCATCCCCAGTGGAATCCATCACAGCGGTACAGTGGCTGACTGCAAACCCATCCCTAGACACACACTCTTCCTAAGAAGGGGGACAGGAGAGGCTCAGATTCTTGGAAACTAGTGAAAACCTTGTTGATGGAGAAGCCGATAAAAAGAAGAGAGACACATGAGCCGCGGGGAGGTGTCCAGTCCTAGGGCCCACGCCTGGCAAAAGCTCTCAGCCAATGGTAACTGCGGGCTGAGCTGGAGAAGCCAGCTTAAAGCCAGCTGGGGCAGCTCCTTGATTTGGGCTGGAGCCACTCTGGGAAACCTTCAAAGAAAAGGAAGACATGAGCTAGCTGGCACATTGCCAACTGGAGAGTTTCAGAAATAGGCCTTTCAGATACTCCCCAATTCCGATGTTTATGCATTTGCACTGATCTCGTTTCACACTAGAGTTACCCAGAGATGCCTGGCTATGAAGCTATCTCCAGCCTGTTACAGCTCCCTGTTCCATCGCGTGTATAGTTACCTGGAAGGAGCGGCGGCAGTGAGCAGGGCTGGTAGAGCAGGGCTTGGGGGGAGCCTGGCCCTCACAGCGCTCTCACACCCTGGTTATGCCGTTGCCTCTTTAGAGCTGGAAGGGGCTTGGAAAGTGAGGTGGTATTGAAACCTGCTAACAAATACACAAATTCTTTGAAATCCCCCTTAGAGATCAAATCAGTCAATCCTAAAGGAAATAAATCCTGAATATTCATTCGAAGGACTGATGATGAAGCTGAAGCTCCAATACCTTGGCCACCTGATGCGAAGAGCCAACTCATTGGAAAAGACCCTGATGCTGGGAAAGACTGAAGGCAGGAGGAGAAGTAGATGCCAGAGATGGTGGGATAGCCTCACCGACCCAATGGACATGAGTTTGACTAAACTCCAGGAAGACACTGAAGGACAGAGAAAGAGAAGCCTGGCGTGCTGCCGTCCATAGCGTTGCAAAGAGTCGGACACAACTCAGTGACTGAACAACAACATTGTCAAAAAGCGGAGTCTACTCCCTCCCCCAAATATGGGTCAGTCTTAGTGACTGACCTCTAACACTTAGAGTACACCAGAAGTAACTTGAAAGGCTAAATCAGAAAAGTCGAAATACACCTTCTACCTGATTCTGTCTCTCTCCTCCCCCCTCCACCTCTCTCCCTTCTCCTCTCTTCCTCTCTGTAAGGATGCTGGCACCCGGCACCCGGAAGCCCAGCGACCACATGGAAAAGCCACAGGTGGGTGTGACGGAGTGAGCCCTCCAACAGTCGCAGGCCTGGGCTGTGCAGTCTCCCCGAATGGTGCTCATAGACGTGGAGCAATAGGAGCTGAACAAGCTGAGTCAGGGCCAAACTGCAGATTCATGAGCAAACGAAAGGCTGTGGATCAAATCCACTAAGTCTGGGGGTGCTTTATCACACATCAGTAGAGAACCGCACCAGGAAGCTCCCTGTTCGAACTTCTTATTTCTATATTTGGAAATGAAGCCCCAGAGGCCAATGCTTGGTCAATGTTGCTCTGAGATGAGATGGAGCTCCTGCTCAGACCCCAGCTTTCTGCCTGGCTGGCCAATCCCACATCCTCTGCCCAACTTGAGGATACCTGGTCTGTGTCTGCTGGCTGAGAGCTCCCAGGAGAAGCAGGAGATGAGGATGGAAGCATCTCTGTCCCACCATGTGGCCTCACCTCAGCAGCCTCTGCCTTCTCATACAGATGTGAGACCCTGGGCTGGGCCCAGTTCCCTGCCACAGACTCCTGGGAATGGGATCTCTTTGTCGGACACTTGGTCCTGTTTGTGTAAAGGACCCTGGAGGCCCAGCAGGGGCTGGAGAGACAGAGGTAGCACCTTTTACTGGGTGTCTGTCTGCACACTGGGAGGCAGAGAGGATGAAGCTGTCCCCAGCCCTGGAGAGGTGGCCCACACTGGGGGAACCAAAGGCCAGGGGCGGTGCATTGGAGCCCAGAGTCAAGGACCCATACGGGAGGCAGAGCAGTCCAGCCTTAGTCACATCTTCTCTGTGTGGGCATGAAAGCAGCATCCAGTTCCCCCACATACATAAACAAGCCTTCTTACAGAGAGCTTGTCACTGGAAGAAAACAGTGCTGTGCTCCTTGGTGGACACCAAAGGAATTCACTGGCTATGAGGGATGTGGTGGAGTCTGTGGGAGCATCACAAAGCAAAGAGGCTGGACCTCCAGGGACCACTAGGGGCCAGAGGAAAGGCCCCCAAACCCAGAGACAGCTCTCGATTTATTATGCATATACCTCAATTTGCATCTTGTTGCCTGGCAGTCCTGGCACCAACCAGTCAATCAGCAACATTGTGCTGAGTAACCACTGTTTGCCTAGGACAGTCTGGGCGCCAGGACCAAGACGGTTAGGCTCTTTGAGGAGCTGCAGGACGCCCCAGAGGAAAGCTAAAGGAGAGTGCTCGCACACAGCATGGTGAGTGCTGAGTGCACGCTGCCCACTCAAGGCAGGGAAACAGGGTCAGAGCTTGCAGAGAGGATCTGCGCTTGTAGAAGCAGAGACAGGGGCAAAGGGCTGGGGGGGGCTGTGGGCATGAAGGCCTTATTAAAGGTGGGGCCACGGGAACTTAGAGACAAGCTGTCGAGCATCCTCTGTGTGTGGGGCCCTGGACAGGAGGCATGACTCTCCCACAGACCCTCTTCACCTGGAAAGAAGACCCCCAGACCTGATCCCACTGTCTCACCACCTCCAGGAGGTGAACACACTTACCTCTGCGGCACAGCAGCCCTCTGAGTATCCAGTTCATGCTGTGACCCTCCTGTTTCTGTGTATCCACGGATGGTTATTGAGCGCGTGTTCAGCCCTGACACTCCAACACTGCACCCTGCGTCAGCACCTTCCCCCGCCACCCACAGCTCCTCCACAGCTGCTCATCGTGTGGGCCCCCGTCACCCAGCCTTTGCACTGAGCTCACACAGAAGGAGGCAAACGGGGTCAGAAGGGCCTACTGGTAGACCCCTCTTCTAGGGCAGACTGGGGCAAGGCAGTGCCTTGATTCCCCAGTCCCTCCCTCAGCTGGGGTTCCCAATTCATAGGACTGAACAGGCTCAGTCCACCGAGTCCACTGGCTCCCCGTGGCTCCAGGAGGGCCCTGAGCCCATAGACACTGGAGGTCAGTGTGGGCTCTGGGTATGAGGTGCTCTTCACAGAAAACAGAGGCTGCCTGACCACAGGGAGTGCGGGTACCCCCGGTCCTCCAGAGGGGCTAGCATCCCCGATGCTTCTGGGTAATAATTAAGTCAAGGGGGGACCTTCCCAGGGAGTGTCTCCCCTCACCAAGTGGTAAGGGGTGGCCTCATGGGTGGAGGCAGTAGAAGAGATTGGAGAGGGGGCAGGCGAAGGGGATCCCAGAGCTGGATTTGGCCAGTGCAGGCTCTTCTCTCCAGGCCTCTTCAAAACCCGTCCTGTGCCCAGTGGGAGGAGCTGCCCAGCCTCCTTAGGTGTCCCTGCAGCCTGGGGCTCTGGACTCTTCAGCGAGGCTCCCGAGCCCTCCCCTATACACTCACTGGCTCCGGGAGTTTGCAGAGAAGGGGACAAAGAGCAGACTCTCCTTCCAGCATGTTAGCTTGCCGTGATTTAGCGTGTCTAGGTGGTCCGCTGGTTGGGCTTACAAGGCTGCCAGGATGTGGGGCAACCTCCCTGACCCAGCTCAAATGCCCAGTTCTTTATGAAATCATCATTTTTTCTTTTATTCTGCTTTGTCACTTATCACATGAGCTTAAAATCATATCATTTTACTGAAAGATGGGGCGATCCAGGCAGAGAGACCTGAACCATCTCCTGTATGGCCCCTGTCATTCACCCAGCATTTGCTCCCTGGTCTCCTAGAATCCCACAGCCCACAGGGCGTCAGTGATCTGAGACCCTGCTAGCAAACAAAGAAAAGAAGGGAGATTAAATTTCACCCCAAAGTGAATGGCTTGTCCGTTTAAACCAATGACACCAAAGTTACATTTTACTAGGATTGTTATAGCCCACCTGGGGAATTAAAGAATAAAGGTGGCTCTCTGCCTGTCTGCCTCTCTCTTTTTCCATCTCTATCTTTGATTCCAAAAGCTGTAACCAAAAGCACAGCACTCTTCTTCAAAGCCTGTCACATTCTCTCTGCTGTGGATCCTACAAAAACCCCAAGGTTAAAAAAAAAAAAAAGAAACCCAAGGTTGCACAGGCAAGAAGCTTTTGTGAGGGGAAGAAGGTGGGTCCTGGTGGCCCCATGTGTTCACCTGAGGCAGGGCTCACTTCCCTGCCTCCCTCAGAGCATCCTCCCGGAAAAGACGGGACAGGGAACTGGGAAGGGGGGACCAGAAACCCTGAGATCGGGACCTAGAGGCAGAGAACACGGGAAGAAGCTGCCCAGCTCCCCACCCGGGGACCAAGCTTCTCCCGGGGGGCCTGCGGGAGGGCAGGAGGGAGACACACCTCCAGGACTGCAGCTGCTCCACAAAGGCGCCATTGAGGGGATGCGCCATTGAGGGGATGCGGCGCGGGGAGGAGAGCGCAGAGGAGGGGCAGCCGGAGAATTCACGCGGGAGGACTGACGTCCAAGGAGCTGGAGGGAAGGGACTGCGCTCTGGCCTCCTGACCTTTAAGCCACAAGAGCGGCGGGCTGGACTGCCAACAGCCCCCCATGGCTCAGGCGCAGCCCTGCAGCTCATTATCCGCCCCGCCCCCAGAGGCGTCCAGTGCCTGCTGTTCTCCGATCCCCGCGCCGCCGCCTTCCACACCCTTGACTGACGCACGCCTGCAGGCACAGTGGCCACGGGAGAGCGACTGAAGGGAGACCCCCGCTCCGGTCCCCAGACCCCTTCATCACTGAAGAACCCCAGTTCTTCAACGGCCCTGGGGGCTGGAGACAGCGTTCCTCCCTCTCCTCCCTGGTGCAAGCCCACAGCCCTAGCAGGGACCTGGCCCACGGATGGGCGAGGCTGGGAGGCCCCCAGGTGGTCCCCGCGGTCCACGCCAGGCTCTGCACCTGATGTGCTGTGTGTCTCAGACAAGGCCCCTCACCCTCGGACCTGCAGATCTAGCTGCTGTACCCTGAGGCGGTCTGAACGGATGACCCCAGGCCAGCACTCACTTCTCGGAGTTGATGACTAGCAGTTGGTTTAATAAATCCTCTAGCAGGAGCAGGTTTGTGTTTTTAGCCTCCTGAACAAGAAGAGGGCATCAGAGGATGAGACGGCTGGACAGCGTCACCAATGCAATGAACATGAACTTGAGCAAACTCTGGGAGGCGGTGAGGGACAGGGAGGCCTGGCGCACTGCAGTCCACGGGGCTGCAAAGAGCTGGACACGACTGGGTGACTGAGCAACAACATCTTCCTATTCTTTCCATTTCCACCACCTCATTCCCAGCTGCCCTCCTCCTCGCCAGGACCACTGCAATGTTCTCCAGGCTTCCCTTCCTGACCGGCTCCAAGTCATTCCCTTAAAAACAAACAGTGGGACTTCCCTGATGGTCCCATGGCTAAGATTCCATGCTGCCAGTGCTGGGGTCCCAGGTTCGATCCCTGGTCAGGGAACAAGATCCCACACGCCACAACCGAGAGTTTGCATTCTGCAGCTAAAGAAGACCCCAGGAGCCACAAGAAAGACCTGGCAAAGCCAAATAAATGAGTGATTTTTTTAATTAAATTTTAAAAAAAAAAAAGCAAACCTGATTGTATCATTCACCCCTGCCCCCCCCCCCCCACCAAAAATCCCTTGTTAAACTTCCCATTATTTGTAAGCTACAGACCCAAATCCTTCCCAGGGCCCAGGAGGCCTTATATGGTCTAAGATGGCCTCTCAGCCTTCTAATTACTAATTACCTTCTTCAAGGTCAGGGGCCATGCCTGGTTTTGCTCTTTAAACTATTTCCAGGTTGTGATTTCATCTTGAGTTCTACCAACAGCATTAAATGGCTGAATGAACACAAGCTAACAGGAGGCCACTGTCTCTCTGGGAGGTAAAGAGAGAGCTCCCTTTGCCCTAGGCATGCCCTGTCAGTCTGGTGCCTAAAGTTCCACCGGGTTTTCCAAGTGGCTCAGTGGTAAAGAACCCGCCTGCCAGTGCAAGAAATGAAGGTTCGATCTCTGGGTCAGGAATATCCCCTGGAGAAGCGGATGGCAACCCACTCCAGTATTCTTGCCTGGGAAATCCCATGGACAGAGGAGCCTGGACAGCTACACAGTACATGGGGTCCCAAAAAGACCCAACTGAACTACTAAACAACAGTAGCAAAGTTCCATCAAAACCTAGCCTAGATCCCTCCCAGGCCCCTTCCAACTGTACAGAGTCTGTGTTTCAAGAGACACTCACGCAGGCTCCCTTTTATTGAGCAGCTGGATGTGAAAAGCACCTTGTTTGGGGTGGACCCTGGATGAGTCTGTGCTCCAGTTGAGACGCGTGGGATCTGATAATGCCTCTGCTCAGCCAGTCATTGCCATGATCTTTATGGAACCAGAAGCCTCCTGAGAAACGCTGGAGCTATCTGCCTTTCAGCCTTGAGATAACCATGTTACCAGGGGACCCAGTTTCCCCAGGGAAAGAAATTGCTCAAGCCCAGAAGATAGTCAGTACCACAATGTCCTGGAGGGTGATGCTCCCACATCTGCAGGGCTGGCATCTGCAAGAGACCTCCTTCCTTGAGTCCACCCACGCCATAGGCATCACCAGGCGGCCACGCATCTTTCCTGGCCCCCTGGAACCCGTCCTGTGGCCAAACGTTTAGGACCTTGTCAAGTTGGCCAAGGGCATGAGGGCTCTGCCGGCACCAGCTCTGGGCTGGGGAGACAGGCTGGGGCTGAAGATTCAAAGTCAGACTCAGAAGAACCTGCCTATGAATGAAAAGGAATTGGTGAAATCCAGAGAAGCATGGACACATTTCCTGCGCACTTTGTCTGTGGACGGAGGTACCTTCTATGTAGGAACTGCTCTCTTCTTCATGATCCCACGTGGGAGCCAGAATGACTTTCCCCACCTTGACAACAGCCCCAGACGGACAGACAGCCTCTGAAGCCACGTGGGCTCTTTCCACTGTTTCTCGTGCCGGCTCAGTCGTGTCCGGCTCTTTGCCACCCTATGGACTGTAGCCAGCCAGGCTCCTCTGTCCCTGGGATCCTTTAGGCAAGAACACTGGAGTGGGTTGCCATTGCCGCCCGCCCCCCCTCCCCCGGGGGGATCTTCCGGAGCCAGGGATCAAATGTGCATCTCTTGTGTCTCCTGCGTTGGCAGGCGGGTTCGTAACCACTAACGCCTTTTTTGTTGCTTCTTGGTTCTAGGTAAACACCTGCCCAAAGAATAAACTCATGAACCAACAGAGCCATGGCTTCTTGAAGCTGCGTGATCTCGGGCAGCCGTATCTCACCTCTGAGACCCATTTCCCTCTTCTCTGAGATGTGCAGGACTCCCTTCTCCAGGGCTGCTGAGGAAATTGAGTGCTTCTCACACGGAGCTTGCACTCGGCAGGTCACCGAGACACATCTATTATCCACTCCCTTCCTTCTGGGCCCATTCGCCCCCTACACACAGAGCCGTCGGACACGAGGAGCTCTGCCGGCCCGCTGGATGCTGCAGTTCACAGGTCTGTAGGAAGGGTCCACCCAGGCCCGCTTGCTGCAAGGAAGCCTGACTTGGGTCCTTGTGGACACAGAGGAGCCTTTATTCTCAGGGACTCTTGATCCGCCACTCTGCCTAAGCCCCCTGGTGCATGGGGGTGGGCAGGGGGATAAAGAGAAAGGTCTCAAGGAATGTTAGGGAAGAAAGAGAAGCCGAGTGTCTGGATCATGTGCCCCCGGGCTGCAGCGCTAGGGTGACTCTCAAAACATTCTCCTTTATGCGAAGCTGGAATGTGAGCCACACTCCGCGCTCCCCCAGGGTGGCTTTGCTGAGCAAGACTGAAAATCGTTCAGCTAATTAACTAGTGTTCTGAGCTCAGCCGCAGCCCAGAACAGGCCTGAGGCACAGGATGCTCCTGGGATGGATCCAAGGCGGGTACTGCCCCCTGTGGGCATGAGAGAGAACTACGTGGAGGGTGAGGGGGTGCCCGGGGACGGGAAGAAAGGCCCCCAGTCTTTCACTACTCCAGGAGGTAGAAGAGCAAGCGGCCCAGTGTTGCCCTGCGTACCAAGAACCTTCCATCCACAATGACTGGATTCTGTAAACCCAGCAGAGCAAGGGTAATTTTTTCACTAAAGTGACATTTATTCTACAAATGGAAAGAATTCATATTCAAACGAGGCATTCTGCATACCCGATTAACGAGCTCTGAAGAGTTGTTTGACGTTCAGTTGCGTGGTGGCAAGAATGCAGAGAATCGGATATTCTTACACGTGCTTTCTTGCTATCACCCAACAGTTTAAATGTTCCCAGTTAAACTCCTTGCACTTCTAGTCAGACACCACAGGAAATACGTCCTTGCGCAGTCAGAGGCACGGACACGGCCCACACGGAGAATGGAGCCCCGCGTGCTGCAGGGCGGCGGCCTCAAGAGCCGGGCACGACTGGAGCGGCTGAGCACGCGGCGCAAGGAGAAAAACGTAACAGCCGAAACATCTAGTGACAAGGGAGAGATTAAATACGCTGCACACAGACACGCTTGGGAAGAGCTGAGAGCCTTTAAAAAGTAGAAGGCCCACAAAACTCTCCAAGGCACTTTCAGTTACAAAACAATGTTTCTGGAAAATGCAATCGTATAATAGTATTTTATGCCAAACAAGACATTTGCAACTGCGTATAAGCGTAAGAAAACGCTCTTCACTTTTGACTGTGTATACTTCCGCATCGCGTTAATCTTCAACACAGGGGCTTCCCTGGTACCTCAGTCAGCAAAGAAATCTGCCTGCGAAGCAGAAGACCCGGGTTCTATCTCTGGGTCGGGAAGGTCCCCTGGAGAAGGAAATGGCACCCACTCCAGTGCTCTTGCCTGGAGAATCCCAGGGATGGGGGAGCCTGGAGGCCTGCCGTCCATAGAGTCACACAGAGTCAGACACGAAGGACAGACTAACACTTTCACTTCACCAACCTTCAGTACAGAGGGGTGTGTTTCTGTTTTATTTCTGTAGTAAATGTATTTTTAAAATTAATTTTACTGAAGCAGACTTGATTCACCATTTGAGTTAGTTTCTGTATACAGCGAGGTGAGCCGGTTACACAGACGCCCCCGCCTCGAGTCTATTTCCAGTAGGTCAGTGCCGAGTATCACATTTGAAGACACTGAACCTTAAACACTGCCTGCAGTCCGCGTGGCTCCGGAGTCCGGGAAGGGAGGCACCAGGTCAGGCTGGCAGCGCCCCGGGCGGGCACCATCCTTACTCCACCACGTTGCATTCTGGGCACTTGACTACCTGTGGGTCAGAGGTTAGGGGTAGATTGTGGGGATTCTTCCTGAGGTTTTTACAGAGCTATCATCCACCTATGCTGGCTTATTAACACATCCCTGGAAGCAACAGGGAGACCCAGATGAGTCGTGGGGTAGAGTTCATTACACTGAGCTCACAGCACTGTCTGCAGCAGGGAGATGGCTGCAAACCCACTTCCCAAAGGGGCTGCTCAGCCAGCTAATAGACACAGGCCTCTTCCGTCTAAAAGGCGAGGTAAGATGCCAGATAGAAATGTTACTTTTGTGTATCTATTTCCCATCATTTATTGTAGGCTGCCCTTCCTCCAGTCTGCCTTGCTGGAAGGAGAATCGGGACCAGTGTAGCAGGAACACAAGAAAATCAAATAGTCAATATTCAGTTTGTTGCCCTCCTAAACCTTCTCGAAACTCACATATCAGACAGTAATGAGAAAAGACAAAAGCTGATTTACAGGAGTCCCGTCCTGGTGAGACAATTCAGGCCTCTAAAAGAGACTCCCCACCCTCGGGGAAGCGGGGATAACTTTCTTCCCAGAACAACATGTTAGAGAGAAGAAAGAGGCCGGCCTAGACCCAGGGAGAATAGATGAGCATCAGCATTGGACTAGAAGGAAGGAGGAAGGGGGCTTGGGGAGAAGGTCACCAAGGGTCAGTATTGAGCCTTCCACCCAGCACCAGGGAGCCACTGATTGGGCATCACATGGGTTGAAAGGCTAAGCCAGCTGTTGCTTCCATTGCTAACATGTGAGGTCCAGCCAGGTGCCCATGCTGCCTGCAGACTTGATAACGCCAACCCACAGGGGCTTTGCAGCTCCCCACCCAGGCTGTCCCAGCCACCAAGCATCTTTCCCCACTCTCACCAGCTCCTTGAGACAAAGCCTACATCCCTGATGCCCAGAGGGCAGAGATGGGGCACGGTGGAAAGCCCCCAGCTCTTGAGCAAGGTGAGACGGGCCGGCAGTGACCTTCATCGCTGCCACTTTATGGTAACATTTTACCCACTCCAGAGTGGGAGTCGTGATGGCTAGGTCCAAGTTTGCTCCTCTATAAAATGAAACTCAGTGATCCGATTAGGTTATGTTCAGTTTGACACATTCAGGCTGTGCCATTGCCCAGTACCTGCCACATAGACATGCCAAGAAGACTTATCCTGCCCACTGTCCTTCTAGGGGCCAAGGGACCCATTCAGACCACAGGAACTAAAGTCGCAGTCCCAGGACTGGCTAGACTTGGGCAACAGAGGCAAGAAGTCAGAGTAGCAAGGGCTTGCCAGTCTCTCTCTGAGCCCTCCCTTCCTGGTGGAGGAAGAGGTGGGAGAGGCTGCCCTGAGTGCCTTCCGTTCACACCATCTCAGATGCCCTTGGCAACATTCTGAAATACGGTTATAAACGCAGGCTGAATAGATCTTCCTCAGAATAGGAGTCCTGAGGAGACACGATAGCAGAGTGTGTGAACCACTCGTAACTTGGAGGTAACCAGCAAGGCACCTGCACACACACAGGGCTTTCCAGGTGGCACCCGAAGTAAAGAAGCTGTCTCCCGGTGCAGAAGATGCAAGAGCTGTGAGTTCAACCCGTGGGTCTGGAAGATCCTCTGGAGGAGGGCATGGCCACCCAGTATTCTTGCCTGGAGAATCTCTCGGACAGAGGAGCCTGGTGGGCTATAGTCTATGGGGGCAAAGAAACGGACTCGACTAAGAGACTGTGCCCCATCTTACAGGGCATTCAGGCTTCTCACGATGGCCTGGAAACATCTCTCTCTCTCTCACACACACACACACACACACACACACACACACTGCCAGGTGCTGGCTGGGGAATCACAGAGGGTTAAGTGAGTCGACATGGCCTGCCAAGGATCCCAAAGCCCACTTGATGGTCACACTTGCTCCTTCACTGGCCCTCAACACATCTCTGAGAAGCAGATAAGGAAGCAAAGGCTTGGAACCAGGAGCCGGCCCAACATATGGATGATTCAGCAAGACACCGTTGAGCTCATTAAGGGGAAAAGTCATTCAGGTATTTGGCAAGTTTGAGGTGAGGTTCTGTGATTCCAGTTGCCTTCATCTCTGATGCTCTGTATGTGTGTCTGTCTGTCTGTCTGTCTGCTTTTACTAAATGCCAGTAAAATCACAGAACACAGAGGCTTCGTTTCTAGACTCATTCTCTCGGGGCCGATATTGTCTCAAGTAAATGATAGAGAGCAAATGAGTGCGCAGGAAAGCTGGATTTGTTGGGAAGATCTCCGGCGTGTTTGCGTCCTGAGCTCCCAGCCTCTGACAGGGCCAGAGCTCGCCTTTTCCCGAGCTCGCAGACACGCGCGTGTGCTCACATACGCTCACACTCATGCACATCTGTGCTGAGCTATACGTGTCCCTGTCTTAGGCACGCTCTTTCCTCCAGAGCAACCTTGCCTTCTCTCCAGGCTGATTATCCTTCATGATTAATGAATGGCTCGAAGGCCCATAGATTCCACAGATGGGCCTTTGATAGCACTGCCCCCAGGATGAGCTTTAGAGCACGCAGATTGGAAAGGGCGCGGGTGCATCTGCGGGGAAGCATGATGCCCAACGCATCCTCCAGAGCCAGGGGACTGGGGTGCCAGCCGTCCCACTCACCAGCTGCGTGACCTGAGATAAGCACCTTAACCTCTCTGAGCCTCAGTCTCTTCATTTGTAGCTGGTGATAACGACAGCACCTGATTCCTAGCGTTGGTGCGGGGTTAACTGGTCACAACAGATCAGGGTTTAGAGCCGCTCCTTTCCCATCGTAAGGCAGGAACTCCAGACCTTTCTCCTGCAGGCTCAGACCCCCAGGACCTACGAACCCACCAGCAGCCATGCTCCAGACTGAGTCCAGGGCCTCTAGTTGGCTGAGTCTTCCATTTCTTTGTAGTTGGGCCCCTGGGAGCTGTTCCTTTTTAGTTTTTCAACTAAAAGCTTCCCATTGGGCCCATGAACCTTGCCTGTGGACCGCTGCCCGTGAGGCTCAGCCCTGACTCCACATCTGCCCTGTTCAGGGGTCCACCCCTCTACCCCCGGTTCAGCAGCTGTTTCTCCAAGACAGTTCCCCATCTGCCAAACTAGGCACACAAATCCGGTTCCGAGGCTCCTGCGGCCTCGCTCCACCCACTAGATGCAGAAGGAAGCAAACCAGAGCAACCTTCTGGAACGGCTTGCAGACTAACCAGAACTCCACTGGGCAGAGCTTTAGAAGCAGTGGCCCCTGGAGAAAGGCAAATTCTCACTGTGCCGAAAGAGGGGAAATGATCCCACCCACCCCATATGCATCACGCACATGGCCATTTGAGCATGTGGAGACTCACAAGTATATGATGGGCTATGGGAACTGAACGCCCCCCCCCCCCCACAGGACATGCTCTGGGCTTCACCCTGGTGTCCCGGCCACAGGCCTAGTCAGCTCGGTACTTGTGACTGTCACCAGTCACACCCTAAAACTACTGCACCTTTTTTAAAAGACGAGCTATTTCTATTTTGCTTTTAAATCTTTAATGGCTTTCAACTTTTTTTTTAAGATTTCATGTGGACCACTTGAAAAGTCTTTATTGAATTTGTTACAATATTGTTTCTGTGTTTTGTTTGGTATTGGGGCCAAAACCACGTGGGATCTTAGCTCCCGGACCAGGAACAGAATCCACACCCCGCACTGGAAGATGAAGTCTTAACCACTGGACTGCCAGGGAGATCCCTCTGCTTTTTAAAACATATTAGTCTTTGCTGCTCTTCTTGCTCAATCACTCAATAGTGTTCAGCTCTTTGTGACCCCATGGACTGCAGCACACTAGGCTTCCCTTCACAATCTCCTGGAGCTTGCTCAAACTCAGGTCCATTGAGTCGGTGATGCCATCCAGTCATCTCATCCCCTGTCGTCCCCTTCTCCTCCTGCCTTCTATCTTTCCCAGCAGCAGGGTCTTTTCCAATGAGTCAGTTCTTCGCATCAGATGGCCAAAGTACTGGAGGGTCAACTTCAGCATCAGTCCTTCCAATGAATATTCATGGTTGATTTCCTTTAGGATTCACTGGTTTGATCTCCTTGCAGTCCAAGGGACTCTCAAGAGTCTTCTCCAACACCAGTTTGCAAGCATCAATTCTTCAGCACTCTTAATAACAAAAATAATAATAACTAGAAATCATTGAAACCTACATGCCCAGCACTGTGCTAAGAATTTATCTCACCTTGTTTGCTGTTTTATGAGCATATTAAGCAGGTAGTATTGCCAACCCACTGTACAGAGGAGGAAGCTGAGACCTGGAGATACGCACACAGCTGGCTAGTGGCAAAGGACACAAGGCCACCTCCTTCTCCCAAACTGCTTTTTCTGGATGGCCAGTTGTCAGCACTGTCTCCTTGTCTCTGCTACACCGTCCTCTGCTTTTCAGGGATACACCTGGAACCACAGATCACTGGCCCACTGGGCAGAGGCTGGACTCGGTTGGTGAGCACAGGAGCTGGGTTCTGGGGCGGAGGTGGAGACATGGCCTGTGTCTTGTCCTACAGCTGCCTTCGCGGGCACCGCGCTGTCTGCCTCCTCCAGCTGCTCCTGAAACTCTCCCTCTGGGTGCCCCAAGTCGGTGACCCCTGCAGGCGGGCAGCTCTCAGGTCCCCTGGTGTCCTGACCACACCTGCTTTGGGATGCAGGCTCCAGGGTCACTGGCGATGATGGGCTGGTTACCTGTCCTGGATGCCCTCAGTGCAGTTCAGCCGCTCAGTCGTGTCTGACTCTTTGCTACCCCATGAATCGCAGCACACCAGGCCTCCCTGTCCATCACCATCTCCCTGAGTTCACTCAGACTCACGTCCATCGAGTCAGTGATGCCATCCAGCCATCTCATCCTCGGTCGTCCCCTTCTCCTCCTGCCCCCAATCCCTCCCAGCATCAGAGTCTTTCCCGATGAGTCAACTCTTCACATGAGGTGGCCAAAGTACTGGAGTTTCAGCTTTAGCATCATTCCTTCCAAAGAAATCCCAGGGCTGATCTCCTTCACAATGGACTGGTTGGATCTCCTTGCAGTCCAAGGGACTCTCAAGAGTCTCCTCCAACACCACAGTTCAAAGGCATCAATTCTTCGGCGCTCAGCCTTCTTCACAGTCCAACTCTCACATCCATACATGACCACAGGAAAAACCATAGCCTTGACTAGACGGACCTTAGTCGGCAAAGTAACGTCTCTGCTTTTGAATATGCTATCTAGGTTGGTCATAACTTTTCTTCCAAGGAGTAAGCGTCTTTTAATTTCATGATGCCGTAAGGCCATCTTATTGACCTCCACTCCCCAAGTCTCCCCCATGATTTGAAAAGCCCACAACTCCCCATAGTAGTGTCTCTCTGCTCCAAATGCCTGCCGTGGCTCGCTTCTGCTTCCCTCAGCACAGTCCCTCAGCAGCAGTTCACAGGCCCTGCTGACCCGCCGGCCACCCGTGCTCCTCCCCACACACCTTCCACAGGAGCTGTCTGCTCACCCCAGGCTCCTCCCTGCTGCCCACCCGGCGCTCCCCACCTGCAGGCTTCTCACTCATCTCTCCAGTGACTCTTTCCTGACCTCAGCATCCAGGTAGGCCTCCTGGTTTCATGCCCCTGACTTCCCATGCATCCATCCTCCTGCTTGATGTTAAGCTCTATAAACACAGCGGTGATGCCTGTTTTACACACCATTATACCGCCACAGGGTTTATAAATATATTTGCATTAATGAATAAATAAATGTTGAAAAGGCTCTGAGGTTATGATGCCATGGATACGGGGAAAGAGGAAGAGAGCATGTGTCTCTCACACACACTGTTTGATCAAGAGCGCACACGGGCACTGGCTCTGATCTGGGTGGGCTGCAGGAGGTGAGCGGCGAGTCCAGCAGGAGTTCAGATCCAGGAGCGTGGACGCCCGTTGGTCTCTGTGAGGCTGCATTCCGCTAAGGTGACCAGCGGCATCTGCCTCCCCTTGTCCTCTAGGCTCTGTCCTTAGGCCTGGAGCAAAGGCAGCGACAGGAAGGAGCCCAGGAAGACGACTGCCTCCGCCCTCAGCAGACGACTCGTGTAAGTTCCAGAACTTCCAGCAAGAGGAGCCAACTGATCTCAGTTCCTCGAGCAGACTACGTAAAGAATGAGTTTACAGCACTTCACCGTTTTCCTGTATTTCATCAAGGTCTAGTAAAGCAAACTTTTTGCCACTAGGCACGGTAACTGTTGCACCTTGTCACCACCGCGAGCGCGAAGAAACGGCGCCTGCTCGGCCGCGCCCCGCGCGCCTGCAGCCCGCCCTCAGCCGCGCAGGCGCGAGCGCGCTGCTAAAGCCCGGGCGCCGCGGGGGCTCGCGCCGCGCTCTGCGGGGCCTCGCGGCTCAGCCCGCCGCCCGGGGCCCTGGGCCTGCTGTGCCCCGGGCAGTGGATCTGGGGCCTCCTCTCAGCCCACCATCCGAAAGGTGGTGAGGCCGCAGAGCTTAAAGCTAGGCAGTCACCCGGAGTGGACTCACAGCGACGAAACAGGAAGGAGCCAAGGACAGACCACGCAAGCGAAAGCGGCCGCGGCGGGGAAGGCCGCCATGCTTCTTCAAACACCGCCCCTCTGCTGCCCTCCAGTGGACGCTAGTCTCATCGCACCCTCTGCTGGCAGCGCAGAAGCCTAGAGCTGCCTGAAACCGGGGTCTGCTAAGGAGAAAACACGTCTCCACCCATTCCAACAATCCAGTATTATGCAGACAGGGCATTATAAGAAAAGGAAACTACAGATCCATGATAGCCCTGTGAACACAAAAGAAAAAAATAATGAAATGAAAAAACATAATTTTAAGTCAAATAAAACTTTAACGAATCAAATCTTACAACATAAAAACATAATCTGTCCTGACCAAGTGAGGTATATTTCAGGAATGCAAGGTTTATGATTTAAAAAGCCAATCAGTATAATTCACCATACTTTTACATTTAATTTCAAAAAACCATAAGCATCTCAATAGATGTAGTGAAATCATTTTCAAAAGTCCAACTTCCATTCCTCATAATAACTCTAAGGAAACCAGAAATAGAAGGAACTTCCTCAAGCCGTAGAAGATCTCTCTGATAAACCTACTGTTCGTATTACAATTAGTGGTGGAGGGCTCATCCTCTTCGTATTACAGTTAACGGTGGAGGCTCAATGTTTTCCCCTAAGATCAAGATCAAGAGAAGGATGTCTGTTCTTATAACGTCTCATTTCTTTGGAGGTTCTAGTAAATGCAACAAGGTAAGAGAAATAAATTACGTTACAAGAAACCCAGGATTAGCCAGAGAACATTTACCTAAACTCCCAGTTGACTGTAACGTCTTTCTAGTTTACCTCCAATGTTAGAAGCGACAAGCTAAAATAGTAACAGCCCCCATTCCCCTGAAAGCCAACCACAAGCTTGACATAAATTGACGCCTTGGATATGCTACCTAGAAGCTTCATTAAAGCCACTAAAGGGAAAAAACAACCTTAGTAACCTTATTTCACTGATGAGGAAAATGTGACTCACATATAAGTGACTTGCCTGAGGTATTTGCTGAATAGTAATGGTGGGGATTCCAATTTAGATCCATCTGGTTTTAAAGTCCTCACTGAAAGCTAGAATTTTTTTCAATAAAGAAACTTCCAAGGAATGACCCAAAATCAAATGGTTTCTGCCAAATCTACCCACAAAAGTTTAAGCTCCTAGTTAATATTTTAAATCCTGGATCACTATTAAATTTCATGCCTGCAGTAACTCCTGCCTAATAAAATGGCTGTCTGGAGTCTTACAGTGAGGAAGACCGCCACCAAGTTTGGGCTAAGAGAGAAAGACTGCACACTGGATTCTGAGGCCGTGTGTGTTGGTTGGGATTCTCCAGAGAAATAGAACCAATAGGCTGGACAGATAGAGAAAACGAGAGAGAGGTAGAGAAGGGGAGGGAAAGGGGCATAGGAGGGGAGGAGGGAAGAGAGTTTTAAGAAATTAGTTCACCTGATTACGGGTACTGTCGAGTTCGAAATTTACAAGGCAGGCTGGCAGAGGAGAAATTCTGGCAGGAGCTCACGCTGCAGTTGAGCTCCAGAGGCAGAATTCCTTCCTACCCAGGGGACATGCAAGTTGTGTGCCAAGCCGCTTCAGTCGTGTCCGACTCTTTGCGACCCCATGGACTGTAGCCCACCAGGATCCTCTGTCCATGGGATTCTCCAGGCATGAATACTGGAGTGGGTTGCCATGCCCTTCTCCAGGCGATCTTCCTGACCCAGGGACTGAGCCCACATCGCTTGAGTCTCCTGCATTGGCAGGAGGGTTCTTTACCGCTGGCACCACCTGGGAAGCCTGGGGGACGTAAGCCCTTCAAGTGACTGGATGAGACCCACGCACATTATGAAGAGTGCAGAAAGTAAAGAGGAACTAAAGAGCCTCGGGGTGAGGGTGAAAGAGGAGAGTGAAAAGGCTGGCTTGAAAATCAACATTCAAAAAACTAAGGTCATGGCATCCGGTCCCATCACTTCACGGCAAATAGACAGGAATAAAGTGAAAGCGATGAGATTTTCTTGGGCTCCAAAATCACTGCAGATGGTGACTGTACCCATGAAATTCAAAGACATTTGCTTCTTGGAAGAAAAGTTATGACAAACCTAAACAGCATATTAAAAGCAGAGACATCACTTTGCCAACAAAGGTCCGTATAGTCAAAGCTATGGGTTTTCCAGTAGTCAAGTACAGATGCGAGAGTTGGACCATAAAGAAGGAAAAGCGCCAGGGAATTGATGCTTTCAGACTGCGGTGCTGGGGAAGACTCCTGAGAGTCCCTGGACTGAAAGGAGAGCCAGCCAGTCCATCCTAAAGGAGATCAACTCTGAATATTCACTGGGAGGACTGATCCTGAAGCCAAAACTCCAATACTCTGGCCACTTGATGCGAAGAGCCAACTCACTAGAAAAGACCGATGCTGGGAAAGATTGAAGGCAGGAGGAGAAGGGGGTGGCAGAGGATGAGAAGGTTAGATGGCATCACTGACTCAATGGATATTAATCTGCGCAAACTCTGGGAGATAGTGGAGGACAAGAAGCCTGGTGTTCTACAGTCTACAGGGCCACAAAGAGTCAGATTCGACTTAATAACTGAACAGTCTCATCTACCCGAAGTCTACGGATTGAACTAACTTTCACAGCAAAACCTAGGTTCATTTTCAACCGAACAACTAAGCACCATGGCTCAGCCAAGTTGCCACATAAAAGTAACTATCGCAGTCATTATCAGAAAGACAGTGTGCTGTAAAGCAGTGGGCCTCACACTTTAGCCTGCTCGGGAATCACTTGGCGGGCTCGTGAAAACACAAACCTAATATCTCTTCCACATTTTCACATCTCTTGAATCTATTCAAGCCAGACATTCAGACAGCGCTGCTGGAGGGGAAAATGGGCTGCTCCGTAAAGTAGGAAATTCTCCATGAGTGACTTTTGGTATGAATTTCATAGAGAGGATTCAGGGAGCAGCTAGACACGCCCTTCACCCTGTGAAGTTCTAGGAAACCCTGAATTCCATCCCAAATTCCTGGGATGAAGCTTAAAAGGAAGAAACAAACTTTAAAGAAATAGAAGGTGCCATTGTTAGTATAATCGTTATGAATATCCATTATAAAAATAATACTCATCGTGCTCAGGCTCCTTTCTTGCAGAAATCCAAAACCAGGTCATTAAAGTAAGGTCTCAGTAAGTCAGTGCATAAACAAACAAACAAATAAAAATGTACAGCTTCAGCAAAACTGTTCCAACTTGTGTAATCTGGAACTGAATGTCACGTTTAGTTCTGCCAAGCCTTGGCAGGGCCCCTGGCAGGGAACTGCTTGCATTCCATCAGGAAAAGCTGCTCTGGGTGCTAGGAAACCTGGAGTCTTGCTGGCTGGTCGTTCAGTTGCTGCGTTGTGTGAAACTCTTTTGAGCCCGTGGACTGTAGCCCGCCAGGGTCCTCTGTCCGTGGGATTTCCCAAGCAAGCGTACTAGAGTAGGTAGCCATTGCCTTCGCCCAGGGATCCTCCTCACCCAGGGATCAAACCTGGGCCTCCTGCATTGCAGGCAGATTCTTTACTGAGCCAAGAAGCCCCCAGTCTTCGTGGGGTCTGACTAGGGTGGCTAGAAGGTAGTGTGCTCTAGGGTGGGCTCATGCAGCAGGAGTGAAATAAGGGTCACTGGCATGGTCTCAAAGGCAGCTCCCCACCCCCACTCTCAACCTGGCCCCCATCTATCCCTCAGCCAGTGTTACTGGTGGAAACTCGGCAGCTCAGGCAGCAAAACAGCACCACGTGTCTCCCCATGAAGCTCTGCTTCCCATTGTATCCCATGATCAAAGACTCAAAAATCAACTCTGATTCACACTCTCTTTCTGATTATTAATGAATGGACATTTCCTTAAACTTGGAGGCAGAAGATCCAAGGTTAAGAACAGGCTCTGCTCTTGGAGGAATCTGTGATTTGGAGAGGTCAAATCACCCATTTGAACCTTTATTTCTTCGTCAGGAAATAGGACTGACATTCCTGTCTCTGTGTGCCCCACAGGGGGCTTTGCAAGGCGTTATCAAGATGGAACTTCTCACTGTGTTCAGTACGCAGAGGGCATGTGATCCAAAGGAATCCTCAGACCCAGCTGGCATGGGTGATGAGTATGTCACAAAGTAAAAATGCGGCGTAAAGTGTTCACGACCATTCCTCTATCTCACTTTCAGTGGCCGAGTGAATGG
The DNA here is from genome assembly GCF_016772045.2 of Ovis aries. Taxonomy (NCBI): domain Eukaryota; kingdom Metazoa; phylum Chordata; class Mammalia; order Artiodactyla; family Bovidae; genus Ovis; species Ovis aries. The sequence goes on along the minus strand of NC_056078.1, from coordinate 43,561,415 downwards.
GGAAAGAAGGGGTCCTGAACTGCTGTGCCGGGCGGGAGACACAGAGAGGCGCTGCAGGCTGGGGGAGGCACCCCTGGCCCGGGGGGCTTTGCGCCCCCCAGTCCGCACTCTGCAGCGCCTCCAGGGCTCCGAGAGCATCGCTTGCGTCTACTCTCACCCACATCCCGTCCACCCAGTGTGTGGGGCGAGTTCTGCCGGTCGGTCGTCTTGCTCTTGTGTTTTCACGTCTGCTTACATTCAGGGAGTGCTTCATCCGGTAACGGCAAGGGCCTGTGACGTGCTCCTGCTGTTTGCTGCTGCTGCTGCTGCTGCTGCTGCTCCGCTCTGCCCACTGCACGTCCTGGTCATCTTCCAGGTGGAAAGGCTTTGCTCAGATTGCCACCCCCAGTGAGCGCATGGCCCCCAGGGTCGCTGCTCCCAGCTCCGGTCCCCAGAGCTGCAGCTCCCCCGCATGGAAAGGAGACCCTCCCCAGCTGTGGGAAGGCTGATGCCCTGCGTCTTCAAGTCTACGTTCATGTTTATGCTCAAGGACATACGAAAAGCAGGTCCTTAGAGAGGATCATTCCAAAAGAAAGAAAAGCATACAATTCCCTGATTAATCAGAGCAATAGTCAAAGAATTCACTGAAACCCCCCTGAGGCCTGATTTACGAGTTACAGGTGAGACGTCGTCCATCTGACCATGAGAAGCAAAGAAACTGGGGACGCTGGGGTGCTTGTTTGGGCTGGGCCGAGAAGCAGAAAATACCTAAATGAAAACACACCACCATCTGAGCTTGGCGTTTCTAATGGATCTAGTGGCTCGTTTATATTCAATCCACTGACTCCTAATTAGGAAGCAAGCAGCGAATTCCAGGGAACGAGGTCGCTTGTCTTTCAGAATGGTTCAAGGATTTCCAGATGGCATGTTGAAAGGTATGACAGTGGACGCAGGCCTGGGGATGGGAGAAAACGAGTGTGCTTGGGAGCCAGAACGAGATGCCCCACAGCAAGGTCTTAGTTCCTAGCAGCCGCAGAAAAACAAAGCAAGCCCTTGTGATCCCGCTGGGTTGAGAAAACAGCCAGGTCACAGGACCCACTCCTGCAAGCCCTGGAGCAATCAACCGCTGGAAAATGTGCTGAAATGTGGGAGGGAGCAGCCTGGTGACATTGAAAGGCCAGCTTGGAGGAGTTAGGGATGCGCCCACCATTTCCCATGTTGCACACTTAACTGAAGAGAAGGAGCATCTGAGTCGGGGAGGGACAGCTGCCTTGACAGTGCGCTCCTGCCCAGCACACACACCCTTACCCAAGCAGCCGCGCCGTCCGCCTCCCTGGGCCTGAGATAGGGGATCACGTTCAGAGAGGCTGCAGGTGAGATGCAGAGGAGGGCACACGGACTGTGGGGGCCGGCACCCTGCATCCAGATCCCAGATCCCAGCAGCGCCACGTCTAGCTGTGTGGTGCTGAGGGCGGCTCTTAGCTCTGAGTCTAAATGACCTCCTCTGTGAGGCGGTCAGGGGACACCCCCCTTGCAGAGGACTGACAACAGCCTCGCCCTCCGAGACTCAGCTGTCTGCACCCTCTCCGGTCCCTGGCTGCTCTCTCGGCTCATCTCGGGGCCCTGCTTCCCTGTGGGCACTGAGGACAGGGCTGTGACTCTCTCCTCCTACCCTACTGATGTCCAGCGTGGCCCCTGGCAGGCGTCCTAACCACCCCTGAGGCCCCAAATCCCCCACCCAGAGCTCCAGAGGCCCCTTTCTGCAGCTCAAGGAGTCTCCCCAGGAGCCACCTCCCAGCCTCAAACCTCTGACACCGGGCTGGTTTCCTGGGTTCTGACCACAGTCTGAAGTCTGGGAGATCCTCTCTCCTCCACTCCCCTCCCCTTTTCCCTTTCTTTTGCGTTTATCTTTCTGCCTTCTTTGTCTCCTCTCTCTTCCCCGTCATCCCTCCCTCCCTCCGTCTTCCTCCCTGCCTCCCTTCTTGTTCAAAGTGATGACTGATTTGCATGGCCCTCTGAGCTTTGATTTTATTTTACTCCCAAAGACACACTCATCACCTCATTCTTTACCTCCAAATCCTTCAGCCATGCTCCACTCCCTCCCCCCAGACAGGATCTGAAAGGTGGCAACTGTGCTGGACCTTTGATTTGCAAATGTGAAGTAGGGAGAGGTGGCCCATTCTCTCCAGTGAGACATCTGCCCTGGACATCTGCCTGCCCCAGGCCTGCTCCCGGAGCCCTCCTTTCCACCCCGTGGGCACGCCCACACCCCTGCTATGCATCTTCTTCTGCTTAAGTTACCAGAATGGGTCTGTTGCTCCCAACCACAGAACTCTCACCACGTGAGTAAGAGAGGGCAAGACCCCCAGGACAGCAAGGAGAACAGGGCCACGGACCCCAGGGCACCCTGGCTGAGGCTGCTCCAGGCGTCGCGGTGAGAAATGACGCCCGCCTGAGCTGAAGCAGCAGCAGCTGACTGTGCTGAGAAGGGGTTGGACCAAAGGCTGTTAAGAAGGCCAGGAAAGGGGCTTCCCTGACGGTACAGTGGTTAGGGCCACTTCCAATAAAGGGAATTTGGGTTTGATCCCTGATTGGGAAAATAACATCCTATGCGCTGTGTGGCTCAACCAAAAGGAAAAAAAAAGATAACCAAACAGTCTTTTACAAATCAATTAAAAATGAAAACATAAAGAAGGCAACCAGGAAGGAACTGGTGTGGAAGATGAGCCCACCGCCAGGCTCCCAGTCAGGGTTTTAAATGGACGTTGAGCAAAGGAAGCAAGTGTGAAATGTGAAAACCTCACCTGCTTCTTGCTCTGGCCTCCAAGTCCGTGTGAATCCAGTCTCTCTCCCTAGATTTGCAGGTTTAAGGCCCAAGTGAGGAAAGTCTTGTTAAACACAGGTTTGCTCCGACGCCAGGGTCCAGGACAGAAAGGCTCACTGATGTCCAGGGATGTTTTCTCCCTTGCTGTCTGCCTGAAGCTGGAAGACGTCTCTGGGTCTGGGGGACTACACAGTTCCCAGGCCCACGAGCGACACAGGGAATCTGGGAAGACACAGAACATGTGATGAGCAGACAGCACCTATTGCTTCAGCCACTGGAAAACAGCCACTGACCAGACCACGGGGAAGCTGCTGACGCTGGAGGTGCTTAACAGGTGGGACTGGACGAGGTCACCTCATAATGACTGTGCGCACACCCCCTCTTCAGAGCTACAGTGAAGACCACAGGAGATGGAGGCATGTGACTCAGGGTGAGCCCGGGCAGCCCCCACAGCGACAGCTGGGAGGTGGTCTTTGGGTGACCAGTTCTAAGTCGCTGCAGTCATGTCCTACCCTATGAACCGCAGCCGCCAGGCTCCTCTGTCCATGGGATTCTCCAGGCAAGAATACTGGCGTGGGTTGCCATTTCCTCCTCCAGGGGATCTTCCCGACCCAGGGATCGACCGAACCCGCGCTGCTTACACCTCCTGTGTTGGCAGGTGGGTTCTTTACCACTAGCACCGCCTGGGTGACCAGGGGCCAACCTAAAAATGAGCTGCCAGTGGATTCTGTAATACTGAGACCAAGAAGACCCCCAAATCACATCACCGCCTGAACAATGGGGCTAAGTGAGACTGTGAACCAGGGGGAGGGCAGCATTTGCAACGCCGGGCTTCCGCACAGTCGGATCTCACGGCAGACGCCCACTCGCCTGGCCTGTGACACCGGGGCGCTCGCTTCAGCTTTCCCAGGCTCGGCCTTCTCTCCTGCAGGCTGTGGACACACAGAGTGTTGGCGGAGCGCTGACGAGTGGTAGAGGCCCAGTGGATTGGAGCTTCGGTTTCCCGTCTCTCTCTCTCTCTCTTTCCTTCTTCTCCAGAAGTGAGGCAGTGCCCCGCAACCTGCATCCCCACACACAGAAGCAAAAGTCCAAGGAGGTGGCGTTCTCCTCCTGCCGGCGGCCAGCTGGGCTTATGCAGCTGTTGCACCTCTCCAGGACCGAGCCCCTCACCTCCTAACTTGTGCTGAAAAGAGAGGATGTGTGGGGCCACTTCTTATAAAGCCAAGTGGAACTGAAAGCTCTCTACCACTTGGCTCTCCACAGTCCATGCTCACGCAGCTGGGTGGGTGGTCTCAAGGCCTCAAGAGTTCCCCAGAGGGTCACGAACCGACAATGGCAAGGACTGTCTTCACAGGTTAGTGTTATTACCCAGATATCCTCGTGATAAAGTCAGCTTCAGAGTCTAAACTGCAATATACTCCAGGTTCAACCACGCAGTATGAAAGAAAAAGTCTTAGACACTCTGGGAAAACATCACTTCCGATAAAGATAAAGCTAGCAAATAGTCCCAACAACATTAATGGATATTTTTATAATGTACAACTAATAATGAGAGACAAAAATTGCATCCCTCTTTTCCTGTTCTCAGTATTTTTAAATGTACAAAATATCATAAAATTCATAAACTGCCCCTAATTATGACTCCATTGCCATTAGCCTTGTTCACTGATGACGTTTCTATCTCCATTAAAGTACTCTTGCAAGACTTCTCCATGTCATCTCCCTGAACTCACAGCTGACAATTTATGCTGTCTGCTTCCCCTTCTGAGCTCCGAGACACATTCTGGAATTCTGTCTCGGTTAGAGTCTGTCCTGAGAAGCCTGATAAATAGTGTCTGGGAAATCCCCAGAGATGTCACGGTTCTGCCGTTTTAACACAAGCATCGGCACACTCAAATGGCTCAGAGGAGGGCAGTCTTGTGACTCTTCGGTTCTAATGCCGGCAGGTCCCACTGTTTGAAGGGCCATCGAGCACAACACGCCACCGGAACTGGAGCGGCAGCGGCGGGCGCAGCCGAGAGTCAGCCTGCACCGGCTTTCACTGACGTCACGTGCATCCTTCCAACACCAGGTCTCTGGTTGATACCAACTGGGAGTCCAACAATCCAATTCAACTCTGACACTAACAACCCAAAATCGATGCTGATCCCACATGTCACGGGATGTCAAGGGACATCCCACAAGACTGTCCCCATGTTAGATGCCAGCTGCAAATGAAGTCCCCAGACCCACCATTCTGCCTGGCCAACTACAGATCAGGCTCCCCCTGACACCCTCAAATACAATTTCATTCTAAAAGATACAGATGGGTAACTGCTCCGAAGGGAGGCATAGGCAAGCTGCGGGGTGGAGGCTGTGCTGAGCTCCCACACCTTCTCTGGGCGTGCTGCCTTCCCTGTCCCCGGATGTGCTCGCCAACCCAGAAGCTCTTTTAACCTCATTTCTTCAGAGTTTTTAATCCAACTTATTTTTTTAATGTGAGTATGATTGATTAAATTGTGGTCATCGCTGATTGAAGTTAACCCCCAGACCCTCTCCCCTACTCAAAGGTCAGAAGGTAAGGTTAGGAATTTACTCCTATAGTCACGTGGTTGATTCCTCTGGCAACCAGTCACCATCCTGAAGCTCTCTGGAGCCAAGAATCCATTAATTAGCATAAACTCAGGGGTGGCCAAAAGGGGCTTGTTATGAATAATAAGATACTCCTACCACTAAGGGGCTTCCCTGGTAGCTTAGGTGGTAAAGAATCTACCTGCAATGTGGGAGACCTGGGTTCGATCCTTGGGTTGGGAAGATCCCCTGGAGGAGGGCATGGCAACCTACTTCAGTATTCTTGCCTGGAGAATCGCCATGGACAGAGGAGCCTGGTGGGCTACAGTCCATGAGGTTGCAAAGAGCTGGACACAAAAGACTGACTAAGCACCCCTACCGCTAAGGCAATCTCTAAGGTTTTAGGAGCTCTGTGCCAGGAAGCAGGGACAAAGATCAAGTCTATTTTCGATTGTAAACACAGTCAGTCAGGCTGGAATACCCGCACTGTCAGGTACCACCTGAGCAAAGTACTCTCTATGACCATCGGGTTCCTGGTCTGTAAACACTCCCAAAAAGAAGAAAAGTGCTAGTCACTCAGATGTGAATAGCTCCGACCCCGTGGGCTGTGTGGCCTGCCAAGGCTCCTCTGTCCGTGGAATTCCCCAGGCAAGAATACCTGAGTGGGCAGCCATCCCCTTCTCTACAGTCTCTTCATGATCCGAGGACCAAACCTGTGTCTACTGCTTTGCAGGCAGATACTCTACCATCTTAGCCCCAAAGAAGCCCAAACGCCCCCAAGACATCCTCAGACTTAAAGGCAGGGCAGGTTGTGAGCTTCAGGAAGAAGATGTGAAAATGCCAAACAAGTACAAGGCAAAACTCCACGATGACACTCTGCTTCACACCCCGTGCTGTGATGCGCGGCGCTGCGCTTAGTCACTCAGTCGTGACCGACTGTTTGCAGCCCGCCAGACTCCTGTATCCATGGGCACTCTCCAGGCAAGAATGCTGGAGGGGTTGCCATGCCCTTCTCCAGGAGATCTTCCCAACCCAGGGATCAAACCCAGGTCTCCCACATTGCAGGCGGATTCTTTACTGTCTGAGCCACCAGGGAAGCCCGCTCCCCATAGTGTGGCTAAAATCGGACCCATCCAGATTTCTCCTCCAAAGCTGTAAGTGTAGATTGCCACATCCACTAAAAAGAATTGTTTGTTAGTTTCTGTAAAGTTAAAGATACATCTACCCCATGACTCAGCAATTCCATTCACCAGTATTTACCACAAGAAATAAATACCTGTTATCTACAAAAGAGAACTGTACTTAAATGTTCATTGTAGCTTTCTTTCTAATAGAAAAAAAAAAAAATCTGGAAGTAACAGGTAGTTGAATAAGTGAGTTCTGGTATAATAAAAATGGATATAAAAATCCAAATAGATGAATCTTAAATTTTTAAGAAGCCAGACACAAAAAGATACATACCTTCTGAGTCCAGAATAATCAAAACTAACCTCTGTGGACAATCTCTATAAACACAGTGGTTGGGTGGTCGAGGGGAGGAGGCAAAGGGAGCTCTTTTGAAAACTGAAAATGTTCCGTCCTTTGTTATAAGTGATGGTTACATAAGTACATTTGACGATCAAAATTCTCCAAACTGAAAGCTTACAATCTTCCGTTTTACTGTATGTCGGCGGTGCCTCAATTTAAAGAAGTCTTTTACAGCTCTGTCTAGAGGATCGCGGACCTAGGAACCGAATGGAGTTCTTTCTCTGGGCGGGAAGAGGGTGTGCTCAGTCAGTAAGTCGTGGCTGACATCCCTTCGTGGTCTCAGGACTAGAGCCCAGCAGTCTCCTCTGTCCATGGGGATTTTCCAACAAGAATGCTAGACTGGGGTACCATTTCCTTCTCCAGGGGATCTTCCCAACCCAGGGATCAAACCCACATCACTTGGTCTCCTGCACTGGCAGGCAGATTCTTTACCACTAGCACAACCTGGGAAGCCTAGGAAGAGGGGGACTGGGCTATAAAGTACAAAGTGGGGCCCATGTCTAACCCTATATCCCCAACCCTCAGTCCCAGAGTTGAATTCTTTGCCAGAGACTTGCTAAGGGTGTGTTCCCATGCAGACTCTGGATAGGGTGCCTCTGGCGCCTCCAGCGCTTACTTCCCTCTGGATCCAAATCCAGTACAGCTTTACCAAGTGTGCACAAGCCCCTCCTTGTGAGACAAGGAGGTGATTTCCATTCAGAGATTTTGTTTTCTTGGGCTCCAAAAATCACTGCAGATGGTGACTGCAGCCATAAAATTAAAAGACGCTTACCCCTTGGAAGGAAAGCTATGGTAAACCCAGACAACATATTAAAAAGCAGAAACATCACTTTGCCAACAAAGGTCGGTCTAGTCAAAGCTATGGTTTTCCTAGTAGCCATGTATGGATGTGAGCTGGAACATAAAGGAGGCTGAGCACTGAAGAATTTAGACGGCTCTTGTCCCTTGGGCAGCAAGGAGATCAAACCAGTCAATCCTAAAGGAGATCAACTCTGAATACTCATTGTGAGGACTGATGCTGACGCTGGAGCTCCAGTGCTTGGTTACCTGATGCGAAGAGCTGACTCCCTGGAAAAGACCCTGATGCTGGGAAAGACTGAAGGCAGGAGGAGAAGGGGCGGCAGAGGACGAGACGGTTGGAAAGCACCACCGAGTCAGTGGACGCGAGTTTGCACAGACTCCGAGTCCGTGTCCACAGAGTCGGACATGCCGCGGCGACTGGACAACCGTCCTGCCTCAGCTCTCTGAGTGGGTGTGAAGGACACCGGCCCATTCTGACTCTGTGAACAGCACAGCAATCCTGATACAGACTTCAGAGAAGACGGGTGGCGGAGGGACAGGCCACTCCCTCTCTCTCCCCTTCCCTCTGCTCACCCGTCGCCCGGGCCTCTTCTAATGCCCCGCACCCCCAGGAAACAGTACCCAGCGTGTACATCAACTACCCTGCTGTGCTCAAGGCTTCTTTTGTTTGGCTAGTTTTCATTTTCACTTTTAATACAGTTTCCAGTTATGTGCTGGAATCAATGCCTGTAGCCTTGTGAGAGCTGGTTATTCAATTTTCAGGTAGCTTAAGAGCTCGTCATTAAACAAAACCATCAGGTAAATAAATTATATAGTAAAATGTAATAAGCATTCAAAACGTATCATGGCCTGATTAATATGCTGCATCTCGCTCTTGCCTCTGCTCTTGGAATCGTCTAGTGCACAGACAGTAGGGGCTGTCGTGTGTCCCTTCCTAGCACTGCGGTCAGTAACGTCTGGTCGGTAGACTGAAATCATCCGCTGTGGGCGTACTTACACTGCAGAAATTGGCAAATGCTACGAATAAGTGCTGTCCTACTGAAGAGCTGATTTCAATCATTTACCTGCTGGCCACGCCATGGCCCCAGAGCCCTGTGCACCTGCAGGAACTGCTGAGCTTTACATTGCAGACTGGCGTGGTCCCTTCTGTGTCTCTGAATGACCCTGGAGCTGTGGTGTGGCATCCGGAGTGTCAGGAGGAGGTACATGAGGCAGGCTGTTCAGCTGGCAGTCAGCGGCACACATCAGAGGGAATCAGGCAGCCCTGGGGTCGGCCGCAGCCACGGGGTGGTGGGAAGTGGGCAGATGAGGGCAATGCTGGGAAGTGGGCACGGCAGGGCTCACGCTGACCCAGGAAGGACTGAAGGGAAACTGGAGCCCCGTCCGCCCCGAGGTTTTGAACTGAGCCGTGGACAGATGCTGTTGTCACAGAGGGAGATTACACTGGGGACCAGGACTGAGAAAGGAGGATTTGAGGTAGCAGATAGATGGGCTCCAGGTGAGACGTTTACAACTGGCCTCCTGTTTGCACTTCCTGAGAGAAGAGATAGGTGGGCCCCAGTCCAGGCATTTACCGTCAGCCTTCTGTTTGCCTCCAAAATGGAAGCAGCAACAGAAACGGGAAATAGCTAGGCTTCGTCTCTTGCAAACATCCTAAGATAATAGCCATGGCAAGGACAGAGGGGCAGAGCCCTGTCTGAGTGAAGCATTAAGTCTCCCCCGCCCACACACACGCTTGGGGCAAGGAAGACACAAGTGCAGAAAGATTCCTCGGGGTCAAAAGTCAGGGGATAAAGCCAGGCCCTAATGAGTCTTGCTCATCCTGGAAGCCTTCACTTCAAGATCCATTTTGGCTGAGGGGTGTGTGCCACCTCAGGGGAGGGTACTGCGACAAATAGCCAGGGGGTTACCGAGCAAGATGATTAGCCTGAGGGAAGACGAAGACCCGGAGAACTGACCCCTTATAAAGGCTTGAAGCCACAAAGGCGCGACTCTGAGTCCACCCGAGGCCCTTTCCACACGCACTTTTCTTCTCAATAAACTTTTTGCTTTACCCTTCAGCTTCTGCCTGCTCGCCTGAACTCATTCTTGACTCAGCAGGCAAGGGCTAGGGACTCAGACACTGACTGTTGGCTGGCCTTGACCCCTGTGGTCCAGGAGTTAGAACTCCCGTTTCAGAAGACGGAGGTCTTGCTCCCAGCTGCCGCTTGCTGCTTATTGCTGTAAACTGCCTGCTTACTACTGTGTGCATCCAAATCACCTCTGAGCTGTCTTAACACAGAACTAATGGCAATTCACTCTGGTGTTCTTGCCTGAGAAGCCCATGGACAGGGGAGCCTGGCAGCCCAGTCTGTGGCGCCGCAGAGCCGGACACGGCTGACAACCTAAAGAGCAGCAGCAACAGAAATGGGCGGCATCCGTGACCCTGAACCCGGGCGTCAGCCAAGCAGAGACTGGAGGAAAGGCGTTCGAGTCCTTTGCTAACAGATCATTTCCCCTTGCTCAGCGTGTTTTCACCTTGTTTTACGACCTGAGTGTCAGAGCTGGAAGAATGCTTGTGACCCTCAGACCCTCTCACCTCATTGAACAGATGAGATCATTAGGAGGTAAGCAGATCCCAAACCTGTCCCTCCCAGGCCAGCCCTACCACCCCAAAGCAACACCCCAAAAGCGGGGGTTGGATGGGGTCTGTGAGGCGCAGCCTTTTCCTGTTCAGCAGGGACAATGGGATTTGCCATCACCTTTGACAGGACAGGCCAGGAGTGAAAGTGAAGATGAAACCTCAGCCCCAGGGAGCTACAAGGGTGAGAAGAAGCGAGAAGGGAGAAGAGAGCCAGGGCAGGTGCTGCAGGCGGAGCCAGCTCTCACCTCCTGCCCAGGGAAGCCCAGGCCTGGGCTCTCAGCCGCCCTGAGGAGGACAGGGAGCGCTTCCACTCCGGCCCAGACCTGGGAGGCAGAGGAGCCTGAGTCCAGCAGGAACAAAGCGAAAGAAGAGGGCTCCCCTGTCCAGGTAGCGCAGGGAACGGGGGCAGGGTCAGGAGAGGGGAAGCCGGAGGCTGGGAAGAATTCCAGCTCTGGAAGTGGGCGACCCCAGAGGGAGGCCCTGCAGCCATCAGGAGGGCGCTGTTGCTCAGAGGGCAGCTCTCCAGAGGATGCTTATCCTGGTTTGGAGCATGAAAGATTTCACATTCAGGGGGTCCCTACTCGCCCACCCAGAGAGAACACAGGAAGCAGACTCAGAAGGATGAGAGGCACTTGTCCTGTTCCCTGCCATCTCAGACGACTGCTACCTGTATCTTCACTCGGTGTCAGCGTCCGTGGGTGCTAGGCACCACTGCAGGCACAGGGGATGCCGGGGTGCGTGACCCCACAAAGTCCCCGCCCTGGGAGTGCACATCCCACTGGAGGCGAGACAGGCAGCAGGCGCACAAATGAGAAGACGCGTGTCTGTGCTGGGAAGAAACAGGAGGAGAATAGCAGGCCCGGCGGGGTCCCCGCGCTCTGGCCGCTCACCTGTAAAACGGGACTGACGTCTCCCCGACAGGGCCGTGCTGCAGCCCAGGTGGGGTGTGCTGGGGTCCACGCCCCCGAGCGGAGGCGGGTCCAGTGAGGCGAATTCAACCCCTGTTGCTCTGGCTCGTTTTGTCGTGACCAATATATACAAAACTCGCCCTGTAAACGCCTCCACGCGGCATCAAGGACTTTCACAGTGTCTGTACAACCATCAGCCAACCATCAGCACCATCCATCCCCAGAACTTTTTCATCGTCCCACAGAAACGGAAACCAGTGAATAACTCCACACTCCTCCTGCGCCCAGCCCCTGGCAATCTCGGTTTTACTCTCCCTATGAATTTGTTTGTTTTAGGGCCTCACTAGAGTGGAATCGATCATAGAGTTTGCCCTTTCATGTCTAACATTTCCCTTAGCTTCACCTAGAAGAGGACTCGCTGGCTCATACAGTAATTCCGTGTCTGCCTTTTGCGGAAGCTCTCTTTTCCAAAGGAACAACACCGTTTTGAGAGCTCCAGTTTCTCTGCGTCCAGCCTCTGCCCATTATTTCCCTTTGTCCTTTTTCAGTAATAGCCGTGGAAGTGGGTGTGAAGGGCCTTCTGCTCTCTTTTACGTTTTCACAGTGCGCACTGTCAGACTGCTCCCTGCATGCATGCTCGCAGCGTGCCTGCTCCGAGCATCGTTCGTCCATAGTCTCCAGGGCTGCGCGCACCAGTCTCTACGCTCTACAACTCACGGCTAATTTAAGGCTTTGCCAAAGGTAATCCCAAATGCGTGACTGTCTCTACGTCTCCTTCCACTGAAAAAGAGGTAGCAGAGGGCTGGCAGCCTGTGTGCCGCTGTCAGGCCAAGGGTGTGTAAGAGCCTGTTCCAGCTCTCTCCTCCCCCCTCGCCCCACCACTCCTGCGCACAGTAAACCCGGGGCCCGGGAGGAAGGCAAGGACAAGGGCGGCTCACCCAGGCTTCACACTCATATTTATGGTGCTCTATTTCAAAACAACTGGAACCAATGTGAGAGGGTAAGGAACAGGCAAAACACAGAGCCTTGAAACAGACTCTCCAGGTCCCCCTGATCTGATCCTCTGTGATCCTCAAGCTCAAACAATAAATAACACACGTCCTGGAGCAGAACACACGTCCTGGAGCAGAACACACAAGTGTAATTTATATCTCAAAATCCAAGCAAGTTCCAAACAGCAGCCAAGCCTACAGATACAAATCCCAGCTCATTCATAAGCTGACATTCCACGGTCTGAAAAAATTCAGCGAGCAAGAAGGCGCTTTCCTGGGTACGAGTACACACGGCCAGGTCTTGAACTCCCAGGGAGGAGCGCTTCCAGGGGCTTTGTCAAGAGCTAGGCAGTGACTGGGGTGAAAATGTCCGTGTCCTTGGCTATAGATCGGCTTCACATTCAGCAGATTTTCATCTCGCCTCACAGTCTCAGGGTAACAAAGCTGGGGGATCCTGAGACCCTCTCACCTCATCACACAGATGAGATCACTGAGGCCCAGCTTTCTACGAGGTAAGCAGCCCCAAGCCTGTCACTCGCAGGCCAGCCCCTCGGCTTCAGTACGTCCTCCAATATCTCTTAAGGGCAGCACCCGCCCTTCCTCAAATGGGCAACTTTGAAATCAGTGTTGATAAATCTGTTTTGTTGTTTTCAAACTGACATTTGAGACCCAGCTGATTCTTTTATCAAGAGCAAAACACTGACGTGCCAAGGGGCGGGCTCGAACGTGAGACCGCTTCACTGGAAGCACGGAATACATCATTACGCCACGGCGGGCCCCAAAGGAGAAAAGCCAAGTGCTGATCATAAAGCAACTGGAAGCTGAAACTCCCACTGTGAGACAGGAGAAACTTTCTTGGAATAAGGCAAAGCCAGCTCCCTAAAGGCACACACACCCCCCCCAAAGCTCCGGGACCAGAGAGACCGAGCCAGCCCACGGGGAGACCCGCAGCCTTCCTGAGGGGCATCCGCTCCCCTGCTCCCTGAGCGGCCCTGCTCAGGGACCCCTCCCGGCTCTCATTCTGGGGTGTCCCAGAGCCTTTCTTCTGCTACAGGTTTCCTTGGTTTGGACAAGAATAAGAGCCAGTTTAACAGAGGACGAAGAAATATTCCGAGTACTGCCCCACGCCAGGGCGGGGCTGGGGGCTTCATGTCTCGACATTAAAAGGTGAGGACCTCCCTCCCCATAGACGGAGGCTGGAGCTGAATCTCGAGACCACACACAGCTGGCAGAAACAGCTCTGTGCCCGTTAGACCCGGCCTCCACCCCTGGCTAATTTCTAACGCGAAAAAGCCCGGGCTGATCTCCTTGGGTTTAGGGCACTGAGGCAGCCCGCTCATTTCATTGTTGCTATTGATATTCTTTTCTTTCCCAGTTGATTCTAACGTGCAGTCAGGATTGGGCTTTCCTGGTGGCTCAGATGGTAAAGAACTTGCCTGCAATGCGGGAGACCCAGGTTTGATCCTTGAGTCAGGAAGATCCCTTAGAGAAGGGAATGACTACCCACTCCAGTATTCTTGCCTGGAGAATTCTAGAGTCTGCTGCTGCTGCTGCTGCTGCTAAGTCACTTCAGTCGTGTCTGACTCTGTGTGACCCCATAGACGACAGCCCACCAGGCTCCCCCGTCCTTGGGATTCTCCAGGCAAGAGTACTGGAGTGGGTTGCCATTGTCTTCTCCATTCTACAGTCTACGGGGTTGCAAAGAGTCAGACATGCCTAAGCAGCTAACACTTTAGCATTAAGATAGACAGCCACTGTTAGACCAGCAGTTCTCAATGTTACCTGCACATTAACGTTACCAAAGAAGCTTAAAAAAAAGGTGCTGAGCCTGAGTCCCTCCCACCCCCAATCTCCCTATGTTCTGCTTGAATTGACATGAGGTGACCTGGGCATCAGGATGTATAAAAGCTCCTCAGGATGATTCCTCTGTGCAGTCAAGTATAAGATCCACTGTCTTAGGTGATACTTAGGGGAAAAGAGTCCAGGTTTCTCAAAAAATCCAAGGATCCCATCACCTGGGTGCTTAACACCATAGGGTTCTGCCCACCCTATTCTCCAGGATCGAAGTCTCTGGTTTCACCTATTCCTCAGACACCCTTTCACACAGAGAACGCTGCAGCCAGCCCTGCAGAGCTTCAGCCAGCCTGTGTCCTCTCCCGGAGCCCCGTCCGAGGCTCTCGCCCTGCATCTCAGTCCCCACATCCCCGTGTCGTGAGCCCAGCTGGCATCCCAGAGACCCTGCCAGAGGCGTCTCAGTTCCTTTTAGCCAGTTTTCTGGGTTGTGTTAGTTATTCAAGGCATCAGCAGCCTGACTGCTGAGGAGATGAAGCGCTCAGCCCTCCAAGGAGTCCCCAGAGTGACTGGGAGCACTGGCATCCTAAGAAAGCCTCACTGGCCACCGTGCACAAGGCAGAGAAAGCCCAGCCCAGGTGCACAGCAAGGCGGGAAGGATGACTGCGCTGGAGCCAGGTCTCAGCAGAGCCGCCCGCAGGGCCTATTGAGCCAGCCTGGAAAGAGGCTTGTGGATCCAGCGTGGAGAGGCACGTGGTGAATACCATCATCAAGAGGGGGAAGGGGTCTGGCCCCACCCGGCCTCCTTCCCAGCCAGGGACAGAGCCCCCAGAAGCCAGCAAGGAGCCTCCCGTCCCTTGGCCAACCACGGCTGATGTGGGCCCAGCCAGTCTCCGACACGCTCATCAGTGGCTGTGCTGATGCGGGCTGAGCCCGTTCAGGGCACGGCATCCTCTCTCACCAAGGCCCCCGCAGCTGCGACTTTGAGTGCTTCCTGAAAACCGCTTCTCCTAAGGAGTCTCCCTGGATAAGACCAGCCTTCTCATTTATCTCCCAGGGCACTCTTCTAACTGTCGACTGTACACAACTTCATTCTCTTCTGTACCACCTAGCAGTGTGCCTTCCATACACAGGCTATATATTTATATATCTATATATTTATATTTATTTATCTATATATTTTATTGACTGGTACATAATTCCAGTATACTTTTAGGTTACAGAATCAATTACTTAGCAACAGGCATACTGTGGTGGAAAAATGTTTTTCTGTATATGCATAACTATATAACTTGAAGGATTTTCTCTAGTATGTTAGACGAAACAATCTGGAAGGAGATACTTTCTTAATTTTTATCCCTATTTCTTTTTTCAAAATGCATTTTTACTTTTGTCCAAGTAAAAAAAAGTAACCAGGCTTAATTCAATTCATTTCAGTTCAGTCACTCAGTTGTGTTTAATTCTTTGCGATCCCATGGACTGCAGCACACCAGGCTTCCCTGTCCATCACCAACTCCTGGAGCTTGCTCAAACTCACATCCATCGAGTTGGTGATGCCATCCAACCATCTCATCCTCTGTTGTCCCTTTCTCCTCCTGCCTTCTATCTTTCCCAGTATCAGAGTCTTTTCCAATGAGTCAGTTCTTCACATCAGGTGGCCAAAGGACTGGAGTTTCAGCTTCAGCATCAGTCCTTCCAGTGAATATTCAGGAGTGATTTCCTTTAGGATGGTCTGGTCGGATCTCGTTGCAGTCCAAGGAACTCTCAAGAGTCTTCTCCAACACACAGTTTGAAAACATCAGTTTTAAAAAAGATTTACTGAGCACGGCCCTGCCTATCAGAGCAAGACCCAGTTTCCCCGCAAGTCAATCTCTCCCCATCAGGAAGCTCCCATAAGCCTCTTATCCTTACCCATCAGAGGGCGGACAGAATGAAAACCCACAATCACAGAAAACTAACCAAACTGACCACATGGACCAGAGCCTCTTCTAACTCAGTGAAACTATGAGCCATGCCGAGTAGGGCCACTCAAGACGGACGGGTCATGGTGGAGAGTTCTGACAAAACGTGGTCCACTGGAGAGGGCAGTGGCAAACCCCTTCAGTGTTCTTGCCTTGAGAACCGCATGAACAGGATGAAAAGGCAGAAAGGGCTGACACTGAAAGATGAACTCCCCAGGTCGGCAGGTGCCCAGTGTGCTGTCGGAGAAGAGTGTAGAAATAACTGCATAAAGAATGAAGAGACGGCGCCAAAGGGAAAACCGCGCCCAGCTGTGGATGTGACTGGTGACGGAAGCAAAGTCCAGTGCCATAAAGCCCCCAGCTCAGTAAGAGCACGAAACAACCAGAGCCTCAGAGCTGCAGATAAAAGCGACAGTAACAAACAGCGATTTGTGTCTCTGATTCCTCTCCCCAGTTCCACTGCCCAGAGACAAATGCTGTCAACTCTTCTAGCAAATTCTTCTGATAGCCGCTTTCGAATTTTGGGGAATATCCTTGTTGCAGCTTCTCACTGGTCAGCTGTAGACATGAACTTCTGACATCCTCATCACTGCCTCTCCTCCCAGCTTCGTAAAATATGGTCGTTCCGGACACTTGTTTTCTTCATTTCTGAGAAAGCCTCCTGCGCTGTTTCTTCAGCACTCTTCCCTCTTTGGTCCGAATTTCTGGAACTTCTATAGAGGAGATAAACCTTAGCCTTTCTCCCTTATTTCTCTGTCTCTCTCTTTTGTTCTATTGATTTTAGATTCCGACTGTTCTATCATTCCGTTCCGTTTGCTTTATTTCATTTGATTCTGTTTTCCTTTCTTTTCAAAATTCTGTGCTCGGGCTATTTTTTCACTGTGCTCTGCCCGTGTTTCGTGGATGTATCATCTTCCCACGTATCTTTTAGGATGGTAACCATCGGGCTTACTAGTTCCAGCCTCCTGCACTGTCCGCAGCTTCCCTCTGTGTATCCTCTTTCTGTTTGTCTTGGGTCCTCTCTGTCACACTGGAGCCTTCCCCTAACAACCCACGGCCCTGTGTTGACCTTATATCTGGGACAAGGTCCTGCAACACTGACTGGGAGTTTTCTATGGAGATTTCAGGGGCTTGTGGGTTCCACCATCAGACCATTAGATTTTTGGTCCCCTGAGAGTTAGCGTCCAGGCCTTCTCTGAGGCTGTTTGTACGCTCCAGAAAGAGCCCTCCAGCTGCCTGCCTGGGGGTATAGGTGTGCCTGTTGCTGTTCTAGAGTCAGGGAGGAGAAAAGGGCTGAAGAGCTCACAGCTCAGCACAAGTCTGACTAATCCCTGTCTTCCGTCCTCCACTTCGCCGCTTTGCCTAGCCCTCCAGGGCCTCCCATCGCCACCACCCAGTTCATCTGGAGAAGAGGCCTCTGGTTTCTGTTGAATGGAGAGACAGGAGACGGGCAGGGCAGAATGGAGGGGTGGGGGTGCCCAGATGATAGGGAAGGACCCAAGAGTCAACTGCTCCGTTTACAGAATTTCAACCATCCACCCTTCTCTGGGCCCTCTCCTGAGCCCTGCTCTTTGGTTCTTGGCGTCTCTGGGTGCTGAGCCCCCCAGGGATTTTCAGGATGAAAGATACACTGTTGGCAGGAAGGACCCCCTGCGGGCAAGTAGCTCAAACCTTCCCATGTTCTGAAAGTCAGCCACCACGCCTCCACCTTCACTTGAGTCCCCCGCCATGCTCTTACCTTGTGTTCTTGCAGTGAACACTTTTTTTTTTAAACATTTATTTGGCTGAGCCTTGAAGGATCTTTTAGTTGTGGCTAATGGGATCTGGTTCCCTGACCCAGGGATGGAATCTGAGTCCGCTGCATCGGGAGCAGAGTCTTAGCCACTTGACCACCAGGGAAATCCTGGAATGGACGCTTCTGAAATTCTCACACTGTGCTTTGATGGGAGCAGGGTCTGTAGAGATCAAAACAATTCATTCATCAGGCAGGCTCTAGTCACGTGAAATTTCAAGGATGAGTGTAATGATGAGGAGGAGAGACTGTTGCAAAGCAGACATGATGTTACAGAGAGGACAGCACAGGAAAGGACAACGTGAAAGTGTGTGTCTGGTGGGGCTGAGGCTCAGCGCCCAGACTGTCCGGAGAAAGAGAAGAGGGGAGGGGCCAAAGACTCATGAGATGGCACAAGGCAGCTTACAGAAAGCCCGAGAGCTGGCCTAAGGAGTCTAGGCTTTATTCGTTCAGTTCAATTCAGTCACTCAGTTGTGTCCGACTCTTTGTGACCCCATGAACCGCAGCTCACCAGGCCTCCCTGTCCATCACCAACTCCCAGAGTTCACTCAGACTCACATCCATCGAGTCCGTGATGCCATCCAGCCATCTCATCCTCGGTCGTCCCCTTCTCCTCCTGCCCCCAATCCCTCCCAGCATCAGAGTCTTTTCCAATGAGTCAACACTTCATATGAGGTGGCCAAAGTACTGGAGTTTCAGCTTCAGCATCATTCCTTCCAAAGAAATCCCAGGGCTAATCTCCTTCAGAAAGGACTGGTTGGATCTCCTTGCAGTCCAAGGGACTCTCAAGAGTCCACACCACAGTTCAAAAGCATCAATTCTTCGGTGCTCAGCCTTCTTCACAGTCCAACTCTCACATCCATACATGACCACAGGAAAAACCATAGCCTCGACTAGACGGACCTTAGTCGGCAAAGTAATGTCTCTGCTTTTGAATATACTATCTAGGTTGCTCATAGCTTTTCTTCCAAGGAGTAAGTGTCTTTTAATTTCATGGCTGCAGTCACCATCTGCAGTGATTTTGGAGCCCCCAAAAATAAAGTCTGACACTGTTTCCCCATCTATTTCCCATGAAGTGATGGGACCAGATGCCATGATCTTCATTTTCTGAATATTGAGCTTTAAGCCAACCTTTCACTCTGCACTTTCACTTTCATCAAGAGGCTTTTTAGCTCCTCTTCACTTTCTGCCATAAGGGTGGTGTCATCTGCATATCTGAGGTGATTGATATTTCTCCCGGCAATCTTGATTCCAGCTTGTGTTTCTTCCAGTCCAGCGTTTCTCATGATGTACTCTGCATAGAAGTTAAATAAGCAGGGTAACAATATACAGCCTTGACGTACTCCTTTTCCTATTTGGAACCAGTCTGTTGTTCCATGTCCAGTTCTAACTGTTGCTTCCTGACCTGCATACAGATTTCTCAAGAGGTAGGTCAGGTGGTCTGGTATTCCCATCTCTTGAAGAATTTTCCAGTTTATTGTGATCCACACACTCAAAGGCTTTGGCATAGTCAATAAAGCAGAAATAGATGCTTTTCTGTAACTCTCTTTCTTTTTCCATGATCCAGCGGATGTTGGTAATTTGATCTCTGGTTCCTCTGCCTTTTCTAAAACCAGCTTGAACATCAGGAAGTTCACGGTTCACGTATTGCCGAAGCCTGGCTTGGAGAATTTTGAGCATTACTTTACTAGCATGTGAGATGAGTGCAATTGTGCAGTAGTTTGAGCATTCTTTGGCATTGCCTTTCTTCGGGATTGGAATGAAAACGGACCTTTTCCAGCCCTGTGGCCACTGCTGAGTTTTCCAAATTTGCTGGCATATTGAGTGCAGCACTTTCACAGCATCATCTTTCAGGATTTGAAACAGCTTAGCTGGAATTCCATCACCTCCACTAGCTTTGTTCATAGTGATGCTTTCTAAGGCCCACTTGACTTCACATTCCAGGTTCTATTAGGTCCATACCATTTCTGTCCTTTATCGAGCCCATCTTTGCATGAAATGTTCCCTTGGTATCTCTAATTTTCTTGAAGAGATCTCTAGTCTTTCCCATTCTGTTCTTTTCCTCTATTTCTTTGCATTGATCGCCGAAGAAGGCTTTCTTATCTCTTCTTGCTATTCTTTGGAACTCTGCATTCAGATGCTTATATCTTTCCTTTTCTCCTTTGCTTTTCACCTCTCTTCTTTTCACAGCTATTTGTAAGTTCTCCTCAGACAGCCATTTTGCTTTTTTGCATTTCTTTTCCATAGGGATGGTCTTGATCCCTGTCTCCTGTACAATGTCACAAACCTCCATCCACAGTTCATCAGGCACTCTATCTATCAGATCTAGGCCCTTAAATCTATTTCTCATTTCCACTGTATAATCATAAGGGATTTGATTTAGGTCTTATCTGAATGGTCTAGCGGTTTTCCCTACTTTCTTCAATTTCAGTCTGAATTTGGCAATAAGGAGTTCATGATCTGAGCCACAGTCAGCTCCTGGCCTTGTTTTTGTTGACTGTATAGAGCTTCTCCAGCTTTGGCTGCAAAGAATATAATCAATCTGATTTCGGTGTTTACCATCTGGTGATGTCCATGTGTAGAGTCTTCTCCTGTGTTGTTGGAAGAGGGTGTTTGCTATGACCAGTGCGTTCTCTTGGCAAGACTCTATTAGTCTTTGCCCTGCTTCATTCCGCATTCCACAGCCAAATTTGCCTGGTGCTCCAGGTGTTTCTTGACTTCCTACTTTTGCATTCCAGTCCCCTGTAAAGAAAAGGACATCTTTTTTGGGTGTTAGTTCTAAAAGGTCTTGTAGGTCTTCACAGAACCATTCAACTTCAGCTTCTTCAGCATTACTGGTTGGGGCATAGACTTGGATTACTGTGATACTGAATGGTTTGCCTTGGAAACGAACAGAGGTCATTCTGTCGTTTTTGAGACTGCATCCAAGTACTGCATTTCAGACTCTTGTTGACCATGATGGCTACCCCATTTCTTCTGAGGGATTCCTGCCCGCAGTAGTAGATATAATGGTCATCTGAGTTAAATTCACCCATTCCAGTCCATTTTAGTTCACTGATTCCTAGAAGGTCGATGTTCACTCTTGCCATCTCTTGTTTGACCACTTCCAATTTGCCTTGATTCATGAACCTGACATTCCAGGTTCCTATGCAATATTGCTCTTTACAGCATCGGACCTTGCTTCTATCACCAGTCACATCCACAGCTGGGTATTGTTTTTGCTTTGGCTCCATCCCTTCATTCTTTCTGGAGTTATTTCTCTACTGATCTCCAGTAGCATATTGGGCACCTAATGACCTGGGGAGTTCCCCTTTCAGTATCCTATCATTTTGCCTTTTCATACTGTTCATGGGGTTCTCAAGGCAAGAATACTGAAGTGGCTTGCCATTCCCTTCTCCAGTGGACCACATTCTGTCAGACCTCTCCACCATGACCCGCCCGTCTTGGGTTGCCCCACGGGCATGGCTTAGTTTCATTGAGTTAGACAAGGCTGTGGTCCTAGTGTGATCAGATTGGCTAATTTTCTGTGAGTATGGTTTCAGTGTGTCTGCCCTCTGATGCCCTCTTGCAGCACCTACCATCTTACTTGGGTTTCTCTTACCTTGGGCGTGGGGTATCTCTTCACGGCTGCTCCAGCAAAGCGCAGCCGCTGCTCCTTACCTTGGATGAAGGGTATCTCCTCACCGCCGCCCTTCCTGATCTTCAACGTGGGATAGCTCTTCTAGGCCCTCCTGCGCCAGCGCAGCCACCACTCATTGGATGTAGGGTTGCTCCTCCCGGCTGCTCCTGACCTCGGAGTTAGGTAGCTCCTCTCCGCGTTCCTACACCATCGCAGCTTGGCACTCTCGGCCGCTGACCCTGACCTCAGACGTGGGGTAACTCCTCTTGGCCGCTGCCCTTCGGGCATGGGGTCTTCCCGGCTTCTGCCCCTGACCTCAGACGTGGGGAAGCTCCTCTCGGCCACGCTTAGTGCGCGGGTCGCAGCCGCCCGCACTTGTTCGTTAGGCAATAGAAAATCTTTGAGGGGATTAAGCAAAGTTATAGCTTGTAAGATCTGCAATCTCCACCAACAACTCAGGTGCAGGATGGAGGCTGGAAGACCAGACAATGACAATTATCTGAGCAAGAAAGAGTAAGAGCTGAGCTCAAACAGGGCCAGGAGCAGTAGACATGAGGGTGCAGATGAGAAGCCCCCAGGCTGTAAAACTGGAGGAACTGCAGACAGAGGGAGGAAGGGGGTTCCCAAAGCAGACGTGCTAGCTTTGGTGACTAGAGTAATAATGAGGCTAGTAGCCAGGATATAAAAATCAGGACACAGGAAAATAATGGAGCAGAAATACTAAGTTCAGCTTGGGACATAGCAAGCTTGACACATAGGTGACCAGTATACAGGCAGAAGTTTAGCTAAGGAAAGGAGGCTTGGGCCAGAGGCCCTCCCTGGGATTAATCTCATACTGGAAACACTCAAGCTATGAAATTAGAGAGAATGGAGACTGGATGAGAGAGAAGGGGATTCCAAAGAATGTATTAGTTAATTCTTGGTGAATAAAAGATTACCCTAAAACTTAGCAACTTGAAACAACACACCCAGCTGGGTGAGCCTAGCTAGGAACCTCTTAAGACTATAGTCAAGCTGCCAGCTGGGGCCACAGTCATCTGAAGGCAGGGGATTTGCTCCTAGGCTCACTCGTGTGGCTGCTGTTGAGGAGGTGTCGGTTCCCCAACATGTGGCCTCTCAGTAGATCTCCTCAAGACACAGCAACTGTCTTCCCTGAGATAGAGAAAGTGGCCAGGCTGGTGTACTACCACTTCCGCCACATCCAGTCACACAGACCAACCCTCCCCACGCAGGAGGACACACTCCAAGGCGAGACTACCAGAAGGGGAGGTCATAGGAACCATTTGGAGGCTACCAACCACAGATCACCCCAGGTAAACAGAAAAGAGGACTCAGCAGAGGACGCATAAGAAAAAGAAAGTACACAAGCCCCAGTGCATGAAGGATGATTGCCAAAGGCTGGGGTCACAGGGAGCATTTCCGGTAGGAAGGATGTTAATAGCTTCAAAAGCTGAAAAAATCCAAGAGGTGGAGCTGACGGAAACAGCCACTGGGCCTCTGGATCTGGTGGTCAGCTGCCAGGCCGGCACAGCGGCAGTGACTTGCACCCACGTGGAAGCCACGTTTTAGTAGGTGGACAAGGAAACAAAACGCAAAGAAGCAACGGGAGGGAGTGGTAATTTCAGGCCCCTCTCAAGAGCCTAGGAGGTGCAGGGAGGAAAGACTGCATGTGGTCTGCAGGGGGAAATAGTGCCTTATAGGACAGCTTTGTTCTTGGCTGTAGATGAGTAGATGGGAAAGGTGGAGGTGAAAGAGGAAGATACAGGTCCCAGGTCCCAGGGGACTCGTGATTGACGCACAAGTGTGAGGATTAGCCCTTGTGTCTCCGCTGGAAGGAAAGAACAGGTGAGGGGGAGGATGCCGTTAAGAGGAACACAAGGGGTCAAGGGTGCAAGTCTGAGGGCCTGTTTTCTTCTGCAGACGCTGAAATGAGGGGTGAAGAGACAGGGCAACTGACGAGGTCAGAGGCTTAGATCAGCTCTGGAGAGTTGTCTCCAGGGCCAGGCGCTCACTTGAGTTATGCCCGTGAGCCTCCTAGTGTCTTGCTGAGGCTTCTGCATCTTGACAGATGAAGATCCGTATACACCCACATTTCATCTTTCCCTGACTTCTCATGCTCCCCAGAGCCATCCCGAGCATCTGGAATTTGTGTGCTGCTATTAATGGCGCACAATTTATGGCTACCCTGCATGATGGGGAGTCCTGAGAAGCGTCCATGTATAGCAACACACAGAAGCTCTCGATGAGACCCAGGGAGAGCTGCAGTCCCACACTGGAGGCGTTCATTCCCAGGCACTGCCATTGGGAGGGCAGCGTGGACAGCTTCACCACGCCCACCACTGCTTCCTGGGATCCAGGAGCAGCAAGGAAATTAACATCCAGCTTCCACCCGCAGCCCTCCTGAATGATCTGCCCAAGGGTACTGGGATGGTCTCCTCTCATCGGCGGCTTCATGACAGAGGCGACTGTAAAACCAGAGAGGGCAACAGAAGGGGTCCAAGCCGAGACAAGCGGACTAAATTCCCCTCATTTCTGCTCCCTGTAGGCTTGAGCAAATGCACTTAAGCCAGCATGACTCTGCTTCCTTGTCTGCAAATGTGAATAATAATAATGAGATTGTGTATATAGCATTTATCACAGACCTGGAATACTGTTAATACTAAGCAAAGGCTAGTTATAATAATCATCACCGATGTCATCACTGGTTTTCACAGCCCTGGAGTCAGGACTTGGATTATGGTAAATTCCTTTCTTTTTTTTTTTTTTTTTTTGGCCATGCCATATGGCACGTGGGATCTTAGTTCCCCAAACAGGGATCAAACCTGCACAGAGTCCTAACCCCTGGACCACCAGGGAAATCCCACGGTAACTTTCTTGAGGCAGCTAGTCTTCCTATGGCTGCAACACACAGGGGCTCTGGTTGGCGTAGCATGAAACGAAACAATATAGTAAGCAAAGCCCTGGGTGAGCCCTGTCATCTCAAAAGACAGCTTCTCCTTTTACCCTGGTTCTCCATGATGTCAGGGCCAGACTGTGCCCCCGTCTGGGGTATCGTTGACTCAGTGGGTAGGCCCCCCTGTTAATGAGCCTACGTAGGGGGTGGGCCCTGGTGCAGTCACTTTGTTCTCTTATGCGTTAGCCTCCATTTCCTGGCATCTGCTCTGGACAGGCCCTTCTGACACGGCACTTCTGATCCCCTAGTAAGACCCATTTTACAGATAAGGAAGTCAAGAGAGCAAGGAATGTTCCAGGCCACACAGCTGTTAAGGGCGGCGGCAATGAGTTTGGAAACTGTCCTGGCTAGTCCCCACACTGACTCTCTCCCCTGGCCAGACGCTCAGAGCCCACAGGCAGGTGGGCAGAAGAGGAGCTCGGCGAGGTAGGAAACCCCAGCTCTCTCCCTTTGAATCCTGGGTGACTTCCCAGTCACTTCTCACAGTCCCTGTCTTGAATCATTCAGGCATCACAGCCATCTAGAATCACAGGCCCCTGGGTCTGAATCCCCCAGTCAGTGCTTGAGAACTTCCCATGTGCCGCCTCCCCCCACCGAGTAGTCACGTGGCTCCAAGGAGCCCATTATCTCCTGCAGCAATTCATCCCACCGATTTGGGGAGGATGGTTAGGACGCCTTCCCCTCCTTGGAGCTGAAAGCTTCCCCGCAGGATTTCCACCTGCTGGTGCGAGTTGGGACTCTCCAAGATGCAATCGCAGGCAAAACAATGCCTTCTCTGTGTGAGATCCGGGCCACACCACTGTCAGGGCAGCGGGGCCCCAGCACAACGCTTCTTGGACCTCTGTGAGCTGGGACCCCCTTTTTCCTGCTCCCAGTGCTTTCCCGCACTCTTTATGCATGTTCCTCGGCCCTCCGCAGTCCTTCCTTCTGTCCCGCCCCCTTCTTGGCTTTTCACAGGCTCCCTGGGCAGTCCCGCTATTTCGCCAGGAATCGCCCCTTCTCCTTGTCCTCCGGGTCCGTTTGTGACTACCAGGTCAGACTCGGATGTCTCTGCCTTCTCAGCCAGCTTCCATTTTAGTTCTCTGACCCCTGGCTCCTGGCAATCTTTTCTCTAAATTCAGAGTTCTAATCTGGCCCAGCCAGATTTCTCCCTAAACCATAACCCCCTCCTCCATCCCTCTAGGGGGGCAAGACCCAGTGAAGAAGGGAACCTTCGGGGATGGAAGAACATTCCTAATGCTCAGCGCCATTAATTTTCAGTCTCTCCCGATCTAAGCCCAGCTCACAAACAAAGAGCTTCCCCAAAAAAGACTTGGAGAGCCATGAAACCTAAGTCAACTGCCTACCAACAAGGAACAGGTGAGTTCAGCAGGTCCATAAGGACGTTCGATGCCCTGTTCCGCTGGGTCTGCCCTTTGCCTCACCCCCTCATCACCAGCTAGCTGCCCAGCCAACACAGGCTTATCCAGAGGGAGAGAGGGAGGCCCGCCCAGCCCCGGGTTACAGTGAGGGGCACTTTCCCAGCAGCTCATCAGTACATGCCCCTTCCAGGCTATTCGACCAGACTTGGCTTCCATATTTGTTCCTCAGCCTCTACGAAGGGGAAGCTGTAACTGGGACCAGTGGGCTGAACAGACCCCGCCAACCAAGGCCTGGAAGGACTCCATGTCTTCTGAGTATGGCGGCACCAGATTTACAACATCACTGCTGTTATCAAGGAAGAAGCAAGATGTGCTGCAGGGCCAGCCAGAGCTTCCCAAGGAGCTCAGGGAGGACAGATTCCTCAAGGACATGAGCCACAGGGTGCTGACCCCAGCCCCCAGCATCTCCACATGTGCAATTCAGCGTGTGCCATAGAGAGCCAGGTACCACATCAGGAGAGCGTGCAACTGCCAAGCCCTGTTTAGATTGGGAAGTTTGGAGTTGTCTGCTGCTAAAACACAGTCAGCAACAAAAAACTTAATAAATGTGCTAAATCATACTTTTTTTAACCTCAGTCTTAAAGATCACATGAACACAGAGGTTCTTAAACTCATTCAAAGTGGGAAAGGAGTGTGAAAAATACGGGTTCTAGAATTCTTTATGAAATCTTGGTCAAGTTGATTAAATTAAAATAAATTTAATAGAAAGAGTATTTCTTATATGACGGTATATACATTTTCAACAAAGAGAAGCAAAGCAGACTATGCCTGAGTTTTTTATAGTTACTAGAACCTGGCCTGGGTTTGGGTTTTTTGTGTTTTGTTTTTTTTGGAGTACGGTTCCCTTATAATGTTGTGTTCGTTTCTGCTGTGCGGCAGAGTCAGTTCTACAAACACATATATCTCCTTTTTTTTTTTTTTTTTTGATTTCCTTCCCATTTAGGTCACCACAGACCATTGGTTTGAGGATTTTTTTTTTCCTCCTAATTTAGTGGTTGTTTTTGTTGTCTATCCCACAGGGGCAGAGGCATAAAAAATTTTAGGAAAATGTCTGGAAGGAAAACGAAGGCTTGATAGAATTTGATCTATGTCAGTTAGTAAATTAAAAATTAATAAAAGCCCACCATTGTCCAATTTTAGAAGGCAGTTTCCTCCAAGCCTCCCTCAGAACATGTTTTGAGGACCATCAATCCAGGCAAACCCTCCCATTTGTTTCCTGCAAAAGTTAACAAGGCACACGCATGTCTTTGGGTTTCCCCAAGGTCACTCAGTTAATTATTGACATAGAGACTCACCTCCCAAAGCATCACAGTAATTTCCCACATCACCTGTCAGGGACACATATCAGGGATGGAGAAAATTCTGTGTGTGGCATGGGCCTGAGCTAAGCATGTCTAGTCAGAGTCCAAATGTGCCGCAGACTTGAAAGCTTTCTAATCCACCTATGTGCAGAAGAATAGAAGCTTGGGACTCCTTTCAAAAGTTGTTTCTGGGATTTAAAGACACATGCCTCTCTCCCATACACACACACAGACACAAACCTGCCAGACACCGACTCTCAGACCCTCAGACTTGAGGCCCAGGTGTGACTCTCTCTGGGCCTTTCTGCTGCCCAGTAAGGAACAGCCTGGGCTGGCTCCCTGGCCGACTCCCTCCTCCCAGCCAGAAACAGTTAATTGCCAGCTCCAGGCTGCCTCCAGCCCAGCCCTAATCGGCCTGATCTCCAGCGGCCACACTGGGGCCGCGGCAGCTCCAGACCAGGCCCTGGCTGTGCTGAGCAGTGAGGGCATTCTTCCAAGGTAATGATTAAGCCGAGCACCTGGCAAGCTGGGAAGGTGAGCTCTATTCACACCTCGGCCAGGCTGAGGTGGCCTGGACTGGTTTGGGAAGGCAGGGTGCACAAGCCCAGAGCTGGCAGCCACAGCCTCCCACTGCACACAGGCAACCTGGAACCTCTCGGGCCAGAGCTTCTGCTGCCTGCCCTGCTGGGACCCTGCCTCGCCCCTGGCGCCATGAAGCAGCAGGTGTTCTGGATGGGGCTGGAATACACCTGTCGGCTCCTGGGCATCACCACCGCTGCAGGTAAGACCCTGCCTCCCAGCTCCAGCCCCCTGCACACTGGGCACAGCACACAGGGCTGCCCAAGGGGCGGGCGCCGGCCAGCGGGGGATGGGCGCCGGCCAGTGGGGGATGGGCGCCGGCCAGTGGGGGATGGGCAGAAACACCTGGCCACATCTTCACCTCCTGCCCCCAAACCCCGGAAACGCGGCTCTTCAGGGCAGTGGCAGACGCAGCGGGCTGAGCCTGGGGCTGGGACCCGGGGGCATGGTACAGAATCTCCGCTTGGCCACCCGCCATCCATGTGACTTTGGGAACCCTCAGCATTGACATCTGTGAAATGAGTTGAGGGGGCCACACCCCTTCCTGGGGACTGTTGTGAGGTGGATGGGGGAGACCTGAGGTGAAAGTGTAAAGGGCAAAGGTGAAAACCGGATTGCTCACTGGAGGGACATGGAAATGGCCAATGGAGGGCACCTTGTTTTATGCCAAACGCAGCCCACCTCACGGAGGACAGCCAGACTCAGAGGTCCCAGGCTTCCCTTAGAGCACCATGGGTTTGGGGAAGAAACAGTTCCCCGTGCTGGGCTGCTCTTCCCCCCCCAGCCCGGCTTGCTGGGAAGATGGGTGGTCACAGAAGCACCTGAGCAGCTGTGACTCCGCGCTCTGCCTGCTCACTTCCCCAGCTCACACCCGGTCCTGAGCCCGGTGCCCCCGGGGTGGTCAGGACCTTTGCTGGGAAAGTGAGCAACCAGCACTCTGAACCCTTAGCTCTGGGCCCCACTGAACTTTAAAGACCAGGAAGAGACACCCACTGCTGATCAAGTCTTGCCTTCCCACACTGCTCACAATCTCATGCATGCATCTTGGCAAATGGGAAATTGCCCCCAGCTGATCTCAAACAGTGCTAGTCCCCAGCCCTGTCACTCACCGATGCACGACCTGGGGAAAGCCACCTGGGTGCTCTGGGGTGGTGCTCTCTGGTCTTTATGATAAAGATAACTGGCCCTGCTGGCCAGGTGTTTTGGAAGGTCAAGGATGCAGGAACTGAGCATAGCTGAGTGGAACTGAGTGTGTAAGCCTCTTGAGAGAAGCCCTAGGACATACTTCAGAGCTCCACGGGGATCTGTGTCATTCCCAAGGTAATATGCTAGCAAACAGACTTTCCTCGCATGTAACCCTGAGTTAGCACAAGGAGGGCTGTCGTCAACGGTCTAATCCCACCCATCCTGTTACAAAACAGAGCACTGAAATTCAAATAGGGGTAGTGACCTTGCTCAAGGTCATGCTACAAATCAGGACAGCAGACCTGGAACCCTGATCCCTCGACTTTTTAAAAGGCCAGGACTCTGGCCAAAGAGCTCCTTCTTCCCAGGGCAAGAAGCCTCATGCCCCAGGGGCACTAGAGGGTCCAGAATCGCTCTGCTGAGGGTTCTGGGTAAATAACAAATGGAGGCCTCAGCTCCAACCTCTGCTGGAACCGCCATGTGGCTTGCACCTGGAGGAAAGAGCCCCAAGCCACCTTCCCATCCAGCCTTGGGGAGGGAGGTTAACCCGAAGGGTTTCTGTGTCTGGGGTCCTACCCTCTACCACTGCTGGTCTGGACTCCACCCCGCCATCCTCTAAGTCTTGGTTTCCTAATATGTAAAACGCACCCCTTTCATTTGTCAGAAATCACAGTGACACTTCTCCCTGTCATACTCTGCCTGGAGGGGAGGCCTGGCTCCGTTGGGAAGCTGTTTTAAGAGGTTTATAAACTTCTAATGGATTAGCTGCAGACAGTTTAAAGGTCTGATTTATCTCAGCCAGTGGAAGGGTCTGCAGCAACACACATATAGTGCCCCACACACACACACACCACACACACACACACACCACACACACCACACACACATACACACACCACACACACAAACACACCACACACACACACCACACACACACACACCACACACACACACACCACACACACACCACACACACATACCACACACACACACCACACACACCACACACACACACACCACACACATACACAAACTGCACCTCTGAACCACAACCCTCATCTCTTGCAGAAAGCCACCGTTGATGCAGAGGATGGGCCTCCTGCTTGGTTTTGATATAGGGACCAGGTTAAATATAGCACACCATATTGCTTTCTAATGTCCAGGTTTTCCAGGAATGGTGTTTTGGGGCTTTCTAGCATGCTAGGAGCAGGTGGGAAGCTAGAAAGAGGGGTGTTAGTCATCTTAGGAAAATCTCAAGTTTCTTTCAGCATCCCTGAACTGCTGGCCTATTTCCAATGTGTAAGGTCTGCAAATTCCTTATTCCCTTAAGCCTTTTTTTTTTTTTTCTTGAAATCCTCTGTTGAGAAGTCCAGGCCTTGTGAATAGGGGCATTGCTGCTAGAGGGGAAATCAGACTTGAGTCAGAGGCTGTCACTTTGCAGAAACCCTGGGAAACCTAAAGTAGCCCTGGTCCCCCTGTGCAGAGGAGCCTGAGTTTCCTAGAAACTGGGAAACGCACGTGAGCCAGGTCACCCGGAGTGCCACCTGCAGGGACCAGGCAGCTCCTGATCCAGCAACCCCTCCCCCGTCTCCCTCTCCCTCCGCAGAAGGACCTGGGGCTGTCGGCAGCTCGGAAGGTCCCCGGCCCTGGGGACACACCCCAGGGTGGCGAGCCCAGCGGCTGTGGCCAACGCATGCCTTGTGCAGGGGCTTCTTGGCTCAACTCGTCTCTTACTCCCCATTCAGCCCCTCCAAATGAAGCTCCACTAGGGTGTCCAGGGGTCCCACAGGCCACTGCTGTCCCACCCACAGCCAGCCCCACAGCACAAGTGCACACAAGTGCCACCGCCAAACAAGGGCACCCAGGCTTCACAGATTTCACCCCAGACAGAAGTATTTTAAAATCAGAAAATGAGACTGTTCTTGCCTTTGGATCCATCGTAAGTTTCCCAGATCATCACAGACCCCATTTACCATACACTTGGCTAGCATCTTTCACTGGTACCCCTTCCCTGGCCATGGAAGGCACCGGGAGTCCCTCCTTTGCTGAGATGTGGCACCAGACACACAGACACACATGTGACTGGGTGAGGCCACCCTGGTGGTCTAGAGCCCCCACCATTGGTCCCTCCGGACTGGGCACAGCCTCAGGCAGGCAGGGTCATGCCGAGAGTGGACAGAGTTCCACGGAGACAAAGGAAGGTTGGCCAAACACTTCCTAAATCGAAAGACTGGCCTTCTTTTATCTGCAATATTATGTGATCGATTTTACGGAACGAAAGATCCGTTTAATCCCATGGCACTTTACTTTCGAAAGTCTCACACACGTGCCTTCGTATAATTCCGCAGTGACCCTTTGGGCTTCTTGTGCCTGCTCCTCTATTGCCCTGCACCCTCTGCGTCCCCACTGGTAGCCGTCCGTTCGTTCTCTAGGTCTGTGAAGTCACGGGTGTCCATTCCAGCTGCTCGTGCTCTTTGAACGATTCCCAAGCGCGCTTTGACCAGCACCACCGTGACTCTCTCCAGCCACACTCACTCCTGCACCTCATCTGGACAGACAAATCTGCGCACATTTCCAGAGGGAAGGGTCACAGTAGGACCTCCCACGTATGTGTCCAGAGATACCGGGCTGACAACACACTCGGAAGTCAATTATTAATTAAAGTCACTGCCGCAGATGTGCCAGTGTCCAAGAGGACCAAGTGCTGAGCTAAACCTCATTTGACAAATGAGGAAGTGAAGGATTAGAATGTTCTGGTAGTTTGGGAGAGGTTAAACAGCCAGTGAACAGCAGGTTTGGTCTTCCCGGGTGGCGCAGCGGTCAAGAATCTGCCTGTAATTCAGGGAACATGGGTTTGATCCCTGGCTCAGGAAGATCCCCTGGAGGAGGGCACAACAACCCGCTCCAGTATTCTTGCCAGGAAAATCCTATGGACAGAGGAGCCTGGCGGGCTGCCGTCCACGTGGTTGCAAAGAGTCGGACACGACTTAGCAGCTGAGCACACTGCAAGGAGCAGGTCTGGTGCTGGGGGGCCAGTCTGCCCGTCACCGCGTGCTGATGCAGTGGAACAGAATGTCTGGAGCCCACCTAGGGTCCATTCAACTGGCAGACACTGACGGAGTCCCCACTTCGTGCAGCGTAGGCACGTGGATTAGGATGGTATGACCTCTAGCCTACAGAAGTGTGTCTGGGGGCTGTCGGCACACATCTCCCAAGAGGACACCACACGGCCAACAGGAAAATGAGCTGGCTTGAGACGAAGCCATTTTAAGCAAATCCTGCCTATCACAAATCAGTGTGGGATCAACCTGGGGTCACTTAGGAATTTTGTTTTGTTCCAGGTTCTTGACCCATTAACCTCTTCTCTGCATAAACGACAGAGCTGCATTCCTGACAGCCCCATGCCTTGCCCAGCCCACTCAAATGGAGACTTGGCTTATTAATATAGACCAGGATAAAGGAAGCATTTAAACCTAGATGTTCTCATTATTTTTTAAAGAGTACAGCAAATGCATAGTCTGACTTTAGTCCTATTTAAAGCCTTTGGAAGAAAAACAACTGATGCTTCTGGGACAGTCATCTTGGGCCCTTCACACTAATGTCCACCCTTGTTAAATGTATGTCCCTGTGACCTTCTCCTGCCACCTAGGGAAGCTTCATGCACTCCAGCAGTCTGCAGGTGGCTTTATTACCCAAGCAAGACCTTATTGTTCTCAGATCTTACAAGTGGATATAGACTGTTTTCCACTCTGTCCCAGGGAGCAAATGAAATAGTCCCATCTTTGTTCCACCCTCCTATCATTAAGTGAAAGTGAAGTTGCTCAGTCGTGTCCGACTCTTTGTGACCCCATGGACTGTAGCCTACCAGGCTTCTCCATCCATGGGATTTTCCAGGCAAGAATACTGGAGTGGGTTGCCATTTCCTTCTGCAGGAGATCTTCCTGACCCAGGGATTGAACCTGGGTCTCCCTCACTGCAGGCAGACGCTTTATCGTCTGAGCCAGCAGGGAAGATGCTCCTACCATTGGGAGATGATAAATCTGGTCCAAGCATTTCTCTCTCTATTTCTTTATGCCTGTGACTTCCTTGTTAGGGGCTTCCCTGGTGGCTCAGACAGTAAAGAATCCTCCTGCAAAGCAGGAGGCCCAGGCTCGATCCCCGAGTTGGGAAGATTCCCTGGAGAGGGGAATGGTTACCCACTGCAGTATTCTTGCCTGGAGAATTCCATGGACGGAGAGGAGCCTGGTGGGCTACAGTCCATGGGGTCACAGAGAATCAGACACAGCTGAGCAATGGACACTTTCACTTCGCTCTCCTCCTTCTTAGAGTTAGAACAAACGTCTAGACGTCCACCTAAGACTCATTTATCTGGAAAATATTGGCGGAGTTCCCACTTTGCACAATGTGGACACAGATTAGAATGGTATGACCTCTAACCTAGAGACGGGTATGATCTGACCGGGGAGACAAGCTAGCAAATGCATGCCCCAGTGCCTGGCTCTGAAGCACAGTATTTGGGAGGGCGAATCTGTGTCCCTCTCTACCACTTACTAGACATGTGACTTTAGGCATGTCACCTACTCATTTTAAATGTCAGTTTTCTCATCTATGAAGTAAGGATAACAATTCATCTGCCTTCTGGGGTCATGAGCATCCAATGACGAAATCAGCAAACGTCGTGGCATGTAGATTCCCGCTCAGCACTGTCTGATTCTAGAGGAGTGTGCAGGACAGATGGACGGCACTGTGTGAGCTGTGGGATCTCCTTGCAGGATGGAAAAGGAAGATCAGAGGAAAGGAACACGTTAACATATGATCCTTGAGGCTAGAAAGGAAAAGGGGGCGATACCGTGAAAGCTCTTACCCTGAGTCATATTTTTCTTCACATTTTGAGCTTGGGCCGTTGAGATCACGCCACAGGACGCTGATTATTCCTACACCACGTGTAGTGATGAAACCAGAGGAAAGATGGTAGCCGCATTATATTTTCCGTGGGCTAACAGTTATTTTGAGAATTGTCTTTAGTCTGTGCAGCCAACTGAAGAGAATTGCCATCAAGAAGGAAGGCAGAAACAAACGGCTAATGCGGGGCTGTCCCCCGAGCCTTCCTAGCTTGCCACAGGCCTGGGTAAAGATCTGATAAAGAGACATGGTATGTGCAGCAAAAGCAGAGAGCAACTGGAGGCATAGTCAGTGTTTCCTAAGGCCAGGAAAGCTGCCATATGGAAGGTGAGTGAGCACATACATTCTGTTTGAATACAAGAAAGCATGAGAATCAAATACTTGAGCCAAATACTTTGACTTGAAGCCAAGATCTAGAAGAAGTTTCTTCTGTGGGTTTCTGCAAGAAGGATGCCATTCTGCATCCAGGTCAATATCAGCAGCAGCAGCAGCGAAAGTCTGTAGGGCCTCTCCATGTAAACGACGTCACCAGCAAAAGGCAGTATTGTCCCGGGTGGTTTCTTAATCTTGACTCTTATAACCCTAAAGGAAGAGCTAATACTCTGCTACGTAGCCGTTCCAGAAATTTGAAAAGGAGGAGATGGTTCACAAGGCACTCTATGAACTAGCATTGTTGGGTTATCAAAACTAGACAAAGAAATCACAAGACCGCTGGTGAGCCAGTGGTTAAGACTCTGTGTCCAGTGCAGGGGGCACGTGTTCAGTCCCTGACTGGGCGCATGCCACATGGTGTAGCCAAAAACAAAAAAATTTTTTAAGGGTACCCACAAAGAAATGATTCAAAATGGTTAGACATAAACATAAAAAAAGACTATAAAACTTCTAGACAATAGGATAAAACCTTAGTGATGTGTTAGGCAGAGATGTTTTTAGGTACAATATCAAAAGTCCAATTCACAGAAGAACAAATTGATAAACTGCATAACTTCAAACTTAAAAACATCCCTCTTGAAAGTGTAATGTTAAAAGAATGGAAAATAAATCAGCAGAGACACAATGATAAATAAGCACATGAAGAAACAGTCCACATCAGTAGTCATTTAGAAAACGCAAATCAAAACCACAGTGAGACACTACCACATACCTGTTGGAAAGGCTAAAATTAAAAAGACTCACTATACCAAATGCTGAAGGGTCGGCAAGGATGTGGAACTCTCATACACTACTGATGGCAATTTAAGATGGTATACTCACTACGGAAATGGTTTGGCAGTTTCTTTAAAAATTAAACATACACCTACCACATGATCCAGGCATTTTGCTTCTGGGTATTCATCCAAGAGAAAAGAAATCTGTGTTCATACAGAGATTGTACTTAAAGACTCATAATATCTTTATTTGTAATAGCCCAAACTAGGAACAACCCAAGTGCCCATCAACAGGTAAGCTACAAAGCAAAGCATATGTCCATACTACTCGGCAATAGAAAGGCATGGACGATTGATAACTATAATATGAATAAATCTCAGAATGATTATGATGAGTGAAAGCAGATAGCAAAGGAGTACATCTTGTATGATCCCGTTTGCATAAATGTCCATAAACTGCAAACTAATCTCGAGTGCCAGAAGACGGGCTGGCGGCTCCCGGGAGGGGACATGAGGGCGCCCAGGTGGCACCACGATGGAGAGCCCGCCTGCAAGTGCCGGGGACGGAGGAGGCACAGGCCTGACCCCTGGGTGAGGAAGATCCCCGAAGGAGAGCCCGGCAAGCCACTCCAGTGTTCTTGCCTGGGAAACCCCATGGGCAGAGGAGACGGAGGCAGGCTACGTCCCACAGGGTCCCAAAGGGTCAGACAGAGCTGAAGCGACTTGGCAAGAATGCACGCAGGGGAGTGGATACAAAGGTGGGAGGGTGGGGTTACAAGACACAAGGAAACTTTGGGGTGGTACATGTGTTCATTATCGTGAGTGGAGTAGTGGTTTCCCTGGTGTATACATATTTAATACTTAGCGAGTCGCACACTTAAACGCATGCGGCTCATTGCATGGCAACTATACCACAATAAAGCTGATTTCAGTAGTAGATACGTCAGCTATCTATGCCAAAACAATGCTGTTACTTCAAAACCTTAGACATACAGCCATAAGCTTTGTGCGTGTGTCTACAAGGCATGCAGAATCTTAGTCCTTGGACCCAAGATCAAACCCCCATCCCCTGCAGTGGCAGCACAGTCTGAACCACTGGACGGCAAGAGGCGTCCCCAGAAAGGAGCTGTCATTGTTCGCACATCTGGGCGAGTAGGCCAGGAGGCTCTGCTCACACAGACGAGTGCACTCACCTCTCTGAGGATCAGACAGCTGTTGGTCCATCTAGACTCGCCTTGGCTGGGGTGATAAGGCCCCTGGTGCTCCAGCAGGCTGGCATAGACACATGCCTACGATAACGGCAGGGACACGAGAGGGTAGGTCCGGTTCCCAAGTCCGGTTCACATCTGTGCTTGCCTGTTACCTGACAATCCTGCTGTCCAAAGCAAGTCACGGTGCTGAGCCCAGATTCAAGGGGTGAGGAGACAGACTTCTCTTTAGTGCAAGGGACTGCACTGGCATATAACAAAGGGTGTGGATACCAAGGGGATGAAGGCCGAGGAGGCATCACCGCAACCTGCCAAGGCACTTTGGCCAGTCTACAAGGCCAGACAAAACAGACCTCTTGGATGGTCCCCTACAGTCTAAGACACAGAATCGGGTGGAGAAAGAGGACTCTCTTGCTTTCAGAACATTCTGCCTAAGCAGGCATGTGAGTGCTGATGGAGGGCACGAAGAACCACCCTATACTCTAATCTCTTCTAACTGAACATCTAAAATTTTCTTCTGTAAAATCTTGGCCTCGTCTCATAGTGTGTCTGAACCCTGGTTCCTAGGTGTCCACTGAATGGCTCTCAACACCCGAGCAAACTTCCGTGCCATACTTCGAATCTGCCACAGCTCCTTCTGAGTTAAGAAGCTTGCAACTACTACCTTATTGTCTCATTGGATTCTTAGCAGCTAGTTCCTGCATCTCTGGGTTCTTAGAAATGGTGCAGACATAGCTTTCAGGTCTACAGTCAGCCGTGGCCCCTTCTGAACCATCCCCAGCCATTGTCATCAGACCAGCGTTTCCCTACCAGAGATGTCCCTGCAGACATTATGACCAGTAGGAGATACGCCATAGCTGTGGATGAAGAAAATCAATAAATACAACGTGGGGTGTTAAGAGCTACCTTCAGCAGCAGTGAGTACGACCTTCTCCCCCAGCTCCCCAGGCATCCAGGGCCAAAACTGGCGTGGAAAGTCAGTTCGCACGGCCTCTAGTGACCTCTGAGGAGTGTCCTACGTTCTCACCAGGACACTGCACTGCATGCGAATGAAAGTGCAAGTGTTACGCAGTCGTGTCCAAATCTTTGTGACCCCGCGGACTGCAGCTCACCAGGCTCCTCTGTCCACGGGATTCTCCGGGCAAGAATACTGGAGTGGGTTGCCTTTCCCTTCTCCAGAGGATCTTCCCAACCCAGGGACCAAGCCCAGGTCTCCTGCACTGGCAGGCAGGTCATTCACTGCCTGAGCCACCAGGGAGGCTTGCGCTGAATGCAAGACAGGTGTCAAAACTCAGCCCAGTGGCTGATAAGCTCCAACCAGCCGTGGCGCTGGCCCTGAAGCAGAGGAAGCAGGGGTCAGAATCTGTGGAGACAGCCTCTCAGCCATCAGCCGTAACCCCGACCCAGACAGGCCCCATCCTCAGGAGCACATGGATACTAGCAGGATACACAGAGAGGCTTACACATGAGGTGTAAAGGTAGATGGGGCTTTGGACCATTTACATCAGTTGAGACTGTAGAAGGGATCTGCGAGACAGGAAAATCAATGAACAACATTTGTATACAGAGAAGAGCTCTTGTGCCACAATAAAAACATGTATTAGTGGAAAGAAAGGATAAGAATAAACCCTCCCCTTCCCCCATGGCTACAGATGGGAATGCCCTGCCTCTCCTAATAATGCTATTAACCATCAACTACATTTGCACAACACTCTATAATTTACTAAGACTGAGGCTCATGGCCAGTTATGCATGTTTTATGATCCCCATTTTCTGGAATAGAGATGCAGACAAAGGAGCTGCCATTTGCGTGAGGAACCGGATCCTGCTTTTCTGATCAAGCCTCCCATTCTCTTTGCCGCAGCCCAGCACATCCACCCACACTTCTGTCCAACCACACTCTGGGACCAGAGCTTTGAGATGCCTGGAAATATGCTCTGCTGTGTGCCTGGCCCAGGCCTGCACTGCAGGTCTAGAATCTCTGATCCCTGCTAAGGCTGATTAGAACAAACAGCTCAGGACGGCAACTCAGAAGAAAGCCCTGGCCTCTGGGAGAAGAAAATGCTGTGGCTGGACACAGCTCAGACAAGAGGGAAAGCAATGAGAGGCCAGGGGATGAGGTGAGGAGGCCAGGCTTGCCCACAGATGTTGAGTATAGCAAGACTCCGGGAAAGATGCTTCCCCAGAGACTGTGAGGGGAAGGGAGATGGAGGGCTGGGACGGGCTGTGTCGGGGCGGGCTTGTAAGGTGGTTCTGTTGGGCTGGGACCAGGGCAAGAGGACCCTACAGGATGGGTGACCAGGAGGGATGGAAGGAGTCTAAGGCTGCTCAGTGGGCCCAGCACCCCTACCACCTATAGCACAAAGAACGATGCAGCTCAGAATCAAGGCTGGTCTGGGGCAATTTCTCTATAGAGACGTTATAATGAAGCCTTGATCCAGGAGACGTGATGGCCTTTATCCCCCACCTTCATCCTCACACCGTCAGCTCCTCTGTCCCCAGCCCCAGCTCATGGCGAAACGCCCAGCGTCACTTTATGGGGTGAGTGGCTGATGTAGGTTGGCCCATTTATGCAGAGCCCTGCAGAACCACGGAAGAGGAGATGGAAGCACAGTCCAGGAACAGCTGCCGGGAGATGCCGTGCAGCCTGGGCAGGCAGCGGCCAGGCAGAAGCAGGGGCAAGGCCACAAGCAGACAGATGGGTACAGAGGAAAGGAAAGACTTCACATCCATCAGCATTGCCACAAAGTCAGTGGTCTGCCTTTCAGAACATGAGCCCCAAAACTAGGAGAATCAAGCAGGGGAACCCTTGGCCCCAGTGTCAAAGGGCCTTTCAGGCCTCCCATGAGAGTTCTCTATGGATCTCTTGGCCTGAGGGGTCATGCTCCCAACTCCAGCCCCCTGCCCTCCTCCTCCAACCAAAGGCCATTCCCTCTGTCCCTGGGCTTGCGAAACTAGCATGCTTATTGTTGGTTGAGAGCCCTTGGAAGGGTGACCTCACTTCCCTTGCTCCAAAATGGGCTACCTGGAGGCTGGGAGAGCTGAACAGGCCAGAGTCAGAGGGAGGAAGGAACTCGTGTGTCTGGACCACCTGACATCTCTCAGCACAAAACGCATTATTTTCCCCAATCTAAGCAACAACTCTGGGAGATAGAACTAATTCTACACATTCCACACATGGCGAACCCAGATCAGATGGGCTAAGTGAGGGGTGAGGACATGCGTACTAAATCTCTTCAGTCTTGTCTGACTCTTTGTGACCCTATGGATCTGGCCCACCAGGCTCCTCTGTCCACGGGATTCTCCAGGCAAGAATACTGGAGAGGGTTGCCACGCCCTCCTCCAGGGGATCTTCCCAACCCAGGGATCAAACCTGCATCTCTTATGTCTCCTGCATTGCCAGGCGGGTTCTTTATCGCAAGCACCACCTGGGAAGCCCCATGGTTTAACTGCCGCTGCTGCTAAGTCACTTCAGTCTTGTCTGACTCTGTGTGACCCCATAGACGGCGGCCCACCAGGCTCCCCTGTCCCTGGGATTCTCCAGGCAAGAACACTGGAGTGGGTTGCCATTTCCTTCTCCATGGTTTAACTACTAATCCACAATTACCCACTCAGAACCAGGATTCCAACCCAACTCTTTTTCCTATTGTTATTCTCATTTTTAAATTTTCTTTTTCTCTTTTGGCCTCACCATGCAGCATGGCAGACCTTAGTTCTCCAACCAGTTCTCAAACCCACACCCCCTGCACTCGACGTGCAGAATCTTACCCACTAGGGTCCAGGGAAGTCCCTGTTATTCTCATTTTTTAAGCTACAAACAAGCACTGCCTCTAGAGTGTTCCTGAAATGCCCCTTTGACTACTGGGCTCTGTTTAAAGACATCAAAATAGCTCTCCATGCGCCAAAGGGGTGCAAGTTAGGGAAAGGGGCTGAGTTCCCGAGAACCTCTCCTGCCATCTGCTGGTCATCCGCCAGGAGCAGTGCAAGTGTGCAAAGAGCGCAGAGGTGGAGGAAGGCCCCGCCTCACCCCAGAGGTGAACAACCGTGAGAATTGCCGTGGGCAGAGGGTCCCTTCCCACAGACCCCGTGTGGAGGTCCTCACCTGGGCTGGGCTGTATTCTTGTGCCAGAAATTAGTGATCTCACTGAGCACCTGTGATGTGCTTGGCATTAATTAACTCACTGAGTCCTCAGAGAGATCAGCAGAACTATTAACTGGCAAATGGAAACTAAAGCGCAGGATCTGACTTAGACGTCCATGACTGGCTGGCTGATGGGCTGGTTTTACTTACACTCTACGCCTCCAGCACCTCTGACATAAAATGAGGGTAACATAGTACTCTCACATAAAACTCTTGTGAGGACTAAATAAGTTGTGTGGTACGCCAAGTCGCTTCAGTCGTGTCCGACTCTTTGTGACCCGATGGACCGCAGCCCGCCAGGCTCCTCTGTCCATGGGATTCTCCAGGCAAGAATCCTGGAGTGGGTTGCCATTCTCTTCTCCAGGGGATCTTCCTGACCTAGAGGCACTTGAGAAGCCCCTTAAATAAGTTAATAAATGCAAATGCCGAAAACAGGACAGAAAACATAGTGAAAACTAAATACATGAATATTCGCTGCATCTCACACACACACTGCATCACACACACACACTGCATCTCACACACACACTGCGTCACACACACACTGCGTCACACGCACACACACTGCGTCACACGCACACACACTGCGTCACACGCACACACACTGCGTCACACACACACTGCGTCACACGCACACACACTGCGTCACACACACACACACTGCGTCACACACACACATACTGCGTCACACACACACACTGCATCTCACACACACACTGCGTCACACGCACACACACTGCGTCACACACACACACTGCGTCACACACACACACACACTGCGTCACACGCACACACACTGCGTCACACACACACACACTGCGTCACACACACACACACACTGCGTCACACGCACACACACTGCGTCACACACACACTGCGTCACACACACACACTGCGTCACACGCACACACACTGCGTCACACGCACACACACTGCGTCACACACACTGCGTCACACACACACACTGCGTCACACGCACACACACTGCGTCACACGCACACACTGCGTCACACACACACTGCGTCACTCACACACACACTGCGTCACACGCACACACTGCGTCACACACACACTGCGTCACACGCACACACACTGCGTCACACACACACACATACTGCATCACACACACACACACTGCGTCACACACACACACACTGCGTCACACGCACACACACTGCGTCACACACACACTGCGTCACACACACACACTGCGTCACACGCACACACACTGCGTCACACACACACTGCGTCACACACACACACTGCGTCACACGCACACACACTGCGTCACACACACACTGCGTCACACACACACTGCGTCACACGCACACACACTGCGTCACTCACACACACACTGCGTCACACGCACACACACACTGCGTCACACACACACACTGCGTCACACGCACACACACTGCGTCACACACACACTGCGTCACACACACACACTGCGTCACACACACACACTGCGTCACACGCACACACACTGCGTCACTCACACACACACTGCGTCACACACACACACTGCGTCACACACACACACTGCGTCACACACACACACACACACTGCGTCACACGCACACACACTGCGTCACACACACACACTGCGTCACACGCACACACACTGCGTCACTCACACACACACTGCGTCACACGCACACACTGCGTCACACACACACTGCGTCACACACACACTGCGTCACACACACACACTGCGTCACACGCACACACACTGCGTCACTCACACACACACTGCGTCACACACACACTGCGTCACACACACACACTGCGTCACACACACACACTGCGTCACACGCACACACACTGCGTCACTCACACACACACTGCGTCACACGCACACACACTGCGTCACACACACACTGCGTCACACGCACACACACTGCGACACACACACACTGCGTCACACACACACACTGCGTCACACACACACTGCGTCACACGCACACACACTGCGTCACTCACACACACACTGCGTCACACGCACACACACTGCGTCACACACACTGCGTCACACACACACTGCGTCACACACACACACTGCGTCACACACACACACACTGCGTCACACACACACACACTGCGTCACACACACACACATACTGCATCACACGCACACACACTGCGTCACACACACACTGCGTCACACACACACACTGCGTCACACGCACACACACTGCGTCACACGCACACACTGCGTCACACGCACACACACTGCGTCACACACACACACTGCGTCACACACACACACACTGCATCTCACACACACACTGCGTCACACGCACACACACTGCGTCACACACACACACTGCGTCACACACACACACACTGCGTCACACACACACACTGCATCTCACACACACACTGCGTCACACACACACACACTGCGTCACACACACACACACACTGCGCCACACACACACACACACTGCGTCACACACACACACTGCGTCACACACACACACACACACTGCGTCTCACACACACACTGCGTCACACACACACACACTGCGTCACACACACACACAGGTCCACAGTGGAAACCAGGAAGTGGCCCTAGGCCTGGAGCTGGAATTCTCAATTTTGTTTCGTAGGTCCTTTACTTTCTAGGTGTGTCCTTGGGAGAACTACACGGTCACTGAGCCTCACCTCCACCCCTGTAGAAGGGGGCGTATAGAACTCCCTGAGTCCTGGGGCTGCTGGGAGGAGCCAGAACAAGTGCAAGCATTGTATGCGATCCGCTGAGTGCTCTGCAGGTTGTGTTAGCGCTGCAGAGGGGCAGGAAGCGTCAGGGTATCCCCGACTCTTAACCTGGGACAAGCCAGAAGTCAGTTACAACTTGACGAGGACAGAGGTGTGGTGTCCTCCACCACCGTGACCCCCAAGCACAGGGCGCGCTAGAACCCAGTCCCTAGGGATACACTGGTATCCCCTTCCTAGACGGGAGAGCTCTGTCCCCTTCTCCCTGAAGGCCTTCTGCATCCCACCGCGAGGTGAGGGGTGGAAGGGCTAGGGGCTGAGAGACAGAAGCCTGCGTGTGAAAAGTCAGAATTTCTGCCGTGGATCAAGAGCTCAGGCCGCCCTAGCGTGGGAGCTTACCCAGGGCATCCCCCAGGGAGAGGAAGAGGCGCCACTGCCCGGGGAAGCAGGCCCAGTGCAGCAGAGACGGGCGCCACCCGCCGGCAGCCAGGAGCGGCAGCCCGGCCCTCGCTCTCTGCGGGGCAGGCGAGGTGACGCCACAGTCTGGCAAATGCCAGTGTGGGCCCTCAGAGCCTGCAGAGAGAAACGCGGGGTGCCTGGGCTGTAACACAGGACGCACGGCCGTAACCAGGCAGGGCCAGGAAGAGGTCTGATCCGGGGTCACTGCGGCGGGAAGAACGTCTCCACACAACCTGCGCGCTGTCTGCGGCGAGCTTCCTTCTTGGGGCAGATGGGCTGGAGCCACGGCTGGCTGAGTGAAGCCGCGAGAGTGAGGAGACAGCCAGGACCCAGCAAGTCCACAGAGCTGGCTCTGAGATGGATTCATCGTGGACACATGGAAGCTCAAGTATTTGAGCACAAACACCGACTGCCAAGAAAGGATAGGAGGCGAGACAAGGCCGAGCCGCATCTTGTGTCTGAGCAAAACTCCAGGGGCTTCATCAGCACTGGGTCCAACACAGTGAGCCAAGAGTGTTCGATGCAGCCGCCGAGCCAGCAAGCGAAAACGAGGCCGTGAAAACAGCAAGAACAGCGATCCGGGCAAGGGAACGGGGTGGGGGCAGGCCCACAGCCGGGCACCGGGGCCCAGACTCACAGCACCCGTGCGCCTACAGGGTGGTGAAGGCCCCGGACGCCACTCCGCATGGAGGGCAGCTGAGGAGCCCGGGGCTCGCGGCCTGTCTGTGGGCTGTTTCAGGGGGCACTCGGGGTGGCGGCGTGGCCAGTGTGGAAGAGGACGGGCATCTCCTCTGGGGAGGCTGAATTAAAAGGCCTCTGGGCTTGTGCATAAATCCCCTCCTGTTCCCAGAGACCAACCCAGAAGTTTCCTTGCCCTCCTTCCCAGCCACAGCTCCCTGTGCCACACGGAGAAGAGACCCCCTGGCTCCCAGTGCCCGGGGGATGGCTGACTTCATGGCCAAGGAGCCTCCACAAGGCA
This sequence comes from Ovis aries, assembly GCF_016772045.2. Lineage (NCBI taxonomy): Eukaryota > Metazoa > Chordata > Mammalia > Artiodactyla > Bovidae > Ovis > Ovis aries. The sequence goes on along the minus strand of NC_056078.1, from coordinate 43,517,054 downwards.
GCGCCATGGCTGGAGGCCCTGGGCCCACACTTCCCTCCTCTTCCTCCTCCCTTAGTGCTGATCGGCGTGGGCACTGAGACCTTCCTCCGGGGACAGTTCAAAAGCCTGGCTTTCTACCTGCTGTGAGTGTGTGCACGGGCCCCTTCCTGCCAGTATGTTCTCGTCCAGCTCACCCCAGTCCTGCAGAGACTCACCTGCAGCACGTCCCACACCCCACACGAGCTCCATTCTGTACCAAAGGCGAAAGGAGTAGCGGGGGCTTCTGGAATATCCTCTTGTTTGGAAAAGACTTTAGACAGATCATCCAATAAACCAACCAATCAGCATTCCATCCATCCATACATCCACCCACCCTTCCACCTACCCATCCATCTAGTCACCCACCCACTCCTCCACATACCCATCCATCCATCCACCCACCCACTCCTCCACCTACCCATCCATACATCCATCTATCCATCTCATCAATCATTTCTTTATTCAGCAAACATTAAGCTCTTTTTTTAGAGAGATGGGAATCAGTTGAAAGGACTCTCTATTTGAGCTCCTCTACATGCCAAGCATAAAGTTAAATGTTAAATGTTGTACTTCATCAGAGTTTCAGGAGAAGTGCACATTATATAGTCTGTTTTGCAAATTAAAAGAACTCAGAGGGGTTAGCAGCTCAGCCCACATCACCAAGCCCAAGACCAGCAGGGCCCAGAGTCATCCACCTGGGTCCCTTGAGTCTCTCAACCTCTGTCTTTCTCTTCTGCCAGTTGCCTCTGCAAATGCCCCCTAGAGGGAAAAAAAAAACCTGTGCAGGGGTGAGGAGAGCCTGGGGTCCCTTCCCTGCCGGTTCTGACAACCCAGCTTCTCAGCAGGCCGTCTTGAGGGACCACCAATCTGCCTGCAGCACACCAGGCTGCGTCCTCCGTGCCCACCTGCTCCCACCCACACCTGCCCGCATCACTGTGCCCTGGTCTGTGTCCTAAGGAGCCCTCCCCAGCGCTGCTCCGCAGGGCAGCCTCCTCGATTTGCTGTTAATACATGGATCACACCCATCAGCTCCCAATCCCATTCTACCCTTCCGGCGCATCTCCACTCCACCGCTTCAGCCACTTAAAACTAGGTCCTTCTGACAATCTTCAATGGATCCCACAGCCTCCAGCCTACACTCCATTGTCATCCTCTGGCCTCTGCCTTCTTTCTTATCCCTCAGTTTATACCCCAGGAACTTCTGACTCTCTCAAACGCACCCATGTCACTGCCCCTCCAAGCCATTACTCCATTCTGTAGAGCACAAGAGAGCCTTCCCAGTCACTCCAGCATTCCCAGAGCCTGGCATTTTTCCCCTTATGCCTCCTGAGCCCAGGAGCCCCTGCCAGACAGAGTGGCTTTCCCTGGCTCCGAAGGCCCTCCCTGTCTCATGGAGCCTGTCCCTGGCCACTGCGCGCTGTCCTGGAGCCCAGAAGCAGGGCAGGCCTTCCTCCTGTCCACATGGCTGCCTCGCTCACCCACAGTCCTGGTGGCCCTGGGTGGATGGATATGCCTGCCAGTGTCCCAGCAGCAGTGTGGGGCCAAGGTAGTCGCGCCTGCCTTGGGCCTCACCGCCCTCTGGGCCCCAGCCTCCACCCCATGCCCACTGCTGAGGACCAGCCCAGCCCAGCCCAGCACAGGGCCTGGCATCCAGGCAGCTCCTGGCGGCTGTTGGCTGGATGGCAGGATCCGGTCAAGAACGTCCCAGTCCGTTGTTCAGCTATGCAGAGAAGCCCAGGAGGCCAGGGCGCTGTGAGAAAACTCCCAGGGAGCGTGAAGGGTGTGTCTGGCCTCCCTCACCTGTCTCCACACAGGTTTACAGGAGCCGCCGTCTCCGTGAGCGAAGGGGCCTACTTTGTGGCTCAGCTGCTGTCCGTCTGCTTCCAGTAAGTAGCCTCTGGAGCTCCCCCAACACCCCCAGACCCAAACACCCCAGACGCCTCCGCCCATGAGCACACGGCTGCGAAGTGTTCCGCTCCGGGAGCAGCGGTGCCTGGGTTCCCTCCCGACCCTGCAGTGAGCCCCGGCCCAGACTTAGGCTCAGGCTCATGGGGCTCAGTGGCCCCCTTCACCCTTCCCCCACCCAGGGAGTGGACTGACACCCATCAGGGCCTGACACCAACCAGACTCCACTTGCAGAGTCGTCCTCGTCCTCCGGAAACACCCAGTCACCGTACCCGCCATCTGAGTCAGCCACCAGGGGGCAGACCCCACAGAAGGCCAGCTTGGCGCATGCGGAGCTGGGATTGAGCACCGACTCTGCCTCCTGCCAGGACGCAGGGGCGGGTCCGGGCCTTGGCCTCCAGGCCCGTCTGTGGGGCAGGGCTGCAGACCCGGCAGGGTCTTGGGAGGCCGCGTGGCCACAGAGGGCTGTGCCTCTGCCCACTCGGGCTCAGCTCACAGAAGCTGTCGTTGGTGTGGCCGAGGTGTAGTGCTGGACCGCATCCCCAGAACCTACGCAGTTGTGTCCCTAGGCAGTCAGCGTGAAGAGTCAGACTTCAGATCCAGCTGTCCTGGCATCTCGCAAGGCCGCTGGCTGCCTCCCAGGGGCATTAGCTCTGAGGCAGAAGTCTTCCCCCATCTCTGAGGAACACCACTGCTAAGGGACCCTTGCAGCCTCTCAGGGCAGGAGAGGGTGCTGCCCGCACCCTAAAGGGGCATTCTGCCCTCTCTGGACTTCCTCCATTCCCACCCTGGGTTTGTAACAAATAATGACCACCAGGGGGCGCCAATGGACCGTGGCAGGAGGCTCTGGTCCCACATAACCCAGCCTTCCCATTCCTGCAAAGCAAGCCTGGGCTGTGTGCAAAGTCCGGCTTCAGGCCACTTCAGAGGGTGAAGGAGGAGGAACCAAACACAAAGACGAACTTCCTTTGCAACTTGGAGGAAGCATCCTCAAGGAAACCTGCGCAGCATCAGACCTCTACCAGGCCCGTGTGTGGTCCTTGCATGCCAGTTAACAGAGAAGCCCCTTTGAGCAGAGTGCAGCTGGATTCCAGCCCGGTTGCCCATGTGTCCAGTACAAAGCACAGCCCTCCAACTGTCGCAGCCGAGGGTCCGCTGTGCTGCACACCTTCCCCACCACACCAGGGGCTTCCCGAGGTGCCCCTGAGGCGCCTGCTCCTTCCCACCACCTGTGCAGCCTCCTGAGAGCATTTATCTTCCTCCCGCTAGACCAGACAGCTGTGGCTGCACGGCCTTTCAGAAAAACTGTTGGAGACCCTCTGGAGAGGCTCAGGCAAGGCCCCCTAACTGTGAAACCCACAGTGAGGAGTTCAGCTCCTCGGAGGAGTTCAACCAGGGGCCGCTGCAGAGAACACTGCTGTAATGGAACCCAATCCCAGACTCTGAGGGCTTTTTACATTGCGGGGACTTCTCCGGGCACCTCCCTACTTCCTGCCAATTCTGGACTTCCTCCCCGCAGGTGTCAGCCAGGGTCCCTGGCCTACAGAGCAAGAGAGAAGGCCCGCTGGCTGGGCTGCTTCCAGAGGTTCCTGGCCTACACGCTGCTCTCGGGGGCCTGCTTCCTCCACCCCGTCCTGGTCTGGCACGTGACCATCCCAGGTAGGAGCTCCAGGAGGTAGTGGAGGCAGGCAGACTCCGGCCAGGGGAGGGCTCTGAGCAGGAGGCTCTGAACCCCCTCTCACGGGCCTCCAGTGATGCTGCCCCTAGGGCCCCACTGGCCCCTTTCCTGGTGTAGATCGTCGGGATGAGGAACTGATCAAGAGACAAGAACGTCCCAGGAAACGCATTTTTCCTGTAAATGTCCAGAGGTTACACCCACAAAAGCAAACTGACCTTTTCTCCAATTCTTGTGTGCGATCTGAGCTTTCAGAGGGAGCGAGATGATCGCTTCTCCATCCAGACCCTTGCGTCTCCTTAGCCCCTACGCACTCAGGTCCAAACTCCTCAGTCTGGTTTGAAGGCACACTAAATGGGACCCCCAAAGGCCCTCAAACCCCTCCGCTTATCCCCCTCTACTCACCCTGCTAGCCAGCCCAGTTTTCTGACCTCAGAAGCCAGAAACGGATGCTTCTGCCTTCTGGGTTTCAGTGATGACTTTTTCTGCTGGGACGCTTCTCTCCCCTCCCTAGCTGTGAAAACTGCACCCCTCCTCAATACCCATCTAAAATGCCAGGAAGCTGACTGCCTTTGGAAACGAGGTTCAAAGGCAGAGCCGCGTCTCAGGGCCACTCCAGGCAGCCTTCAGTAGAGTCAGACTCAGCACTGCCAAGGTCAGACTGAGCCACAGCCTCCTACCTTTAGAGAGTGTGAGACTCACAGGAGGCTCCGGCCCTGGCAGGCAGGAGAGCCACCTTCACGCCTTCCTCTGGACAAGGACGGGCTCCCAGCAGGAGACAGAGGGGCCTCCACCTGGAGGCTGCGCGAGGGGCCAGGAGGGGCGGGAACACTGTGCCGGCTTGCACCCGAAGGGCTTTGCACCTTCCCGTGTGTTTGCTGGAGGCAGGTGGTGGTAAAGGAGGCTGTCCCCACTCCTGGGAATAGAAGGAAGCTCTGATCCAACCTGGAGTCCAGGGTTGCTGAAGGCGCTGCGGGTCCAGACACAGCAAGCCACCCCTGAGAGGGAGGCTGAGCACAGTGCAGGGAGGACAGGCAGGAACAGGACAAGGATCAGCTTCCTACACGAAGGGGGCCTCAGGCACAGGGCCTCCTGGCGAATGGTCGCCGTGAAGACCCCAGCACAGACGGGCCCGCTGACATCCCCTGCTGGCCAGGCAGCCGCCTGCCGCAGGGTCTGATATGGGTGTGTGAGGACAAGTTAGGTGTGTGGGCTGGAGCACTGGGGGCCTAAGGGTGGCTGCGCAGGCTGCCTGCGCGGGGACGGTGGGCATCTGGCTCTTCTCGAGGATGCGCCCAGCATCCTGACCTCCCAGATCTCTCCCAGGCTCTATGCTCATCATCACCGGTCTGGCCTACTTCCTGCTGAGCAAGCGGAAAAAGATCAAGGCTGCAGCAGAGGTGCCGGCCCCCCCGGAGCAGTACACAGACCCCTCCAGCAGCGTGGTGAGCACCACCGGCTCTGGGGACACCGAGCAGACCTACACCTTCCACGGAGCCCTCAGGGAGGGCCCTGGCTCCCTCTTCATCCACGTGAAGAGCATCCTGAAGGGGGCGAGGAAGCCCAGCGCCCTCCGGCGCCTGGACACCCCGACGGAGCTGCCTCTGGAGCCAGCTGGCTCGCTGGCCAAGAGGCAGCAGGGGCAGCTTGAGGACAGCGTGGTGAGAGCCAGCCCGGCCCTGGCTGAAGGCCCGGACGGTGGGGACAGCGAGCCGGAGGAGACCACCTCTGACACCGCCCCCATCATCCCGCCCCCGGAGGCCCCACTCTTCCTCTCTGCCCTCGCGAGCCCCGGCCTCTTCTGAGCTGCTCTTTCCGGGCTGGGGGATGCTCAGCAAGGAGTCTGCGTGGGTAGATGGTCCTGCCAGGAATTTCCTGGTGTCCAGGGCCCCTCAGGGGAGCTCAGAGTCTTCAAGGGCCAGCCCTTCAGGGATTTCCAGACATCCCCGTGGTGGCTGGGCCTCTGGGGCCACTGGGCAGCAAGACAGGTCCTGTGGAGACCACGAGGGTGCACAGATGACGCTCACGCTGCCTCGAGCCCTCACAGGTTCCTCCCTCCTGGACCCAGACCATAGAAGTCCTGGTGCTTCCCTGAAGGAGAGCATCACTCCCACTCACACAAGGCATCAGCCCAGAGGTCCCAGGGCTGCTTCGGCCCCTGACACCGGATCCTCACTCTGCACCGGCACGGCCCGTCTCCCCTCTGATGGCACATCTCACCTCTGCAGGCCCAGCAGTGCTCTGGCAACTTATGCATCTCAAAGGCAGGTGTTGACGACCGCCATGGTCTCGAACTCCAACTGAGAGTGTTCAGGATGGGAAGCGGGGAAGGAAGGCAAGGTGGCAAACCCCCAGGGCGGGAGCAGCGCTGAGCGGCAGGCCGCATTCTCTGCGTGCTCCGTGCTGGCGCCCGGCAGCAGAAGTCACAGAGCCGCTCAGGAGACAATGCAGCTCTGTGCTCACTGCAGGGGGAGCTGGGCTGGGAGACCGATGCTCATTCCAAAAGCATCGCTGAGGGCTCCCCGTATCCCCACCCCATGGGTTCTCAAGATTCCAGGCAGATGATGTAAACTAAGAGAGACTGTGAGCCGACAATCTTCAGCCATGAATGCCAGCAGACAGGACGAGGCGCCCGCCGTGTGCAGGGGCCACCCGGGCAGTGCCTTGCAGACTCACACAGCATGGAGACTGGCTCTGGCCTGCTGGGTGACTTAGGCAGCAGGAGAGGTGAGAAATGTATGTTTGTTCAAAATGGGAGAGAAGGAAGGAAGAGCAGGGGAAAGAGGGAAGAGAGGAGAGTGGGCAGGCGACAGCCCAGCTCTGCACCGCAGGGCCACAGAAGTGACAGTTAACCCAGAATGAGCAAATAAAGTTGAATCAAACATTCAGTGAAGGAAACTGCAATACATATTTCTGAAAAGTGTGCTGTGGTCCTTCAGGTGGTTGCAAGGCAGAACAGACACATTATTCTTCATCAGCAATCTTAATTAACCAGCAATTATATTATAAAGCTTCCCCATTCGAGTGTGTGAGCAAACACTAGGGTTCTGCAGAATAAACCTTAGAGCACATGCTTTGAGGTTTAGGCAAGAAACATGGGCTTATTCTTGCACACTTTTCCACATTCCCTACAAGTTATTTCACAAATGTACGGAAATAGCCAAGCAGGAGCTGGCATCAGTGTGGGGCCTAAACGCAGCAAGTGTCCCAAACAAGTAGACTCCTTCCTGGGATGCGAGGGGGAATAGTTCTTCTGTAAAACCAAGCGAGCAAGGATGCTCTCATGAGCCCTCAAAGGTGGAGGCTCCAGAGTTGTTTCTTTAGCCGCCGCCAGGGAGGAACTTCAGGAGTCACTGTCCGGGGAGAGTGAGTAATATGGATCGTGGGTATGTGTAGGCAGGGATTGTGCTGGATTCGTAATGGGCCAGGGGACTCAGGCTGGCCTGCTGAGCACCCAGGGAGCCCAAGTGGGAAGGAGTTAAGGGCCCCACCTGTCATGGGGGGCAGGGGCGGAGGTGATGGGCAGAGACACCCTCACTGCACAGGCCTCTAGGGAACACGACGCTCCTGCCCCGTTCTCAGCCCAAGTCAGCTGAGCTAGATCGGTGACCCGGTCTCAGTAAGCAGCTGGGAAGCACAATCTCAGAGCCTTCAGACCCCGCTAGTAAACAGCTCAGTTTATTAAGAGTTTCATAAACGTCTGCTACGGCATCGTCTGTGAGGTGGGCACTGGGAGTTCCGGGTGATATTCTGGAACCTCTAGGTTTCCTGGTGGGCTTCCCTGGTGACTCAGACAGTGTGCAGATTTGATTTCTGGGTCAGGAAGATCCCCTGGAGAGGGGAATGGCAACCCACTCCAGTGTTCTTGCCGGGAGAATTTCACGAACAGAGGAGCCTAGCAAGCTACAGTCCATGGGGTTGCAAAAGTCAGACATGACTGGGCAATAAACAGTAGCAGGCTAAGGCTTCCTGGTACCTGCTATCAGTACAGGGAATCTGCTGGGTATGGAGCATTAGAGGCTTAGGTGATTATGAACTTACCTAGGTTAACAAGGTAAAGCTCTTCAACACTCTTCTTGCTGACCCCACCTCACCCTCCAAAACAGGCTTGGATGAGGTCTTTCAATAGACCAGAGCCCTCATCTCTGTCAACGGACCAGGCAAGAAAGTAGCGCCTTCCTCAAAAGCAGGCAATCGCCACATCTCCATTTGATTCTCAGTCCAAAGCACGAAACCGCACCCTTGTCTACTGCTGTCCTTATGAAGATGTCCTGACGTCCATCCCACGGAGAGACAAGGACTAGCAGGGCTGGCCTTGGGGTGGCCTGCCCCACCTTCCCAGCAGAAGGCAGAGCAGACGTGGTGTAGGTGGAGAAGAGAGGTGCTGGAAGTGGCGTACTGGGCAGAGGTGCGGGCGAGGGGCGGCTCTTAAATCTGCCCTCAACACGGTGGCTGACCTCCGCCAAGCTCTTCACCTCTCTGGTTCCAGGCTCCCCTATTAAGTAGGAATAACAGCACTTCTCTCAGAATAGGTGCAGAGTCTTCCAAGAAAGATGGGGAAAGTGCTTTTTCAGATTACATATCACCCAAGTCGGTGTGAGTGCTTGTTGCTGTGGGTCCTCACAGTGAGAGAACATCAACAAGGCTTGTCTCCAGGGCAAGGCCGATGCAGGTCGCAACTCCAGAGTCCAGGGTTTGAGCCTGGAGAGGGTGCAGACACCACACTCCAGCTTCAGCAGAGAGTCAAAGCAGACCCCCAGTAATGAGGAGCCATGCTCTGCAGTCAGTGGGGGAGGGTGGACCTAGTATTCTAGTCTCTCTCCCATCAGTACTAAAGGATTATTTTTTAATTTTTAAAATATCTTTATTGAGATATAGTTCAAGTACCGTACAGTTCACCAAAGTGTATAACTGAATGTTCTTTGTTATATTCATAATTGGGTTTACTACAACCTAAGATAATACATTTTCATCACCCTACAAAATGTCTGTTACTCGTTAGCAATTATTCCCCACCCTCCTCCACTCCTCCCCTAAGCAACCACAGGCTACTTCCTGTCTTCCTAGGCTTTCCTGCTCCGGACATTCCGTGCAAACTGGATCCTACGACGTGGTCTCGTGAGACTCGCTCCATTCACTCAGCATAGTGTTCTCGCGCTCCGTCCGCGCCGTAACGCACGTCTCACTCTATCCCTTCCTTGGCTGAATGCTCTTATTCGGAGGCACAGCTTGCGCTCATCTCTTGATGGGCTTTTGAGTTGTTTCCATTTGGTGCCTATCATGAATAATGCTGCTGTGATCATCCCCATGTACAAGTTTTAGGGTGAGCATGTATTTTCATTTCCCTGATATATACCTGGCTGTGGAATTGCTTGGTTAAGTGGTAAATCAATGTTTAACATCTTGAGAAACTGCCAAACTGTCTTGCAAAGGGGCTGCATCATTTTACCCTACCATCAACAATGTATGAGGGTTCTGATTTCTCCATACTCTCACCAACATTTGTTATTGTCTGATTTATTATAGTCATTCATTCAAGTCGCTTCAGTCGTGTCCGACTCTTAGCGACCCCATGGACGGCAGCCCACCAGGCTCCCCCGTCCCTGGGACTCTCCAGGCAAGAACACTGGAGTGGGTTGCCATTTCCTTCTCCAAGGCATGAAAGTGAAAAGTGAAAAGTGAAAGTGAAGTCGCTCAGTCGTGTCCGACTCTTAGCGACCCCATGGACTGTAGCCCACCAGGCTCCTCCGTCCATGGGAGTTTCCAGGCAAGAGTACTGGAGTGGGGTGCCATTGCCTTCTCCGTTGACATGCATTTACTTAATGGCTAATGGGTTGGGGCAACTTTCCACATAATTATTGGCCATTTCTATACCTTCTTTGAGAAACACCCATCCAAATGGTTTGCCCTTTTTTTAATTGGACTGTTTGTCTTTTTATTTTGAATTGTAAGAAAAGAGCTTTTAATATATTATGGACACGAGACTTTTTTTTTGATACTAGACTTTTATCAGGTATGAAATGTCAAATATTTTCTCCTACTCTGTGGATTGCCTTTTCTCTTTCTTGAAGTGTCTTTTGAAGCCTTTTCTCCTTCTCGCCTGATTTTCCTAGCTACCACCACCAGTACAGCATTGGCTAGAGTAAGAGCAGACATCTATATCTTGTTTCTGAGTCATAGAGAAAACAATCTTTCACCATCAAGTATGATGTTAACTCAGTTTTTTGTAGATGTCTTTACAAGGTTGAAGACGTTTCTTTCTATTTCCAAGTTGTTGAGTAATTTTATCATGAAAGGTTAGTGGACTTATCAAATGCTTGAGGGAAAACTGTAATGTAAAGAAGAATTGGAGGGAGAGGGCTCCTCTGTGTTATCAGCCATCCTTGTACCTGGAGTAATTTCCAAGAGAGAGAGCTGAGAGGGAGTAAGCCAATGGGTCATGGTTCAAATGCCACACACCCACTCTGTTCTCACCAGGATTTAATAGATTTTCTTGAATGAACATTTCTCCATTTGCTATATGCCTTTAGGACAATTTCCAGAGATCTTAAATAATTGATACTTTTAACTTCCCCCAGTTAAATAGTTGGTTTGTAGGGAGAGTGTCCCCCGAGTTCCTTATGTTGCCAGTCCCTGAGTCTTGTTCCTAATTGCTTGTGGCGCAGCCATGGAGGCGCGGCGCGTGTGGCACAACCATGAAGACACGGCGTGTGTGGGTGCGGCTGTGAAGACACCGCGTGTGTGGGTGCAGCCGTGGAGGCGCGGCGCGTGTGGGTGAGGACGCTGGCCATCGGGTGCACGGAGTGTAGTCTGGAGCCCTACCTCCGCTTCTCGCCTGCCCTGTGGACAGAGCTCATGGAATCCCTCTGAACCTCCATTTCCCCATTTGGAAAAGGGAAATGATAAGAGTACCTACCTCTAAGAACTGCTTGAGAGTTAAATATAAGGATTTAAATGAGGTCAGGCCCCTGGCTGCTGGCAGGGACTTACCAAACATCAGCCCCCAGCCTCTGAATGCTCCTCTTTCGGAACATGAGTGCCTATGACCATTCTGGAATCTTTTGCTGGCTCCCTGGTCAGCTTTGCTGAAATGTAGCGACTTCACTTTCACTTTTCACTTTCATGCACTGGAGAAGGACATGGCAACCCACTCCAGCGTTCTTGCCTGGAGAATCCCAGGGACGGCGGAGCCTGGTGGGCTGCAGTCTATGGGGTCGCACAGAGTCGGACACGACTGAAGCGACTTAGCAGCAGCAGCAGCAGCAGCTCTTTATGCAGGCGTCTCAAAGCCCCACCTACCCCTTTCAGCTCAGCGTGGAGTCCAAACCTTGCCAATGACATATATGTTCCAGGAACAGACTTGAACCTCTTTTTCTGGAGTTTTACCCCTCCACACCTTACTGTTCTCTCAAAGGAAATGTACTATTTTGTGTGTCCAAATGGGAGAACATCTTGCGCTATCCACCACCTGCACGGAATGTCAGCCTCTCTCTGCAAACTGGTCGTCATCCAGCCTGCATCTTCCCCTCAAAGCCCTGGGGTCAGCTGGAGATTTGAGCTGCTGCCCTGGCAATGGAGACACAGCTGTTTGGCCACTTGGAGAGGGGAGGAAAAACTAACATTCTTGGAAGACAAAGAAGTAGTGTCCCCATTGGCTGGATGAGGGCTGCTCCCATGGGATTTGTCTGGCTGGTTATTCTCTCATTGTCTGGAGAAGAAGAAAGAATTGATTAGCAAAGACCTTTGCACAAGAGGGAAGCGGATTTCTGAGAAGCCGAGTTTCATTTAAGGGGAACATTATGCTGTGAGTTTCATATTATGACAAAAGTGAAAACAGCCTTTATAAAAGGAAGCTTCCAGGAAGCCAAGAGTATTGTCCCACTGGGCTCTGCTGAGAAATCAGGTCATCTGTAAAGTTTCTCCCATCTCCAAGCCTCAGCAATGCCCAGCTGGGCACGTTAAAAGGGAGTACGTGCCCAGACGTCAAAGCAGGTCCAAGGAAAATCCAATACTGAGTCTAAAGATAGGCTGTGTGGTTGTTTGTCTGTTTTTAAAAGCTAGATCTCCTGGGAAACTCGCGGAGCCTCTGAAGATGGAGAATGGAGGCCTGGGGCAGTGGGAGCGTCAGAACTGCGGACGAGCTCTGACGTGTGCTGAGGCGGGTGCAAGAGCCCATCCGGTGAAATGTTTGCCAACTGACGGACCCTGAGAGCCTTTGTGAGTCTCCATTCAAAGTCCCCTTTAAAGAGCAGAGGACAAGTAAAGTAAACAGGCAATGCCTGTGATGATTCATTTGTCCCTAAACAACTGCCTCTGACTGAGGCTGCGTGCCGTCCAGAGTGGGGCTGAGGCTGCCACAAGCCCACAATCACTTCAGTTTCCAGGAGACCCAGTGAGATGGTAACAGGTCCCAAATCTCGGTTTCTCCTTCTCAATGTGAACTACATCTTTCTTTTTGGCCAGCAACACCAGTATAAACTTAGAGACCAGGTTGCTAGGGACAAGAGGCCATATAAGGAACAAATATCCATTAAGCTCCTCCTAGTGGGCCATGCACCATGCGAAGTGCTGGGCTAAAGGGATGAGTCCGGCTTACTGTCTCATCCCATAGAAGGATGTGTGGCTGACATGAGGCAGATATAAGCATTATAATGAAACTGCAGACAATATTCCATGAGAGATGAATTCACAGGGAGACCTAGGAAGGAAGAGTCATGTTGAGCTTCAAAAGCACTAGCATATTACCAGGTACATCATTGTCTCTTCTGGGACAAGAGAAGCATGGCAAAGTCCATCAGAATCGGAAGCCAGAAGATATGTTCTCCGCACACAGCAAAGAAGGTTTTTGTGCAGTAGAAAGAGCTCAGGGCAAAGAGCCCTGTCAACAACAAGACAACAACAATGGGTAGAAATGAGACCTGAGTGTGTGCAGGGCGTTCAGTGTTCTGCAAGTCTGTCTTCTCTAATTCTTGAAGCCTGTGAGGCGGGGTCTTTACAATTACACATTGCAAATGGGAAATCAAAGCACGGAGAATTTAGCAACTTGCACACTGGCTCAGGAGGTGCTGAGGACAGGGAAGCCTGGTGGGCTCCAGTCCACAGGGTCGCAAAGAGTCGGGCACAACTGCGCGACTGAACAGAAACACCGGCTCACAGCTAAAGAGCAGCAGAGCCTGTATTCATCGCAGGCTCCAGAGCTGAGATTCTTCAAGCCATCAGAACGAAGTCTTAGACTGGCCACAGACCTCATCAGTCCATGACCCTGACCTTGCCCCATCCTCTGGACCTGTCTCCCCTGTGTTTTGAATGAGAACGGTGTTATCCAGAAAACCCTAAGGTCCTTTCCATCTAAGTCCTCTGAGACTCATTTTTCTGAGGGGTGGATTGAGAGGAGGAAAGGAACAGGGAGGGATAAGGAAAGTTTAGGGAGTTTGGGTGGGAAGAGGCAGAAGACCAACCCCCCACGGAGGCTTTGACTGTGTTTACAGCATTTTCCACCTGTGTTTGCATGGCCGGGAGCAGTTTCTATTCTGAGCACTAAACCCTCCCACCTCAACGCACAGCCTGAGCAAGGCATGACTCCTGCTCAAGGCGCAACCAGTGTTGAGTTGCTCACCCTGCCAGAGGCCTGGCACCGTTGAGATTTTCCCTGGTGGCTGATTGGCCCTAGCAGAGCCTGGGAGCTGTGCCAAGCCCTCCCACATGGCCTGCCTCCAAGCTCAGAACAGAACTGCGGCCTCAGCAGGGTCTTCCCTGCCCCATGCAGTAGGTAAGTAAGCAGTAGCTAAGTAAACAGCTCTCTGACACTTACAGAGATGCATCTATCCCCAGGCTACGCTCTGGTTTCCTTCCAGAGGCCCAGGTCTCTTTCTGCTCCTGCTTGCTGTGTTCCCTAAGAATGCTCAAACTACTGCACAATTGCACTCATCTCACACGCTAGCAAAGTAATGCTCAAAATTCTCTAAGCCAGGCTTCAACAGTATGTGAACCATGAACTTCCAGATGTTCAAGCTGGATTTAAAAAAGGGAGAGGAACCAGAGATCAAATTGCCAACATCCACTGGATCATCCAAAAAGCAAGAGAGTTCCAGAAAAACATCTACTTCTGCTTTATTGACTATGCCAAAGCCTTTGTGTGGATCACAACAAACTGTGGAAAATTCTTAGAGATGGGAATAACAGACCACCTGACCTGCCTCCTGAGAAATATGCATGCAGATCAGGAAGCAACAGTTAGAACTGGACATGGAACAACAGACTGGTTCCAAACTGGGAAAGGAGAACGTCAAGGCTGTACATTGTCACCCTGTTTATTTAACTTCTATGCAGAGTACTTTCGGAGAAGGCAATGGCAACCCACTCTAGTACTCTTGCCTGGGAAATCCCATGGACGGAGGAGCCTGGTAGGCTATAGTCCATGGGGTCACAAAGAGTCAGACATGACTGAGGGACTTCACTTTCACTTTTTACTTTCATGCATTGGAGAAGGAAATGGCAACCCACTCCAGTATTCTTGCCTGGAAAATCCCAGGGACGGGAGCCTGGTGGGCTGCGAGCCTGGTGGGCTGCTGTCTATGGAGTCACACAGAGTCAGACATGACTGACGTGACTTAGCAGCAGCAGAGTACATCATGAGAAATGCTGGGCTGGATGAAGCACAAGCTGGAATCAAGATTTCCAGGAGAAATATCAATAACCTCAGATATGCAGATGACACCACCCTTATGGTAGAAAGTGAAGAACTAAAGAGCCTCTTGATGAAAGTGAAAGAGGAGAGTGAAAAAGTTGGCTTAAAACTCAACATTCAGAAAACGAAGATCATGGCATCTGGTCCCATCACTTCATGGCAAATAGATGGGGAAACAATGGAAACAGTGAGAAACTTTATTTTCTTGGGCTCCAAAATCACTGTAGATGGTGACTGCAGCCATGAAATTAAAAGACGCTTGCTCATTGGAAGGAAAGTTATGACCAACCTAGACAGCATATTAAAAAGCAGAGGCATTACTTTGCCAACAATGTTCCATCTAGTCAAAGCTATTTTTTCCAGTAGTCATGTATAGATGTGAGAGTTGGACTATAAAGAAAGCTGAGCACCAAAGAATTGATGCTTTGAACCATAGTGTTGGAGAAGACTCTTGAGAGTCCCTTGGACTGCAAGGAGATCCAATCAGTCCATCCTAAAGGAAATCAGTCCTAAATATTCATTGGAAGGACTGATGCTGAAGCTGAAGCTCCAATACGTTGGCCACCTGATGTGAAGAACTGACTCATTTAAGACCCTGATGCTGGGAAAGATTGAAGGCGGGAGGAGAAGGGGACAACAGATAATGGGATGGTTGGATGGCATCACCGACTCAACGGACATGAGTTTGAGTGAGCTCCAGGAGTTGGTGATGGACAGGGAGGCCTGGCATGCTGCAGTCCATGGGGTCGAAAAGAGTCAGACACGACTAAGTGACTGAACTGAGCTTGCTGTGTTCCAGTCTCTAGGGTTTATAAAAATGGTTAGCAGAGAGGCCAGCCAGCACCGCCTCCCAAAGACCTCTTGCTCCCTTGAGCCCTGAGCCCATGGCCAAAGACCCCCAGTTGCTGGTGGTGGTCTTTCAGGCCTCAGGACCCCATGGCCACTCTTGCCATTTCCCAGGTTTGGGCAGCTCCCTGCGCTCGCAGCCAGGCCACTTTTCTCTAGCCGGGGTACTCTCCCCACTGCTGAGAGCTTCCTCCCCAGCTCCCTGGTGCTCCACAGTGGACACTGCTCTCCTCAACGTCTCTCCAGCTGTTGGCCCAGCTCACTCACCCCAGTGCGGTGACTTTGCCCCCACAGAGGGCTCTGCTTGTCTGCCGTGACTCTGCAGCTACCACAGGCATGGATGGGCTTGTTTCCAGGGGCACTGTGATCCCCCACTTGCTGGTGGAGCCTGAATTTCCATAGCTGACCTACCTTCCTCCCCTCTGCCAGTCATATGCTGGTCACCTGGGTCCAGCCACCGGGGTCCATCCTCTGCAGGGCATCCATATCCCACTCCTGGACAACAAGAAGTGAGAGGCTGCCGGGGTTGCCCAATACCTTCTAAAAAAAGTTTCCCTGCTACCAACATAAGCCTCACTCGATCACACCCTTCCTCTCCTTCCACTCAATGTGGTCATGACTGCTGAGAAATATAAGAACCGTTTCCAAATGTAAGGGGGAACTAAAAGTGTGAGGATGAGTGCAGAGATGGAAAGAACCTGGGTGCTTGAAAGGTCTCTGAGACTCTGACTTAAACAACAATGGAACCCCCCATTCCTGGGGCTTTCTACGGTGTAAGATAGTAAAATCCCCTTTGTTTAGGTTTTTTGTTCCTTACAGATGAAAGCATCCCATGCTAGAGTGTAACTTACCCACACCCTTTGCTAGGTTTTGCATAAAGAAAATGTCCTATATCAACCCCACCTCTCTCTTTACTCATGGACCAAATTGGGCCCTCATCCTGTTTCGGTAAATAAAGTTTTATCAGAACACAGCCATACCATTAATTTACAGGTCATCTATGACTGCCTCTGCTTGAGAAGTGGCAAGAGAGACGGCACAGGCCACAAATGAGAAAATATTTAATATCTAGCCAACTCCTCAGGTAGACTCAGTGGCCAACAGAGAGGCGAAAGTTCCTCAAAAATTGCCCCAGGTTATAGAAGCACATTAAAATGGGGAACCCCTGGGAAAGGAGGCACTGCCATATTCCAGAGTGTCTTGACATTCCGAGCATCAGGCCGCACCTGGCCACAGAGCCTGTTCTGAGAGGGGCGTGATTCATTTCCTGTGTCCACTTGGCTAAGCCATGGCACCCAGCTGTCTGATCAAACACAAGTCTAGATGCTGCTGTGAAGGTATATTTTTTTAGGATGTGATTAACATTTCACATCAGTAGACTTTGAGTGAAGCATATTTCCCTCTATAATGCGGTTGGATCTCATTCAATCTTGAGGCTTCCCTGGTAGCTCAGGCGATAAAGAATCTGCCTGCAATACAGGAGACCAGGGTTCAGTCCCTGGGTCAGGAAGATCCCCTGGAGAAGGGAATGGCTACCCACTCCAGTATTCTGGCCTAGAGAATTCCATGGACAGAGGAGCCTGGAGGGCTACAGTCCATGGAGGTGCAAAGAGTCGGACACGACTGAGTCACACACACACTCACACACACACACACACAGCCAATCCAAAGGCCTTGAGGATACCTTAAGAGCAATGACTGAAGTTTCCTGAGGAAGAAACGATTCTGCTTCAAGACTGCAGCATGAAAATCCTGGCTGAGTTTCCAGACTGCCGATCTGCAGATTTCAGACTCAAGAGTGCTGCGTCAGCGCTTACCTGAATCTCTAGCCAGTTGGTCTGCACAAGAGACTTTGGACCTGTCAGCCCCCAGGAATTATTTATTGGAATTGTCAGATGAGCTCATTTCAATAAATAAATAAATCTCTATCCACCTATCACAATAGGATATGTAATATAATATAATATATGTAATATACTATAATATATATTTCCTTTTTGTGTTTCTCTTGAGAACTCTATTATACCAGTCATTCTAATTCTGCCCCAGGGGTAAGGTTGACATCTTAATTATTACAATGAGGGAGAGTTTTCAAAGTGAAAAAAAGAAACAATTTCCAATGGACACACAATTTAAGAAGTTTAGTAATTATACAGTGCTGTCCTTTCTTAAGGGCCTCCCTGCTGGCTCAGATGGTAAAGAATCTGCCTAAAGTGCAGGAGACATGGGTTCCATCTGTGGGTCAGGAAGATCCTCTGGAGAAGGGAATGGCAACCCACTCCAGGATTCTTGCCTGGGAAATCCCATGGACAGAGGCACCTGGGGGCTACTGTCCATGGGGTCGCAAAGAGTCGACAGGACTGAGCAACTAACACACACACACACACACACACACACACACACACACACACACCCTTTCTTAAACAGTCAGGGCTTTAGTTTACAAAGTTTGAGAAGGAAGCTTGGGAATGGGCAGCTTCTGTCACACCAGGGGCGAAACAGAGGTGGCTTTGATAGCAGGTTCAGAGGTAAGGTCAATTCAGCTGAAACATCTTTTTAAACCCATGGTTAACAGGTCAAGTCTGGCCAACTTGCCCCTTCCCCGCTGGGAATGTTTTCCATTCCTCAGGAAGCTGAGTGCTTAGAAGACATGGTAGAGGAGGCCACTCCTCCCTGCAGGCACAGCAGCAGCCTCATTCTCTAAGCCGGGGAGTCTCCCCAAAGTGCCTGAGGAGGATCATTTTGAAATTCACAGCCCAGGAGCTGGACAAACCGCCCTTGTTTGTCAAATGCTTTATTTTTCATCTGGAAGATCCCAGCTTCCTTTGGCTGCTTAATATCCTGGCTTGAGGGAAGGTCCTGACACTCCTTAGTTCTCAGCCTCGAGTATCAGTCAGTATTTTGTTATTCATAGAGATTCTGGCTCCCCAGCAACACAGACTGTCTGTGGAGGGAAATCCTTAATTAAGATGTTCTCCTTTGAAAAGCATTGTCCCGTAAATCCTCCTGCCCTTATACTCTTTCAAGTCCAGCCATTGTGTTCCATAAACAGTCTTGCTTTTTGTTAAATGAATCAAAATATTAAACAATTTCAAGTCATTTTCTATTGTTAAAATTATAGTTACAGTGAAAATGCAGTTTGTCCAGGACTTTTGCACTGCGGGTTATTTTCATCCTGTTGTTAAGATCTTATTAACCCCTGATCATCACAATATCCATTCGTAACAATCAGCTTTCTGGCAACCCCGTATTGTCAGCATCCTCCAGAGGCACAGCCACATAGACAGTGGAAGCACATACGAGATGTGGGTGAGTGGGGAGGTGACGCAGGTCTGGGGGAGGCATGCGAAGGCAGGGAGACTCCAAGGACGCGGAGAGATGTCCCTCCCCTAACTTTCTGATTTGTGCTGTTGGATGGACCCCACCCCGCCCCCCGAAAAAATCTGTATGTCCAGTGTCAGGAAGATAGGGAGGAGAGTGTGAAGAGAAGGATCTTAATTGATCAACCAAGCAGACCTGCGTTTGCTCTCTGCCTGGAGATGTTCAGGCCATCCTTGTCCTCACATGTGTTTCTCAAGCAGTTCCGGGTACATTTATATCCTCTTCTTGGGGCCAAGTGGAGAAAGGGCTAGAGCTAAGCAGTTATCTTTCCCCAAAGGAAATTTCAGCAGCAATCTTTAGCAATTAACGTATCACCTTTTAAAGCAAACTCTCTTCCTCCTAAGAAACCCAGTGCCTAGCACTTATTAGATCTGCAGCATGGGATGTTTTTCCAAAGCATAACTTAAAGGACAAATAATATGTTAAGTGTGTGTGCCCATTTAAGGAGAAGGCTCTTATATGGCAAACATCGTTGAAATTTATGTCCATCTGTAGAATAAATTCTCGTTCTCAGCCTGCCTCTGGAATGGGTTGCAGAGTTCCATGTATTAACCTGAAGTTATTATTTATATGCTAACAAATGGAGTTAATGAAAACTAATAGGAAAGAAACGTAGATGGTACGCAAATTATTTGAGACATTGTCTGAAAACTGGCAAATCCTGCTGCACATTAAGATCACACAGTGGGGTGACCTTGCTACTCAAGGATTCCACCAAACTGAATAGGACAAGAAGTATTCTGTAAGTGGAATCTTCCGCTAATGGGTTCAATAAAACAGAACCCATTAAAGCAAAGAAAATCTGCTTGAAACTAGATCTTACTGATCTCAGTCAAGTACAATCATCCAGCTGTTTTCCAAAGATATACATTCAAAATCTGCAGAATTTTTGAAAACTTGCTTTAAAAACTCACTTGTCCAGAATCTTCTGTCAGAGAACGTAAAAGGGGAAAATCACACAAAGTCACCCACAAAAAGACTTCGGAAATTACCCAGTAATTTTAATCCAAACTCCACTTTACTGTTTTAAAAGAATGGCCTTGAAAATCATCTTCATTGTTAATATTATTTATGTTAAAATATATGTCTATTTTCTTTCAAGACTCAGAGAAATCTAAATTGAATCTTAACAGCATGTGATTATACCCAGGCATTTTCATGACTTGCCTCTCAAAACACCAGAGGGAAGAAGCTAATGTCTCCGCCTTCTTGGAATGGTGCCAGGAAGCTTCAGGGAAAGCCTAGCTGAGCGCACTGCCCCAGGAGCAGCCTTATCTGATGCAAGAAATCGCACGTGTTTGATCAGAATTGGGCTTCTTTACGTTTCCACACTTACAAGCCAAACATGAGTTTATTCTCTGTGGCTCCTTCTTGGCTAAAACTGTTGGGTGGTGAGTGCTTCCCTTCGGCGTTTTATGGATCTTACAAGTCAGTCTGGACCGTTCACAAAATAAAGATCTTTTTTTCCTGATGATTTTCTGAAGCAGGAATGCTATAAAAAATGAGACTGCCCAAGATAACAGGATAATGCCCTATTTCCTTATTGACTCCCAAAGGTCCCCTTTATTGGGACAATTCCCTGGGGGATGAAGTCTTCCAGAAAATTCTGTGGCCCCTGCTTCCCTGAGCCCCAATCTTCCAATAGAGGCACATGCTTAGTCGCTGCGTTTCTGTACCCGCTGAGTCACCAGGGAAGCCCCCGATAGAGGTAGATATTGTTCCACCCTCCTTCCCTGGCGGCACAAATATGACCATCAGGGCAATTAGGAGGCAACCTCAGATTCTATGACTTCACTCACTTTGTCCCCTTGGATGGGGTAATGAGCCTCCTTATGTCTGTTTTCTTACCTGAATTTGACAGGCAGGGAAAAAAAAATCAATCCTATACCAAATGTTGATTAAACACCTTCACATTCCAGACAGAGTTAGTATCTAAGGAAACAGATAAAATCTCCCCCTCTCAAGGATCTCGTGATAAAGAAATGAAATACACAGCGTGCAAGAGAGCAGTACGTGTGGGCCAGGGACTGGCCTTTCAGACAGTGGGCCAGGGGAGGCCGCAGAGAAGAGCAGTTTGTGTGTAAAGCCTGAAGCAGGTGAAGGAGGAGTCCTGCAGATATTTGGGAGAAGAGCCTTCCAGGCTGGGGGACAGCAGGGCAAATCCACGAGGTGCGAGTGGGCCTGGAGATGAGCCTTCCAGGCTGGGGGGACAGCAGGGCAAATCCACGAGGTGGGAGTGGGCCTGGAGAAGAGCCTTCCAGGCTGGGGGACAGCAGGGCAAATCCACGAGGAGCGAGTGGGCCTGGAGAAGAGCCTTCCAGGCTGGGGGGACAGCAGGGCAAATCCAGGAGGAGCGAGTGGGCCTGGAGAAGAGCCTTCCAGCCTGGGGGGACAGCAGGGCAAATCCACGAGGTGGGAGTGGGCCTGGAGAAGAGCCTTCCAGGCTGGGGAACAGCAAGGGCAAATCCACGAGGTGGGAGTGGGCCTGGTATGTGGGAAGGAAAAGAGAGAGGGAGGGGAAATGGGAGGAGATGAGGTCAGAGAGGCAATAAAAAGGGCAAGGTCACCCAGGGAAAGCTAGCAAACTATAGCCCAGGGGTCACACGTGGCCTGCCACCTGTTTTGTTAATAGTTTTATTGGAACTTCACCAGGGTCCTTTGATTTGCCTGCTATCTATGGATACTTCCAAACCACAACAGCAGAATTAAGTAGTTGTGACAGAGATCACTTAGCCTACAAAGCCTAAAATATTGAATATCTGGCCCTTTACAGAAAAGACTTACCAACCTGGGGCTTAAACAAATAGTAGTTAATTGGGGGCCTTTCCTGGTGGCTCAGAAAGGAAAGAATCTGCCTGGAAGTCTAGAGAAGGCGGTGAAGGCATTGTGCAGCAGCTCCATAAAGTTACTAAAGGCCCAGACTCCCGTTATCGCTGTGCTCCACCAGCTTCAGTATGTGGACATGCTGTGTCGCAACCTCAAAATGGCTGCCAGTGCTCCAGACAGTGCACATTATCCACGTTTGAGACAGAAGGGCAGGGAAAAGGGGAACCTATCTGTTCCTTCTATCAGGGAAGCAAAAGTTGTCTTCACCCTCCAGCACAGTTTTCCCTATCTCTTAGCCCAAAAGAGGGTCACATGACCACTTATAGCTTCAAAGGAAGCTGAGAAAACTATGTCAGACTGTCGAGATTGACTTAGTAACTTTCAACCTTTTTTAACTGAGGCCCACAGTTAGAAACATATTTTATACAACAGCTAATACACCTAAATGAATCGTAAGGTAAACAAAATTTTGCAAGACACAACCTCCTATTTTTAAAACACCAGTCAAATCACTACTAACTGAGCTTCACGGCACACTGTTGAGCTGTAAGTATAGTATGAAAAACACAGATTGTCACGATCCATTACTAGGGAGTGGCACATTGCTGCTCCAAACAGTTGCCCACTCTTGCTCTCTCCCTCTCTGTTTCTGTCTCCCTCTCAACTCTTTTTCTGAAGTACTGTTGATTCACGATGTGTGTTAGTGTCTGGTTTATAGCAATGTGATTCAGTTATATTCCTTTTTCTTATTCTTCTCCATCATGGCTTATCACAGGGTATTGAGTATAGCTCTCTGTGCTATACAGTAGGACCTTGTTGTTTATCCCCTATATAACAGGTGTGTAGCTGCTAATCCCAAACTCCCAGTTCATCCCTCCTCTATGCCCCCTCCCCTTTGGCAACCACAAGCCTGCTCTCTGTGTCTGTGGGTCTGTTTCTGTTTAGCAGATACGTTCATAGGTGTCACAGTTTAGCGTCTACATATGAGTGAGATCACAGGACGTGTGCCTTTCTCTTTCTGATTCACACCTCTTAGTGTGAGAACCTCTAGGTCCACCCATGCAACTGCCAATGGCAGTATCTCAGTCTTTTTTATGCCCAGGATTCCATTGTATGAATTTACCACTTCTTCTTTGCCCATCCATCTGTCAGCGGCTGTTCAGGCTGCCTCCATGTCTTGGCTATCGTAAACGGTGCTGCTATGAACACTGGGGTCCGTGTATCTCTTTGATAAGCCAAGGAGTGGGGCTGCTGGACCACATGGCAACTCTAGTTTTAGTGTTTTGACAAACCTCCTTACCATTCTCCATAGGGGCTGCATCAATTTTCCTTTCTTTTCCTTTCTTCTCCTCTTTCTTTTTTCCAAAGCAGAGAGTGGGTACTGGGTTGGCACCTAAGAGTCTACACAACACCCACCATAAGTGGCCTGGGGGCCAGATACGGTGCCGTTGAACACTCAGGGAAAAGGTGATTCTTCTTCTGAAGCTCCTTGAGGATGGACACTTGTGCTGTATGTAAAATGGGGTTAGTAACAACCATTCCCAGGAGGTTGTGGGAATTGGGTGGGATCCCTACAGTAAAGCACCTACAGAGTGCCTGGCGCACAGTGGGAGTGAGGGACTCATCAAGCTGTTCCTTAACGCCAATCATCACCCCAGGCTAGTCCTGGCCCTGGAGAGAGTTTGATCAGCTGATCAGCTGATCTCAAGTGCTGGAAAGCCCCAGGAAAATTATTTTACCTAGGTGCTCTGTTCACTTATCCTATTGGGCATGAATGAGGTTGAGGGCTACGTTGAATTTTACTTACTGTTTGAAAAAAAAATTTTTTTTTTAACTACTTCTGAAGCACCCAATTATTGTTCTCGGCTTTGGTGATCAGACCTTTGGGCTCTGCAGGAACAGAGGTCCCTGACCACAGGGGTGTCCTGAATTGGCAGAGGATGGGCTACTCTTCATGAAATCACACCAAGACAGAGCTGAAAGACCCCTGGCCTGGTCATCTTTAGCTCCCTCATTTTTACGATGAGGGGACAGAGCTGAAAGACCCCTGGCCTGGTCATCTTTAGCTCCCTCATTTTTACGATGAGGGGACAGAGCTGAAAGACCCCTGGCCTGGTCATCTTTAGCTCCCTCATTTTTACGATGGGGGAACTGAAGCCCAGAGCCATGGCAACAGGGCAAGCTTATGCAGGAAGTCGACGGTAGAGCCCAGTCTCTTTACCCATATCCAGCAGCCCTGACAAGGATTAGTTCAGTTCAGTTCAGTTCAGCCACTCAGTCGTGTCCGACTCTTTGCGACCCCATGAATCGCAGCACGCCAGGCCTCCTTGTCCATCACCAGCTCCCGGAGTTCACTCAGACTCACGTCCATCGAGTCCGTGATGCCATCCAGCCATCTCATCCTCTGTCGTCCCCTTCTCCTCCTGCCCGCAACCCCTCCCAGCATCAAAGTCTTTCCAGCCTCCCTCAAATGGGATCCAGAAGCTCACAGACTCAAATCCCAGGCTGATTTTTGCCTTTGCGGTAACCTGCATTTTTCTAAAAGGTCCATATCACATTCTAAACTGGCCATATGACTCTAAAAATATTAGGAACCACAGATTGAGAGGAAAGTAAAATGATTCATGCTGGGGGGAGGGAAGGGGAAGTCCCAAGGTCAGGGTTGGGATGGTGGCATAAAACAGAAATCGGAGTTGTTTTCGTCAACCCCTTCTCCATCCCTTCCACCCCCACACTCCAGAATTACTGAACTATTCGAGTTCCCCAAAAGGCCGTGGTCTTCTGTTCACTCTGCCCCTGCGCAGATAAATCCTCCGGCAGCAGGCGGTAACAGGCAGAGAAGTTATCTCCTCTCCATCATCTGAGGATCCGATTTCTTAAAGGCGGTGAAGCTCTGAGAGGCAACGCCAACCTTGCAGCCGAACTGCAGACGGGTGGCCCTTGAGCAGAAACTAACATCGTTGGGGTTCTACTGATAACCTCCTCTCTCATGACAGGCACACTAGGAATTGCGGGGCTTGCACAGCGACCTTTGTTGGAAACCCGAGTGTCTGTTCCCTCAGGGTTCCTGACCTTGGCCCGCGTGCTTGATCCTGACGACCCAGTCGGGGCTGCTTCCTTCTTGAGTCTCCTTCAAGGCGCCCTCGGGGTGGTCCCGGGACACCCCGCACAGCCGATGCCCCAAACCTTCCCCGAGGCCCCTCGGCACCTCCCCTACCTTCCCGGGGTGCCAGGGGTGGGCGGGTCCGTTAAGGTATCAGGACGCCATTGGCCAGAGCTGGGCGAGAGGCGGGGCGGGGCGGGGAGAGCCGGGGGCGGGGCGGAAAGGGAGTAATGGGGCTGTGCCATTGGCCGGAGCGAGGCGAGGGGCGGGGAGGGGCGGGCCTGACCCTCCAAGTCCTGGAAGACGGGCTGTAGGCGCTGCGGAGGCATCTCGGGTGACTGCGAGGGCAAGGCACCGGCCGCGGGTTCTGCATGGCGCGATGAGTGGTCGGTGAGTGATGCACGGGGCGTCCGCCGAGCTCCGACCTCCCTCCACCGCGCGAGCCCAGGGCCTTCCCCAGCCAGGGGCTCTGGAGTCTAGGCACTTGTGGCTGCAGCGTGCTAAGTCCCCTCCCTCTGCCAGCCTGGCACTTTCTGGGCCTCGGGCCCAGCGCTGAGAGTGGGCACTGCGCCAGGCACCTGCTCCAGTGAGAGGACACTTAAGGAGCTAAAACCTAAGCAAAGCAGGTGCGCGCGTGGCCGCCGGCTGCATCTTTGCCCGCCGGGTCTCTTGTCTTGGCCAATATCCTAGCGGCATTGATCTTAGAACTGGGGAGAGGCTTGAAGTGCCTCTTGCACAACCCTCAGATTTCATGGATGGAAGACCACGATAATAGCAGCGTAGGGCCTCGCAATCGCTTTTTACAGAGGATGTGCCTTGTTGTCAGACCTGTGCTAAGAGTTTTAGCACAGTATGCCTCTCACACTTCTCACAGCCTTGATACTTTCAGTGTTCCCACCTTCAGATGAGAAAACTGAAGCTTGAAAAGTTACAGAGTTGTCTGGTTATACCCAGATGAGTCAGGGATAGGGTCAGAATTTCTAGCCAGGGCTCATCAGGCCAGATTTCTTTCATTTCCCCCAGTGACTTCAGCACCCTCTTTGCCCCGTGCTCCTGACTGTCCTGCACTTCCCACTCTAGACAGATGCCTTTGTTTTATTAATCTGGCACAGCCCTGGGGGAGGGCTGTGTGTGATCTCTCGCACCAGGATCAGTGCCAGGCCAGTGACAGTGTTTTCTTAAATCACTGAAAAAGCTTTAATAACCCCACTTCACAGAGGAATTAAGTATGGTCATGACAGGTGAGGGCCCGAATTCTGGAATTTGTGCCCAGAAATGGTGAAGGGCAGGGAAGTCTGGCATGCTGCAGTCCATGGGGTTGCAGAGAGAGACATGACTTAGTGACTGAACGCCAAGTTGGGACTCCAAAGCCGTGCACTCGCAAGAAGGACCCTCACAGGCTTCTCCATAGTTTAACTGCTCACAGCACAGTCAAGATTTGTTGGCAGAAGCTATGAGTAAACAATAACAACTGAAATGGCGATCTGCCTGCCTCCAACTCCCTGGAGTAATTCCTGAGCTGCCGCCAGCAGGGTGGGAGGTGCTAAGTGGGGCGGAGGGGAGGGGGGAGGGGGGGTAATGGGAGGGAGAGGGGAGGAGGGGAGGAAGGGGAAGGAAGAAAAGAGAAGATGAAGGCCTTAGCCCTGGGTCAGAAATCGCTGGCCAGAGCTGTTACGGGTTCCACCGCTGCCAGTACGTTTCCATTAGTTCTTGTCATTATCCCCTCTATGCACAGTGCTGGTGGTTCAAGACTTTGCAGGGGAAGTGAGATTGAGACCCCAGATTAAAGGGTCAGGGTGAAAACGAGGATGGGGGTGGGGGGATGAGGGGAGGGGAGGGGCTGGGGGGTTAGGAGGTCAGGGGGGTGGAGCCGTATTTCCACCCCGAGACTCCAGTAGCTGGCCTGGAGAATGGAGCGAAGGTCCAGAGTCCCCCTGGGTCAGGGTCAGCTGGACAATGGCCCGTAACAGCAGAGTATGAACAGAACTCGGGCGTGTATTATAGTTCAGGTTCTATAAATGCAGAGGCTCCAAGGGGAGCGTCTGACTATGCGAGCTACCAGAAAGCACTCTGGACCGGGCCCTGGTTTTGAGAGCGAGTTCAGCCAAATACCGTGGCTCATAGACGCTCCTGCTGAGGACTGTCGTCGCCCTTTCTGAGTACCATGTTCCCGTATCAGAGCCTCGCTGTCCCTCTGGAGCCCTGGACTCCCATTCAGACGTCTACTGGGAACGTTTTTTTATCGCAGGTGAAGCCCATATGAAGCCCACCTCACCTGTTCCCTCATTCACCTTCATAGCAGTCAGTGATTCAGCTGAGGAATCCGAAGGTCAGAGAAGGAAAGGGATTTGCCTAAGGTCACACGGCTACAGAACCCCAGTTCACAGCTCAGTTCAGTCGCTCAGTCGTGTCTGACTCTTTGTGACCCCATGGACTGCATGCAGTGTGCCCGCCCGGCCTCCCTATCCATCACCGACTCCCAGAGCTTGCTCAGACCCATGTCCATTGAGTCGGTGATGCCATCCAACCATCTCATCCTCTGTCGTCCCCTTCTCCTCCCGCCTTCGATCATTCCCAGCATCAGGATTTCTAATGAGTCAGTTCTTTGCATCAGGTGGCCAGAGTATTGGAGTTTCAGCTTCAGCATCAGAATCCCAGAGCAGAGCTCTATATCCAGATTCTTGCAAAGGCTGGTGGTTATCCTGCCACAGAGCACACTGAAGAAAACAGTTTCAAGTTGTTTTAAAGTAAATCAAAATCAAATAGGAAGTGGCTGCACTGTCCGAGGCTTCGGCAGATTTCTCACTCCTGTTAAAGGGGAACTTGCAGTTGGTCCCCTCCCTTTTTCGGCTTCTGACCTCCCTCCCCAGGATGCACTGCTGAAAGAGATTTGGAGCCCCTTCCCCTTGCCTGGGGCTTCCCAGGTGGCTCAGTGGTAAAGAATACGCCTGTGGTGTTAGAGACGCAGGTTCGATCCCTAGGTTGGGAAAATCCCTGGAGGAGGAAATGGCAACCCAGTCCAGTGTTCTTGCCTGGGAAATCCCATGGACAGAGGAGCATGGTGGGCTGTAATCTATGAGTTCATAAGTTGAACACAACTTTAGTGACTCAACAAGAACAACAACAACAGCCTTGCCTGACCTTGGGGGGTAGAAGTGAGGGTGTCATACAGCCCCATAGCTGCAGAGCTGGAAAGAGACCTAAAGACACTCTTGTCCAGCTGCCTGGCTACAATCCTGGCTAGGCTGAGGCCCAAGAGATGCGGCAGCATGCTGAAATCACGTGCCAAGCCGGTGCCCCAGCAAAGCCCGCACCTGCCTCCTCTCTGGCACGCCCCTTGTCTCCTCTCTCTTGCTGTGACACGTTCCGCAGAAGTTCTTAACCTGGGACCTGGGGACCCAGGGGCACGTGGGTAAGGGTTTACTGACCCCCTGCAACGGTGAGCAGACCTCCTGTGTGCGTGTGTGCACACTCACGCACACATGGGCATTTTTCTGGAGACAGTGTGTTAAGCTTTCAAGAGACTCCAAAGCGCTCCATGACCCTTGGTTCTGAGCTGAACCGTGTCTTGCAGGAAGCCGCCTTCAGCAGCTGCATGCGGTGCACAGGTGTGGTGCAGCGGGTAGCACTGGCTGGGGAGGGAGGGTGCAGCAGGGAGCAGGGGGTGGGGCAGCAATAGAGAGCATCAGCGCCGCCCCACAGCACTTGGCACTTAATAATTGGAGGGCCTGCCCCCGCTAACCTCAGGCCAGCGGGATATTGGCCAGCGATCATTCTCAGTAGCCATTTGGCCCCAAAAGCACGCTGCAAGGATTCCTGTTCCTATGAGTGCGTGTGCAGCTGTGTCCGCCCCTTTGTGACGGCATGGACTGTAGCCTACCAGGCTCCTCTGTCCATGGGATTCTCCAGGCTCGAATGCTAGCGAGGGCTGCCATTCCCTGCCTCCTCCTTCAGGGGGTCTTTCCTACCTAGGGACTGAGTCCTCACGCTCTTACTGATGCCACCTGGGAAGCCCTCCTGTTTGCTTGGATTTCTTCTTCCGTAGGCAAGGGGCGGGTCCAGTTTGAGGAGGAAGAGGTGTAGGAAGGACTTGCCAGGAGGACTGACGTGCTCTCTCGCCCCAGGCTGCCATGTTTTGAAAGCAAGGACAGGACACGGGGATCTGGCTGCAGGAGTGTGGGTGTAGCGCCGCCTCGAGGTGGGAGCTGTCAGAACGCTTACGAGAAGGGCCAGGCTGCCTGAGCGCGGAGGGCTCGGCTCTTCAGAGGAAGGGCAGTGGTGTCACGGAGGACTGGGTGTTGGGATGGTCTGAGCGAGAGAGCTGGTGGAAGCCCAAGACTTGAGGGGGAGAGGATACGGTGAAGGCAAGCCGGGGTCAGAGGATGGGCCCAGGAGACGGCGGTGAGGAGGGTGGCTCTGCAGTGGAGCC
This sequence comes from Ovis aries, assembly GCF_016772045.2. Lineage (NCBI taxonomy): Eukaryota > Metazoa > Chordata > Mammalia > Artiodactyla > Bovidae > Ovis > Ovis aries. Next base: position 43,488,184 of record NC_056078.1, on the reverse strand, counting down.
TGCTCTGCTCAGCCCCAGCTGCGCTGCACAACGGCCCCCTGGGCATCCCGGCCACCAAGGCTGGGGCGGGGAGGGTGTGGCCACGCCCAGGGTGGGGGTGAAGATGGGGGAGAGAGGAAGAGCCGAGGCGGCTGTGTGGAAGGGGATGGGAGCCGCAGCTGCCATGTTCCTGCTCAGCACCCGCATCCCAGCAGCTGGCTCTCTTGGCAAAAATCTGTTGCTTGGGAGTGGCCTGTGTCTGGCCAGATCTGCCATCAGGGGCAGCTGGTACCAGCAGGCACTACGGTTTCTTCCTTGGCAACTTCCTGCCATTTGCTGGCTAACAGGTGCTCTCGAGGGCCCATTTAAAGGTCCATTGTTTTCCCCACCACCTTCCTGCTGGCCCTGGCTGGTGATCGAAAGTTGTAGCCTTGGGCTGCTGAACAGGGGACTCGGGCTCCCCAGGAATGCATGGCGGTGTCCCAGCACCTGCTCTTTTCCTGAGAGCCGCCTTCCTCCTTCTGGTCTGAGTGGCCTGGGCTCAGAGGCCCCCAGCCGTGCCCCCATGCCCTGTCCTTCTTCTTTGGCTCATCGTGTCCCGGTCCTTAACATATTTAATTTCCATCCTGCCCGCCCGCTCCTGTATGCCTGCCTGGAAAACTCCGTGGACAGAGGAACCTGGTAGGCTACAACCGTGGGGTTGCAAAGAGTCAGACACAGCTGGGCACCCACGCAAGGAGGAACGTCAGAGTCACAATTTTATAAGATTAAGAGCAGAGGTCACCAAGCGTTCAGATTTCAGGAACATCCTCAGAACATTTTAATTCGGACACTGATTCCATTTTCCATCCTGCCAAGTGAGGACAATGACCATCCATTGTTGCCCCAGGTTCATGAAAGAGGGGCATTGTGGGAGGCACATCGTCTTGACGTAAAAGCCTTTCAGATGTAGTGGATTTAGCCTCAGGAAAACACCACTGCGTCAGCCTGCTTTTTCTGCTTCAGACCTTGGCCCGTAGGAAGTGGGCTACAGTGATGGCCTGAAGGGCCATCCGCCTTGTCCCACGATAACCGGCTCCACAGCCCCCAAAGAGGAAAGATGGTCCAAACCAGGCAGCTGAAGACCTTCAGTGTCCTTTGTCCCAAACGAAAGACCAGGGACAATGGGGAGGGCAGGCAGCCGGCCCACTGTCCTCACGGCCCCTCCTCACGGCTGGCAGAGCAGCTACTGAAGTGGAAAGTGGAAACAGTTCACTGCCTGTTCGCTGGGACAGGTAGCCATGGCTGGCTTGCTGCCCTGGGGCCCCTCCTCTGGGGACAGGGAACCCTGGCTGCAGCCTGAGTCCCTGAATTGGGGACAGAGCCTCCTCCAGCCAGGGAAGCAAGAGTGGAGGCCCGATCTGTGTGCCCTGGGGCCTGGGGGAGGGGAGCCAGCCAAGACAAAGAAAGCTGGGCTCCGGCCTGCCCAGCTGCATCTCACTCTGTGCTTTGCAGACTACACCAGGGCGGCGGGCCAGCCCACCCTCTCCCCGACCCCACCCTCGACCAGAGCGGCCCGCTTTAACCCATTTGTGCATTGGGCTTCTCCTGGGGTTTTATTGATAGATAAGATCATGCTTTTTATAAAAGGTAGAAAAACATTCCATTGGAGATTCATTAAGTCCTGCCCAGTGCATGAGGACAGCGAGTGTTTAAGGGGAGGTTTCAGGAACATGTTCCAAACAGAGCCATCTCCATTGGCTTTCTTCCTGGGCCTGTGTCCCTGCTGTCTCTCAAAGCTCTCATTCAAGTTATCTGTAGGATGCCTCTTAGGTACCCTGCAGCTCACCTGAGAACTGGACAAGACCGTCTCAACCTCCAGCTGGGTAAATGAGGCACAAACACAGTATCGACGTTTGGAGTGGGATTCTGAAAGTGGCCCCAGAGCTCAGGTCTGGAATGCAAGGAGACGACGGGGTGGCCAGCTTGGAGTCAGGGGATGAGACGTGTAAGAATCAGAGGCCATGAGAACAGCCTCAGGCCATACGCGTGGTGGGCGTCAGGGCAGCAGTAGATGGTTCTCTCAGAGAAGAGAACTGGGGGAGAGGTTCCTGCCCTGTAAGGCTCAGCCCTCGCCCGGCAATTCGGAAGCGGCTCGGCTGCTTCCCCCAGCCTTCCTCGCGCCCCTCCTTCCCTTACTTGGGCGGTGTCCTGCATTCTCTTTCCCTGCCACAGAAGCTGTTCACGCGACAAGCCCCTTCTCCTTTCGCTTCGTCTGTGTCATCTAGGATCCTTTTGCACTTTGCTCCTGATTCCCTCTGGGCTGCCAACCCCAGCTGATGCCACCCAACTCCAGCTGGAGACCCTCAGCTTGTTGATCGTGTCCTTTAAATAAGCAGGCTCTCTAGGGTAAAGTGTATTCCAGAAGCCCAGTGCGGAGAGCATCTCCTCTGTCATACAGCACAGTATTATCCAGAGATGGAAGATCCCCTGGAGGAGGGCGAGGCAACCCACTCCAGTACTCATGCCTGAGAATCCCATGGACAGAGGAGCCTGGCGGGCTACAGTCCATGAAGGTCCCAAAGAGTCGACACGACTTAGCAGTGAGCACACACATGGGCAAAGCTGTGGGTGGGGGCTCCCCGCCACCCACCTCACCTTCAGCCAGAACACCCCCTGTAATCTAGTCTGCATAAATATCCCGTCTGAATGGAGAGTTCCACAGCTAAGAAAACATCTAACTCAGTGGAAATCAGTATTCTCGTACAGATGGAAAAATCAAGACCCAGAGAGGAAAAAGCATGAAGTTATGTGGGTTTTTAGCAGCTCCCAGCCCAGGACACTTTAAGAAATATCTTCTATTAATAACTAATCACTGATTATAAGAGAGTTCTCTTAGAAGAGAATTCCACTTATAAGTGTCCCTACTAAATAGAGCAAAAGGGGCATATCCCTCACAGGCTGTGGGAGAGTGAAAGCGTGAAGTGCTATAAACTGTCGTGTATCTGCAAGCTTTACAGATATATGTGTATGCTGCTGCTGCTGCTGCTGAGTCGCTTCAGTCGTGTCCGACTCTGTGCGACCCCATAGACGGCAGCCCACCAGGCTCCCCTGTCCCTGGGACTCTCCAGGCAAGAACACTGGAGTGGGTTGCCATTGCCTTCTCCAATGCATGAAAGTGAAAAGTGAAAGTGAAGTAGCTCAGTCGTGCCCAACTCTTAGCGACCCCATGGACTGCAGCCCACCAGGCTCCTCTGTCCCTGGGATTCTCCAGGCAAGAGTACTGGAGTGGGTTGCCATGCCCTCCTCCAGGGGATCGTCCCAACCCAGGGATCAAACTCCCATCTCTTGTGTCTCCTGCACTGGCAGGGGGGTTCTTTACCACTGGAGCCACCTGGGAAGTTAAAAATATACACATTCATTTTCTAATTAACTTATTTAGTTTAATTGGAGGCTGATTAGAGTATTGTAGTGGTTTTTGCCATGCATTGACGTATATTCATTTTAACTGAATTATTTACTGCGTTAGAATAAACTCGATTATCCTGCAGTAACAAATCCCTGAAACAGGTTTATTTCTCTTCCCCATCCACATCTGTTGCGGGCTGGCAGAGGCCTCCGGTCCCCAGCGATACCCTGGGACCCAGGCTGACCGTCAGGAAGCTGTACTAACTGGGTTGTGTGGCTTTCTGGGTCACCGTGGCGGGAAGCAGGAGAGCTGCCGGGCCACAGCCTGGCCCAGGTGCGCTGGCCTGGGAGTGACGCTCGGCACTTCCATTTGCAAGCCAGTCACCTGGCCCCGTGGCTGCAAGGGGCTGCGGAGCGGGTGCTATCACACGGTCATTCCAGGGGCAGTGCTTGTCTCCACCACAGTCACCCAACTTTAAAAGTGAGCTACGGCCTGTAAAAACCGAGATTTCTGGCTTCTCATGAAACACCAGAAAAGCTGCCCCGCCGGAAGAAGAATATGTCCCCAAGCTCCCATAGAGTCCACTGACCAGTGTCCCTCAGCCAAGTCACGTCCCTGGCCCTAGAGACTTTGACATGATTTATTCCGGCTATGTATACACAACTCTGGGAAAGTTGACTTCGGTGGACCTCATGAGGCTTTCTGTACTCATTCAATAATTTAACAGCCATTTATGGATCTCCGCAGCATCCAGTCTTGTGATCTGTGCTGGAAACAAGCGGTGAGGCGTAAAAGTAACACCTCTGCCACGCCAGGCTCCTGCTCTTCTGGGAGAGTCACAGCGAGAGGCAGGTCCTGTGACGGAGAGCGGGGCTCAGGAGCTGGCCCAGAGAGGATCTGATGGCTGGAGGAGGGGCCTGGTCTGGGCAGGGCTTCCTGGACAGCTAAGGGTAGGGTCTAGGATGAGGATGATGCTGGATGCTGAGAGAGAGTGGCCATAGAAACCCAAAGGGAGGACACAGCCTCGAACCCACCAGGGGACCGGAGAGCCGCTCAGGCCGGCTGGAGTGCAGAGCAGGAAGTGGGGAGGGGTGAGAGCGAGGCTAGAGGAAAAAAAGCTCCTCGGGCCATTTCTGGGTAAATCCAGCCCTTCCCATTATGACCTTGCTTAAAACGAGACAGTTGGGTCACTGACCCAACAGAAGCAGTGTTGACTGAGAGACTCAGCCTTGCCCCGGGCTGAAGCCAGCTTCTGTGTTGGTAGGATTTAAGGAAGTACCCGGAGAGAGAAGCTGGCAGATCACTGTTTCCACAGGAGAGCCGAAATGCTGAGGAACTGAAACCCTATTTTGAAATAGGCCAAGGAGAAGGCCGCTGGAGGCCCCCAGCTCCAGGCCCCACGGCGCCGATGCCCCGCAGCTGGGCGCCTGCCCCGTCTGCGGGCCCGTTTGCCACATGGCAGACCAAGGCAGAGGGGAGGCGTTTCGGGGATGATCCTGATGTCACCGGGCAGCTCACCACCCTCAGATCATTCCCCGTCTCCATGCCTACCGTGTGTCCCCTGCCTCCAGCATCGGCGCTCAGGGCTGATGTGGCTGCAAGAAGGCTGGCTCTTCCTGTGTGTGGGAGGATCGAGCCAGCAGGGAGACGGTGTGCTGGGCTAGTCGGGACCAACGCCCGGGGCTCTGTGCAGTGAGGCCCTGCACGCGGCAGCCGTGGAGCAGGCCCTGAGCCCCACAGTAGCCCTGGCGCAAACTCGGGTCAGGAAGGCATGGCTGAACCAGGCTGTGTGAACAGATGTGGAGTGTTGTTTTTGAGAAGAAGCTGAAGGAGCGCCATGATGAGCAAGACATGCTGTGTGCCCTCCCAGGCCTGTGCCATCCCCCAGGGTCGTACACTCCTCACTCCTCGCTGCACCTTGGGAGAAGGCGGGCAGAAGCAGGGTCGAGGTTAGAGTGTGTGTGTGTGTGTGTGTGTGTGTGTGTGTGTGTGATGCTGGAGAAGGCGGGCAGAAGCAGGGTCGAGGTTAGAGTGTGTGTGTGTGTGTGTGTGTGTGTGTGTGTGTGTGTGATGCTGGCTTAGAGCCCAAAGCACAATGGGGATCTACGCACAGGGTGCCAACAGGATAGAGAAAGCTCTAGATTTACCCTCCATGAAAGGAGCCCCGAGGGCTTGGGAAGCTCCGCAAACATTTCCAGGTTGTGAATGAGAAGAGACAGTTTCATGGATGAGTCTATGAACAGCGCTGTAGGACAGAAGTTACTTCATGCGCCAAAGAGAAAATGAAGGGTCTGAGGGCTTAAGTCGCTGTCGAGGTCAGTGTACAGAAGGGGCTGAAAGACCAGAATCGGGGGCTAGATGCTTGTGACCAGCGACTTCGCCAGTTACTCACTGGGAATCTTAGGTGAAGCACGTAACTTCTGTCCCTGATTCCCCATCCGTGAAATGAGTGCACGATGGTCCTTACCTCTAAGAGTACTGTCGGGAATAAATAACTCATAGAATACACTCAACGGCCTCCAGCATGTATGAACATGGGATCAATCAGCCTGTCACTAGGAGGACTGGCCCAGGGGTGCTGACTCCAAAGACAGCAGTGGGGCAACCACCCCGGGATCCTTGGGCATGGGCAAGAAAGGCGCAGGGCAACTTAGAGGTCTGAGGGAGCAATGGAGGTGGAAGACATCATTCAAGGTGTCCTTAAAAGGGAAAGCAAATATAGCCTGGCACACTTAGGAGAGTGATCTCACTCCTAGGGATTGTGGGGAGGTTGGGGCAGGGGGCTGAGCGGCAGTTCTGACCTTGCCCTGCCTGGGCTGGCGCATGGGGGTGCAGGGTCCCATTAAGCCCTCTGGGTCTGGCACTTCAGCCCCTCCGTGCCTGGGCGGGGTGGGGCGGTGCAGCAGGAGTGAGTGGTCTCAGGCCCCTACGCCAGAGCTCTGGCCCCGCCCTGGCTATTGCTCCTCGTGGCTCACCCGTCTGTGGGCCCTCCCATGTCTCCCTAGCAGGTAGCTTCCAAGTCTGCAGACAAGAGGAGAAGATGAAGGAAGATTGTCCCCCCAGCTCGCATGTGCCCATCAGCGACAGCAAGTCCATTCTGAAGTAAGTCACTGTGTGCAGAGAGGGGCCTCCATGCCCGGCCTCCCCGGAGGCCATGCCCCTGTGGGGGGCAGCCTTTGTGGGAAAGGATTCTGGGCATTTTTAATAGGTATGATGGTGGGCCTACCCCAGGGACAGTGATGGGGGTGCTCCTTTCTGAAGTCTTTCTCTTTGGAGATCAAGGGTCAAGGTATGCCTTTGACCCCCACCTCCTAGGGCCCAGGGAAGCAGGAAAGTGTGCCTGCCTACTGCGGCTCTGCAGAGATGGCATTTAATTTATTTAAAAACTAGAGCAAGCCTACATTCTTGTTGTGTCAAACAGTTCATGGAGAGAACCCTCAAAACTGGTGTTGAGTTTTTATTGAAAAAGTATATTTTATTGACATTATGATTTAATTCTGCTTCTTTTTATTTTATTTACTCCCTGTCTGTCTCATGATAAAAAAAGAAAAACTGGGAAACTTTTCCAAGTTCATCACTGAACTAAAGAAATCTTTTTTTTTTTTTCATTTTATCTTGCTTTTCGAGTCCTGAGTCCAAATATTTTCTAAATTTAGTCAGCTCCTGTCTGTTGTCCTGAAGGCAAACCAAGCCTCCTTAAAATGCATTAGCTTTTACTGAGGACCTGCCTCCTAGGATCCTCCTTCCCAAGACCCTGAAAAAACAGTGCTGCCTACAAGATCGTTTTCCTTATTTAGATTTGATAATAAGAGCAATGTAACAATATTAAATATTTTGAAAAAGTCATAATAACGACCCTAATGTGATGGATTCTAAGTCGCTTCAGCCACAGATCAAACCCGCATCTCTTACGTCTCCTGCGTTGACAGGCGGGTTCTTCACCGCCAGCGCCACCTGGGAAGCCCAGTCATATGTTCTGGAAATTTATACATATGTATCCTATTAGTTATGTGCTATAAATATATTCTAACAAGACTGTATTCAGTGATTACACACTTCGCAGCACAGTAGACATGGAATGTTGAATTCTGCATTGTTAATACCATCACATTGTAAAACCCTGCCCGTTACCATCATCCCACGTCACACAGGGCTGCACACCAGAGCACCAGAGTGTGCTCTGCTCACCCAGGCCCTAGATTGCTCGAGTGTGGGTGAAAGCACTGCCTGAGAGGTTCTAGAGCCTTTGTTTCCAGCAGGGAGCCGCCCGCCGCAGTGGCTGCTAAGCACGCAGCCTGTGGCTGAAAGGGTGCACGAATGTGAAAGAGGCTCCAAGTGGCAAGCACTGCTTACAAAATAAAGCAATGAACCAAGGCTCGGTAACAGTTTGTGACAGATTACATGACACTACTTTAGGAACACTGGGCTCAGGAGAATGTGCTATTGAAGTAACTCCCGTTTTATTTTCCCTGGTACCATGGCTGCTGGGGTGACTTAGTCCCTGAGCCGTGTCCGACTCTTTTGCGACCCCGTGGACTGTAGCCCACCAGACTCCTCTGTCCATGGGCTTTCCCAGGCAAGAACACTGGAGGGGGCTGCCATCTCCTTCTCTAATGGGCCTCCGCGAGCCAGGGATCGAACCCGGGTCTCCTGCAGGCAGGCAGGCAGGCAGAGTCTTTACCACTTGACCACCAGGGAAGCCCGATATGGCTACTGGACAATCTAACACCATGTCTGTAGCCTTCATTTCACGTCTATTGGACCGCACTGCCTGCGGAGCCCGGCTTGGGGGCAGCAAGCTGGAGTCATTTTCTCTCTGCCACACCTCAGCCAAGACACAAGCTGTGGCTTCCCCTTTATTCGGGGGAGAAAGAGCTTGGATTAAGTAGCCTTCCCAGGGCCTTCAGGATCTTACGCTCGGAGCTGTCAGTCTCATACCTTGACCACATCCAGAAAGTCAGGAGGAAGAAGACAGACATCTCTGGTGGTACTCCCACAGCAGCCAGCCCAGACCCTTATCGGAGATCATATGGGGGGGGAAAAGCAAGCTTTTAAAAAGCCAATTAGCCAAGCCCAAGTGATTTATTCCGAGGTGACTCAGAAGTAAAGTATAGAGAGATTGTCAGGAACTCATCTATAACAGTGAAATTGTGCAAACACCCTCGAAGTACAACAGTGTGACCTGGGCCCCTCGGTGAGTTTTGCTTCCGTCTCAGCCCCACCTCAGGCTTCCCAGGAGTGCTGGTATGTGAAACTCCATAGAAGGTTAAAAGGCATGTGTCTGATGGCAGAGCCTAGCCTCTCAATGGAATATATATTGTTGGCAAAGTCTATACATTGTACCCATTTTATAAATGAGGAAACTGAGGCTACCAAAGCCAAACGCTTTATCCAGGGCCCGGCCACACTCCAAGATCACATGTGTGTCCTTACCTCTTCAGGTCAGAGCTCCTAAGCCTGCTGAAAACCTACAACTGCTACCACGAGGGCAGGAGCTCCCAGCTGAGGCACAGGGAGGTAAGGCCGCCTGTCTTCTGTTACATAAGGTCACCGTTTATCCTGGCTGGCCAGAAAGACTTTGGCCGGTCTTTTTTTGGCAACTGCTTTATGCCTGTTAACAAAGGGTAATTCTTTATGCCTGTTAACCAAGTGAAAGAATGTTTCCTTCACTTTAAGTGTCCAGTAAGGATAATGAATTGTCAGGTCTCCCATTCTCTGAGTTGGAGACAAAATTATCTCCTTTGAGGTCCCTGCAAGGGGTGCTGAGGGTCGGACCATCCCCAGGACAATGCAGAGCCGATGGATTTCACAACGTGGGTCTTCTCCGTCCTCCTGGGACTTTGGTCAGGATTCCGTGTTTGAAACCGATGGATTTCACAACGTGGGTCTTCTCCGTCCTCCTGGGACTTTGGTCAGGATTCCGTGTTTGAAATCTCTGAGATTCCGCCCAGCCCAGTCCTTCCTCTGCCCATCCTTCATTACAGGGCCCTGGTTTGCCCAAGTTCACAGCAACCCAGGAGTGAAAGCAGAGCTTCTCTGCTTTTCAGCCAGGAGAAGAGCCTTGCAGCAGAGGAGGGCTCCCCAAGTGATGCTCACAGGGCCGGGCAGGTCCAAACATGAAAGGCAGGGTGGCCATGGGGGAGAGGACGTCGGCCCACTGGCAGGCCGCCGCTGCCTGTCAGACCCCCGCTGCCTGTCCGACCCAGCCAGGGTGGCCGCGTGGCGTTCTGGGATTGGGGCACCCAAACCCTTCCTGATTTTTCTAAAGAAGCTAGATATCCAGAATTTCATGTGGAATTTCCAAACCTCGAAACACTGTGTGAGCTAAACAAAGCACGCATGTAAGCCGCACACAGCCCACGGGCACCAGCTGAACTCCAGGGAGTGACCAGCACGGCCAAGGCTCAGGGAGCCGCTCACCAGGCAGGTTAAGTAGAGGCGGTCTTACCACCATCCAGAACTTTCGGCTCTTTCACAGGGGAGCCCTGGTCGGGATATTGGGACATTTGAAAAAGCCGAATGGGAAGTCTTATCGTGATCATGATTAAGCTTTATTTTGGGAGTTACCATGGTTGAGATCCCCTAGACAAGGAAATGGCAACCCACTCCAATATTCATGCCTGAAAAATGCCATGGACAGAGGAGCTACACGGCGGGCCAAAGTCCATACAGTCACAAAGAGTGGGACATGACAGAGAGACTGAACACAGGGTTGAGATCAGGTTGGCTCTTGGACCTTCTGCAGCCCATCCATGTCTGAGAAGGGCCAGCAGACTCTTCCCACCCTCCTTTGTTCAGACCTGCTAAATCAGAAATGCTTTCACCCTCCCAGCTATTTTGACAAGTCCTCCAGGGAATTCTGGTGATGGCCAAGTTTGAGAACAGCTAATCTAAGAGCTTGATCTTGGCACTTGGGATTCCCCAGAACATTCCCCTCTGTAGGAACAGCTGAGTGGGACTGGGAAGCCCCAACCCTGTTTGTGTGATGGGACAGTATCCGTGGAGGATTAGAGGACCCTGCATCAGGAAGAGAAGCTCCTGACGTTCCCCAGAGGCAGGAAGTTAACATCCCACAGGCAGAGATTTTTCATTTTTCTAACCCTAAAGTGGGTGGCGAAGGGGTGGGGTGGGGGGTCTGCCTTGATCTCCTTGAGCTGGGAAGTACTTTTCATGAAACTTCTGCAGCTTTAACCATCCAGGTGTGCAAGCCTGAGGGAGTGTATGTCTTTGGAGGTGACTGCCACCATGAAGACAGGTCATTGGCTTGGGAGGCAGGGAGTTCTAACACTGAAATGCCTGACTGGTTCCTGGAGCACCACGTCTCAGAGTGAGACGTGTCGGGGCCAGTGTCGGCCTCTGCAGTTCCTCAGATCGCTCACCTGGGACCTTCTGGGCCTCAGGGACTCGCTGACCTCAGAACTTGCTACAGGGCCGCCTGAGACTGGCCTCTCCTGGCCCTGCAGGCCCCAAGGGCAGGACAGACAGGAGGAGCTTGGCCTCAACTCTATTCGTTGTAGTCCTAGAGCTTGATGAGTGAGGGGGGGCCGTTTTTCAGCAAAGAAACCGGGACTCTCTGGTCCACGATGACACTGAAGTAACAGAGACGCTGGTGGCTCCAAGGCCTGAGCAGAGGAGTGTGAAATGCAGTGTAGCACGGTCAGCATTACGCTCTGGAGACCTTTGGAGGTCTCTGTTGAGGATGACTCACCAGATCTTAGCGACTCAGAGGGCTGTTCGCTACCTTTGATCCCCAGGCTCACCCCCAAGCTAAGCACGGGGTGCTCAGCACCGGGTACCTCCCCACCCTGTTGTCACCAGGCGTGCCATGGAGCAGCCTCGGCCTGGCTGCTACAGTTGGGCACCTTCTCTTCCGCTGTCTCATCTGCGGTCCCTTGAACTTAGAGAGATGAAATGTGTCGATGGGCAGGGGCCGCACCTGGAGCAAGCGTTTCCCCGTGAACTTTCCCCCAGCTTCTAAAGGGCTAGGAGCAAAGGATCCCCAGCTCAGTAGGCTGAAGCACTAGCTTCCTTCATTGAAAACCTCGCCTTTAGGATAGGATAATTCTGCTTGTTTTACAATGAAAAGTGTGAATGCTAAGTCGCTTCAGTCGTGTCCGACTCTGTGCAACCCCATAGACGGCAGCCCCCAGGCTCCCCCGTCCCTGGGATTCTCCAGGCAAGAATACTGGAGTGGGTTGCCATTTCCTTCTCCAATGCATGAAAGTGAAAAGTGAAAGTGAAGTTGCTCAGTCGTGTTGACTCTTAGCGACCCCATGGACTGCAGCCCACCAGGCTCCTCTGTCCATGGGATTTTCCAGGCAAGAGTACTGGAGTGGGGTGCCATTGCCTTCTCCGAAAGTGTGAATATCCAGGAGCAATCTGAACCTTTTGGAAAAATAGCAAAGCATTTTAACCAGGCTGGTTGGTGCCTATAGAGAATAATGGGCCACCAGGAAGTGCCAGTGGGCAACTATATCACTGCTGACATTATGAGCTAGAGGCCTTAGGGCCCTGGGGTCGCTGGGTGTGGTGTGCGGCCAGCTTCCAAAGCCAGCCTCCCGCTTTGCCCGCGCTCAGCTCTAAATGGACGCAGAGCTCCCCCTGGTGGCCTGAGCGCACATCACACCCAGTGTAGGACCCCGGCCCCTGAGCCACTGCGTCCTGCTTAAGGGAAGGACCTTCCTCCACCAGGGATCCCTCTTACAGTGATCCGCCTTCCTCTAAGGCCTGAAGGCAGGAGTGACAGGGGCTGACAGGCCACTAGGCCCGTGTCCCCTGGGAGTTGCTGAGTGCTTCCCAGTCTGCCTCTCCAGGTGGGAGGGGCATTGGGCCCCTACCTGTGTCAGTGCTGGGTGGGGGAAGAATGGGACTGCTCACTAGGGCCTCAGCACGAGCACTTTCTGTTAGGCTGTTCTGTCCTCAGGAGCTTGGGACGCTGCTGGGGGCCACTTCCCCCAGGCCTTTTCTGTTTTCTTTTTAGGGGGTACCTTCTGAAGGTGCCATCAGCTTTTTTTACATCCAGGAAATAGACAGAGAAGTCCAGAGCCCAGGCCTCTCCTTGGCCCTGTCTGATCTCCCGAAATGCGGCAGTGTGATTTCTGAGCTTGCGGGATTCGCAGCGTCATCCTAGGTTCCGCGGCTTCGCTGTAAGGCTGGCCCAGCGAGCCCAGCACATCCCATCACCAGCCACACACCCACCCAGTAGGTCAGCCCTCCTCATCACCTCCTAAGGATGTTCCAGCCAATGCCTGTTCCACACATATTTGCTGCAGAAGGTCAGGGACCCAGAGGTTTGAGCCCACCAGACGCACAGCAGTAGTGACTGCTGGGAATTTGTATATAGTGTTCGTAATTGCACCTCTGAGCTCACTTGTACTGTTTCCCCAGTCACTGTAGAATGTGAAGGATGGGCCTTGCTGTCCCCATTTTACAGATCAGGAAACTAACCACTAGTCAGGAACGTTTTCTTTTAAAACTTAAAATTACTATCATTCTAATAATTTTTTTTAACGTATGGTTTACATTCTGCCTCCTCAGAGAACACACGTTGACGAGGACTGATACGCACTGTAAACGTCCAGAGTGATTGTTGTAAATATTTTACAGTTGAAGGAAAGAAAGGCAAACGCGAGGAAGGGAGGGAAGGGTGGGTGGAGGCGGGAGGGGGGGTAATTTGCTAGTCCACAGAGCCAGGAGGTGGGGGAAACCGAAGCAGGCCTTGCGCCCCGTGACCCCAGCTCTATCCTTTGCTCCTTTGTCCTTCCCACCCTGATGAGGGCAGCCAGCACTGGCCTGGCCCAAGATAACCCAGCAGCAGGCCTCAGGCCTGCGTCTTCTGATTGCTCCCATGACCCCCTCCTCCCTGAGGAAGGCAGTCTGCCCCATCCCCCTTCCTCATCCTCACCCCCTTGCTTGCCAGACGCCTCTGGGAACTGAGGTTTGCCAGGCTGTGGGGACCCAGGGCTGGGGATGGGGGCACCCATGGACATGTGGAATGAGGCTGTGGTCCCTGGACCCTGCCGTTCACCCCACGGATGAGAGGCCCCGGGTGAGGCGGTTGGGGGTGGGAACGAGTGGAGACAGAGCCGTGTGGTCTGGTGTGCGGTGCCCTGCAGGCCAGCCGGGGCAGGTTTTGTCTCGGCCGTCAGCGTGGGGAACGCTCCTGGGGCCACAGCAGGACTTCTGCGGTGGGGCCCCTGAGCCTCCCTGGGAAGCCCCAGGGACCGACCCCCTGAAGCACAGCAGCTGCGTTTGCTGAGCCCCTCTGTTTGCTCATGGGCCCCCGGGGGGACTTGGGAGTGCCCAGGGCCAGGCCGTGACACCGCTGAGGGCTAAGGCTTTCTTTCTCCTCCCCCCTAACCTTCCTTGTTTCCCCACGTGTGAGGCCACCAGAGGCAGCAGCTGCTCCACGTGTGGCTCGTAACCTGCGGCCCCAGATGTGTGCGGGTCTTAGCACAACCTAGGAGGCAGGCCTCATTAATCACAGCTTACCTGGGAGAAAACTGAGGCACAGACATGTTAAATAACTTGCCGAAGGTGATAAGCCAGTTAGGAGAGCCACAGGTGGGATAGGCTGTTATTCAAAGAAGGGGGCTCACTAGGACTTGCCAAAGCAGAGAGCCCCTGCAGAGAGGTGGTTCCCTCCCAGAGACCTGCCAGGGCAGTCCCCACCTGGGTCGGGGGTGGTGGATAGGAAGGCGAGGTGTGGAGGAGACACAGACCTGTGTGCTATTTACAGAAGTCTTTACTGGGGAGGTCTCAGAGTTCATGGATCACCGGGAGGTGCAAATAGAGAGTTCTGAGGATGCTGCTGTTGCGAGGGCTTGCGGGGGAGCCCGCATCCTGTCCAGGTTGCCCAGAAGCCTGGGAGCACTGGTGCCAGTCCCTCGACGTTCTCTGCAGAGAGTGCCCTGGAGCCTTGGCATCACTCAGCCTCCCTCTGGGGGTCCCTGGTGCCTTGCCACTGTCCATCTGTCTGCGAGAAGCCCAGGGATCAGCGGAGGGTCCAGTCCTCCGTGGTACATCCCTTCTACTTGGCTGCTTCTCCTGAGACTCCCCAAAGAGCCAGTCCAGGGGATCCACAGGGCCAGTCCTGGGCAGGGAGGGCTGCTGGCCAGTGAAGCGAGTGGTGATGTCCTGCAGAGACCCAGCGGGGCAGCTCTTCACACAGGAACGGGCTGGCCGGTGGGGTTTGCTGGTTCGCACCCTGGCTGCAGTTTCATCCAGCACGGAGGTGGGCTGTGCCAGCTGACAAATGGACCTCACGTAGTCCTCCAGGCTGGGGGAGGCGGGGGGCTCCTCTCCAGCCCCTCCGGGTAGCATCTCCTCTGAGGTCTCCCGAATCGTGGGCAGGAGAGCCACAGAAAGCAAAAGCCGGGACCTCATGGCTGCCGGTGACAGGGAGGCAGCAACCTGTGGGCTGAGAGAGGACCTGGGGTGAGGGACTGCGGCCACCCTGACACCCTTCCACGTCCCCTTCCCCATCTGAGGTCACCTGGGTGAGTCAGAAGCTCGAGAGCAGTTTAAAGTCTGCAGCTCCAAGACCAGGCTCGAACTCCTGGGCTCTTAATGCTGACATCCCTAAGACTCTATCGTTACTGTGGTTCAAGAACCTGTGCAAATCAGAGCCCCGCTTCATGGGGCTGGAGTCTGAGGAAACCTGGGTTTAAAGCCAAACCTGGGTTTAAAAACCGAACAGCCGTTCCTGACCCAGGGTTCTTTGGCAAAGTCACCTCTCCAAGCCTCCACTTCTCGGTAAAACAGGGTTGTGAAAACACCTCTCAAGGGTGCTGGGAAAACACGGAACATCTCCCTCCGGGGAAACGCCTCTGAATACAAAGCCCCTCAGCAGCTGCTGTTATCGCTGTTAGCTGCATCCTGGGCGCGAACCCGCAATGAGGCAGGGCACGTCCCAGGCTAAGAGCTGCCCTCAAACATCCCCAATGCGATTTTGTTTTACCTCTAACCAGAGAGCAGTGGCCCTCCCTTACCTGTAGCTGGCAGGGGAGATGGATGAGCAACGAAGCCCTCAGGAAGCACCCAGGAAACTCAGGGCCAAGGGCCCAGGGTCGAGGAGCTGGAGCCGGTGTCCAGAGCCAGATTGCTGCAAGGGGGACAAGGAGGACGACGCACCAGGGCTCTGCCCAGAGTGAGAGCCTCCCTGAGCTGTCTGGCAAGCCTCGGGGCCTGGCCGCTGCTTTTATACCTTTCCACCGGCAATCAATTACTGTCACACAGGGCCAAAAATAGCAGTGCTCAGGAAGGCTCTCAGAGGAAAACAGCTTGGCGGGCGGAGTCTGGCCCAGCTGCCAGCTCGGAGCAAGTGTTTGCACCGTGGGAGGTTCTGGGAATGTTTACTCCGCAGGGCAGGGGTGGGGTAGCCACAGCTCCTGGCCGTCTCAGAGCACTGGCAGGGCCAGGGGCCTCCACTGGACCTCCACAGCGGCCCTAGGCTCTGCCATCTCTGCCTAGAAGCATTCTTTGGTACGTCTTACACCAGCACCCCGACACCCCAGTCACTCTGGCCCAGTGCTGCTCTGACTGAGCCCCGGGCCTGCGTCTGCAGGGGCCCTGTCAGACACAGCGATGCGGAACTCAGCCTGGAGATGGCTGAGGTCGGGCTTCCTTGGGCTTGCTGAGCCTTGAGCTATGCTCAGCTTCCTCTGGCACCAGGGGCAGCCTGCAGGGTCCTGGTCTTGCTGCTTCACAGATGAGGAGCTGTCAGATGAGGACGGGCTTGTGTATTTGTTCCTGGCTATCTAACCAGTACACCTCTGCACCAGCAACTACTCTAGGTGCAGAGAGCATAGCAATGAGCGAGTTGTTATGTCCTTCACCCAAAGTGCGGTTCAGGTCTTGGCTTTCAGACTTGGCTTCAGACACCACTGTCAGATGCTGACAGATTGCTGGAGAGAGCCTCCGCTCCACCAGGGACAGCTCATGTCCACTTGCAGACACGTTTATCCATAGATAACCCGCCCCACGGCGGACTCTGGGTGGAGGAACATGAAAAAAACCATAGCCGCAGACCAGCTGATGCTCTGGGGCAAAGCTGGGGCGGGGTCCGTGAGGCTGGACATGCTGAGACCAGGCCTTCAAAGACGGTTCTGGGGACCCCACTGTGAAGAAAGATGCGGGGGCTTGGTCTGGGGAAGCGAGGGGCTGGGGCAGAGCTGCTGCCTGAGGTCAGGGCTGAGCCATGCTGGGGACCAGCTGCCTCATGTGACTCACGTCTGGTGTCCCTGCAAAGACACCAGGGGGGCCCCGGGTCTGAGCTCCCCTTCCCTGGATGGAGGGGACGCCCTCTCGGCCTGCAGCTTTCTCTGATCTTATCAGAGGAAACCCGCAGCAGAGAAGAGGGACCGTCTTCACCACCCACTCTGGGTTTTCTCGCCACCCTCCCAGGGCCGCTGACCCACTGAGCCCGTCCAGCCTCTCCTCCACAGGGGTGGTTGGTCGCCGCCTCATGCCTGTGCAGCCTCAGTGGTCGTCAGGGGCTCTGGGTGTTCCTGTTGTTGTTGTTGCTCGTTTTCTTCTTTAGCAAATGGTACAAGGCCATTCCAGAAAGCTGTGTGTGTTTTTGATAACCTTGAACAGAAGAGAACTATTTTCTTTGTGCATGGCAGGGTGTTTTTAAACTATTACTAACTAACCATGAAATCGATACTGCAAGACACCCCTGTAAGTGTTGCCAGGAATATGAAACTCCCACAGTCTCTCTGTTCTCACAGTTTTCAGTGCCAGCAAGGAGAAAGAAACGGCGCTGATGAATCTATTACAGAATGGTGCTTGAGAGAGTGCTGGGAGAATGATGTTTAAGTTCATTGCCAAAAGACCAGTATCAGAGCAGACTAGGAGCAGGTAGCTGGGGAGACCTGACTCGGCTGAAGGGTGAGGCTGAGAAGGTTTCTGGCAGGTGCTCTGAGGGTGCAGACAAGGCAGCCTGGCCAGGAGCGCGTGTGGGCTTGATCAGCTTGGCACAGGGGAGTTGGAGGTGGTTGTGTGCAGACAGAAGCCTGAAATAGGTCAAGAAACAGAATCGAGGACCCGAGGGGAGCAAGTAGGAGCCGGCTGCGAGTGCTTCTGGAGGACTCTGTTGATTAGGACCTCAGGCTTTGGCAGCAGATGAGTGGCTGTGCCACCTGCAGACCTTGGAGAATTAGGGCTGGTCAGGGACTCAGGCTGGGAGCTGTTGTTGGTACCCTGAGTGTGTGTGCCACTAGTGGGGCGCGGGACTGGCCATACCCCAGGTGGTGAGGAAGGCAAGACTGGCCTTGAGGGAAGAGGCCAGCTTGGAAATCGGGGGTGGGAACCATGCTGGTCCTGCTCAGCTCTAGTGGGCATGGGATCCAGTGCCCTTGGCACGTTCCCAGCAGGACCAGGTGACCGTGGCCCCCCCGAGCAGGCGCAGCGCTGGGCGGAGAGCTGGCCTGTGTTGCACCGGTGTCTGCACAGCTGTGCTTCCCTGGGGCGTGTTTCCTTGTGGCTGTGTGGACGTGCCTGCCGGACAGCAGCTGCGTTCCTGTGGGACACCTGACTCAGCGCCTTGTCCCGGCCCCTGCGCCCGAGCGGTGGGAGGGCACGCCTCAGGCTTCCTCTCCAGCCCGGGCCTCGTGCCTTAGAGCACAGAGAAATTCACAGGCCTTCCCCTAGAGGAAGACGGGACCCTCGGGATGAGAGGCTGCATCTGGGGGCCTGAGTGCACAGGGGGGTCCCGTGAGCGGGGGCTGACTTCTGAGTGGGCTGTGAGGGTGGTCAGTGACCCCTGAGTGCGGCTGCTCTGAGAGGAGGGGCTGAGCGTGTGGGTCCCCACAGGAGGAAGGAGCTCTGGTCATCGAGGGGCTCCTCACCATTTCCTGGGGACTGAAGCGGCCCATCCGGCTCCAGATGCAGGATGACAGGGAGCGCGTGCACCTCTCCTGGACACCCGGACAGTCCAGCTGCCATCTGTGAGTGCCCGCTGGGTGGGGCGGGCCCAGGTGGTCTCCATGACAACCTAAAAGTACTGCTTGGAGTGTGCGGGGCCAGGAGGTTGATCTCTGTCTCTGCATGAAAGGCCCGTTTCTGTTTGGGGCGGGAGGTGGGAAGGTAACCCACCCTCAACCCGGTCACTCCTGTCACCCCTTGACTGCCTCAGCCCAGGACCTCAGCTGCCAACCTGAAGCCTCACCCCAAAGTGGTTCTTCTCCATGACAACCAAGTCACCCCCCTTCCTGGAGAGCGACCCAGGGTGCCCTCACCTCCACTTGCGCTTCTCAGACATTCCTTGTCTGTAAGAGAAAGAGGCCTCTCAAAGCCGTCTGCAAGCCAAGCCTCTCAGCACCTCCTGTTCTGCCCCAAAACACACAGGTTTAGCCTCCAACGGCTCTGCTTTTATTTCAATATCAGAGTTTATTTTTACAAATTTATCAGAATTTATTTATATCAGATTTATCTGAATATATTAAGAACGTTTTGATCAGGATAAAATGGTTTTCTACCTGTCTTAACAGACGTTTGCCTCTTCCCACTTCACACCCAAAGATGGGCAGTAAGCTGCTGAGTTTTGCTTGCTTCCACACGTCATAAATCCTTCTAAGAGTCAGAAATTCAAAACACGTTCCCTTCGAAATTCAAGTAAAGTCGCTGCTCTCATCGCCCTTTGCACGCCGGTGCCCCGGTGCATCCCCAGATGTCCCTGGTCACTCGTAGTGGACCTGGGGCCTCAGAGCCTCAGGTTAGGGTGGGCTCCTTACGAAGGAGGTGAAAGCGGTCACGCGAGCAGCCCCAGACAGGGCCCCGCGGAGGCCCCTCAGTGCTGGCTTGGCTTCTCTGTCCGTTTCCCCCAGGCTCCCCTCCGGGTGTGGCCACCCCCCATCACGCCATCCCTCCTCCAGGCCAGTGCTGGCTGCCCTGGCTTGGAGTCCGCCTTTCTCGAGGCCTGGCGGTTAGCCGCCTCCAGGATGCTGCTGCCCTGCTCTCCGGGCCAGATGGCAGCCCAGAGGGGCCAGAAGGCACCCAGAGTGCCCACTCGGCACGCGGCCGCAGAAGCCGACCGCCTCGGCCTGGCGCCCAGCTCGGGTCTGTGTGTGTCCATCTGTCCGTTCCCCAGGGCCTAGAACAGGCCACTCAGGTCTGCAGGGCAGACTCCCTCTCCTTCCAGCAGACACGGGCAATCTATTGCTTTTCTTTCTATCTTTTACGTTGACCATGTGTGAAATCCCGGCCTCAGCTCGGCCTGCCCTGCCTCCAGCCTGTGTCTGGCCCGCAGAGGCAGCCGGCCTCCTTCTCTTTGATCTGAACCACCTTTCTCTGCCAGCAACCCTCTCAGCACCATGCCTGTCTCTTTTCAGGAAGGAGCCACCTGTTCAAGATGGCAGAGTCACTGCCCAGGAACCCAGCGCTCAGGCTGGGCCCCAGGAGGAGAGCTCCAGAGGCAGATCAGGTCGGTGGGGCCTCGAGCAGCCCAGGGCCCAGTCCCACGCATCTGGGGTGGTGGGGGGGCTGGCTCATGACCGCCATCTCTGGAGATCAGCTTTGTGGAGTAGCAAAGAGTGGCTTCGTTTGCCTTCAAGAGTGTGTGTGCTAAGCTGTTTTGGTCGTGTTAGACTCTTTGTGACCCCATGAACTGTAGCCCACCAGGCTCCTCTGTCCATGGAATTCTCCAGGCAAGAATAATGGAGGGGGTTGCCATGCCCTTCTCCAGGGGGTCTTTCTGACCCAGGGCTGAAACCCACATCTGTAATTCCTGCACGGCAGACAGATTCTTTACCAGTGAGCCACCAAGGAAGCCCAGCCCCCTGCTCAATCTCTCCTCAGCCCAAGGCGTTCTTACTGACTCCTCTCCCAAGGACAGGGAAGCGGAGGCTTCCAGAGGTGATGCGGTTGTCTGCATCCCTGCAACGGGCTGCCTTCTGAAAAGGAGGACATCTGCAGAGAACACGGCTCTCCCCTGGCCCTGCGGGCCTCTGGGGCCTCTTCCCCAGCCGCCAGGATCCGTGCCTGGGAGTCTGTCCTCTCTGCACCTCCTCCTGGACTCAGTGAAGGGCTTGCCCAGAGGACAGGGCTAGGGCTGTCAAAGTCCTGCTCTGGGTCCCTGGAGCTGGAGGCCCAGAGGCTATGGCCGTGTGGCATGGTGACACAGGTTATCCTGTCTGGGGGTCACCTTTCCTGTCTGCAGAATGGCTATCACACTGGCTGGACCCCAGCCTCCATCACAGGGACAGTGCTCACACTGCCGTCTCCTGCAGCCCAGTGTGCCAGGGAGCCAGCTTCACACATGGCACCGCCACAGAGGCCGCTCTGTCACCGCTGCAGGCCCCTGTCCTGAGCCTGACCCCCTCGTCCATTTCTCGCCACAGAGCCAGCGGAGGAGGATGAGGAGACCCCCCAGCTGATGCGGACCAAGAGCGACGCAGCCTGTGTGATCCAGAGGCGGCCCAGGAGCCGAGCGCCCGGTGAGGCCCAGAGGATCCGGCGGCACCGCTTCTCCATCAACGGGCACTTTTACAACCACAAGGTGACGGCCCAGCCTGGCCTCTCCCCTGGGCCCTGAAGCTGAGGCTTAGAGAGCCAGCCCCAAGCACCATGCAGTCAGTGGGCCTTGTGCAGTGGGGGGCCCTCGGTGGTCACGCCTGAATTCACCCTCAGCAAAACCCTGGTAGGCTTCCCAGGTGGTGCCAGTGCAGAAGACGTAAGAGATGCAGGCTGGATCCCTGGAGGAGAGCGTGGCAGCCCAGCCCCGTATTCTTGCCTGGGAAATCCCACGGACAGAGAAGCTTGGGGGGCTACAGTCCAAGGGGTCGCAAAGAGTCAGACTCAACGGAAGCGACCTAGCCCACGTGCACAGCCCTGGTATGCAGGCGAGGCGGCGCCTGTGTCCTGATGGGGAAACAGGCTCAGGAGGACAATTGTCTTGCCCCAAATAACATCTCACTTCATGACCACAAAGCCTGTCTTTTTCCCATCACACGCTCAGTTCATCCTCACAAACTGCATGAATATCTGGAGGACAACGCTAAATTTGTCTTCAACAGGGCACTTTTCTGTCAGGTTCCCACCCAAGGTCGGTTCATTGTTTCAGGGGAATGCCGTGTCCCTACTGTTATTGTCGCTTGGTAGATTAAGCCAGCTGGGTCGCGGTGTGCCCCAGAGCATGTGTGAAGGGTCCCAGAGAACTCACACAGCTCCTGATTCCCAGCACTTGGCCTTTTGTCCTAGCCTTTTGTCCAAGTATGTATTGTACTGACCTCAGGAAAAAAAGATCTCCTTCCCCTGATGACATCATTCCACAAACAAACCCAGCTGTAAAAAGGAGAAGTGGATTGTTGCTATAAATGGCGCGCATGGCAGTGTGGGTGAGGCCCTGAATGGGGCGTCCTGCCCTGGAGCACATCCCGCAGCGCTGGGAAGCTGGAAGCCAGGGCTTCCCGGCTCAGCAGCTGCCCTTCCTGATAGGTGGTGGGTGACTCATGGGATGGGGGAGCTGGGCGAAGGGAGGCCTTGGGTCAGATCTGAAGCACAGTCACACAGGGAAGGTCTGCTCGGAGCCATTCAAGCCACTCTTGCGGTACCCTGCCCTTGGGGATGCAGAATTCAACAAGGCGGGCTGAAGGGACCCTGCTCCATCATCAGGACCTCCTCCACTCCACACTAGGTTTGCAGTGAGTGTTGATGAGGAACAATAGGTTATCTTCACTAAATCTAGGAGGTGAGTGTGTCAGTCACTCTGCTGCTGCTGCTGAGTCGCTTCAGTCGTGCCCGACTCTGTGTGACCCCATAGACGGCAGCCCACCAGGCTCCCCCGTCCCTGGGACTCTCCAGGCAAGAACACTGGAGTGCCCAGTTGTCCTTGGACTGCAATGCATGAAAGTGAAGTCGCTCAGTCGTGTCCGACTCCCAGCGACCCCATGGACTATAGCCTACCAGGCTCCTCCGTCCATGGGATTCTCCAGGCAAGAGTGCTGGAGTGGGCTGCCACTGCCTTCTCCGTGTCAGTCACTCAGTCACGTCCAACTCTTTGTGACTCCATGGACTGTACTCTGCCAGGCTTCTCTGTCCATACGATTTACCAGGCAAAAATACTGGAGTGGGTAGCCATTCCCTCCTCCAAGAGATCTTCCTGGCCCAGGGATTGAACCCGGGTCTCCTGCACTGCAGGCAGGTTCTTTACCATCTGAGCCACCAGGGAAGCCCAAATCTAGGAAAACGAGGAGTATTTGAGAGTAGTTTCCTCAGAGCGGGAGGGGAAGGCAGGGCTGAAGTTAAACAGAGATTAAGAATGTCTGGATTAGCCAAAGGACCAGCCATCTAACTTGGGCTTTTTTTTTTTCAACATAGGCCGTTTTTAGTCTTTATTGAACTTGTTGCCATATCGCTTCTGTTTTACGCTTGGTGCTTTTTGGCCACAAGGTATGTGGGGTCTTAGCTCTCTGCCCAGGGGTCAAACCCAGCCCCCTGCACTGGAAGGCAAAGTCTTAACCCCTGGACTGCCAGGAAAGCCCCCGACGTGGGTATTCTTTACATGCTGTTCCAAAGAGGTGTAGTCTGCAAAGCGTAAAGTGACCACCATTTGCCAATATTTGAATAAATATTGATATGCTACTTTAAGGGACTATTTGAAAATTTAGAAAGATTCTTTGCATGGATTTAGGAGAAGGCAATGGCACCCCACTCCAGTACTCTTGCCTGGAAAATCCCATGGACGGAGGAGCCTGGTAGGCTGCAGTCCATGGGGTTGCTAAGAGTCGGACACGACTGAGCGACTTCACTTTCACTTTTCACCTTCATGCACTGGAGAAGGAAATGGTAACCCACTCCAGTGTTCTTGCCCAGAGAATCCCAGGGATGGGGGAGCCTGGTTGGCTTCCATCTATGGGGTTGCACAGAGTCGGACACGACTGAAGCGACTTATCAGCAGCAGGCTCATTCTAATTCTACATTCCTAAAAAAAAAAAAGGAGGTTTTTATGACTCAAGGCACTGAATTGTAGGCTTTATCTTCAGTACATTCTCCTGTCCTCTAAGAGGTGTGTTGGGCACTTTAAACCTTATATTAGTCATTGCAAATGTCACAGGGACGCGGAGAAGTCCGAACACCCTGTAGCCTTTGCGATGAACCAAAGTGAACAGTTGGGGCTTTTATCGCAGCCTTCCGCTTCCCTTGGTGCCATCCTGCCAAGAAGGGCTTCTTAGCCAGCCAGACCTACACTCGACGCGCTAATCAGGGTGGCTGTTCCCTAAGTCACAGACTTACCTGCCACATGTGGGTCCATTCTTCCAGGCAAACTGGGTGCCTTCATGAACTAGTGTCGCAGGCATGTTGGACAGTTGATTCACATCTGCTGAAGGAGCAAGGGGCTCCCTTTTTTGCTCCTCGCTCCGCATCCATTCAGAATCAGTGTCCTTAGAAATTAGGTAACAAGTGCTTGAGTCACAGGCAACAATTAAAAAATAATAACAATAATAAATTCCTAGAATTAACTTCCTGGAGTTTTTATTCCAGGTTTTATTTCTTAGAACTGCACGCTATTGCTCCGCTTCATTATTTTCTAAGACAGCTCTTACTCACAGTAGTGTTGGCTTGATTTCCAGAGTGGGTAGAAAAGTGCTTTGTCCGTCGGAATCATGTGGGTTCTGTGAGGGAGAAACCATTGTGGGCAGAGACGGGAAAAGAGCCACGGGACCTTTGCTCCCACTTGGAGCTGATTGTTCTCTTCTTGAGAAAAGAGTTCGGGCAAGAGAAACACGTCGTCTTGTTGACATGACCTTTCTTCTCCAAGAGACAGCCCGACTCCTCTGTTTCACATTTCTCAGAAACTCGGACTTTCTGTGCCACCCAGCCGTTCTACATTCGACTGTGGAGAAAGCAGGTCTGGGTTTGAGGCTGGCTCTAGCACTTGGACCTCAGCTGGGGACACTGAACAAAGCCCTCATGTACCCTGAGCCCCAGTACATCCTGGGGAAAGCCGAGCTAGGACCGTCCAGGAGGAATGTGTGATCTGGAATTTGGTTTCGGAAAGCAAGGAGGAGCTTGCCCACAGGGAAGTCAGACACGAAGGGAGGACCCTGCGCCATGCTGGTGAAGCATGAGGCTTGGGGCAGCTCTGCCCTTTCTAGACGGGGGACTCCGATGAGCTACTAACCTCTCCAAGCTCCATGTACTTCTAAGGACTGTTGTGAGGATTAAATCAAGAATCTATGTAAAGTGTTTAGCAGGGTTATTACCTGATTAGTGATCATTAAGGACTTAATAAGCTTTAAGTTTATTCCCTGGAAGTTCCCTGGTGACTTCACGTATGGTGTCTCATGAACAAAGGCAGCATACCTGTGAGAATACCACGGGCACCCAAAACTGCAGAAGCCGTGTGGCTGGAGCACGGGATGCTTGGGAGGGAGCCACGCGCCACATGTGCGCCGTGTGGGAGGAGCTGCGGACGCCGCCGTCTAGGCTGTGGTGGTGGTGGAGGAAAATGGATCGAAAGGGCTGAGACTAGAGGGGAAAAGTTGGGAAGCTGATGCAGTATAAACAGAGGGCCTCACCGCAGGCAAGCTGGGAGAATAGAGCAAAGAGGACAGATTTGAGAACCTTTAGCCTTAGAATCAGCAGACACTTGGTGATTTGGTTCTAGACGGAGTAGAGAGACTCACTCCCCAGCTCCTCGTGGATGACCCTCACGGCCCTTGTTATTGTTCAGTCACTCTGCTGCTGCTGAGTCGCTCAGTCGTGTCCGACTCTGTGTGACCCCATAGACGGCAGCCCACCAGGCTCCCCCGTCCCTGGGATTCTCCAGGCAAGAACACTGGAGTGGGTTGCCATTGCCTTCTCCAATGCATGCAAGTGAAAAGTGAAGTGAAGTCACTCAGTCATGTCTGACTGTTAGCGACCTCATGGACTGCAGCCCACCAGGCTCCTCCGTCCATGGGGTTCTCCAGGCAAGAGCACTGGAGTGGGGTGCCATCGCCTTCTCTGGTTCAGTCGCTCACTTGTGTACAATTCTTTGCGACCCCATGCACTGCAACACACCAAGCTTCCCACGGCCCTGGTTCCTAGAAAAAAGAGTTTGGCTCTTATAGATCTGCAGGCATCTTTCTTAGAGGCCTCGCGTACGATGTGAGCTGTCAAAGCTTCTCTGCTCATGCCTGGATCTGGGTGCAGCTTGTGTGTGGATCTGTGCAGACAGACACAGGTGATCACAGAGCCCAGGTTCACCTGCTGTCCCAGGCTGCTCAGTGCCAGCGGGCTGACCGTAT
The DNA here is from genome assembly GCF_016772045.2 of Ovis aries. Classification (NCBI taxonomy): domain Eukaryota; kingdom Metazoa; phylum Chordata; class Mammalia; order Artiodactyla; family Bovidae; genus Ovis; species Ovis aries. The sequence continues at coordinate 43,462,588 of NC_056078.1, read as the reverse complement.
GCCCATACCCTGCCTGTGTCAGCCCTGTGTCCCCTCTGGCCTCCCCCTTCCTGTGCAGACCTCCGTGTTCACTCCCGCCTATGGGTCCACGACCAACGTGAGAGTCAACAGCACCATGACGACCCTCCAGGTGCTCACTCTGCTGCTGAACAAGTTCCGAGTGAGTCTGGCCGTGGGCAGCCTCGCCCCAGATGCTGGTGGTTGGCAGTTTTGCTGGGGAGGGGGCTGGTGGAAGCCATGGCTCCTGGGGGAAGGCTGAACAGGTCTCCTCTGCTGAGCTAGCCGGAGAAATGCTCTGGGAATTTAAGGAGGCGGGGGCAGGGCGGGTCCCTGGGGATTTGTGTGTGGGGGCTTGGAGATGTGGTTACTGCCAGGGGCCCTTTCCTCTCTCTCCTGTCTTGAAAAGCCATGGTCTGACTCCCTGTCCCTGCCTGTGCAGGTGGAAAACAGCCCCAGTGAGTTTGCCCTCTACATCGTTCATGAGTCTGGGGGTAAGTGTCTGCCTTTGACTCAAGTCCCCATCCATTTGGCAAGCTCACCGACTGAGCTCCTTCTCTGAGGGCTGAGCTGGCTTGTGCAGTGGGCACAGGGCAGGTGCCCTCCTGGCCTTGGGACATGCTGTGCTCCCACCACAGGCAGCCCTCCCAGGCTTATATCCAGGCACACTTGTCATCCCTTTCGGAACCCCACCAGAACCACATGGTGAGCTGCTCTCTCCAGTAGGTTCAGTGAGGCGTGGGGAGGACTGTGCGTCTGGGTTTTCAGGATGGATGAGAAGCCCCTCACCCACTGAGAACTGCTGTTGCAGAGCTCGCACCGCACAGCCCTCTGTCCGGCACTGCATGGCCTGGCCTCCCCAGGTCTGCTTCCCGCGCCGGGCTCCTCCAGCCACGGTTCCTCTCTGAGCTGGGCCTTCGCTGAAGGACACGATCCACATCATCAAGGCAGTGTCCATCACACAACATCTGGCAGCATTGCCAGGGCCCCTGGACATCTGTCTTCCATCCCATTCCCATCCTGGAACAAAGAGACACGGTCCTACCACCCCATGAATGTTGTCTACCACGTTCTTTTTCAGAGCGTACAAAGTTAAAGGACTGTGAGTACCCACTGATTTCCAGAATCCTGCATGGGCCCTGTGAGAAGATCGCCAGGATATTCCTGATGGAAGCTGACTTGGGCGAGGAGGTCCCCCACGATGTGAGTGGGGCTGAGGCATCCCGAGGCCTCTCCTGAGGGGGCGGCCGGGGGATGGCGTGGCAGACTCCTGTGACCTCGGGCAGAGCCCCCTTGGGCAGTGCTCCCGGGCCCCCCATGGCCATCACTAAGTCCATCCCGTCTTAACGGTTTCATCCGTCTTGTTGCCATCAGCCACCACCAGATCCATCAGCTGGCTCAGGGGAGAAAGAAGTTGGGTCTTAGAAAACCATGGCCTGGCCTTTTCCATTCTTTCCAGACAGGTGGAGTCTTTTCCTTCATTGGAGTGCGTTTTGTTGTTATTTACATTAAAAAAACAACAAAAGCTCCTTACCTAGGGTCTGACTGCACCTTATGGAAAGGACCAAGTGTCTCAGGACATCTTGAGTCCTGACTAGGCAATGAGCACATTTCCAAACTCCACTACACAGAATAGGCCTATAGGGTGTGGACCTCCAGAAGAAGGCCTGTGACCCTGTGTCCCTGGGGCCATTTGCAGACTAGTGAGTTCATTCTACTGTTGGGAACGATGGCATTCCCACCGTCTCCACCCCCACCCCAGAGAACTCCCAGACTGACTCCCCTCGCTATTGAACGGTCTTCCTAAAACTCAGTTTAATCTTTCCTCCCAGGGACCACAGTGGCCTTAGGGATCAGAATGGGCTCCATCTTCCCATCCTGGCACACACAGAGCTGTGTCGGGGGGGTGGGAGGAAGACAGGCAGCCTCTTCCTTGGAGACAAGACCCTGCTGAGTCGGCCACAAGGAAAAGAAAACACTTTTGGCCTCTAAGTTAAAGCACATTGAAATGTTCTTGGATTTTCTAGGTCGCTCAGTACATTAAGTTTGAAATGCCGGTGCTGGACAGTTTTGTTGAGAAATTAAAAGAAGAGGAGGAAAGAGAAATAAGCAAACTGACCGTGAAGTAAGCAGCCCTTGAATAGCCAGTCATGGGTCTGGAACATCAGGGCAAGGGTGCAGTCGGAGCACCAGGCCCGGGGCTGCGAGAGCTCTCCCTGCGGTTGTGCCAGGCGTCCTCACGTAGTTCAGGGATGCCTCCCCCTGGCCCCTTGCTCCGTAGTGCCACCAGACTGGGGTGACAGCCTGCCAAAATGGGGGCCTGCAGCCCAGCCCGCCCATCGAGCCTTGGCAGCCCCACTGTCACGGGACAGACACAAGCTGCTGAAACTGGGCAGGAGACTCGGGCAGCAGCGTGGGCCGGCCCTGGCCCAGGGCTGTGTGTTCTGCGGGCGGCACTGCCCAGGAGGTGCTGCCGGGGGGCTGCCGTGCACATTCAGCCTGGTCCGAAAAGTGCCGGTCCATGCTGGCGGGAGCGCCGAGCCTGCCCCAAAGCGGCGGTTATTGGGACTGCCTGTACCCCCTGATGGTTGCAAGCGCAGGGGACCAGTTCAGTGAGCAGGTGAGTGGGTGTCACCTGCTGGCTCCTGGAGCCTGGCTGTGTGAGGTCAGGTCACAAACCCCGATGGTCTGTGTCTCCCTCTGTGAGGGAAACTCGGTCCCAGAGTCCCTCTTAGGAAGGGAAGGAGGAAGGCCGCTCACCGTGAGAGTCTGCGGTCGGGGGACTATGTAAACCCTGGCTTCTGGCTGAATGTCTCTTTAAAAGGCTTCTGTGTGTACAGTCAGGCCCTACTCAGGCAGTCAGCGGAGACCTCAGCAGAAGGAACTGTGTCATTGTAGCGAGGAGGGACCTGGGGGTCACTCGGTGCACAGAGAGGGAAGGGCGGCCCGAGGTGAGGACGGAGTCTACACCACGTGACTGTGGAGCCAGGGCTCGGACAAGGCTTCCTGACCCCCTCTGCCGCCCTGTCTAATCCAGCACACTCCTGTCTGTACCGGAGACTCTTTGGAATACAAGGAGCATTCTCCTGTAAAGCTCGACAGGGTCTGCAGCCCTGTTTAACTGCTCCTCGAAGCCAGTGGCCTTGCAGGATGTGGGTCCCGGCTCTTTCTTCCTTCCCCTTGGCAGAGGAGAGATGGTGGCCACTAAGCAGCCGGTCGGGAGCCGTGGGTCTCCAGGCCCAGCATCTCTGGGCTCCTCTGCTGTGCTCCTTGCTCCCTGTCCCCTCTGGTACCAGTGAATCCTCTCGGCTGTGTCTCCCTCCAGGTTCCAAGCCCTGCGTCTGACAATGTTACAGCGCCTGGAGCAGCTGGTGGAAGCCAAGTAGCCCAGCAGCACCTGCCCCTTCCGAAGCCCCCAGCAGCCACCGCACACTGACAGCCAGCGGCCAGGCCCCGCTTGGCCACACAGATTGGCCGCACGGCCGAGGGATCTGGCGTCTGTGCCCCTGCCTGTCCACCCGCCAGGCAGCCTGAGTCCCACAGCCCTGGCGCGTGGCTCCAAGCTGAGCACTCACGGGGCCCAGTCCTAAGCCTGAGGACCCAGGAGCTTGCTGGGTGGGGTCTGCATGTGAGATGGGCCTGGGCTGCAAGCAGCCCTGGAGCTGTGACATGAGCCGAGTTAAGGAACTAGACAGCATGGCCGGCCCTGTTTATGCCACACCTCTCCAACTCAGGGGAGCAGAACAGTCTTGCTTCTAGAGTGTGGGCTCCACCTGCTTCCCCAGTGCCTGGCCCAGAATTACTGCAGAACCGCAAGCCATTATCCTCATCAAACACGTGAGCCCCTAGACCCTGTCCACCCTCGCCTCATGCCGCCGCTCAGAAACTCTGCTGGGAAGAGCAGGAACTGCCAGCGGGTATGGGATGTGCAGTGCTCCCAGCTGTCACTTCACCGTGGCGTGCCAGGTAGCGCCTCTGATGTCGCTCCATGAGCCTCGCATAGCTCAGTGCCCTGCCGGCAGAGGTCAGACCGAGAATAAGAGCACCAGCAGCCCGTCTCTCAGCGGCACTCACTCTGAACTTCCCCGGCAGCACCTGAAGGGACTCTTATAAGGAGCTCGCTGAAAGAAGCTCGTCAACTGTATCACATTGAGGAGGTGACCCACATGATCCCGAAAGGATGCCTGCAGGGTGGGTGAGAGGCCAGGAGCTGTCTAGGGACTGCCGGCAGTGGCTTGGGAAGGCCACGCCTCGCCCGTCACTGCGCTCCTCGGACGCTTGTGTGCCTCCTGCCCTCTCTGGGTGTGCGTCAGTACTTCCCATCAAAGGCCACCACCGGGAAAAACTGTTTGAGGAGAAAGGGCTTGGAATCCCCTGGGGCCAAATCAGAACAATTTGGGTCTGCCAGTTGATGGAAAAATTCTAGAATGAATAAGAAGGCCTTTGCAAGAATTATGCAACAGTTTACAGCAGTCATGTGAGATGTTTGTACAAAACAGAGCAAATGAGACCAGATTCTCCCCATGGGGCCCATGGATTGTGGATTTAAAGGGAAAAACTATAAAGTCTCCTGAAGCCAGAAAGTCAGCATGAGTGAGACTCCAACTCTGCCTCAATCAGCAGCTCCTCACCGGCGCCCATAAAGAGCAGAGCATGGGAGCAGCTACACCATTCGAGCCCACTGTTCAGGGTGAGCCCCACACCAGGACTGCCCCCACCTGGCGCCCTGCTCCCAGAGGCAGGCGCAGAGATGCCCCCGGGAGGCCGCCGCCGTTCCCGTCTCCTTTGTCCGCAGGGTTTCCTAGGTTCTCAATAAAGGTGTTGCCACGTGCAACCAAAGGAGTTAGGTCCACGCTTTTTTTTTTCACTTGTGTGTGTCCACCCTGACCTCTGCTCTGACCTCTGAAACTCCTGTCCTGCGGGACGTGTCACCAAGTTCGGTAGAGGAGCTAACGCTGAGCACAGCCTACCGCTTTTGACCCTGACATGATTCCTTCCTTTCCAGGCGCATCCTTGGGACTGGTGTGGGGCCTGAGGACGGCGACAGCCGTAGGGCTCAGAGGAGGAGGTCTGTGGGCAGCCTGGACAGTAAGCGTCCGGGTCGCCCCAAATTGCAGAGTTCCAGCATCAGGGGCACCTCGGAATCTTCCGGGGCTCAGGGGGATGCAACAGGGTCTAGGAGATGGTAGAGAGCTGGTCAAACGGGGTTCCCCAGTAAAATAGTGAGATAGCTACCCAAAAGGCTTCCCTGGTGGCTCAGACGATAAAGAGTCTGCCTGCCGTGCAGGAGACCTGGGTTCAGTCCTTGGGTTGGGAAGATCCCCTGGAGAAGGAAATGGCAACCCACTCTAGTATTCTTGCCTAGAAAATCCCATGGACGGAGCAGCCTGGCGGGCTACAGTCCATGGGTCACAAGAGTCAGACATGATGGGTAAAACCACCACCGGCTTCCCAGACCATATTTATACATGCAGGTCAAGGACCACAGCTGACCATTGTTCAGCAGTAACCGAGGGACAACTGCCTTGTGCCAGACCTGAGCTCAGCTCCAGAGGGACAAAGACAGTCCTGCTGCAGCCTGCATTCAGAGGCCTCCTAACTGGGAGACCAGGCCACACACCCTGCAGGGCCAGGGGATGTGCAGAGCAGAGAGATGGTGAAGCTCCCTGGAAGGAAGCCCAAGGCTGAGCCCCACTGGCCTAAGACAGCGTGTGAGACATTCCAGCCTGAAGACGCCCGCTAACCTTGCAGCAGACGGGGCCTGACACATGAAAAGCCATCAGATGAAGAAACCCTCTGTCAACATTCCCCAGTTTTGTTTTGGGGGGTTGGTTGGTTGGTTTTGTTTTTCCTTTTCAGCTGTTACAATATTACTTCATTTAAAGCCTGTCTTGATAAGGGCCACTTGTGAAATAGAAAAGTTAGCGAAACTAACTTCTGAACAGCATAGCTAAGACATCTCTAACAAGGGGAAAGGTATAGTCATACCTCAGAGACACTGCAGATTCGGTCCCAGAGCACTGCAATAAGGCAAATGCCACGATAAAGTGAGCCACAGATTGGTTTCCCACTGCGTATCGGAGCTATGCTTAAGCCCTCCTGTCACCAGTGAAGCGCGCAATAGCGTCATGTCCAAAAAACAAAGCACGCACCTTAATTTTAAAAGACTTCATTGCTAAGCAGTGCTAACCATTCTCAGAGCCTTTGGCATAATCTTTTGCAACAGTGACGTTAAAGATTATTGATCATAGATCACTGTTATAATGACAGGCTTGAAAATTGCTATATCAACTGAAAAAAACAGCCTAAAATTTGTGAGTTTTTCTTAGTTAGAGGATAATTACAATATTGTGATGATTTTTGCCATACATCAACATGAATTGGCATTGGTTGACATATGTCCCCTCTCTCTTGAACCCCCTTCCTGAGTTATGTTTTATTTGGGGAGCTTACTGAGGACCAAACCCCATGGGAGAGCCTGTTGGGCAGCTCTGAAGGACTGTTCCAGAGAGTTAAGGGAGGAGACAAGATATGAAGTTTTTGCTTAAAAACAGAACAAAAAAACGTGATCAAACATCAAACGATTAATGCTAATCACAAAAAAGCAGACATCCCAAGTTAATGATTTTACTGCCTTCTGTGTATGGAAGACACTAGAGTCTGGGTTCATTAAAATTACTCCTTAGATATGCATCTTAACTGTGGAGGGCCAGTATCCTGTTTTTCTCTCTCCTGACTTCCCCTCAGGGTGCACCTTTGGAGCAGCTGCAGTGACTGATGGCTTGATAGCAGGCAACATTTCTTGTTTACAGAAATGGCTGGCAACATGCAACAGTTTTTTGTCCGCAGTGAGAATTGCCAAAATATGACACAGAGATATGAATTAAGCAAAGTGAAGTCGCCCAGTCGTGTCCGACTCTTTGGGACCCCATGGACTGCAGCCTACCAGGCTCCTCTGTCCTTGGGATTTTCCAGGCAATAGTACTGGAGTGGATTGCCATTTCCTTCTCCAGGGGATCTTCCCCACCCATTGTAGACAGTCGGTTCACCGTCTGAGCCACCAGGGAACTGAGCAAAGGCTATTGGGAAAATGGCACCAATGGACATTCAACGCAAGGTTGCCACAAACCTTCAATTTAAGAAAAATGCAGCGTCTGCAAAGAACAACAGAGCAAAGTACGCCTGTACACGTCTACAACCATCTGAGGGTTACAAAGCTTTCTCAACGATGCTTGCTTTCCAGAGGCAATTTGAAGAGATGCTAACTCAGCTCACCAGGACACCACAATTTCAGACTTTCTCCCAGGCTCTGCGGTTTCCTGCTGGTCTATGTGGCAGTTCCATGTGCCTCTCTCCATAGAGCTTTTAGAGAGTTTGCCATACCTTGCTTCACTCACTGGAACTCAGGTAGAAAATGTATACACAGGTGGAGTGGAGATTGCAGTGATAAGTGTCCTCTCCTAGATCAGGACGGTCTTCCCAGGTCAGACTTCAGGAACCAGGGCAAATAATAAACGCAAGATAAAATCAGCATGATTGCAAAAGATCTGAACTCAGGAAAAACAGGGTAATTTGCCCAGAGCAAATGAGCAGAAGGAAAAAAAAAAAAAAAGGCTTGTTTTTCCTGTGGTGATAGCCATTTGCTACCAGTTTAGATTGTTTACCAGAAGATGGATTAAAGACCTTCCCACTGTTAAAATAAAGCCATTGGTTCACCAAGGACACACCTGGCCCCTTAGTCCTAGGGAAACAAAGCACGAGGCTTACCCTGTCAGATCAGGCGATTGTGGAGAAGCTAGCAATACGCAATGTGCCCGTGTGGGCAGGATCCAGGTGCCCGCAGCTGCAGGCAGCAGTGGGCTATGTTTGTCAGGCGCCCTGCTCCTCCCTCCCAGGATAGGCGGTCAGACTCAAGCCTTTCCAGATGTAAAAACAGCAAGTGCACACGCTGTCTTCAGGTCCCAGGAGCTGTGGTTATCTGGGAGCAAGCCAGCTGCTGATCTGCCCTTGGACTCTGCTCCCTCCCAGCTGGCCTTTTAACAGAGATGTTTTCTGCAAACTCAGGAATGGGAATTCCCAGAGAACCCAAAGGAAACAAAGCAAAGCCTCAGGCTTGGAGGGCAGAACCATTGTTCAGGGGCTCTTCGTGGGAGAGAGACGGCCCCTGTCCCCGCGCTTGGTCGCTGGGCCACACGTGTGACTGGCCTCCTTTGCAGTGTTGCCAAAGTAGACCCCAGGCAGCAGCGCTCCCTGCTGAGGCAGTGCCTTCTGGCGTGTGTCTCTGTCTGCAAGCGAGTTGGGGTGCAAGGGACGAAACTAGAGTAGAAAGAAGCTGTCTTGCCAAGACAGTTCTGTCTGTAACACAACTCTGCATCGCAATTACACTCAAAAAAAAAGACTGTTCTCAGCCCAGAAGCCTCTTCTTCCTAGAATGAGCCCTTTAGACACAACTGGGCCCAGGGACACTCTGGCCCCTGCTGTGAGCAGTTTCCCGAAGAAGCCCTAACCATTCAGAGAGCTGGCCTGTCTTAACCCAATTTTCTCAGGAAGACGTGCTGTTAGGAGAACACAGCCCATCTCTGCGGCCCTGACCGCACAGTCCTCCCTCTCCCTTCCGCCCGCCTTTTCCTTTCTGCTTTGTAAACATCTGGGCTTTCCTTGCGGCTCAGCTGGTAAGGAATCTGCCTGCAGTGCAGGGTACCTGGGTTCGATCTCTGGGTTGGGAAGATCCCCTGGATCTGTGAATATTTACACTGGATCTGTAAATATCCAGTGTGACCAATTTCAGTCATTTACTCTGTTTAAAAGCAACCTGGACTTCTATTTGACAGATACTGCTAGGTAGAGGCGAAGGGCATGGGCTCTGAGGCCAAACTGTCTGCCACTTACGAACATGTGGCCTTAGGCAAGCTACATGCCTCCATTTTCTCATTGTTACAGGATTCTAACAATTCTTATCTCTTAAGGTTGTGGAAGGTATATGAGCTTTGCTGTAGTAACAAATAACAATAAAAATTGTGGTTACAACAAGAGCGTTTTATTTCTCTGGCCTGTTACATGTGACTGCAGGTGGCTGCAAGTGGGCTCGTGTGGCTCCACTCCACACGTCTTCTCATCCTGGAGCAGCCACTACTTGGGACATGTTATTCTTGAGGCAGAGGAAGCAAGAGTGGTGGCGGAAACACAGTGACCCAGGCGGCTTCTGGAATGGGCTGTGCGCTGCATCCACACACGAGCAGCTGGCCAGTGCTACTCATACAAAGTTAATATCAGTGGAATGGACAGTCATTCACTAGGAGACAATGAAAGCCACACAGCCTTAAGCAGGGATGTAAAACTCAAGAAGGGGGAGCAAATGCTCAGGAACAGTCAGAGCACAGGAATACTGAATGAGGCACTGCCAGCGCTTCCAACAGTACCTGGAACCTAGAAGCACTCAGCAGGTGTCGGCTATTGTCACACTGACAGGCTGAGGGCGGAAAGCCTGGCCTGCTTTCTCTCTCTTCTTCCTTTTCTTCTCTACTCCGCCCCGCCTCTCCACCCCATATCCTCTTCTCTCTCTCTCTCTCTCTCTCTCGCCTCTCTCCATCCTCCCCCCCTACTCTGTTCACTCTTGGCCACAGCCCTTTACCTCCTGACTTCTCCTCTCCTTTTTAAGATCCAGCTTTCTTCATCCAGTTCCCTACCCCTCCCATCCGCACATCTCTGGGCCTCCTGTAGCTGGCCCAGATGTTTTTAGGTACAGGCAGAAGGGATAATCCCCCTTTACGAGGGATGCGTAGTTTTAACTGGGCTTCCCAGGCAGCTCAGATGGTAAAGAATCCGCCTGCAACGAAGGAGGCCTGGGTCCGATCCCTGGGTTGAGAAGATCCCTGGAGAAGGACATGGCAGCTCACTCCAGGATTCCTGCCTGGAGAGTCCCATGGACAGAGGAGCCTGGCAGGATACGGTCCACGGAGTCGCAGAAGAGTCAGACACGACTGAGTAATGTCTCTCTTACTAGAAAAATTTTTTGAATAAATTTTTACTATTTTGATGGACATAGAGCAAACAGTGCAAGCAGGTCACTTTTGTTCTTGAAACTTTACCGAAACGATCTTTATGCACTGTCCCATACCCCCACCCCCACCCAGCCACCAGAATCCACCACTTGTAGTAATAAGTTAATAGTAAAATAACAATGGCTGGCATGCTCCAGTCCATGGGGTCACAAAGAGTCGGACACAACTTCGCAACGGAACAACAAACCATGCCTCATATTTCCTATGTGTTAGGCATTGTGCTAAGTGCCTTACATTATCTTATTTAATCATTAACAGTCTGGCTATCATCTAGATTACCGAGATGACAGTCCCTGTCCAGGACAGTTTCATGCTTTGCCATCTGCAGAGCAGAAGGCTCCATCTTGAGATCTGAACCTTGGATCCAGTCTTGCTTCTGCCATCAACCAACTAAGTATTCCAGGCAAGTTTCCCTCTTAGCCTTATCTTATTGCTCTTTAAGACAGATACTAGGATCCCTGCTTCGTGAGACTATAGTAAAGATGAATGACCAGAGAACGGATGTAAAAGCACTTTGTGAACAATGAGAAATCTTATAAATTCACTCATTCAACAAATACTTGCTGAGTGCCTGCTACCTTCTGAGCACTGTTCTGAGCACTACAGATATGACAAAGAACAGGAGATAGATCACGACAGCTTTGGTACCCCTGTGAAGTCATGAGCTCTTGTTCTAGAAAAATGGGGAGCTTTTGCTCTAAGAGCAGTCTTTCGAGAATTTAGGAAGCCTTTGGAGGACTTTGAACAAAATGAATGACGTAATCTAAGCTGTTTTCCGGAGGACCACCCTGGGGCTGTGAGTAGGTGTAGGAAGACCAGAGAGGAAGCCGACGCAATAATCCAGATAAGAGGTGATAGCAGCCTGGTGGCATTAATGGCAGTGGAGGTGCTGAAAGGGGCTCAATTCTGGATATGTTTTGCAGACAGGATGCAGGCCAGGAAGCAACAGTTAGAACTGGACGTGGGACAACAGACTGGTTCCAAATAGGAAAAGGAGTACGTCAAGGCTGTATATTGTCACCCTGCTTATTTAACTTATATGCAGAATACATCCTGAGAAACGCTGGGCTGGAAGAAACACAAGCTGGAATCAAGATTGCCAGGAGAAATATCAATCACCTCAGATATGCAGATGACACCACCCTTATGGCAGAAAGTGAAGAGGAACTCAAAAGCCTCTTGATGAAAGTAAAAGAGGAGAGTGAAAAAGTTGGCTTAAAGCTCAACATTCAGAAAACGAAGATCATGGCATCTGGTCCCATCACTTCATGGAAAATAGATGGGGAAACAGTGGAAACAGTGGCAGACTTTATTTTGGGGGCCTCCAAAATCACTGCAAATGGTGATTGCAGCCGTGAAATTAAAAAGACGCTTACTCTTTGGAAGGAAAGTTATGAGCAACCTAGATAGTATATTCAAAAGCAGAGGCATTACTTTGCCAACTAAGGTCCGTCTAGTCAAGGCTATGGTTTTTCCTGTGGTCATGTATGGATGTGAGAGTTGGACTGTGAAGAAGGCTGAGCGCCCAAGAATTGATGCTTTTGAACTGTGGTGTTGGAGAAGACTCTTGAGAGTCCCTTGGACAGCAAGGAGATCCAACCAGTCCATTCTGAAGGAGATCAGCCCTGGGATTTCTTTGGAAGGCATGATGCTAAAGCTGAAGCTCCAGTACTTTGGCCACCTCATGCGAAGAGTTGACTCATTGGAAAAGACTCTGATGCTGGGAGGGATTGGGGGCGGGAGAAGAAGGGGACGACTGAGGATGAGATGGCTGGATGGCATCACTGACTCAATGGACACGAATGTGAGTGAACTCTGGGAGTTGGTGATGGACAGGGAGGCCTGGTGTGATGCGATTCATGGGGTTGCAAAGAGTTGGACACAACTGAGCGGCTGAACTGAACTGAACTTTGCAGACAGGAGGTAATAGAGCTTGGTGGAGCTAATAGCAGGAGGTGATGAAAGTGGTTCAATTCAGGATATATTCTGAAGATCGAGCCAATAGAATTATAGATGGCTTGGAACTGGGTTTGGGGTAAAAAAAGAGACAACAGTGACATCAGGATTTTTGACCTGAGCAACTGGAAAGTTGGAATTGCCATCAACTGTCAGGATGAAGACTGCTGAATTAACATGTTTGGTGAATATAGTAAGTTCATCTGGTGGGCACTGAATAACTGTATATACAAATCTAGAGCTCAGTAATACTTGCATCCCAACTTCAGACTGGAGTTACCAGTTCAAGAGTGTTCAGCACATACACATAGTATCTGAAGCCATTAGATTGGAGGCGTTCTGTAGGCAAAGGAGGGCCCAGGAAGAGGAGGAGGGATCAGGTGACCCCGCACAGACTAGGTGGGAAAAGAAGGTGATTGGCTCCAAGAAATTAAAACCAGGAGACGTCATTACGAAAGAAAAACAGGTGGTTGTGTTGCAAATCACGAGACTTGGAGCCGAAAAGACACATTCCGATATGCAGCGGTCCACTAACACAGCCTGACCTTGAGCAAACTGCTGCTCTAATTCTTGGTTTCCTTAGCTGTGAAATGAGAATGATCAATTAACACGACACTGTAAAGCAACTACGTGTGTGTGCTTCGTCTCTCAGTCGTTTCCGTATTTCTTTGTGGACAGTAGTCCGCCAGGCTCCTCTGTCCATGGGATTTTGCAAGCAAGAATACTGAAGTGGGTTGCCATTTTCTCATCCAGGGGGATCTTCCCGACCCAGGGATTGAACCCACATCTCTTATGTCTCCTGCTTTGCAGGCGGATTCTTTACCCGCTGAACCATCAGGGAAGCCTCCAAAAAAGCAAGTATACTCCAATAAAAAACATTTAAGAAAAAAAATTTTTAAAGAGTATGATCGTTCCCATTTTGTAGGGGCTTTTTGGTATAATTACATAAGTATCAGGACTCAAAAGCTATCAGGAATGGTTTAGGCTCTCCAGAAGCACCTCCATATAATCAGTAATTAATACTTGTACAGTGGAGTCTCGGGGTCGAACGGGCTGGTACTGAGTTCAAAAGCCCTGAGACCGTGCCTGCGGTTCCCGGCCTGCCGGTGGCTCCTCCGTCACAGAGGGAGATAGCCGCAGGCCCTGCGCTCCTGGGCGGCCACACGACGCCTCTCGAGGGACACGAGATGAAAACGGAAGGACGGGAGGAAACGAAGGACGGTTCTTTCCGGTGGGCTCGGGACCATAGAGGGCCACTCCGCCAGGATCCTAGAGCGACCGCGTGGCGCAGACCAGCCGCGCGGCCTGCACTTCCGGCAGCGCGAAGGGCTCGGGGCGAGCGGGCGAGGGCGGCGGCGGTGAGTGGGCCGAGCCCGCAGGGGCGCGGGCTGGCCGCGGCGGGGCGGCGCCGACCCGGCCGGCGCGGGGGGCGCGGCTCCGGGGCTCCGCTCCGGGAGGCCCCGCGGCCGGCGGCGAGGCGGGCGGGGTGGGCCCGGCGGCCGGAGGCCCCGGCGCGGGAGGCCTTCCGCGGGGGCCCGGCGAGCGGAGGCCGAGGGCCGGCCCGGCTCCGGGGCCGCGTTCCCGTCCGCCGGGCGCGCGGCCGGCTCAGACGGCCTGCAGAAGCGCTTGGGGGGCGCAGGGCTGTTGCGAGCCCTTCAGACGTTGACGCGCGTGAATTTCTAACACCCTGGTGATGTGGCGGCCTCGTTGTCGTCCCAGTGTTGCTGGCGAGAAAGCAGGCACATTCCGGCCCGGCTTGTTGGCGTGGCCAGCGGGCCCACTCACTCAAATGTACCCTGATGCCCGCGACTGCCGTGGAGCTGGGCAGAGCCCCGGCCGGAGCGCTGGACTTGGCATTGCAAGTTGCGGTCGCAGTCAGTTCTCACTGCGAGTACAGGTTCTGGGGTCAGGCTTCTAGGGGCTGGGTGCCTGGCCAAAGTGTGCCTGCCGATTCCTTAAAAGTGGGAGTAGAATGAAGCTAGTCCCATAAACCTGCTCTGAGAATGAAATAGCACAGTGACCCAGGCTACCTGTGTGATTTCCTCATCTGTAGTGTTCCAGCTGAATTAGAGCTTCCTACTAGAACTGCCTTCCGTAGTATTTAAAAATAAATATGGGGTTTTTTTCAGTGTATAATTACCATTATAGCTGTTTTTGAGCACCAACATCATGTACCTGACAGATGTCTCCTTGAAATAGATGCTCCACAAATATTTACCAAGTTAAGAAATGAGCAGTGCTCTAATTTTGCGTTGTGGGCCGTTTTCTCTTTTGGTACTTACCTTAATTACAGCAGATGTAACTGTTAAATACACAGTTAAAGTCTCAGCACTATCAGGTCTACAGTCTCAGTTATATAATATAATGACGGAAAAGCAGTAACCATGAAGTAATTATTGTTTCCAGTTATTTGCTTGGTAAGCTTGTGTGCAAAGACCAAGGTGATTATTCCCATTTTAAAGTCTACTTACTTGCTGACACAGGAGGTGGAAATTAGTTCCAATCATGGTATGACCTTTGCAGGCTTAGGTTCTCCCACATTTGTCACCTATTTGGAGTTTGTGCTTGTTTGTGGCCACAATTTTAAATAACCTTGTAAGTAATTAAGTGAAATTAATTTATTTGAACATTGGAATTCTTGCAGCATTTGGGTATTTTTTAAATTCCTCCCTATTTTTACGTGTATACTTACTTTCTTCTTCTTATGTTTTACCTACCACCTTTTATTCTGTTTCATTACACTATCAAATAAAGTTCTTTGGAAATTTTTCCCTCCCTGAAAAAAATCCTCTTGTACCACGCTTTCAAACAATTGTCCTTTCTTGGGCCATTGGAATCTAGAAGAAATAATAATGAAACGTTTCTTTGTTGACATTTTCCTCATCCAGTATTTGTTGAATAGATTCACAGAAACTTTCCACTGCTTATAGAATAGTTCTCATATTTGAAACAATTTATGCTACAAAGTTAGAACTGGATTGTCCTCCACAGCTGTGAAAGCAGAGTGGCTGAGCAAATAAGGGTAAACAAATATTTAATAAAGGAGTATGAGTTGTCATTTCTTTCTAATTTGGACACCCTAATTAGCCACCCATAAATGACAATCGGCTTAATATGGGAGCAAATAGTAAAATGTAATGATGATCTGTTACCCAAATTTTGATTGTCTTTTGGAGCTATTTTTAAATTCCCATTAAAATATTATGTTGTCTCTACTTTTTAATCTTTCAGAATTACATACTCATTTGTTATTGCCCAACAGAAATTTGTATTTTATATTATCACTTTTTTTTGTCCTGTCCCACAGACAAGAACTCCAAAGGTAAATTTGGTTGTATTTATTAAGTTTAGACTCTGAAATTATTGGGCTTCCCTTGTGGCTCAGCTGGTAAAGAATCTGCCTGCAATGTGGGAGACCTGGGTTCAATCCCTGAGTTGGGAAGATCCCCTGGAGAAGGCAACAGCTATCCACTCCAGTATTCTGGCCTGGAGAATTCCGTGGACTGTATAGTCCCTGAGGTCGCAAAGAGTCGGGCAGGACTGAGTGACTTTCACTGAAATTATTAGAATTTTTTTGCACATTATTTTCCCTAGAATTATCTTTGTTTTCATATATATATTGAATACATTCGTAATTTAAAAATAGATGAATTTTGATGGGCTTAAAGAGGTGTTGCTGCTGCTGCTGCTGCTGCTGCTGCTGCTGCTGCTGCTGCTGCTGCTGCTGCTCCTAAGTCGCTTCAGTCGTGTCCGACTCTGTGCGACCCCAGAGACAGCAGCCCACCAGGCTCCCCTGTCCCTGGGATTCTCCAGAAGAGGTGTTAAAGTTGAATAATTAACAAGTCATCTATAATTTGTTTTTTTTTTCTTTTATACAGAAAATTCTGAGCTGTGTAGCTCTAGGAAGTGGAACAGTCGCTCAGAAGAAGGACATAGCCTGTCTTAAGAATACATTTGGCTCTTCACCATGCGGTTAGGAAAACCTAAAGGAGCTATATCTCGGAGCTCCAGCCAAGGAAAAGTCTATGAGAACCAGCGCAGAACCGGCCGGCAGCGGCAGAGGTGGGGGGTGACTGTCCGATTTGACTCAAGCTTCAGGAGACTGAGACGAGGCCTGGATGAAAAGCCTTATAAATGTGTCGAATGTGAAAAGAGCTTCAGTCAGAGCTCGACTCTCTTCCAGCACCAGAAGATCCATACTGGAAAGAAGTCCCACAAGTGTGCAGACTGTGGGAAAAGCTTCTTTCAGAGTTCTAACCTCATTCAGCATCGCCGCGTCCACACCGGGGAGAAGCCCTATCGGTGCGATGAGTGTGGAGAGAGGTTTAAACAGAGCTCAAACCTCATTCAGCACCAGAGAATCCACACTGGAGAAAAGCCGTACCAGTGTGACGAGTGCGGCCGGTGCTTCAGCCAGAGCTCCCACCTCATTCAGCACCAGCGAACCCACACCGGGGAGAAGCCCTACCAGTGCAGTGAGTGCGGCAAGTGCTTCAGCCAGAGCTCGCACCTCAGGCAGCACATGAAGGTGCACAAGGAGGAGAAGCCCCGGAGGGCCCGGGGCAAGAGCGTCCGGGCGAAAGCTCACTTGGTGTCCTCTTGGAAAGCTGGTAAAGGGAGGAAGTCAGTGGCTGGTCTCCGCTAAGTAAAGGGCACTGCACCAGCCCTTTTTTAAAAAATAAAAAGTGTTTCTTTTAGAACTGGAGGTATTTTTTAAATTTAATAGTGTCCTTAAACACTGTATCCTTTCCTAGCATGAGGACGTTGGGAGTTCAGTGACATTGGGATCGGAGAGATTATGAGTCCAGCCTTCCCTATTTTTTTATGTAACCTGCAGTACAAAAAACAGGAAATGTGTTTCTAGAGAACATAAGCTCCTTGAGCTCTTTTGAAATTGCTTCCTGCATCATTTTGACCAAAAAAAAAAAAAATCATGTTTTGATGACGTGTAAAGGTGTAGAAATTCAGTGACTGCTCAGTTTCAGGACTTTCCTTGGAAAGAATAATTAAAAGGGAGAGATTAATTCCATCAGGTTTAGAGTTCTGTCGTAGACGAGACTTTATGTTTTAAAGTTTTGCAGTATATTACCCATTGGTTTGTAAGTATGTCTCAAGGTTCAGCAGACTAAAATGAATTCACGTTCACAGGTTTTTAGTCAGTGAAGTACATCAGTTTGTGTTAGCTTTTTTTGTTCATTTCTCCTGTTTATAGATAGTTACTAATTAAAAGAGTAGAGCTTCCCTATTGATTTTCATCAAATTCTTAGTAAGCGACACTCTGGAAGCCAAAGAGAGCAGCGAGTTCGACCGTGGGCCTCCTGCCCCGCTGATGCTGCCCTTTTTGGTGGTCTGACACCACGCCGCTCATTTCTAGAAGCTGAAACGGCTTCATGGCAGTCCTTACCCACGTCTTTGAGCTCTCTCTTGTGCTCTGACAGGCCGAGCCAGCCTTTTAGAGCTAAATGAATAAATAAACCAAAATTATTTCTTCTAAATAATCTCAACTTGCAGATTAAAAATCCACAATTTATATGCTTCCCTGTCCTCCCCCTTCAAGAGCTTCTTATAACCCTGGTTATCTTAAGAGTTTGCCAGTAGCATAGTGAAGTTTTGAAAAAGTCAAGTGTTACTGCATTGTAGCTTTTTTGAAATCTAAGTTTAACTTTTTCTAAGTTACCTGTCTTATTTATAAGACCAAACAAGTTTCTTATCTTTCATGAGAATAGTGCCAAGTATCAAACATTTTGATCAGCCTTCAGCTCAGGTTTTAATTTCTATTAAATGCTAACATTCTTCTGTTTTTTTTGTATCTTTCATAATCATATCTGATCCTGCTGTATTAATGACAGTTATCCATAAACATGTTTTAAAGAGTACCTTGCATATTGCTGCCTTCTGTTTGCTTTTCTCCTGGGAGGCTGCTCTGATGATGTAGGCAGCATCTAAATCACAGCCTGGGAAGAGCCTCTTGTTTTGCCTGTCTTTGATTGCCTCAAACTTGAACTTTGCCTCCCTCATGGCCTTGTATTTGAGCGCCAAGTCATGGCAGATGGCTTTGTCAACAGCAGTTTGATCCAACAGGATATTCATAGTGTTGTGTGAGCGCAGGCATGCCTTCGAGTGCCACAGTAAAGCAAATGGCACGGTCAAGTGCGTTGCATGGACTTTCTTGGTTTCCCAGTGTGTAGTGAAGCTGTGTCTACGCTATTTTGTAGTCTATTAACTGCAATAGCATTATGTCCAAAAAACAATGTAATACTGTAATTAAAAATACTTTATTGCTAAAAATGCTAACCATCATCTGAGCTTTCGGTGAACCATAGCAGTAACATGAAACATCACCTATCATGTAACAAATATAATGAAAATAACAAATATAATGAACAAGTTTGAACTGTTGCAAGGATTGCCAAACTACGACACAGAAACACAGTGACCGCGTTCTGCTGGGAAAACCGCACTGACAGGCACTCGGTGCAAGGCTGCCAGAAACTTGCCACAAACCTCAATTCTTTTTTTAAAGGAATACAACAATAAAGGTATACCTTACAAAGTGAACACAGTTATCTTTTACAAAAAACATTGTTTAGATTTTACTGATTGACTTATCAGGTCTTTGGATGCAGAAAAGCTGTTGAATTAAATCTAAAATTGTCAGCAGCAAAAGTATTACTCTCAGATTTAAAGGTTAGTTCAATTTTATTTTGACTGAGTGAGTACTCTTGAAAGAAAGTTACACCTATAGAGGACGAGAACCATTTAGTAAGTTCCTAAGGGAAATTGAAGTATTTGTTTGGACTTCTGACAGGTGGTGGGAGTATGTCTTCAAAATAAAGATACACAGCTGCAAATGCTGTTTAGGCCCCATGATAGGGAAGGAAAGTGCTGTCATTCTGTTGAGAAGATAAAATACTTATTGAGAACTGGCCGTGTGTGCGTCTACCAAAGACTGGTGGGACTGGTAAATTTTAAGTGAAAGTAAAAAACAGGTAATGACTATACCGTCTGATTGCCATTCAGATTGGGAGGATTTTCATCAGGTGCAGGGAAGAGGGAAGGGCCCTTGGAGCAGATGGCATGTACACTGAAGGAGTCGAAACCCTGGGAGTCTGTGGAGGTCAGGCAGCTGCTGTGAGTGAGCGAGGTGGGAAGAGCTGTGCCCTGAAGCGCACTTGCCCGTCTAAAAGGATCACCTGACTCGGTTTCGGTCGTTGTGGCCGTCGGAGGATCAGGCCCAGATAGGCCACATCTTGACACTTTCCAGAGAAACCAGAAATCCAGATTTTAAAACCCATAGAACTTCTGAGAATTTACCACAGCTGAGCTGTCTTTTCAAGGCCCTGTGTGTGGCTGGCTGTGGCGGAGGTGGAGAGCCTGGCATGGTGAGAGGTAGGGGTGCGTGACGGAGTGGACGCTGCGCAGCACAGAAGGGTCTGCCCGGACAACAGCAAGTGGCTGCCCTGCTGACGTGTGGTGTCCCTGAGGGTCAGGACGGTGATGCCGGGCTCGGTCCCTGAGCCACGTTTTGGAGAGGGTGGGGTAGGGGCAGATGGTGACTCTTTTTTGGCTGGTGGGGCTCTGGACCTCGCCAGTGGTAAAGAATCTGCCTGCCAAGGCAGGAGACGCAAGAGACACGGGTTCGATCCCTGGGTCAGGAAGATCCCCCCAGAGAAAGAAATGGTACCCCACTCCAGTATTCTGGCCTGGGAAATCTCATGGACAGAGGAGCCCGGTGGGCTACAGTCCGTGCGGTCGCAAAAAGGGGGACGTGACCGGGTGCACATACACAGGGCTCCGGGCCAGCAAGAGAGGCCAGGCCTGATACAGCATTGACCAGAGGCATCCCTTCCGCAGCCCGCTCCTCCAGACAGCACACTCATCCGGGGAGATGGTCCTGAACCCCATACATCGCTACAGCAACCTGAAACTCCAGGATTGCTGACGCCACCCCTGGAATTAGGAACTTGGTCCTGAGACCTGTACAGTCTTCAGACACGGGAGAAAGGGCTGTGCATCCCTCTTGCACGCAGAGTGTGTGCGTCAAGGCCAGTGCACAGCACGGTGCACAGCCACCCGGGGGCCCACCTGTAAGGGCGAGACCCTTCATTGCACAGGGGATGGGCCTGCTCCCCCACCTTGACGTCAAAGCGATGAGTCAGCTTGGACAGTGAGCACCCCAACCACCGCCATGGGGAAGACTAGAGGACGCTCCTCTGGAGTCCAGGTGCCACATGAGGCCCTAGGTTGTGGTGCAGCTCGAGGCGCTGCTAATGCTAAGTCACTTCAGTCGTGTCCGACTCTGTGCAACCCCACAGACGGCAGCCGACCAGGCTCCCCTGTCCCTGGGATTCTCCAGGCAAGAACACTGGAGTGGGTTGCCATTTCCTTCTCCAATGATGAAAATGAAAAGTGAAAGTGAAGCCGCTCAGTCGTGTTCAACTCGAAGCGACCCCAGGGCCTGCAGCACCAGGCTCCTCCGTCCATGGGATTTTCCAGGCAAGAGTACTGAGGGGACTACAAAACAGGATTGAGCCTGCATTTTCCACCACCCTGGAGGTGAAAGGGGCTATCCATTTCCTTCCCCCTTTTTTTTTTTTCAGGTAAAAATGTATTGAGCTGATTCTTAAACTCAGAGTTCTACGATAAAACTCATCACCCAGAAATGCTTTTCTGTCCGTTTTAGATACAGCACGGGGGCTTATCTGGTAAAATAATTAGTTTTGCTTCATTTTTCATAATAAGTGCAAACTAATCCACTCCAGTTTGAAACATAAATTTTGCTACTGAAAGATGAGAAAAGATGTAAACTAGAGATACAATTCTTGGTCGCTTTCCTTGGAGAAAAGACCAGGTACACATAGCAGTGTTGTCTAAATTTAAGTATAATAAGATGAAATCTTTTGTGATTATTTTATGAGGGGGTGATTGATATCTTTCTCCTTTGACCCATTTACTTGGTAATGCATTGAATAAGTTCTAGAAAGTATACCTACTAAGTAATAGGATTTTGTTGCTAGTGCTGTTTTATTATTAGCATTATAACATCTGATAGTGTTTTATTTGGAGTTTTTGCATCAGCATACGTGAAGTAACTGCTGTAAGTTTTTTCTTATGTGTTATCTTTGTTGTAAAATACTTTGCTGTGACTCCACATCATAGTTTTCGAGAAAATGGGCCAAGATTGTAGTGGCTTGTTTATGCGCCATTCTGCCTCCTAGTTTTTCAAGAGACCTCTCAGGCACAGATTCTTAAAAATTCAAAAGTTGGGGATGGGCATGTCGACTTAAATAAAGCTTCTGAGATGAGGATCTTTTTCAGATCTCAGAGAACCCTCCCGGTCATATCTTTATGTTCAAGGCAATCTTCTGGCACATAAGAAACGCCTCTGAATTCAGTGAGGTTAAAAGGCTAAGTGTCAAAGTTTGCCCAGGTAAGTCAGAGAGAGGTCAATATGATGATTTGGGGGCAGCAGTCATGGAGAGAAGTCAAGGTCAGTTGAAGGCCACAGTCACTGTTCATTCCAAATGTGGAGAGTTTTAATGTAGCTGATTTAGTTTGCATTCACTCTCCATTTCCTCGTGCTTGCTTTTGCGTTTTAGTCCAATTCTTGCTCAACATTTCACCTGCATTTAGTTTTCTGCATTAAAATATTTGGTGTGGTTTTCTTTTCCTCACTGGACTTTGAAACCACAGTCGAAACGGAAGCAAAGCCGGAAGTGCAGGGTCTGTCGTGCTCTGTCTGCCAGGTTGTGTTGTGAAAAAGCGTGAACGCTGCTCCGCTGGCAAAGCTAGGGAGAACCGGCCAAACTCACGCTTTGTTGGTGGGGATACAAAATATTGGACCTCTACAGAGGAGAACTTGGCGATATCCAGCAGATTTGTATGTGGGTTTACTGTTTGACCCAGGAATTACGCTGTGGAGGAACTGGTCCCAAAGATACAGTAACAAAAGATACAATGTGCACACAGGGCAGCAAGTTCTTGTAGAAAAGGCTGGTTTCTTAGTGGAAGACGCTCAGCTTCCGTGTAATCACATACGCATCTCTTCAGTGGTGGGCTTGTTTTTCGTGATGGCCTCATGGCTATCTGCTTGCGCTTTAGTTGAATCCCACTTGTCATTTTCAGGGGTCTGCTTGCCTTCGTAGAGGACCCAGAAACACGTTTAGTAAGTGCTCTTGAGGAGCTAAGTGTCACCACTGGTGCAAATCAGCAGATCAGATTCCGAGGCTCAATCAGAAACACTCCAGGCCAATGAGGGCACTGCGCGGGCAAAGGACGCGGAATGTACTCGGTTCCTGGAGTCTTCATTCTGGGATGCTGGACGCCTTCATTTGTTTACACTACCTGGAACAGTCTCTAGAGGGCAGCAAAGGACATAAAATGGAAACCAGCCTCCCTACATTGAACTTGTATTTTCCCTTGAAAATACCATACTCAAAACGCTAACAAATTTGAGGCCACTCTTTACAGACAGCTAGGCTTTAGTAAAATGTCTTTAAGGATACAAACTGAATTTCTTAATTTGAGCATACTTTAGGCAAATTACCTGGATGTCATTTCCATTTCCACCGTAACTTAGACATTAAATATATACAAAGCACAGGGATATAAGCAAGTCCCTTTCTTATTTTGGTAGGAAAGTAAATCATGTAAAGTGTTTTTTTTTTAATCATAGCCATTTTCTGTGCTCCCCTCTTTCTTTGCTCTCCTATACAGCCTCCTCCTTGATTTTATATTTCTCCCTTTACATACCTGGCATTCTTTCCTTAGCCAGTTCCTTGTTAAAATCCATCAGGCTTTCAACACTTCTCTGCTCAGAAAAACAGTTTCCAAGGATTCTCTGAAAATTCATTCAGAACAGTGGTTCAAGGCCACTAAGAGGAAGGCTCAGAGGTAAGGCCAGAACCCTTGCAGGGAAGAATGCTGTTGAAGAAACTAACGTTAGAGAACGTTTCAGAGTTGAACAGTTAGTCTGCTCTCCACAGTTTGAACCTTTGATTCAGTACAACTATTTGAACTTTTGCCTTATGAATGCGTTATACTTACAATTTAAATATAAATGTGAAGCCAATTGCACTCCATAGCGAGATGGAGACGGGGAACAGCTGGGAAATAGGCAGTGCGGTCCCAGAGCGGTGCCCCAGCACTGTATCACTAAGTGCCAAGTAGCATTCACTTCATAAACTCACCACCTCATCTAGAACTTGCTCCTCCCATCCTTTCCCTGGTATTTTATTTTCCCCCACTTCTAAAAGGCTGAATTACGTCACGGAGCCTACATGTGGGAAAACTGGGTATTCAGTGGTCGTGTGCATCTGGGGCGGGGCAGGGAGAAAGGGGCTATTAAATATAAGAGGCGGTGAGGCAGTGTGACAGAGAGAGATTTCTCTGCATTGAAATGATCAGTCCTGAGCTCTAGATCCTTTTCTGTGGAAGACCCATGTGCCCTTGGGCAATTCATTTTTCCTCTCTGGTCCTAAATCTGCTCACCTATCAAATAAAGACGAGTTTGGCAGTTAAACCAGTTGTTTCATTTATGATTCTATGCTTCTAAGTTGCTGAAACTGATTTTAGCCAACTAAAGAAAAATCCAGTGAAGTCAAGTTGGCCTTCGGGAGCATTACTGCAAACAAAGCTAGTGGAGGTGATGAAATTCCAGTGGAACTATTTCAAATCCTAAAGAATTATGCTGTTAAAGTTCTGCCCTCAA
This sequence comes from Ovis aries, assembly GCF_016772045.2. Lineage (NCBI taxonomy): Eukaryota > Metazoa > Chordata > Mammalia > Artiodactyla > Bovidae > Ovis > Ovis aries. The sequence continues at coordinate 43,438,864 of NC_056078.1, read as the reverse complement.
TATGCCAGCAAATTTGGAAAACTCAGCAGTGGCCACAGGACTGGAAAATGTCCGTTTTCATTCCAATCTCCCAAAAGGGCAATGCCAAAGAATGCTCAAACTACTGCACAACCGCACACATTTCACATGCTAGCAAGGTAATGCTCACAATCCTTCAAGTTAGGCTTCAGCAAGAAGCCAAGAACTTCCGCATGTAAAGCTGGATTTTAAAAAAGGCAGAGGGACCAGAGATCAAGTTGCCAGCATCTCTTGTATTATAGGAAAAACAAGGGGATTCCAGAAAAAACATCTGCTTCATTGACTGTGCTAAAGCCTTTGACTGTGTGGATCATGACAAACTGTGGAAAATTCTTAAAATGATGGGACTACCAGACCACCTTACCTGCCTCCTGAGAAATCTGTATGCAGGTCAAGAAGCAACAGTCAGAACTGGACATGGAACAACAGACTGGTTCCAAATAGGAAAAGGAGTACGTCAAGGCTGTATATTGTCACCCTGCTTAACTTCTATGCAGAGTACATCATGAGAAATGCTGGACTAGAAGAAACACAAGCTGGAATCAAGATTGCCGGGAGAAATATCAAGAACCTCAGATATGCAGATGACACCACCCTTATGGCAGAAAGTGAAGAGGAACTAAAAGCCTCTTGATGAAAGTGAAAGAGGAGAGTGAAAAAGCTGGCTTAACACTCAACATTCAAAAAATGGCATCTGGTCCCATCACTTCGGGCAAATAGATGGGGAAACAATGGAAACAGTGAGAGACTTTATTTTTGGGGGCTCCAAAATCACTGCAGATGGTGACTGCAGCTATGAAATTAAAAGACGCTTGCTCTTTGGAAGAAAAGCTATGACAAACCTAGCAGCCTATTAAGAAGCAGAGACACACTTTGCAAACAAAGTCAGTCCAGTCAGAGCTATGGTTTTTCCAGTGGTCATGTATGGATGTGAGAGTTGGACCATGAAGAAGGCTGAGCACCGAAGAATTGATGCTTTTAAACTGTGGTGTTGGAGAAGACTCTTGAGAGTGCCTTGGGCTGCAAGGAGATCCAACCAGTCCATTCTAAAGGAAACCAACCTTGAATATTCATTGGGAGGACTGATGCTGAAGCTGAAGCTCCAATACTTTGGCCACCTGATTCAAAGAGCCAATTCATTGGAAAAGATGCTGAGAAAGACTGAGGGCAGGGGGAGAAAGGGACAACAGAGGATGAGATGGTTGGATGGCATCATAGACACAATGGACATGAGTTTGAGCGAACTCCAGGAGACAGTGAGAAACAGAGGAGCCCGGCGTGCTGCGCTGCAGTCCGTGAGGCAGCAAAGAGTCGGACAGAACCTAGAGACTGAGAAACAGCAATGTGTGCTCGACAGTGAGCCGCGGTCCCTGATATCAGTCTTTCTTTGCAAGCTATTTTTGCATCTGTTTTCCGCTCTAGTAAATCTATCAATGTTGCTATCTATGTTTCCTTTCTAGTAATCTATCAATGTTTCTATCTGGAAACGTGTCAGTTTTATTCATCTATCAAAAAAGTTAACTTTGGCTTTGTTAAATTTTTCTATTTACATTTTTTAAATTAAGACTATGACTTTACAACAATTGTGGGTTCACACAGCAAAACTAGGGGGAATGTACTGAGATGCTCATATCAGCACGTGAATAGGCTATTCTGTTATCAATCTATTATTCAGATTGGTTTCTTTCACTTAGTAATATGCATTTCTTTTTAGTGCTGAATAATATCCCCCTGGATATAATGCAATTTATTTTCCACTCACCTATTAAATGACATCTTCATTGCTTCCAGGTTTGGGCAATTATGAATAAAGCTGCTTCGAATATCTGCATGTAGGTTCTATTGTGTGTGCGTGCTAAGTTGCTTCAGTTATGTCTGACTCTTTGTGGCCCTATGGACTGTAGCCTGCTAGGCTCCTCTGTCGATGGGGATTCTCCAGGCAAGAATACTGGAGTGGACTGCCATGCCCTCCTCCAGGGGATCTTCCCGACAAAGTTGAAAATATATGTCTGTGTTTTTGTGTAGACATACATTTTCAGCTCCTTTGGGTAAATGCTCAGAAGTACAATTGCTGGATTACATAAGAGTGTTTACTCAGACTGTCTTGCAAAGAAGGCACCTGTTTTCCAGTAGTGTGGCGGGTATACTCTAAGATGGCCAACATGACCCTCACCCCCTAGTGTTCAGGCCCTGTGTGATCTAACTTTGAGTGCAGATGACCCTGACTTGCTTGTGACCAACAGAATATGGCAAAAATGATGGTTATCACTCTTGTGATTGCATAACATTGTACAAGACTTTATCTTACCAGTACTTCCTCCTTTTCCATACTGACTTCTAAGAAGCAAACCGCCACATTGTGAGGGGCCCTACAGAGAGAGCCACAGGTCAGAGAACTGCAAACAACCTTTAGGAGCTCAGAGTTCAGTTCAGTTCAGTCGCTCAGTCGTGTCTGATTCTTTGTGACCCCATGAATCGCAGCACGCCAGGCCTCCCTGGCCATCACCAACTCCCGGAGTTCACTCAAACTTATGCCCATCGAGTCAGTGATGCCATCCAGCCATCTCATCCTCGGTCGTCCCCTTCTCCTCCTGCCCCCAATCCCTCCCAGCATCAGAGTCTTTTCCAATGAGTCAACTCTTCGCATGAGGTGGCCAAAGAATTGGAGTTTCAGCTTCAACATCAGTCCTTCCAATGAACACTCAGGACTGATCTCCTTTAGGATGGACTGGTTGGATCTCCTTGCAGTCCAAGGGACTCTCAAGAGTCTTCTCCAATACCACAGTTCAAAAACATCAATTTTTCAGCGCTCAGCTCTCTACACAGTCCAACTCTCACATCCATACGTGACCACTGGAAAAACCATAGCCTTGACTAGACACACCTTTGTTGGCAAAGTAATGTCTCTGCTTTTCAATATGCTATCTAGGTTGGTCATAACTTTTCTTCCAAGGAATAAGCATCTTGTAATTTCATGGCTGCAATCACCATCTGCAGTGATTTTGGAGCCCCAAAAAATAAAGTCTGACACTGTTTCCACTGTTTCCCCATCTATTTCCCATGAAGTGATGGGACTGAATGCCATGATCTTCGTTTTCTGAATGTTGAGCTTTAAGCCAACTTTTTCACTCTCCTCTTTCACTTTCATCAAGAGGCTTATTAGTTCCTCTTCACTTTCTACCATAAGGGTGGTGTCATCTGCATATCTGAGGTGATTGATATTTCTCCCAGCAATCTTGATTCCAGCTTGTGTTTCTTCCAGCCCAGCGTTTCTCATGATGTACTCTGCAGAGAAGTTAAATAAGCAGGGTGACAATATACAGCCTTGACGTACTCCTTTTCCTATTTGGAACCAGTCTGTTGTTCCATGTCCAGTTCTAACTGTTGCTTCCTGACCTGCATACAGATTTCTCAAGAGGCAGGTCAGGTGGTCTGGTATTCCCATCTCTTTCAGAATTTCCCACAGTTTATTATGATCCACACAGTCAAAGGCTTTGGCATAGTCAATAAAGCAGAAATGGATGTTTTTCTGGAACTCTCTTACTTTTTCCATGATCCAGCGGGTGTTGGCAATTTGATCTCTTTGTTCCTCTGCTTTTTCTAAAACCAGCTTGAACATCAGAAAGTTCACGGTTCACGTATTGCTGAAGCCTGGCTTGGAGAATTTTGAGCATTACTTTACTAGCGTGTGAGATGAGTGCAATTGTGCGGTAGTTTGAGCATTCTTTTGCATTGCCTTTCTTTGGAATTGGAATGAAAACTGACCTTTTCCAGTCCTGTGGCCACTGCTGAGTTTTCCAAATTTGCTGGCATATTGAGTGCAGCACTTTCACAGCATCATCTTTCAGGATTTGAAATAGCTCAACTGGAATTCCATCACCTCCACTAGCTTTGTTCATAGTGATGCTTTCTAAGGCCCCCTTGACTTCACATTCCAGGGTGTCTGGCTCTAGATGAGTGATCACACCATCATGATTATCTGGTCAAATAACCTTTAGGAGCTCAGAGTGGCCTCTAGCTAAAAGCCAGCAAGAAGCCAGGCCTCAGTCTTAACAGTGACAAGGAAGTGAATTCTGCCAACACCTGACTGAGTCTGGGAGTGGACACATGACGTCAAGTTTCTGGATGAGAACCAAATCCGGGCCAACACCTTGACTGGAATCTTACAGAGCATCTACCTAAGCCATCTATACTCAGACTCTTGACCCACCAAAACAACAACAACAACAACAACAACACAACTCTAAGATAATTACTGCGTGTTGCTCTAAGTTTTTAACTTTGTGATAATTTGTTACTCAGCAATAGAAACTAGTAATACACTAGTAATTAATTGAAAAAAACCGGCTTTGCTTGTTGAAAGGAGGAATTTCCTCTCAGTTCCTGATGCTTCTGTCCGGGCAAAGCTCCTACCATTGTAACACATTTGCTTTCTTCCAGTCTCACTCACTCTTCTCCCACAGAGCTATGGGTTGGGAATGACCTATGTTATTGGTGAATTTTAACGGAAAAACTGAGCAGGTATGTCCCGGTCCTTCTCTTTCCCTTTCCGCTTAGAAGCGAGCTGCCCCATGATCCTTATTTCTCCAGGGGCAGTTCCCCTATTTCTGTAAAAGAACTGTGGCCAAAGGACAGGAACAGATAATAACAAAAGAAATTCAAGTGATAACACACAAGGGAAAACTCGCCTCATTGTGCACCATTTAAAGAACAAGATCCAGACGTCGCCTACGCAATGGCAAAGGCCCAGATGTGCATTAACACATGCTTTAGAGTGCTTATATTTTACTTGCTGACTTGGATGATCCTTTACATATTAATAGTATTAATTCTTTCTCTCATATAGTCCCAATAGTTTTCAATATACAGAGGTTTGGATTTTTACATAGTTAAATCTATTATCTCACTAATTTTCCTTCTCCTTCTTCAGCTTTGTGCTTAAGTTATTTGCCACTAAGTGAAGTGAAGTGAACGTCACTCAGCTGTGTCTGACTCTTTGTGACAGGTTCCTCTGTCCATGGAATTCTCCAGGCAGAGTGCTAGAGTGGGTAGCCGTTCCTTTCCCCAGGGAATCTTCCCAACCCAGGGATGGAACCCAGGTCTCCCAATTGCAGGCAGATTCTTTGCCGTCTGAGCTACCAGCGAAGCCCATTTGTCATTAAGAGATTAGTTAAATAGACATCATACCTTTGCATGGTTTCATTTTCCATGTTTAACTCTTTAATTCAGATGGAATTGATTTAATGTTACATTGTGAAGTGAGTACCTATTTTTATAAATATTTCGAACACCAACACTTACTTGTGAAGCTATATTTGCTGCATATTAATTTATTAAATATTTATAGTTTGTTTGAAGGCTACTTTTCTTTCTATTAGATTATAAGAATTTTATTTGGAAACCATCAGTTCAGTTCAGTCACTCAGTTGTGTCCGACTCTTTGTGACGCCATGGACTGCAGCATGCCAGGCTTCCCTGTTCATCACCAACTCCTGGAGTTTACTCACACTCATGTCCACTGAGTCGGTGATACCGTCCAACCATCTCATCTTCTGTCGTCCCCTTCTCCTCCTGCCTTCAGTCTTTCCCAGCATCAGGGTCTTTCCAATGAGTCAGTTCTTCACATCAGGTGGCCACAGTGTTGGAGCTTCAGTTTCAGCATGAGTCCTTCCAATGAATATTCAGGACTGATTTCCTTTCGGATGGACCGGTTGGATCTCCTTGCTGTCCAAGGGACTCTCAAGAGTCTTCTCCAACACCACAGTTCAAAAGCATCAACTCTTCGGTGCTCAGCCTTCTTTATGACCCAGCCCACACATCCACACATGACCCCTGGAAGGCATAGCCAGCTGATCGTGTGTCTGTGCACGCTAAGCTGCTTCAGTCACGCCCAACCCTTGGCAACCCCATTCGCTGCAGCCTGCCAGGATCCTCTGTCCATAGAATTCTCCACCGAGAATACTGGAGTGGGTTGCCATGCCCTACTCCAAGGGATCTTCCCAGCCAGAGATCGAGCCTGCATCTCTCAGCATCGCCTGCATTGACGGCCAAGTTCTTTGCCGTTGGCGCACCTGGAAAGCCTAACACCCATCGTGCCTGCTTTCAGAAGCACAGCTTTTATTTCAAAAGGGGACAAATGCATGCAGGGCTCCTCTGCGGTTTCACGCCACTTCACAAAAGAGAGGTTTCAGAGGCAAAGCCGCTTGTGACACACACATGGCAAGCAGTTAGAGAGGTGTTCTCCGTGGTCCTGCTTCACGTGCGCTGCGTCTTTCTGACTCTCTGTACAGACACAGGGTCTCATAAAGTTGATTCCAGCTGAGTTCCGTGGACCTCACCTCGTCACACTAGCCTCATAACATTTACTGTCTTTGAAGGGCCATGGCATTCTAACTGCCAGAGAGGTGGTAGAGAGACATGGGAGCTGGGCTGAGGGGAATACAATTTAGGTGAGGGTCAAGGAGGAAGACCCTTATTAGCACTACACATCTCCATTTAGTCAGCAGCGAGCATTCTAACCCCTGCAGATCAGGCTTTTGCAAAAGCCTGCTCACTAACTTGAGGCATCATTAGCACAAAGGTAAATGATTCCCCAAGCAAAGAGCCCTTTGGGGCCTCCACCTCTCCTGGCGTGCACTCACTCCAGCCTGTAGACTTTTCTCTTAACTATCGTAATTCCCCTGGAACCTACACGTCTCTGATCTACTAGAAGTTTAACAAAGGTTCCCAGAGTCGTCTCTGGCCAGAAACGGTCCCTGAAAACTTGTCCCAGAGCCTCTACGCTCCCTGGAAGCACCCACTGGGAGAACTGCTTCCGCGAGATAACGAAGCCCGCAGAGACAAGCAGATAATGGCTGGATCCCAGATCGCTGGAGGCATGGCCAGGACTCAGCCTCTGTCTCCAAGATCCAGAGACTTCTTTCTGGCCTCAACCCACACTTTCTGGGGGTGATTAATACTCAAGAGAAACATCAGTAAACTTCAGAGCCGGAGCTCCAGGGGGCAGGCCTCCAGGGTGAATCTGTTTCGGGCTGGGGGCACGCAGGCTTCTCTCCACAATGGCGCGTTTGTGCCCGCTGTCCCTCCTGCTCCTTCACTGCGTGCTGGGCTCTGGGAAACGCAGAGTGCAGAGAGGGAGCTGCGAGCAATCGCAGCAGGAAAGCTGAGGTCCTCTTGCGGAAGTCTCATGGTGTTTCCACATTGCTGTGTTTTAATATCGATACCTAATTTGCAAAATGTATTTCCTATATATTAGCCTTCATCCTTGCAATGGCCTCAAGTACACGTCATCGTCAACAATTTGCTAGTGTGGAGGCTGTGTCTGGGATACAGATCTTTGCCCATAGATTTCTACTTACTGGGCCTTAAGCTTTATAGGGTGGCTCTCCCGTTGTGATTGCTGGGTCATGTTCAAAAGGTCCTGCCAAGTTCTATTTCAAGAAATCCACGACGGCTGTAGCAATTCACACATCCACAGCAGAGGAATGGGCCTTTTCCAGTATCCTTTGCTTACGCTTACTGTTACTGTTCTTTTAAGTGCTGGCCAATGTGAGATAAAATGCTATTTCAATATTATCTATTATTTACTTGGCATTTTTTGATTACAGTGTATTTCAGATGAACGTTGCCTCTTCTGAGCTGCATCCTTCCCATTTTGCCTCTAGCTCTTCGCTGCCAGAGATTCTCATCCCAGCTCTGAGTTTACACTCAGCCTGGAAAATCCCATGGATGGAGGAGCCTGGAAGGCTGCAGTCCATGGGGTCGCTGAGGGTCAGACATGACTGAGCGACTTCACTTTCACTTTTCACTTTCATGCACTGGAGAAGGAAATGGCAACCCGCTCCAGTGTTCTTGCCTGGAGAATCCCAGGGACCGGGGAGCCTGGTGGGCTGCCATCTATGGGGTCGCACAGAGTCGGACACAACTGAGCAACTTAGCAGTAGCAGCAATAGTAGTGGCTATTTCTCAAACACGCTTTCGGTCTCAAGCATGGCTTATTACCCAACCCTGTTGCACTTATTTCTTTGCTCAGATTGTTCCAGCATTGTTCTTTTGAGAGCTCTTTCAGGTGGCTTCTCTTTCCCTGTGCCATATCCCTATCATTTGGGGACTTTTTTTAAGCACGTCCTTTTTTCTTACACTACGAGATGTTCTATGCTTCCCTTGTATATTTCCTGTACCGATCTTAGAATCAGCCGTTTCTCCAAGGAGCCCTGGTGGCTTCTGTTGAAAATAGTGGTGGGAACCGTGGTCTGGGAATGCTGGCTCATTGCTCCTAGGGCGTCACTGCTGCTAAGGCTTCTCAGCTGACGGATTAAGGAAGCATGTTTAAAACCCCAAAACAAACAAATATTTCTATATGTAACCATATACATCTTCATTAAGCTAAACATCAGTTCATATGGATCTCTTCCACATGAACTCTAATCCGTAGCTACATGGATCACCCTAGCTTTATTCCCCTGGTTATCTGTGTCTCCAGCTCCAACAATAGACAACCTGGCTCCCGCCATCTGCCAATCATCCACACAGTCGTTCAGTCCCATTGTGTGTGTCTCGCTTTCAGGATTGCTGACTGTACCCCCGAGGCAGACAACTTTACCACCCAGAGTGTGGTGACGCGTAGCGTCTTCAGCCTTTAGTCTCACGGATTATCTCACATCACAGTTTCTCAGGTCAGCAGCTTCTCCCCTCTGTGAAGTTTTCGTATACATTTGTATACAGTTAGACTCTTTAGTCACATTCTACATTCCGTTCTGGGATACTCTGACCTCCTAACGATTTTTAACTTGCATACGCCAAGATTTATTCTTTGTACTGTGAAGTGCTATGAGTTTTGACATATATGTGTCACATAGCTGCATTTGTAGTATCATATAAAATAGTTTTACCATGCTAAGAAATCCTCTGAGCTTCACCTGGTAAACTGATCCCTCCCACTTTTCCCCTGAACTCCTTGCAACCACTGATCTGTTTATAATATTAATAGTTTTGTCTTATTCAGAGTGTCGTATAACAAGAATCACACAATATGTAGCCTTTTCAGATGGGTTTAACTAAATAATATGCATTTAAGATTTATCCCTGTATTTTCATAGCTTGATGGCTCTTTTTTTTTTTTATTAGTGAGTAGTGTCCCATTGTTTGGATATACCACAGTTTGTTTGTGCATTGACACACTCAAGGACACGTTGGTTGCTTCAAGTTTTTGCCAATATTGAATAAAGCTACTATAAACTTTTACATGCTGGATTTTGTGTGGATATAGCTTTCAGACCATTAAATACCCAGGAGTGCAATTGCTGAATTTTATGGTAGTATTACAAACTGCAAAATATTCCCAAATTATCTTCCAAAGTGGCTGTACCATTTTCCATTTCCGGCAACACTGAATGAGAATTCCTGTTACTCTGCAGCCTCACCAGCAATTGGTATTATCAGTTTATGGTTTGGTCATTTCACATAACTCACTGTTGAGTTTTCAGTCCCCTAACGATGAATGATGTTGAACATCTTTTCACATGCTTTTTTGCTTTCTGAAAATCTTCAGTGAGATATCTGTTCAGATCTGTTGTCCAGTTTTAATCAGATTATTATTGTTGAGTTTTAGAAGTTCTTTGTAGATTTTGGATACAGGATTTTATAATGTATATTCTGCTCTTTAGCCAGTAAAAGTATTCTGTAATTGTCAATTGATCTATTTAGTTAATGGTGGTGTTCAGTTCTTTCACATACTTGCTGACTTTCTTTTTCCTAGCTGAATTCATTATAAATAGAGGAGTCTTGAAGTATCCGATTATATTTGTGGATTTATTTCTCATTAATTCTGCCCCTTTTGTTCTATGCATTTGAAGTTCTTTGATACATTTAGGAATTTTGCATCTGGTGAATTAGTGTTTTTCAGTATATAACATTCCTCTTTATTCTTGGTAATTTTCCTGGTTTCCTAGTATACCTTTTTCTGATATTAATATAGCCACTCCAGCATTATTTTGATGAATGTCCACATACTACATAATTTTCTGTTCTTTTGCTTATAACAGCAGCAGCAGCATATGTGAAATTAGCGTCTTGTAAATCACACAGTTTGGTCCTGCTTTATTTGTTTATTTGTATTTTTAAAATTAATCTGATACTTTCAACTTTTTATTGTGGTAAAAAAATAACATATAATTTACCATCTTAACCATTTTAAGTGAACAAAAGTGTTAACTCTAGGTACATTATTGTGTAATAGATCTCTAGAATTTTTAGTCTTATGAAACTCAAAGTCTATAACCATTAAAAAAACTCCCTTCTTTCCAGCTCCTGCTGCTGCTGCTGAGTCGCTTCAGTCGTGTCCAACTCTGTGAGACCCCACAGACGGCAGCCCACCAGGCTCCCCCGTCCCTGGGATTCTCCAGGCAAGAACACTGGAGTGGGTTGCCATTTCCTTCTCCAGGGCATGAAAGTAAGAAGTGGAAGTGACGTTGCTCAGTCGTGTCCGACCCTCAGCAACCTGGCACCCACTAGTTCACTTTCTTTTCCTAAGAGAGTGACTCCTCTAGGATCCTCAAGCAGAATCTTACGGTACTTGTTGTGACAATCTATCTTTCCACTGGAGAGTGTAGGTCATTTCAATTTAACGTAATTATTGATCTGCTGGGATTTGGGTTTCGCCATTTTATTTTATGATTAATGTGGTTTTCCTGTTTTCCCTTCCTTTGTTTCCCCAATTTTTGCCTTTATTTGAATTATTGGTATATTTGGTTTTCCTGTTTTCCCTTCCTTTGTTTCCCCAATTTTTGCCTTTATTTGAATTATTGGTATATTTGGTTTTCCTGTTTTCCCTTCCTTTGTTTCCCCAATTTTTGCCTTTATTTGAATTATTGGTATATTTTTATTAATCTACTTTACTTGACAAAGTGTGCTTTAGTGTATCTCTTCGTATAGATCATTTTTGGTGAATACTTCGAAAATTACAATTGACATATTTAACTTCTCACAGCCTAATAGAATTAATACTTCACCTCTTAAGTGACATTTTGTCTTACAGCTGTCTTACAACTGACATTTTGTCTCACAGCTTTTACCCCCTATATGTTATGGTTGTCTCTTATTTAAATTTTTTTAAACTTGCAGGTGGTGTTTTACATTTCGCTTTCAATCATCAAGTATATTTTAAAGAATTCAAGGAAGGAATAACCTATTGTATGTACCATGATATTTACCGTTTCTCTCGCCTATTATCCCTGATGCACTTTTTTTTTTTTTTCTGGTATCATTCCCCTTCAATCTTCTTGAAGGGGAATTGTTAAACTTCCTTTAACAATTTCTTTACAACAGATCTGCTGGCAGCAAGTTCTCTTAGTTTTCCTTCGTCTGAAAACACCATTCCACCTTCATGCCTAAGGCCCTTCTTACTGAATGTGAATTTTCGAGCTAACAGTTCTCTTTCTGCAGCTGAAAATGTCACGCACTTCCTTCTGCAGTTTCTGGCTAAAAATCAAGTCATTCAAATTGCTCTTCCCCTGCACATACTGTGCCATTTTTTCCCGTGATTTCAAGACTTTTGTTTGTCTTTCGTTTCAATAGTTTATTATGATTGATCTCAGCATGGAATTTCTTCGGGCTTATTCTGTTTCAGATTTGTTCAGCTTCGTGAATCTGTAGGTTTAGGTGGTTTGCCAAACTTAGGAAGTTTTCAGACATTATACCTTGGAATATATTTTTTCAGCACTCATGCTGCAACTAAGACCCAGTGCAGCCAAATAAAATAAATAAATAAAATATAGTTAAGGATTTCCCTGGTGGTCCCAGTGGCTAAGACTCCGTGTTCCCAATGCAGGGGCCCAGGTTCAATCCTGGTCAGAGAACTAGATCCCACATGCTGCAACTGAGACCCAGCACAGCCAAATAAAATAAATAAGTGTGTAAAATATTTTCCAGCACTGGAAGCTTTCTGCTGTCCTCAGACTCTGATGACAAGAATGTTATACCTTTTGTTGTTTTCCTACAGGTTGCTGAGGCTCTGTTAATTTGCTTTAAATATTTTTTCACTTTATTTTCCAGGTTAGATAATTTCTATTGATAAATTTTCAATTTTACCTATCTCCATTATGTTTTTAAGCTCATTCAATGAGTTTTATATTTCAGTTATTATATTTTTCTGTTCTAACATTTCCATTTGATTCTTCTTTACACATCATTTCTGAGTCCATTTATCTATTAATTTTAAAAGTGCTTGCAATTTCTTGATAGAATATTTTTTGATAGAATATTTTAAATCACCAATTTAAAATTGCTTGATAGAATATTTTAAATAACCAATTTAAAATCTTTGTCAGATAATTCTAACATCTATGTCCTGTCAGTACTGATGTCTGTTGATTGTCGTTTCTCATAAGAACTGAAATTTTCCAGTTTCTTCATCTGTTAAGTAATTTTGGACTGGGATGTCATGTTTTCAGGCTCTTTAGGATTTTTTTTTTACTCCTTTGAAAAATGTTGATAATGTTTATTTTGCCAAAAAATTGACCAGATTAAACTCAGGCCGTAAGTTCCCTCCCATCTCCTATAGGCTGTGGTTTCAGTGTCAGCTCAGTTTTAAAAGCCTTGCAGAGCCATTCAGAACTGTCCCACATGTGCATCCAATGGTGGTCTGGGTTCTTGCCAGAGATTTTTCTGGAAATTCAGTTTTCAAAATCTTTACTATACTGATTAGGATCATTCATATCTAGTCATGCACAGTTTGGGAGTAATTCTTAGAATTATTTAACAGTTTAACAGGATTGCTTTCCTGAGTTTCCCTGCTCATCATAATCGCTTCAGTGTATTTCATGTCCTTGAAGTGCCTCTTAGGTTCCATACCCAGGAACATGGGGCCTTAGTTACTCTTCTCTGCTGCTCACTTTTGTTGATTTCACCTGTGTCGTAGAGTAAGCAGCAAGAGGACCAGGGGATAAAGAGAGGGCAGACTCACCACTGATCGGATGAGACTTTACCCTGGTCTTCTCTCCAACCCTCCTGCTACTGTTCACGCAGAGTCGTCTGACAGCTGCTCCCTCCGTTCTGCTTCAGAGCTGCACAGCTGCCTCTCTAGAGATAGGGTGGAACATGTTTTCTCCATCTTACCTGGCATAATTCCTAGAGTCACTTATTTACTCTTTCTTTCTGCATATCACCTACGTCCAATCCTGCCTCGCCAGTTTCTCAGCACTTCTGATCCTGACTCATGTCCCTTCTCCCCCAGTCGAAGGACTCAGGCTCAGTGTCGTTAAATGACATGAATGCCTCTTACGTTGTAACTGCTTGGTCTAGCTTTGCTCTGAGTTCAAAGAGCAGACTGACTGAGTTTGGGTTGTGTGGGGGGAGGGGATGCCTGCTAACCACTTTCCTGTATTAATTAATTAGAACGTCAGCAAGAATGAAGCATTTTATGATTTCCCATAGGGGTATAAGTTTCACAGAAAACATTTCCAAGTTGAACTAAACAATGAAAAAAAGTACTCCCTAACAAATTAACTCTCTGCTAATTTATCACCACTAGAGTGACTGGCAAGCTAGGAAATAAATTTATTACTTTCTGTCTTAAGTTCAAATATGTGGAGAAATTCCCTTTGGTGGTGCCTTACTCATGGTGTTCAAGGATGACAAGAGTCCCGTGGCGTCCAGGAGAATTCCCTGAAAATGCGTGCTGTGCTTAGTCACGCCCAGACTCTTTGCAGCCTCACGGACTGCAACCCGCCAGGCTCCTCTGTCCTCGGGGTTCTCCAGGCAAGCACAGAGGAGTGGGCAGCCATTGCCTACATCAGGATATCTTCCCTACCCAGGGATCAAATTTGCGCCTCCTGCATTGGCAGGCAGATTCTTCCCCACTAGCGCCACTTGGGCAGCCCGTCCTTGAAAATGTTCTATCACAATTACCACTAACTGGTTTTGCTCGTGGATCTGAGTCAGTTGACACACAAAGTAGGTGAATATAAACAAAAAAGTAAAATTCATTTTTCTTTCTTTTGCCTCTTCATTCTTTCTGTTCCCACTTCCTACAAAGAGCTCAGTTTTAATGAGCCCCTGGTTTACGGCTTTAGGGCTTCTCTGGCAGCTCAGATGGTAGAGAATCTGCCTGCAACGCAGGAGACCCAGGTTCGATCCCTAGGTCAAGAGGAAACCCTGGAGAAGGGAATGGCTACCCACTCCAGTAACCTTGCCTAGAGAATTCCACAGGCAGAGGAGCCTGGTGGGCTACAGTCCACGGGATCGCAGAGTCAGACCACGTCTGAGCAACTAACACACTTGAGGCTTATTTCCCACTACACTGATTTGCTTACACTCCACTTTGTTCCTGGACATAAAACAGCTTATTTTTTCCTCAGTTTCACTTTTCTCACTGCTAATCTTCTTGAAAGTCTAACGTACACTTACTAGAAGTGGAATGATGTCAAAGGAATGAAGTATTTCATTGGTTCTACACCAGGAGCAATATATCACTTGGTAACTTGTTACAGATTCCAACTCTTGGGTCCCACCTATAGAGCCAGAAAGCCTTGGGCTGTAGTCCAGCAGTCTGTGTTTAACAGGCCAAGTGGCACTGATGCGTGCAAAGCTTGGGAACCATTGCAAGTGCTGATCTGATCACTGCCTGGACTGGCAGAAGGAGGAGGAGTGTGCCCCTGATGTGGAGTTTCTGTCGAACTGTAAAGGCCGGTTGGACTGGTTACTCAACAATGCTTGGAAGAAGACTTGTTGCTAGCAAGTGGCTGGGCGGAGTGGGGAGAGGAGACAGAGTGTAAATGTTGGACACGACGGGTTGACGATGCCAGAAGTGTTCATTCCGTCTCTCTCCCTGCTCCGTCTACTGGTTTCCACTATAATCCCTGTGGCTGCTGGAAGCGCTTCAGCAGTCATCCCAGTGGTGCTTTTCTAATAGAAACCCACTCACTCTTCTGCCAGGTCTTCTCTCCTTCAAAGGTCCTGGGAGCACTCGACAAACACATCTTTAATAATCAGAAGTCACAAATACGGCCTTGTTCTCTTCTCCGTGTATTACTGCAAAAACCCACCGAGACTTCTTGCTGGCTTTTACAGTTATTAACATCACATAGATTTTTATTCAGCCAAATCTGGTTTTTGTTAACATAATACAATTATTTAAATATTATAAGTAATCTGAAATCTGAATCACTATGTCTTGTGATGGACACAGAATTATATGCTGCACTAGAATTTATAATTGAACAAAATTTGTCCTTTTTTTATGAAGCATTCCTCTACATCACTGTAATCTACAAGGGAAATAAGGGCATGGTGACTGGTTAAACAAAACTTCTATTATAAGAAAAATTCTTTCTGCAGAGAAATTTTGAGCGAGTGGAATGTGTCCATGGCAATACTGGAATCGATCCTGGTGATCCTACATTGGCGTTTCCAACTAAACATCATGAAAATAAAGAGTAGAAAAGTATGTGCAGAGTGAACTCAGTGGCTTCAGTCGTGTCCAACTCTTTGTGACCCTTGGACTGTAGCCCATCAGGCTCCTCTGTCCACGGGATTCTCCAGGCAAGGGTACTGGGGTGGGTTGCCAGGCCCTCCTCCAGGGGATCTTCCCGACCCAGGGATCGAGCACACACCTCCTCTATTGCAGGCAGATTCTTTACTGCTGAGCCACTGGAGAAATAGGAAGGTGCACATATTTTTAAACACACTACAATTCACTATCAATAGAAACACTGGCACCTAAAAAGTCTCACATTTTCCTAAAAGTTCCCTCAAAGTCAGCACACAAGATATGAATTGATGTGAACGTTAGAGTCAGGGGAAAGTTTGTACTTTACGCATAAATACCATCAAAACTTTAATCATTAAAGCGTTAGTCACTAAAATATCATTAAAAACTTAAAATCGGAAAGAGTTTTACAACACTTAATTTTTGCCCAAAAATATACTCACAGCTCAAAGACTATAGTTGGCCTCTGAACAATGCAGGAGTTAGGGATGCTGACCCTCCTTGCAGTCAAAAATCTGTATATAACTTAATAGTTGGCCCTCCGTATACTCGGCTTCTCCATATACGTGGTTTTACATCCACAGATTCAACCAACTTTGAATCATTTTGTGCTGTAGTGTTCACTGCTGGAAAACAAAATCCCTGAATAAGCGCAGCTGTGCAGTTAAAATCCATATTGTTCAAGGGTCAACTTTGTTTTAGGAGATTGTGTTTCTAAACAATAAACTTTTTAATTTCGGGTTTTTTTTGCTGTGCTCCTGCATAACAAAAGAAACTATCCGCAAAATGAAAAAGTAATCTAAGTAATGGGAGAAAATAAAGCACGCATCTGACAAAGCATTGACCTCCAAACATAGAAGCAGCTCCAACGACCTACTGCCAAAACGAGCAGCCCATTTCTAAACGGAGGAAAGGCATTGGGCAGAGATTTCTCTAAAGAAGTAGCACAAATGCAAAACAGGTATACGAAAGGGTACTCTGCACAACCAGTCATCAGGAAAACGCAAACGGAAACCACAGTGGGCGATCACCGCCTACCCGCCGGAATGGCGATGATCCGAAAGACAAGAAATAATGAGTGCTGGCAAAGATACGGAGAAAGGGGACACTTGTACATTGTTGATGGCAAAGCAAATTGGTCCAACCGTGTGGAGAAGAGTGTGAGACTCCTCAAGAAATGATATATAGAGCTACTACAGGGCTCAGCAATCCTGCTTCTAGGTATATGTCCAGCGAAAATGACATCATTAACTCCAAGATAAGCCTGCATCATCGCGCTCTTCGCACCATTATTTACAATAGTGAAGACATGGAAACTTGTCCATCAGCAGACGAGTGGATGAAGATAGGTGATAGACAAATACGACAGAACAGTGTTCAGCTATTTTAAAGGGCGTCCTGCCATGTGAGAACGCACGGATGGAGCTCGAGCGCATTGTGGTGAGTGAAGTAGGTCAGCCAGAGAAAGACACGCCCTGCAGGATCTCATCTGTATGCGGAATCTAAACTAAAGCAAAAACCAGAAAGAATGCATCTGTGCAGCAGCCCAGTTGGTGGTTGCCAAGCGTAGGGTGTGACATTTGGGGCAGGCAAATGGGTGAAGGCGGCCAAAAGGCACAGAGTCACTCACGTTTATAAAATAAATGGTCCTGGGGACGCATCTGAGAGCAGGGTGACAACCATGAATTAAAGAGGAAGAAGAAAATAAGATGTGATGGATGGAACAGAGCAGAGCGGGACCCGCTTAGGCTTATAAAGGAGGAAATCTGTCATTTCAACAAGCTGAGTGGACCTTGAGAGCATTTTGCTAAACAAACCAAGTCACACAGAGGATGACAAATACTGTTTGTTCTCAATCATATATGGAATCTGAAACACTGACCTCAGATTGGAATGGTGGTTGTCGGGGGCTGAGTAAGGGAAATGAAAAGAGATTGGCTAAATGGTCAGATTTTCCACTGTGATTTCTGCATCTATAACGTAAAAGATGAGAAGGTTCCTAGGACCTGAGGTGCAGCACGGTGACTGTCGCCAAAACCTGCACGCATGCTTGAAAGTTCCTGTGAGAGCGGGTCTTGAATGTTATCACCATCAGAGCAACAAGACTGGTCCTGTGAGGCGAAGGGTGCGCTAACCAGCTTATTTCAGAAAACATTTTGTGATGTATACACGTGTCAAATCGTTACTATGCAAACCTTAAACAGACACTATGGGCAAATTGCATCTGCATAGACCCGGCATGGGGGGAATGATAGCCTGCTGCATAGCATATTTTGGAAATTTTATTAGATAAATTCTTTTCATACTTTTGGCAAGAGTGCTTAAGATTTACATTGCTTCTCCCCTAAATAAAGCACTGAGATGAACCACAAGAAAGCATCATAGCTGCCATGGACCCTGTGTCACTGAAGTGTCAGAGAGATAAAAATTAAGAGTACAGAAATACCATTGGCAGAAGGCCATAAAGAGGCAGACAAAGAATGCGGCTAGCGTGCTTCGGAGAGAGCGTTGGAAGACGATCCAAGAACACAGATGCTGCAATTCCTAGAACTGCCTTCAGCTTAGGACCTGTCTCCACCTTTACGTCCGTGAGGGCCAAGGCTACCGTGACATCTCTTTCTAAATTTCCATGAATGAGATGCCACTCATGAAACAAAACCCCTTCAAACGACCAAGATTGATTAGATGTCCCTTCTTTTCAAAACAGAGTCAAACTAAAGTAGATACATGCAGAAGGCAGAGCTGTGCCCACCCAGCCCCTTCACGTCTGCCTGGATGTGTCTTTCTCCTCCTCTGACATGATGTGTGAAGGAGAGGCTCGCTGCCAGGAGAAGCCAGCCTCCTGGCGGTACAGCACATGCTTGCCCCGGAAGCACGTCTCTCCGTGATCCTGAGCACAGGTTCCCCCGCTGTGCCAGCACGGGCCCTTTTCCGTCGCTGCTTTGTGGCTGGCCTCACCTCCCAAGTGATGGAGAAGAGGCAGATAGCTACCTTCACCCAAAGTGGAGCAGCCCAACCATCTTAGGATGTTGAAGAATCCTAGTGCGTCGCCTCTAGTTCCCGAGAGTTCTCTTCAGAAACTTTGCCTTTAAGCAATGACTAAATAAGACAGAATTTGATTATGTTATTGTTCTGGGGAATATCTCCCCAACATCTTTACAAACAACTCTAACCCTGAGGTCCACAGAGTTCCACATGTGGAAAGAGATCTGTCTGGCTCGCAGAATTTTAGAACCTGACTTTATGACACACACCTATATAATGTTAGTTGGTGAGGTGATGTCCCAAGCCCAGTCACAAGGACCACATTTTCTAAAAGGGGTCACATAACTTCGTTTTCTCTCTCCATTGCGCATCTTTCACCGTTTCCTCCTAGTAGGCTCCCCTCCCAAAATGGATAAACTGTGAGGATCTTAGGAGACTCGTGAACTTACAAATGTGAACCTTGCCCCCATTTTAAAGGAATTTGTGCTTGAGAGTCACTTGGACTGCAAGGAGATCCAACCAGTCCATCCTAAAGGAAATCAGTCCTGAATATTCGTTGGAAGGGCTGGTGTTGAAGCTGAAACTTCAGTACTTGGCCACCTGATGCAAAGGGCTGACTCATTGGAAAAGACCCTGATGCTGGGAAAGATTGAGGGCAAGAGGAGAAGGGGATGACAGAAGATGAAACGGTCGGATGGCATCACCGACTCAATGGACGTGAGTTTGAGTAATCTCTGGGAGTTGGTGATGGAGAGGGAGACCTGGCGTGCTGCAGTCCACGGGGTTGTGAAAAGTGGGACTAGACTGAGCGACTGAACTGAACTGAACTGGACTGGATCAGGACTGATGTGTTCTGGGTCCCCCTTGGGGTTGGATTATTGGCTTATTCTAATGGAAACTCCATGAAGGGACAGTTTGGTTCTCAAAGTATTATTAGTATTTACCAAGTCCACCCTCAGACTGGGTTTCAGCCTGCTGATGGTGCTTTCTCCTATCCCAACAGCCATTTCCTATTGAACACATCATCACCAGTCCCTCTCCTACAGCACCATAGCTGATAGGATTTACTCTTCTACAGTCCTCATGCAGCCTTCTTGTCTGTTGCTTAGCGGTAAGTGGTGTCAGACTTTGCACTGTAGCCCGCCAGGCTCCTCTGTCCATGGGATTCTCCAGGCATGAATACCAGCATGGGTTACCCTCGCCCTCTCCAGGCATCTTCCTGACCCAGGGGTTGAACCTGCCCCTCCTGCTTGGCAGGTGGATTCTCTACCACTGAGCTACCTGGGAAGCCCAGGCAGACTTCTTACTCAGGGATAAACCCCTCGGAATTAAAACCTTTCTATGAATAGATTACATCAATCATATACATTTTAAACCAAAATATTCTTATTATCTAGGTCCCAAATATTGGCGCAGCTTAATTTTTTCAAGACCGGCTCACAGACAGATTGAGAAACAAAACAATATTCTGTAAAGGAAAGCCCACACAGCAACGTCTACCTTATACAGCTTTAAGAATTATCCCTTTCTTTACCCTACCTGGCTAATTAAATCCTCAAACAACAAGGAATTCAGAAAAACTTCACAGATAACATGAGACTCAAGGTGTCATTAAAAGCAAAAAATTACCGATTGTTGGAGGGCTATGAAGACACTATCCAGAAAAGAGAGACACAGAGCAAGAAACTCTCTGAAACATTTCTTGGTGCCAGGCTCTGCCCCTTAAGCTAGATGCATAGTGTAGTTAATTTTGTTGTTACTGTTTAGCCGCTGAGTCACCATCCCATGCACTATAGCCCACCAGGCTCCTCTCCTATGTGGTTCTTAAGGCAAGATTACTGGAGTGGACTGCTTTTCCTTCTCCAGGGGATTTTCCCAACCCAGGGACTGTCATCTCCTGCATACGGTTAGTCTACCCATTTCTATGAGTGTTACCTTTGTAAGCTTTTTTCAGTCCAGCCACATGCTAGACCTCTTCCCACCTTCCCACCATCATGTTATCACTGGGACTTGCTCAGATGGGACAGGCACTCCTGAACCATGACGCTGGTGCCAAACAAGATTAAAACAACCACGTGCAAATAAGCCTCGCATGCTTAGTCGCTCGGTTGTGTTCGACTCTTTGTGACCCCATGGTCTGTAGCCCACCAGGCTCCTTTGCCCGTGGGATTCTCCAGGCAAGGCTACTGGAGTGGGTTTCCATGTCCTTCTCCAGGGGATCTTCCCTACCCAGGAGCTGAGCCCAGGTCTCCTGCATTGCAGGCAGATTCTTTACCGCTGGGAGCCACCAGGGAAGCTCAAATAAGCCTTAGGGCGTTGCTACGACTAGCCTCAGTTTGTTCCAGCTTCTGCTACTCGTCTATTATTCTGTATTTCCCTACCTTCTCACTGAAAATGTGAAAATGAAGTCCAGGTTTCATTTGGCCTTGATTGAGAGCTAAGTGTATGGACGGATGGATGTTTCAAAAATGATTTTGACTATTTGTAGGAACATGGGACCTTGGAAATTTAGTTCCCTTCCTTAGCTTTCAACAGGAAGCCAGAGGCCACCAAACAATGGGCCAGTCTTAACCACAGCAACCCAGCTAGGGTGCCGAGGAAGAGAAACAACCTTCCAAGCCACTGGTTGCTATGGCAGTAGTTTTTCCACCACGGGGCTCGCATCTCTTCCTTCCTGTTCTGCATTAGAAGTAATCTAGGGATCCACTTTATATATTCTTTTATAGGAGGCAGGCCAGGTTAGAGATGTCACAGAAAACACCCGCAGTTTCCTCCTTTTCTCTAGAGAAGAAGTGCATGCTTCCCTTTTCTCAAGGGGGTTGGGGAAGGCAACAAAAATATTCTTCAGACAAATAATGCCAATAAAAAAAATTCAAATGTTGGTGGAGGCCTGAAGAATAGCTGAGAGAAGAAGGTAGATTCCCCACATTTCCTTCCTCAGAAACGATCTTCCTCAAAGCCTGATGAAAGCCAGTAAGCCAGCTATTTTTCATGACAAAACATGTTCTTTTAACCTCTGTGATCTGGCTTCAGGGTACGCATAACATGTAGAAAGTTGTAGTCTGGACTTTTACCTGGAATCAGTAGCAACATTCAAATTGGGATTTTAAAAACCCATGGGAAATTAAGTCATTTAATTTCTTTGAAGATCTTGGCAGAGAACGCCGTGGAAACTTGGGAGCCATCGTAACAATGAACAATGGAAGAATAAACGTAAGCATCGTGCCAGTAAATCTTATTCTCCACAGGGACCCATTAGCTGTCCCCAAGGCCCCAGCCCTGCCTTTACTTTCTGAACCTGTCCCTTTGGCCGCTAACGAGGTTTGAGAGCCTGCACTCTGCTCATCAGCTGGGTCCATCTTGCTTGGTACAATCCCAAACACAATCTTATGGGAAATCTATCACAGAGGCCCAGACCTGCACATCTGGAGCTTCTCGTCATTGACTCAGTGGAAGAAGGATGCTTCTTCACATAGGAAGGTGAGGATGTCATGGAGGAGTGCAGGGCAATAGGAGGTGTCTTGGAGCAGAGGTGCCCGTGATCGCAGTGTACCTCAGCAGAAGACTTGTCTCAGCGGCTCCCAGAGCTGGACTCAAAAGAAGCTGCCTGTTCTCATTAGCTGGTGTAGGAGGTGGATGGCAGTGTTTGGTGTTAGGCTGGGCAATCACCAGCTCTGGGAAGCAGAGCCCGAACTTTGATCAGAATCCTAAGTGGTCCTAGACTCAAGCTCTCACGTGGGACTGGGGGCAGCAGTGTGCGAGTGTCTCATTCCGCGTGCTCCTTCCTGGAGTTTCAGGGGCCAAGGCTGCCACGCGGCCTTGTTGTGGTGTAAACACTTATGGGCTATAGAAATCGGGTTTTGCCAGCCCGGGACACAGAGAGCACGGGACGTGTGCTCCCCCCACACCGGAGCAGCAGGCTGTGCCGCTTCCTCTTCCTCTCCTTTTTCCTCAGCTCAGAGAACGTGCTGGATTTCTTGAAAGAGAATGACTGTAAGAGGAGGGACCCCCACCCCGCCCCCAGTGAGGTGACTTCTGTGTTCCTGCGTCAGGGGCCATGGTAGTTTTGAGGACTAGCTACTCTAACTGAAACAGAAGCAGGGGTGCCTCTAGGCTGCCCTGGGAGCGGAGTCACTCTGGGGTGAGCAGTTTGCTTGCATGAGCGTCACTAAAGAGAACTTAGCCCCTCCGCCGGATAGAAACATTTACTCTGTGCTACAGACCTCTGGGCTCCCCTGGTGGCTCAGTGGTAAAGAATCTGCTGCCAATGCGGGAGACGTGGGCTCAATCCCTGGACTGGGAAGATCCCCTGGAGAAGGAAACGGCAACCCACTGCAGTATCCTTTTTTTTTCTTCTTCACTATTCCCCGCTGGGAAATCTCATGGACAGAGGAGCCTGGTGGGCTACAGTCCATAGGGTCACAACAGAGTCAGACGTGACTGAGAGAATAAGTGATGCCAGACCTTTAGCTTCCTACTGAGACGCCAGAGCCAAGCACCGTCACCAGAGAGGTGGTTTACTGAGCAGACTGCGGGAACGGGCTTTGAGGCGAAAGTGAGCGCAGCGCCACGCTCCCCGGTCACTTTCCTAGGGATGCCAATTCTGCAAGCTGCTGTCATTCCCCATCTCTCTGACCTGCCAGCACGGAGACTTAAAAGGGCAGAGCAGATCCTGGGCTGACAATTTGTGCCACGTTGTTGAGCAGTTCCCCAACACCCCTGGTCTCCAATCTGTTCTGTGAAATGATTATACTAAACTACACCTGGTTATACTAATCTAAGACCTGTCATACTGTGGGTCAGTGATTCAGTGATATTAACTGAATGGTGAACAAGTAAGATCAATAAAGCTAAACTTTCACTTAAGGCTGAGAGACCATCACCGAAATTTGTTTCTATTTTCATGGCATTTGGAAGCAGTAAGGGCTTTCGGACAGAAGTCGCTAAAGTCCCAGCTGTGTGACCTAACCTCTCTGGAACTTTTCTATGTCTCAAATTCCCCTTGTGTAGAAGAAGGAGTGAGGGAATCTGACACTCGCAATTATTGTGTAGAGCAAGAGAAACACCGGATTTCAGTGACCAGCAAAATACCAGGCACTAGTAAAGTTCTCAGCAGTGTTGATGACTATAATTTGAACCATAGAATTTGTTGCATATTGTAAAAGGCATATTCAAAGGGAATATTATTGTACTACTGTTGTCTTTATTTAAATATAAATTGGTAATATTGTATTTTATAACTTGCAGATGTGAATAACACTGCCTACTCATCATGCCATATTTAAGAATACACTAGTGATTTCAATATTAAAATTAGACCTTGAGGAACACATAAGAATCATTGATATCACATGACAAGTGAGTTACATCCTTTATTTCATTTAATTCTCACCAGTACGTGAGCTATAGATCCTGTCTTCCTTTTACACAGAGTGAAAATGAAGTTCACAAATGTTAACCATTAATAACTTTCCAAGAGAATCAATCTCTCAAAGGATTAGAACTCAGTATTGAACTAGTATTGAAGTCATGCCTTGTTGATCCAATAACCAGCGAACAGGACTGCTTTGCTCTCCATGTCGCTGCCTTCTTGGGTAGTTAAGGAGCTTGACCTTGTGCGCCTCTAAAAGCTTTGTTCTCGCTGTGATGTCTCTCTTGCAGGTTAAGACCTGCAGATGATGCTGCTGTGGAAAGGAATGTTGATGGAACTGAGAACGGGACAGCTGTCGAAGAGTCCACCATGGAGAGCTTCGCTGCTGCCCAGCACCTGGGCAGAGTCCTCTTCTTGGTGCTCTTGCTGGCACGCCTGGCCCCGCCACGGGCGATGCACTCAGTCACCATGACCTGGGCTGACTCCAGGCTACAGACACCTGTGCGTGTTGCTTCACAAGTACAGGTGTTCCTAAACTGTTGGTCATCTTTCTTTCAGGCAAACAAACAATTTGCTTTGCTGCCTGACTCACACAAGGCTTTGTGTTAGTACTTCTGGGAGCAGCAGGCTTCCTCCTCATAGCAGTGTTATCTTTGGACCAATACTTGGCCATTTACAACCCTCTGTATTCCACAACCGTCATGAACCCGAGCACTTGCTGCCTCCTGTTCGCAGCCTGCTGTGCTTTGGGGTTCACCGTGATGTCTGGTCTGGTGGTGAAGGTGTCCCAGTTCTCTTTCTGCGGCCCCCAAGCCATCCCTTACCTCTTCTGCGCCCTTGGCCCCCTGATCCATCTCTCCTCCTCTGACCCTAAACTTGAAATGGATGCCTTTACCCTCGCTCTGTGTGTCCTTTTGACATCCCTCGTCGAAAGCATCACTGTGCAAGCAACATAGTCGCCACAATCCTGCGACTCCTTCAGCCAAGGAGCGACAGAAAGCTTTCTCCACCCGCTCCTCTCACCTCAGTGTCCTCTCCCTGACGTACGGCAGCTGTGTGTTTATATACGCGAAACCAAAGCAGGCGAGCAGGCTGGACTCCAACAAGGAGGCGGCCCTTGTGAGCACAGTGGTGACCCCACTGCTGAACCCTGTCACCTACACCTGAGAAACAAGCAGGTCCACCAGGCCCTGAGAAAAATGATGTTCAGGATGAAAATATCAAGCTAAAAAAAAAAAAATCATATGGTCTTGGGGTGGAAGGCTTCAGAAAACCATTTGTCTTCATTCCAGACACTGTAGCAGTCCCCAGAGCTGTCGTGGGAAGTCTGTGGCAGACCTTACCTGATCTCTGTTAACTCATCCCCATCAGCGAAGATCTGTTTTCTCAAGGCCGCTTTTCACCTTGGTGTGCATGAATATTTTCTCCCTAAATATGCCACATACTGATGACATTTGACTTTGACTGTAAAATCCTTTAATACATTTTCATTCTTCCCTCTGATATAAACCATGTTTTGAAATTTCTGAAATTTAGTAACTTATGCTCTTTTTATTTTACTACCATCTGGCCCAAATGGCAACCCACTGCAGTATTCCTGCCTGAAGAAAGGCATGGACAGAGGAGCCTGCTGGACTACAGTCCATAGTGCCGCAGAGTCGGACACGACTGGAATGACTGAGCACGCACGCACCATCTGACCATCAACATCAGCCAACCGAATTACAATCATTCGGGCCATCTCAGGCAGCTCCGCACGGGTGAGGAATCCACCCGCAACGCAGGATACGTAGGAGACGCCGGTTTGATCCTCAGGTCGGGAAGATTGCCTGGAGAAGGGTATGGCAACTCCCTCCAAGCACCCATATAATTAAAACAATAAAGGAAAAGATAACTATAGTACCAGTCCTCAAGTCTACATGCCCTTCATGCCTACCTCAAGGAAATAATGGTTCTAGTGCCCTTCATAATGGGATATAGATAGCTTGCGCCTGATGTGCTCTTAAGTGCTGCTTTTAGATAGCTTAGCTGCGCATGTATGGATCACTTTCATGCTAAAGGAAATAGAACTGTGTTAGCTCTCAGACCATCCTCTGCTGCTGTTGCTAAGTCGCTTCAGTCGTGTCCGACTCTGTGCGACCCCATAGACGGCAGCCCACCAGGCTCCCCTGTCCCTGGGATTCTCCAGGCAAGACCACTGGAGTGGGTTGCCATTTCCTTCTCCAGGGCATGAAAGTGAAAAGTGAAAGTGAAAAGTGAAAGTGAAGTCACTCAGTCGTGTCCGACTCTTAGCGACCCCATGGACTGCGGCCCACCAGGCTCCTCCATCCATGGGAGTTTCCAGGCAAGAGCACTGGAGTGGGGCGCCATCGCTTTCTCCGGACCATCCTCTAAGGAGGGGGATTAACCACAGCACTCCACAGCTGATCAGTGCTTCTATTTTCTAAATAATTTATTCCAACTCCAGTTGCAAAATGTGTACTTATGATGGCTCTTATCCTAAAATTGTTGCTACAGAATGGGTGTGCTCATCAGTGAAAAGGAGCACTTAATCCACACTTGTCTGATTGCTTCCAAAGTCGCAAGGCAATGAAATATAAGTTATTTGCTTATCAACCTACTTCGTGTTACTAATGAAAATAATTTAAACAGTTTTTTCTGGTAGGCTTGTGGTGTCAACTACAAGGTTATCTTCTGAATGACAACTTCTTTTAAAACCAACATTTCTATTATCTCAATTCTCATCCTTTGTGTGCTTTTAGCTCTTATTTCCAGGATAGAAATGTGTCTGTTTCATTTCCAGAGGAAATACCTCTAGATTAATACCGTTTTTCTTCTCTCTTGTTTGCTTTTTAACCCAAACTCTGAGATTAAGTAATCACAGATGAATTTTATGAAATATGTCCTACACCGTGGTTGAATCACACTTGGCCTTGAAGGTCATATTACAAAGTTTATATTCATCTTCCTGACAATGAAGAGGTATCAAATGCATTCTAAAAATATAACAGGTATGTTCTGATTAGCTGCGTATTTAATTCATAGCTGTGGATGTTGTATGAAAAAGACATTGGAAAAACAAAGATCAAAGGAGGAGAGTGGATACAAAGACTGTTGCAGGAATCAAGAGAAAGAGAGCGACGGCTTAGGGGACTGGCGGTGGAGATGGAATGCGAAGGGCCCGCTTGTAGACTCTGAAGCAGCTTGCATTGGAAGCCCTGAGTTCTGAGGCTTCTGCTGCCTTCCTCTCACTGGTCAACTTCCGAAAGTACTTAAGTCATGTCATCCATAGCATGTGGCGATTGAGCCAGACAATCTCAAGTCCACTTGAAAATGACTCAAGATGTCGTAGGAGCATGGAAATAATGTTCCACCCTGAGAGATAAACTACTGAAAAGTGTACTGAAGTCATTGATATTTAGTATTTTATTAATAGGTTGAGGAATCAAGAAATAACAGGAAGTCTTCTTAGGTTTAATCAAGACTTGATTATAATTTATTATACTTAAACTATTCAGATGTACTTTATGTTACTTAAGATAGACTATGATTGAGTGGTGGACTTGATGAATAGAAGAATGAACCCCAGGAAGCCAAAATTTAATGTATGAATCTAGCCTGGTCATTGCCAGCTACAGGTGGTGCCCAGTGAGGACACACGCTACCATGCAGATTCATGCGCTAGGCTCTGGTGCTGTGAAACATTTTATAGAGACAAGTTCCCTAACCTGATTCTGCATCAAAGGTGTTTCCATTCATAACATTTAAGATGATTTTATTGAAGTATGACTGACAGAAAAACTATAGATATTTAATGTACGTTATTTGATGTGTTTGGACAGACATAGACATCTGTGAAATCATCACTAACAAATCACCTCCACAGGCTTCTTTTTGCCATCTTTGTTCATAGGCAATACCGTATTATATATCATAGGCCCTATGTTGCACATATCTCCAGAAATTATTTATTTTGTATAACTGAATCTTTGTATCCTTTGATCAATACCTCCCTATTTCTCCCTCACCCAAGCCCTGACCATCACCATTCTCTTCTCAGCTTCTGTGGGTTTGATTAAACTCCACACACATGTGAAATCATCCAGGGTTGCTCCTTCTTGTGTCTGGCTTATCTGACTTGGAATGGTGTCCCCAGGCACATCCATGTTGTCACAAATGCCAGGATTGTCTTCCTTTTATTTTAAGGCTGAATGAAATTTACTTAAGTGCGCATGCTGGTGTGCTCAGCCATGTCTGACTCTTCGCAGCCCCATGGACTGTCGCCTGCCAGGCTCCTCTGCCCATGGAACTTCCAGGCAAGAGTAGAGAAGCGGATTGCCATTTCCTCGTACAGGGGATCTTCCAGACCCATGGATCAAACCCGCATCTCTTGCACTGGCAGACGGATTCTTTAGCGCTGTGCCACCTGGGAAGAGTGTTCTCTCTTTTCCCCTTGTTTCAGTTCAGTTCAGTAGCTCAGTCATGTCTGATTCTTTGCAACCCCATAGACTACAAACACGCCAGACTTCCCTTGTTTATAATTCAAAAAAAAAAAAAAAAAAACAGCTCTTAGTTTTGCTTAACTTTTTTTCATCCCTTTTGTTTATTTCCTTTATTTCAGCTTTGGTCTTTGTTATTTCCTTCCTTCTATTGACTTTCAACTTGGTTTATTCACTTCTAGTTTCTTAAGCTGTAAAGTTGGGTTGATTACTTGATATCTTTCTCTTTTTCAACATAGTAATTCACCATCACACGTTTCCCTCTCGGAATTGCTTTTCCAACAAGTCATAAGTTTTGGTACATTGCGTCATTTCCATTTGTTTCAAAATATTTTTTGTTTCTCCTTGGCTTCTCCTTGACTATCAGTGTTCGGGAATATGCTGGTTGTTTTTCACATATTTGCAGGTTTTCTAATTTTCCTCATGTTCTTGATTTCTAGTTTCAAACAATGGTGATCAGAAAATATACTTGAAATTATTTCAGTCTTTAATTTTGCTAAGCCCTGTTTTTTGATCTTATGGTATGTCCTGGAGAATGGTATGTGCACACTTAAGAATAATATGCATTCTCCTGCTGCTGCCTGGCTGGATGGGATGTTTTTAAAATGTCTGTTAGATTCATTTGATCTAGCACATGGTTCAAGTCATTTCCTGGTTGATTTTCAGTCTGCATGATTTGATGAAATCATCACAATGATGAGCGTGGGGTGCTGAAATCACTACTTGTATCATTGTCTATCTCTCCCTCAGTTCTGTTAGCATTTGCTTAATATGTTTAGGTGCTCCAATGTTGGGCACATATGTAGCATAGCTATGTATGATTGTCACACACACACATGATTGTCACGCACACACATATGATTGTCACACACACACACACACACACAACTGTTACGTCATCTGATGCACTGACCCCTTTATCATTATGGAATGACCTTCCTTGTCTCTCGTTACCAACCCAGCGCCCCCGGTGCCAACACGAGTGGCAGCAGTGCCACTTGCAGCTCCAAGGCACCAGAAACCCCAGGGGCTCAAGCAGCATCAGTGAGGGCATGAGCAACACTCTGGCACAGACACTGGGAGGTAGAAAGCGCAGATTCTCAAATGTAGCCAGAGGCAGCACAGCCAGGAAAATCCAGAAACTTGCGCTGTAATGCCACCTACTGAAAATCGAAAGAACGGTCTCCAGCTACCAATCTGTTGACTTGTTAGAATCAAAGTAAACACATCTTTGCCTAAATGAGAATAGTGTTCATTACGTGATGTGGACTGGCTGAGGAACAACTCATCAAGCACCGTGAAAAACCACAGTGACACAGTGTCGCAAAAAGAAGATGGCAGTCCTTCAGAAACCAAACTTGAAGTCATGGAAGTCTCTATCAGCGATGTAGCTGATAGAGAATTCAAAATAGTGGTCATAAAAAACTCAATGAGCTGTAAGAAAACTCAGAAAGGCAGTTCAGTGAGCTCAGGAATAAAATTAATGAAAGAAGAAAATGTTTACCAAAGAGACTGAAACTCTGAAAACAAGCAAACAGAATTTCTGGAGCTGAGGAACTTGGTAAATGGGATGAAGAGTTCATCAGGAAACTCTGAAAATAGAGCAGCCATCTGGAAGAGAGAGTCAGCAAGCTCAGAAACAGAAGTCCAGAAGACGGCGGGGGAGTGGGTGGACGGGCAGCACCTCTCTCCCCATGGATACATCAGGAGCACACCTTGAGACACAGAAGTGCATGCAGAACTCCAGCTGAGAGTGGACAGGAGTCCCTGACCAGTGGACAAGAATATACAGAACCACACAAAACTCAGTAGGATGAAGGAACTAGGGGGAAACGCGAGTGTTAGTAGGACGGGACCAGCCCTCCATGGGTGGGGGAACTGAAGCAGGGGTCCCATCCCCACATCAGGGCAATTGTCTGAGTCAGAGGAGAAATATTTAAGACTGAGAGTGAAACAGCTGATCTGTGGCAGCCTAAACAGAATGAGAATCACACAGTCCTTGCTGCAGCCGTACACATCGCAGACAGGAACGCTGGTCTTCTGGAAGGCGCAGCAGCTGGGAGCTGGAGTTTAGGGATTGTGGAGCAATCCCAGGGTGAGGGCTGCTCTTGATTACAGGCGGATGGATTGAGGGGATTTGAGGGAGGAGATCCTGGTGGGAAATGCCAGTGGAGGAAAGCCAGGCAGCCCCCGAAGCAAAGCGGTACTGCTGAGTCACGTGTGGGGGTGGAGCCATCACCAGAGCCTCCCTCTCCCCACATGCCAGCATCAGCAGCTGAACAATAGAGAGGCTGGCCCATCAGATGCCTGGCACACTGAAATGGAGAGTAGGACCCCACCCAGGGTGCCCCTTTAAGTGCCTGACATGCTGATCTACAGAGTAGGACCCCAGTCAGGGGGGCCCCTCTATGTGCCTGACATGCTAAACAACAGAGAAGGACCCCAGGCAAGGGAGCCCACTAAGTGCCTGAATGGGTGGAGCAACAGAGAAAGACTGGTTAAAGAGGCATTCTGATCACCAGCTGCTGCTGCTGCTGCTGCTGCGCTGCTTCAGTCGTGTCTGACTCTGCGACCCCATGGACTGCAGCCCACCAGGCTCCTCCACCCATGGGGTTCTCCAGGCAAGAGCACTGGCGTGGGGTGCCATTGCCTTCTCCGTCAAATAAGCTAACCCTCTTCAAATCCTTGCTTACAGGTCTACTTCTGACTAATTCAAATCAGACACTGAATTTCCTTCTACTACCTAGTTCATTTCTTCAAAAATTCACAACTTTTTTTCTGGTTTCAAAACAGAGCTTTAATAATTATAACATGTGGTATGGTCAGAAATTGACAACTTTTGTCCATGTTTATATACACAATAGGTGCTTCCCAGGTGGCTCAGTGATAAAGAATCTGCTTGTCAATGTAGGAGACTCAGGAGACACGTGTTCGATCCCTGGGTTGGGAAGATCCCCTGGAGGAGGGAATGGCAACCCACTCCAGTATTCCTGCCTGGAAAAATCCCATGGACAGAGGAGTCTGGTGGACTACAGTCCATGGGGTCACAAAGGGTGAGAAGCAACTGTGCGACCAAGCATGCCCTATGTAGAAATAATATGGCTTCCTGGCGGCTCAGCAGTAAGGAATCCAGCTGCCAATGCAGGCGGCTCCAGACTCGAGTTCCATCCCTGGGTCGGGAAGATCCCCTGGAGAAGGTAATGGCAATTCATTCAGTAATCTTGCCTGGGAAATCCCATGAACAGTGGAGCCCGGCAGGCTACAGTCAAGGGGGTCACAAAGGGTTGGACATGGCTGAGCAACAGAGTGCTCGCACGCACGCACACACACACGCACACACACACACACACAATAATATGAAGGTTCTTCTGTGAATCAATCCTTTATCTAAATTTACATGGGTTTCTGCATGAAGAATGTCTTTCACATCAAAAAACCTGATTTATAAGAAGTTTATCAAGGACTTTTTGACCAGGGTAAAGTAACCCATTTCTCCCAGGTCCTCCTTCTTTAATTAAAATACCCTGGACATAACACAGCAAAGAACCATAGAAAGATTCTGGAAGAGTAGAAAGAAGCAGTGGACTGCCTAGGGGCAGTCCTGAAGAACAGCATGCCAGTCCTTTCCCTGCGTTTCCTTATTGCCTCTCGTATTTCCCAGGCAGGGTGCAGCTGAATCCTCCAGCATAGAATCGCCAGAGGGTATATTTTTTAAACCATTTCAAGGAAAAAAAAAAAAAAAAAGGCCTGTGCCCCCTAGCCAAAGGACTGGAAGACAGTGGCCTAATAGAAAATGAATTTTTATCAGTACCAATCTTACTCCAACTTCATGCCAACCTGAAAAACCACACCTTCTTCATCAAGGTTGAGCAGTGATTTGTGCTTCCCCACGTATTCATGATAAAAAATAAACATAAATAAATTCACAGCAAGCTTGGAGCAGAGAGAAACCATCTCAACTTAACAACAAAAAATATATATATATACAAAAAAGAGGTAACATCATCAGTTCAGTTTAGCCGCTCAGTCGTGTCCGGCTCTTTGGGACCCCATGAATTGCAGCTCGCCAGGCCTCCCTGTCCATCACCAACTCCCAGAGTTCACCCAGATTCACGTCCATCGAGTAGGTGATGACATCCAGCCATCTCATCCTCTGTCATCCCCTTCGCTTCCTGCCCCCAATCCCTCCCAGCATCAGAGTCTTTTCCAATGAGTCGACTCTTCGCATGAGGTGGCCAAAGTACTGGAGTTTCAGCTTTAGCATCATTCCTTCCAAAGAACACCCAGGGCTGATCTCCTTCAGAATGGACTGGTTGGATCTCCTTGCAGTCCAAGGGACTCTCAGTGCTAAAAGGCTAAATGCTTCCTCTCTGAGATAGAGAACATAACAACTCTGTAAGTTCTAGCCCCTGCAGTAAGGCAAGAAGAAATAAAATGCATAAAGGCTGGAAAGAAAGAAAGAAAACTGTTTCTGTTGGGAAAGTATATGAATATCTACAGAGACAACCCTAAGCAACCTACAAAAGTATCACTAGAACTAACGAGTGAGTTCCGTATAATCACAGGGTGCAAGATCAACCCCCCAAAAGAAAGACCACATATTTATATAATCACAATAAAACTGTGGAAACAAATTAAAACACATTGCCATTTATAATAGCTCCAAAGGAAATAAAATACTTAGGTATAAATCTAACAAAACATGTACATAATCTATGTGCAGAAAGTAGACACTGTGATGAAAGAAATCAATGCAGTGCAGTTCAGTCGCTCAGTCGTGTCTGACTCTCTGTGACCCCATGAATCACAGCACACCAGGCCTCCCTGTCCATCACCAACTCCCAGATTCACTCAAACTCACGTCCATCGAGTCAGTGATGCCATCCAGCCATCTCATCCTCTGTCGTCCCCTTCTCCTCCTGCCCCCAATCCCTCCCAGCATCAGAGTCTTTTCCAATGAGTCAACTCTTCACATGAGGTGGCCAAAGTACTGGAGTTTCAGCTTCAGCATCAGTCCTTCCAAAGAAATCCCAGGGTTGATCTCCTTTAGGATGGACTGGTTGGATCTCCTTGCAGTCCAAGGGACTCTCAAGTCTTCTCCAACACCACAGTTCAAAAGCATCAATTTTTCGGTGCTCAGCTTTCTTCACAGTCCAACTCTCACATCCATACATGACCACAGGAAAAACCATAGCCTTGACTAGACAGACCTTTGTTGGCAAAGTAATGTATCGGCTTTTGAATATGTTATCTAGGTTGGTCATAACTTTCCTTCCAAGGAGTAAGCGTCTTTTAATTTCATGGCTGCAGTCACCATCTGCAGTGATTTTGGAGCCCACAAAAATAAAGTCTGACACTGTTTCCACTGTTTCCCCATCTATTTCCCATGAAGTGATGGTACCGGATGCCATGATCTTCCTTTTCTGAATGTTGAGCTTTAAGCCAACTTTTTCACTCTCCTCTTTCACTTTCATCAAGAGGCTTTTTAGTTCTTCTTTACTTTCTGCCATAAGGGTGGTGTCATCTGCATATCAGAGGTTATTGATATTTCTCCTGGCAATCTTGATTCCAGCTTGTGCTTCTTCCAGCCCAGCGTGTACTCTGCATAGAAGTTAAATAAGCAGGGTGACAATATACAGCCTTGAGGTACTCCTTTTCCTATTTGGAACCAGTCTGTTGTTCCATGTCCAGTTCTAACTGTTGCTTCCTGACCTGCATATAGGTTTCTCAAAAGGCAGGTCAGGTAGTCTGGTATTCCCATCTCTTTCAGAATTTCCCACAGTTTATTGTGATCCACACACTCAAAGGCTTTGGCATAGTCAATAAAGCAGAAATAGATATTTTTCTGGAACTCTCTTGCTTTTCCATGATCCAGTGGATGTTGGCAATTTGATCTCTGGTTCCTCTGCCTTTTCGAAAACCAGCTTAAGCATCTAAAAGTTGATGGTTCATGGATTGCTGAAGCCTGGCTAGGAGAATTTTGAGCATTGCTTTACTAGTGTGTGAGATGAGTGCAATTGTGCGGTAGTTTGAGCATTCTTTGGCATTGCCTTTCTTTGGGATTGGAATGGAAACTGACCTTTTCCAGTCCTGCGGCCACTGCTGAGTTTTCCAAATTTGCTGGCATTTTGAGTGCAGCACTTTCACAGCATCATCTTTCAGGATTTGAAATAGCTCAACTGGAATTTGATCACCTCCACTAACTTTGTTTGTAGTGATGCTTTCTAAGGCCCACTTGACTTCACATTCCAGGATGTCTGGCTCTAGGTGAGTGATCACACCATCGTGATTATCTGGGTCGTGAAGCTCTTTTTTGTACAGTTCTTCTGTGTATTCTTGCCACCTCTTCTTAATATCTTCTGCTTCTGTTAGATCCATACCATTTCTGTCCTTTATTGAGCCCTTCTTTGCATGAAATATTCCCTTGGTATCCTAATTTTCTTGAAGGGATCTCTAGTCTTCCCCATTCTGTTGTTTTCCTCTATTTCTTTACATTGATCGCTGAGGAAGGCTTTCTTATCTCTCCTTGCTATTCTTTGCAACTCTGCATTCAGATGCTTCTATCTTTCCTTTTCACTTCTCTTCTTTTCACAGCTATTTGTAAGGCCTCCTTTGCATTTCTTTTCCATGGGGATGGTCTTGATCCCTGTCTTCTGTACAATGTCATGAGCCTCTGTCCATAGTTCATCAAGCACTCTGTCTATCAGATCTTTCCCTTAAATCTATTTCTCACTTCCACTGTATAATCATAAGGGATTTGATTTAGGTCATACCTGAATGGTATAGTGATTTTCCCTACTTTCTTCAATTGAAGTCTGAATGTGGCAATAAGGAGTTCATGATCTGAGCCACAGTCTGCTCCTGGTCTTGTTTTTGCTGACTGTATAGAGCTTCTCCATCTTTTGCTGCAGAGAATATAACGAATCTGATTTCGGTGTTGACCATCTGGTGATGTCCGTGTGTAGAGTCTTCTCTTGTGTTGTTGGAAGAGGGTGCTTGCTATGACCAGTGTGTTCTCTTGGTAAAACTCTATTAGCCTTTGCCCTGCTTCATTCCATACTAGGCCACATTTGCCCTTTACTCCAGGTGTTTCTTGACTTCCTACTTTTGCATCCCAGTCCCCTACAATGAAAAGGACATCTTTTTTGGGTGTTAGTTAGGAATCAAAGAAGGCTAAATAAGTGAGGAAACTTATAGTGTTCGTGAATTGGGAGATTCAACAGATTAACACTAGGATCTTTCCAAACTGATCTGCAGGTTTTAGGCAGTTTTCAGCAAAATCTCAGAAAAGTTTTTGTAAACATAGACAAACTTACTCTACAAATTATATTGATTGGCCTGGGCCATATAATTTTTTTTAATCTTTAAAAATAAAGAAAATAGGAGTGATTACTCTATTCAGTATTAATTTTTATTGTGTAGGTACAGGAGTCAAGACAGTGTGATATTGGTGGAGACATAAACACACAGATTGGTAGAACAGAATAGATAAACCAGAAATAGACCTTTAACGATAAGCCCAACTGATTTTTGACAAAGATATATAAATAGTTCAATGGAGGAAGGATAATTTTTTAACAAATGGTAATGGATCAATTAGACATTCACAGGCAAAAGAAAACTTCAGTCTAAGCCTGACAGCTTATACAAATACTAACTCAAAATGGATTACAGACAAACTTAAAACACAAAAAATTTTTTTAGGAAATATAAGAGGAAAGGAAATTTTTGGAATCTAGGACTAAGTAGCTGTTAGGCTTGATATCAATGTATGATCTATAAGATGAAAAGCTGGTGAAATAGACCACATCACATCTGTGAAGACTGGCTCTTTTATCTAATGCACAGAAACCAATACAGAGAACTGTCTGGAGTTCCCTACCTTTAGATCAGGCTCAAAAATTACCCACCTTATTCCTACTTTGGAGAAGGGAGTGACACAGACGTGCCTGTCCTTGGAAAACCGTAGCCCCAGGACTGCTTGTAATCAAACCGTTTCCTACTTAAAAACCCAAATCACCAAACACTCTTTTGACAGCCTAAAATTCTTCCTAATGAGATTATATCTTAAATATAATTTACTTTCTCAGAACAAGCTAAAAGGAAGATATGCCCTCAAGTCAGACATACTAAAATTCCAGTGTAGCTCAGGCACACACAGTATCAGATGTGACTGAACCACGTTTCCACTAGGGCCAGTCGTCTTCTGATGGGAGTCACTTCCTCAGTGAACCTGTAAACATGATAACTGCCTCCATTTTAATCCACTTTTTAATTATTAAGGCACTCATTTTCCTTTTAAAGTTTTCTTAGTGTGAGTTCTATTAGCTTTTGCTACCTAGAATGTCAACCAGAATTTACCTTAACAGGGAAGACATGTTAAGGGAAGCAGTTCCCACACCTTAAGGTCACACTAAGGAGAAAATACCACTTAGATGGGGAGAAAGCATTTCCTACTGGGATCACCTGCCTTTCAACAAACGGTTGAATCCAGAACTTGGCAACATCAGTTAGGGAAAAATAAGTGCACAGGTTTAAACTTGCTTACCTTAATTATCCTATCTGTCCTTAATAGGGCAGGGGACCACCCAGGATTGTAGACCAAAGGTTCCCACCAGAGAACACAGTTTCATGCATTTTCTTGATTGTTCCCCTTTGATCTTCAGGTTTTTAAACAGTTTTGCCAACCATATGAACTTGAGTTATTTAGTAATTATATATGTCATTAACATTAACATTTTTTATTTCCTTTTCATCCAGAGTAGATTTTAACCAAACATCCAGAATTATTATGCTAGGAAATCCTATAAAACTCTCTCCGTTGCTGTTTTAAGTAATAAAGTTACAGAAATATGAAAAAAATGTGCTTTTGTCTGTGTTTTAAGAAGTTGAAGAAAATTTTATTAACAATGTTTGATACAGCCAAAGATGATTCATCTGAACCACCTAGAGATACACTGAATTGTTACTATACTAACATCAACAGACCCAGAGAGAACCAGTGAGCATATAGCAGATTCATTTACATAAACACATTCAGTTAATAAAACAACATTAATTTGTACTATGACTTTTCGTAGTCTTCAGAAACAAATTTGTTTCTTAAAATTCAAACCTGAATATCTAAAGGTAAAGAACAGTTCTATCTATTTTTCATAGGTCTCATAAAATTAAAGCATCGGAATGTATCGTGAACGACATTTATTAAATCTGATTGGCAACACTTGAATTATTACCTTAAAGATATTGTATCTTATGATTTACGTGTAATAGTTGCTCCATAAATGTTGTTTGAATTGAATTCCTATAAGACCATCAGAAAATCAAGGAAGATATCATCAGCACAACATGGAGAACGAATGAAATTTTCAAATAAAGGAACAAGGCTTCACAGGTGGCCCAGTGGGAGAGACTCTGCACGCCAGTACGGGAGACTCGGGAGACACAGGTTTGACCCCTGGGTTGGGATGCCACGGGGGAGGAAATGGCAGCTTACTCCAGGATTCTTGCCCAGGAAACCCCATGGACAGACGAGCCTGGTGGGCTACAGTACATGGGGTCACAAACAGCGTGAGTGAGCGACTGAGCGCAAACACAAGATTGAATTGCAGAATAAAGACGGTGCCATCCAGCCCAAGAGCAGCGCAGGCTGGACCGCCAGACGGGGGGCTGCTCGAGGACGGACCTTGCCAATGGGGGGAAGCTGAGCTAGAGGGTCAAGAGGATCCGCTTAGCCTCCAAAGATCTATTTCTGCAACCTCACCCTAGACAGTGTGTCCCTCGGAGCCTGGTGGCCCTGCTTGTTCCTCAGGGTGTAGATGACAGGGCTCAGCAGTGGGGTCACCACTGCGTTCACAAGGGCAGCCTCCTTGTTGGAGTCCAGCCTGCTCACCTGCTTTGGTTTCAGGTAAATAAACACACAGCTGCCGTACATCAGAGAGAGGACACTGAGGTGAGAGGAGCAGGTGGAGAAAGCTTTCTGTCGCTCCTTGGCTGAGGGGAGTCTCAGCATTGTGGCGACCATGTTGCTGTATGCATGGTTACAATGAGGGGTGTCGAAAGGATAAACAAAGCAAGGCCAAAGGCCAACATTTCAATAGACCTGATGTCAGAACAAGGGAGATTAATCAAGGGCCCCAAATCACAGAAGAAGAGGAATGACATGGGAGCCACAGACGGATAACTGAGAAAGCTTTGTAACTGGAACCACCATGGGGGAGAACCCCGAACCTAGGCAGGCAGTGGCCAGAAGGGAACACATCCTTGGGTTCATGATGGTTGCATAATAAAGAGGCTTGCAAATGGCCATGTACCGATCCAAGGATAATACGGCCATTAGGAAGAAAACAGCTGCTCCCAGGAAAAGAAAGACAAAGGCTCGTGTGATGCAGGCAGCAAAGGAAATTTTTTGCCTCCCCAGCAGAAAGATGGCCAGCAATTTAGGAATAACGGTGGTTGTAAAGCAGCATTCTAAAAAGGAAAAACTGCTGAGGAAGAAGTACATGGGTGTCTGGAGGTGATGCTCAGCCCAGGTGATGGTGATGACGAGCGTGTTTCCGGTAACGGAGGCCAGATACGTCAGCAGGTGCACCGGGAAGAGGACCTTCCCCAGGTGCCGGACGGCAGGAAACCCCTCGAGCGTGAGTTCCGGAGCTGCTGCCCTGTTTCTCGCATCCCCCACTCATGACTTTTCCATTTCTTCAATAACCTCTCTGCGTTATGCAGTGTCATGACTAAGGAATGAGGAACCTTGTTTTATTACATATGTAAAGTAAGGTAGGCTTGGTGACTAGATGTGTTTATTATTTAAAACATGATATTTCATGTATAGTTTTTGTCCGTTAATAAGTATATATAAGTGATTTCTATCTTTGATTATGTTTACAGAGACACAGCCTAAAATCTTGGATAAACGAGAACTGCATGTAGCTACACGTTTTCATAAAATCATTTTAACAGTGCTAGTCATTTTCCTAAATAGTCTGTTGCCAAGCAGGAAAAAAGTCCTTTTGGTTGTGTATCTACTTACGCAGCATATTCCTGGTGAGATCTCTCTCCTACCGTGCATCTCAAGGTGAATATGGCAAAAGGGCAACTATAGCCTTAAAAACTCACGGTGATGGAGTCTGTCACTGCACACACAAAAATCCCCCTTGATGTACTCAGAATTTGACATCTGTATTTATAGCATCACTTGCAGGAGAATTTCTGGTTGTCGGAGTCTCAGCTTTCTAAAGTGAGTCAGGTTAGAAGAGTTAACAGACAGACTCTGATCAGATTGTTGGAGATCCGACCAAGGCCAGTTTCCTACAAACTCTGAGACTAGCTAGTAAAAGAGCAGAATTTTTCCTCTGCCCTGTGCAGGCTTCCCAGGTGACGCTATGGGAAAGAACTCGCCTGCCAATGCAGGCAGTGTAAGAGGCACAGGTTTCCTGAATCCCTGGATCCCTGAATCAGGAAGACCCTCTGGAGGAGGGCATGGCAACCCTAGAGAATCCCATGGACAGTGAAACCTTGCAGGCTACAGTACGTAGGGTCGCAAAGAGTCAGACACAGCTGAAATGACTTCACACACACAGTGCTCAGTCTAGGGGAGAATCAATATCTCCGGACCCTTTCAGTTTGTATATTTGGGGAAACTTGGGCTTCCCTCGTGGCTCATATGGTAACAAATAAATAACTAAATAAATAAATAAATCTGCCTGCAATGCAGACCCAGATTTGATCCCTGGGTTGGGAAGATCTCTACAGAAGGACATGGCAACCCACTGCAGTATTCTTGCCTGAAGAATTCCATGGATAGAGGAGTCTGGCAGGCTACAGTCTGTCGGGGTCACAAAGAGTCAGACACGACTGAGTGACTAACACTTTCACTCAGGGTGAGGACAAAAAGGGAGTGCTTGCTTTGACTCCCGCAATTATTTTCTAGTTCATTTTCTCTCCAATTGTCTACCTAAATAAAATAACACCTTTCACTCTTTAATCCATAAATTTCTCTTATGTGAGCCTTTCTCACGCAATTAATGTTCATCTTTGATCTCTGAACTAGCCATCTGATACAGCCCAGTATGTAAGCTCAGCTTAAAGAGAAGCAGATTTTGCTTCGGTTTAAAATAAATAAATTACAAAATCATCCAGTCACACTCAGGTCATGTACTCACCAACATGCAACAAACAGTAACCAGAGACTCGTCCTCTACTCTTGTAACAAAGGAAGGTGCTGGTTTAGGCAGAAGGAAGGGAGGAAAGAGAAAGAAAGGCATAAAGGAAGGAAGGAAAGAGGGAGAGAGAAGAAAGGAAGGAAGGAGGGAAGAAGAGAGGGAAACACCTGTATTTGAAATAACCCTAGTTTGCCCCAGAGAAAATTTCAACATGTGTATCATTTCTGCTAAGCATTCTTCTTCATATGAATCCAGAGTTTTCCAAAATTGGGATAAACCAAACTGACAGTTCCATGGCAATCTTTCCTGATGAAATTCTGGGAAAGAAAGAAGAGCATATATTGCCGTTGAGACTCTACTGGAATCTGGGAGTGAGTTCTCCAGGGATTTCAAAAAGCTAGCACACTCTCCTTGCAGACTCCCAGTTTCCCGGACTCCCGTTCTGCTCCCACCTCAGCCACCGCCAGCAGCAGACGCCGCTTGCTGGGAAACGTTACGAGGCATTGTGGGAGACAGCAGCCTCCTCTCGAACTGGTCCCTGGCACACACACTTCTCTGAAATTCT
Source organism: Ovis aries (assembly GCF_016772045.2). Lineage (NCBI taxonomy): Eukaryota > Metazoa > Chordata > Mammalia > Artiodactyla > Bovidae > Ovis > Ovis aries. Next base: position 43,397,781 of record NC_056078.1, on the reverse strand, counting down.
CGAAAATGACTTGCAGGGCAGGTAAAATGCATTACCACGCCCCACCTCTCCAGTTTGGGGAAATGCACATGTCTCTGGGAGCAGCGCCGAAAGTGAAATGAATTTTCCCATCTGTATTTTAGCACTGCTCTGTCTCTTGACACCACTTAGGATCCACCAGGACCAGTGGGCACACCCGACCTCATTAGAAGAGGACAGAACAAAACCTTCTAGAAATCAAGGTTGCTCCAGGATCCCTGGTGACTGCTAATTGGGCACTGTTGGAAATATAAAATTATAGCACACACATTATAGTCTCTCATTACGTATGCAAATATAACAATATTGACTCACAAAGGTCGGGATCTTCCTCCATGAAAATCTTCAGTGGTGGACTACATATAATCCTCCTGGAGTTTATAAAGTCCCAAGGCATTATGTTACTAAGGTGGAGTTGTAAAGTCAAATGGAGAATTTGGATCCATACGTGGCCGTAATAAGGTAACATTCTCCCTTATTCTGTCATAGCAGTGTCCAAGACACCAAATAAAACAAAACATTTCAATAAGAGCTAGGGTCTCATAACTTAATACCAAAAAATGTCCAGGTTCCAGTTGATAGTAACTAGTCATAACAAGAACAAGGACAATTTCAACTCAAAAGAAAAAAAGACAATAAAGTTAGCGCCAATATCAAGATGACAGAGATACTCAAATTACATGACAAAGACTCTAAAGCGGCATTATGAAAAATGCTTCAACAACAAATTAAAAACATGCTTGAAACAATTTTTTATCAAATTTCAGTCAGGAAATGGAAGGCGTAAAGAGCAACCCAGTGAAAATTTTGGAACTGAAAAATTCAGTAGCTAAAATTTTAAAAAATTCAATGAATGGGCTCAACAGCTCAATGGGAGGGAAAGAGGCAGGGAATCAGTGAAACGATAGGACAGTAGAAATTACTCAGTGGGAGCGACAGAAAGAAAACAGACTGAAAAAAATCTAAATACAGCCACATGGGCCTGTGGAACTATTTTCAAAAGATCTAACAATTTTATCTTTGAAGTCTACAAAGATGAGAAAAGGAGTGAGGAATTTCTGTACACCAGCAAGGAGCATGTGGGCATCGAACTCGAAGTGCAAAGCACTTGCGGTCACTCAGGAGAAATGAAACGCTTCTGTGTGAATCTAACAGAACATGTGTAGACCTGATATCATGAAAACTACAAGCTGCTGAAAAGAAAGGTCAAAGTGATAAAAAGATACACTGCGTTGGTGCATTTGAAAACGAGAGGAGAGAGCAAGGTGGCGGAATAAGAATGCATGGAGCTCGGTTCCCTCCACAACACATCAAGAATACATCTATGTGCACGATAATTCTCGGTGAGAAGTAACTGGAAACTAGCAAAGGACTCCTCTGCAACCAAAACGGAAAGAAAGATACACACATCACTGGGCAGGAGAAGAAAAGTGACAGCTGGGGCCTCTGTTCCCGGGAGGGGGCTCGGAAGAAAAGCGAGATTGTGCCTGCACTGGGGATGCAGCAGGTCAAGTGCCAGGCTGCGCATCCCAGTCCTGGGGCCCCCACGGACGAGACAGACCCTCCCTGCTGCTTGGAGGACCACTGGGACAGGCAGAGAAGCTAGAGAGGCCCAGACTCAGCTCACCAGGAGTGCGTGCCACTAGGTGGGGTGGAGAGACATCTGCCCGAGCGGTCCCCTCACCACACGGCCCAGCCCGAGCTGAGAAACCCTGGCCAAGCTCACCCCATGTACTGAATCTGAGGTGGCCAGCGCCAGGGGGAGGGCTTAGCCTTAGAAGGCAGAGGTGATCCATTCCCAGAAAAGAGCCTGGGTGACAGTGATCGTGGGTGGTGCTTTCTCAAGCTGGGTAACCAGTAACCACTCGTTTTGTTTTCTTTGGTGGCTGCACCAATGTACATTTCCACCAACAGTGTACAAAGGTCCCCTTTTCTCCACATCCTTACCAACATTTCTTATTTGTGTTCTTTTTGATGATAGCCATTTTGACAGTGTGAGATGATATCTCGTTGTGGTTTTGATTTGCATTTGATGATTAGCAGGGTGGCCCATCTTTCCATGAGCCTATTTGTCACCAGCATTTCCCCTTTGGAAAAATGTCCGCTCAGTTCTGCCAGTTTATTAATCAGGCTTTTTTTAATGTTGAGTTGCATGAGCTGGTTATATATGTTGGATATCAGTTATATCATTTGCAAATATCTTCTATTCAGTAGGTTGTCTTTTCAATTGTTTCCTCCACTATGCAAAAGTTTTTAAGTTATTTAGGTCCCATATGTTTATTTTTGTTTCCTTTACTTTTGGAGATGGATCAAAAAATATTGCTATTTATGTCAGAAGAGTGTTTTGCCTATGTTTTCCTCTAAGAGTTACATAGTTTTCAGTCTTACATTTAGGTCTTTAATTCATTTGGGGTTTATTTTTGTATATAGTGTTAGAGAATGTTCCAATTTTCATTCTTTTACGTTTAGCTGTCCCACTTTCTCAGCCACACTTATTGAAAAAACGGTCTTTCTCCATTATAAATTCCCTCCTTTGTTGTAGACTCTTGTTCAGTTGCTAAGTTATGTCCAACTCTTCTCGACCCTATAAACCGCAGCACGCCAGGCTTCCCTGTCCTTCACTATCTCCCAGAGGTTGCTCAAACTCATGTTCATTGAGTCAGTGATGCTATCCAACTATCTTATCCTCAGTCACCCCCTTCTCCTCCTGCCCTCACTCTTTCCCAGCATTAGGGTCTTTTCTAATGAGTTAGCTCTTCACATCTGATGGCCAAAGTATTAGAGCTTCAGCTTCAGCTTCCAATGAATATTCAGGGTTTATTTCCTTTAGGGTTGACTGCTTTGATGTCCTTGCTGCCCAAGGGACTCTTAAGAGTCTTCTCCAGCACCACAATTCAAAAGCATCAGTTTTCTGGTGCTCAGCCTTCTTTATGGTCTAACTCTCATATCTATACATGACTACTGGAAAAGCCATAGCTTTGACTACAGGGACCTTTGTCAGCAAAGTGATGTCTCTGCTTTCTAATATGCTGTCTAGATCTGTCATAGCTTTTCCTCCAAGGAGAAACGGTCTTTTAATTTTGTGGCTGCAATCACCATCCGCAGTGATTTTGGAGCCCAAGAAAATAAAATCTGCCACTGTTTCCACTTTTTCCATATCTATTTGCCATGAGATGATGGAACTGGATGCCATGATCTTAGTTTTCTGAATGTTGAGTGTTGAGCCAGCTTTTTCACCCTCCTCTTTCACTCTCACCAAGAGACTCTTTAGTTCCTCTTTGATTTCTGTCATTGGAGTAGTATCATCTGTGAATCTGAGGTTGCTGATATTTCTCCCAGGCATCTTGATTCCAGCTTGTGAGTCATCCAGCCCTGAATTTTACATGATATACCATGCATATCAGTTAGAGGAGCAGGGTGACAATATGCAGCCTTGACGTACTCCTTTCCCAATTCTGAACCAGTCTGTTGTTTTATGTCTGGTTCTAACTGTTATAGATTAAGTGACCATAAGTGCGTGGATTTATTTATGGTTTCTCTATCATATTACATTGATCAGTATGTCTGTTTTTGGGTCAGTACCATACTCTTTTGATTATTATGGCTTTGTAGAACAGCCTGAGGTTAGGAAGCATGATTTCTCCAGCTCTGTTCTTCCTTCTGAAGATTTTTTTTTTTTGGCTAATCTGGATCTTCATGTTTCCATACAAAATTTAAAATCATTTTTTATAGGTCTGTGAAAAATGTCATTGGTATTTTGATAAAGATTGCATGAATCTGTAGATTGCCTTAGGTTGTATGGCCATTTTAACAGTATTGATTCTTCCAGTCCAAGAACATGATCTATCTTTCCGTTTGTGTTGTATTCAATTTCTCTCATCAGTGTCTTCTAGTTTTCAGAGTACAGGTCTTTTGCCTCCTTAGGGAGGTTCATTCCTAGGTATTTTATTATTTTTGATGTGATGGTAAACATAATCATTTCCTTAATTTTTCTGTCTGATATTTCATTGTTAGTGTATAGAAATGCAACAGATTTCTGTATATTGATTTTGTATCCTGCAAATCTATAGATTTCATTGATAAGCTCTAGTTTTCTGTTGGTGTCTTCAGGATTTTCTATGTATAGTATCATGTCATCTGCAAACAGTGACAATTTTACTTCTTCCTTTCCAATTTGGATTTATTTTATTTCTTTTTCTTCTCTGATTGCTATGTTATGGATTTCCAAGGCTATATTAAAAATAGTGCCAAGTGAAAAAAGAAATGAGAAAAATAAAACAATATAATTTACACAAATTAGTAATATATACATATAAAACAAATATATCTTTTCACAAGAACACAAATTTTTTAAATCTATATTAAAATGGTTGTATATGGAAGAGAGAAAGGACTTACTAAAAGGGGATAAAACTGAGGATATTGATAAAAAATGTGACAGTTTTTGCATGGATGAATAATGATAATGCATCATGAACTGAAGAAGGTGTTAACTCTCTGCATTCAAGGAAGAGAAAGAAATAAGGGAAGGAAAGAAAGAAGAGAAAGTTTCTGTCGATTATAATTCATTACAATTCAGGAAAATGAAGCATTCTAATAGTCCTCAATTTTCTGACTAGTCGATCATAGTCTGAGCACAAGTGTTTAAACAGGAAAAGAGCATATAGGAGCACACACACAAAAGCGGATCAACTCGGTGTCACACCACCAACATTTTGAGACTCAGATGCATGGAATAACAGCATGCCAGAAGCAGGAGGCTTGCTCATCCCTCGAAAGGAACAACGCAAGACAGAATCACGACTTAGTTCTTGAATGTGACATGGAGCCAGTGTAAAGAAACGTTGTTCTCAGGAGCCCAAATCCCCTCCTCCAAGTATGATTCTCTAGAAAATACCAGGAGCACTCTAGCCAGGCTGCCAGGATAGTACAGTCCAGCTGCGGTGGCTGGCTGGTGGCTAGAGCTCTCCTCTGAGGAGAGTGCTGGGCTCACCCTCGCTGGCAGTGGTGGACTAAGGCCTAGCCATTCTTCTGGGTTATGTCCTCTTCCAGAAGGAGTGGGCCAAATACCTTTTGCTTGCCTTTGATAAAAGTAATCCCTCCAGCCTCCTTTCCAAGAGAAGAGGGGTTCTCAGAGTAAATTGAAAAGATAAACTAAGAATCTGTTTCATGCAATGAAACTGTGATAGGACTTCTCCAGCCTTGTGGAGTGCCCTTTCTCTGTAAACAAATGTCTGCTCCTGCTGCAGAGAGCTCTGAGAAATCCACGTTTGGGAAAGTGGCTCAGGTATGCTGTCTCTGTTAATTGAGTGGCAGACAGCACTGTACCAATTCAATACATCTGACAAAAGCTGCTGCTGCTGCTGCTGCTAAGTTGCTTCAGTCGTGTCCGGCTCTGTGCGACCCCATAGACGGCAGCCCACCAGGCTCCCCCATCCCTGGGATTCTCCAGGCAAGAGTACTGGAGGGGGTTGCCATTTCCTTCTCCAATGCATGAAAGTGAAAAGTGAAAGGGAAGCCACTCGTAGGATCTACATCTTGTGTCCTTTGCAGAGGCTAGTGCAGTCACATTTTCCAAAAACTTTCCAAAAGGTTGCTCTTCAGGACCATTGGTCAGGTTGGCCAGGGGCTTCAACAGGTTTGCCACTTATTAACACCTTATTGTCACAACCAAGGACAGTACCAGAAGCTGGAGTCCATGATAAGCTAGAATATATGTTGGTGGTTTGGAGCTTATGCTCTTAATTCATGGAGTTCCTTTCAAATCCTATCTCCAACACTCATTCATTTTGTGACTTGGCCATGTTACAGCACTGCTGGAAAACCAGGGACAAGTTGTGGGAGTGCTTCATCCCAGGTCAGACTACAGAGACTCTCATACGAGCTGGCTGCAGTCGTCACAGCGGCAAAAGCAGCAGAGCAGCGGCCGCGAATCTGTCCAGTGTGAGAGAGGACCTCTCGGGTTGGCTGTAGTTCAGTGGCTCTCACCCAGGGACAACTTTTCTTCCTCTCTGCTCACCTCCCAAGGAGATCTGGCACCTCTAAAGACACTCTTGATTGTCTTAATCTGGGGTTTGTCTTACTGGCATCTAGGTGGTAGAGGCCGTGTGTTGCTAAATATCCTACAATGCAGGACAGCCACCACAGCAATGATCCAGCTCAAATGCCCACAGTGTTGAGGCTGACAAACCCCAAAGAAAAACGAAAGCCAGCCTAGACGAAAGCCAGCCACGCACCTAGCATACTGTCTTGGCTCAGAGGCCAGGAATGTGGCCAAGACTGGAGTTCGCGAAGCAGTCTCCACAGACAGGGAGCTGGACGTACCACAGGCCCAAAGCTTATTTTCATCAGCAGACCCTTCTTTTGCAGTTGCTCGTGCTGGTAGACCAGTCCAATTCCTATCACTTGCAGGAGGTTTGCTTGAGTCGGGGAAACCAAAAAGGCAAGGGCTCATGGTTGGTGAATCATTTTAAAGAAGGAAGTGATCTCCTTTTCCCCTGACTGATATTTATTATCAAAGACAAAAAGCAGAGAAAAGGAAAGAAGTGAAATGTCTATCAGTTCCTCTCTGTGACTCTTCAAAGGACTGATAACATGAATTCATAGAAAGAGCTGCCTGCTGGATGCCTGTGGGATCATGAGTTTATCTGCATCAAATCACGAAGACTAATAATTTTAAGAGATAACACATGAAAGCAAGAACCACTTCTCTGTATCAGCTAAGTGAGGTACCCTGGTGCTGTGCACACGTGCTAAGTTGCTTCAGTCGTGTCTGACTCTTTGCGACCCTGTGGACCAGAGCCAGACAGGCTCCTCTATCCACGGGATTCTCCGGGCAAGGATGCTGGAGTGGGTTGTGATGCCCTCCTTCAGGGGACCTTCCTGACTCAGGGATTGAACCCATGTCTCCTGCCTTGGCAGGTGGGTCCTTTACCACTGGCGCCACCTGGGAAGCCCTCACATTGGTTCCAGTCTCACAAAAAGAACAGCCTCAGTTGCAAGGTCAGTTAAAAAAAAAAAAGAAGAAGAAGAAGAATCATTTGTTCTGAGAAGGCAAACTCCAAGCAAGACAACACTCAGCAGGGAGGGATGCGCTACCTGTACCAGAAGGGCTACAGAGAGAAGGATCCGTTGCTCAGACAGATAAGATAACAGAGCCTAAGACAGAGGACTCAACTCAACAGGAAAGAGAAAAGTTTGCCTGAAAACAAAAAATAGACCAGTTTGAATTTAAAGAGCAGGAAGAAAAGTTGGGTCTGAAAGAAGATGGGCTTTGGGAGCTGGGAGAGAATCTAGGACTAAAGAAAGGTTGCTCATCTATCTCCATCAAGGAACTCCCTTTTTTGGCCTTTCCTGAGTAGGGGTGGTGTCCCTCGGGAGCCTGAGGCCTCCTGAGATAAACAGGGTCCACTTTACATCAGGGACCACTGAATGGTTTCTCATTCATCTGTCCCAACTGCTTCTCCTCACCAGGTCATTTTCACAGCCAAATCCTCTGCAGGCCCAGTGGCCCCTTTCTGTGTGGTCCCATGCCACTTAGCCCCCACTCACCCTTTCCAGCTAACCACTGCAAACATCACTCTGAGACAGGCAGGGGTGAGGAGCTGTGAGATCCCGACTTCCTTGGCCGCTCCTATCCTTGGTGATCACTCACCAATAGCAACTCACCTAGCACTTAATACCTTTGCTTAAGTTCTCTCATTCAGTCTTGGCTGCATCTCTAGGCTGACTTATTGTCCTCATTATTCTTACAAGTAAACTAGAGCTCAGATGGACTGAGTGATCTGCAAGAGCCTGAATATGAACCCAAATCTTCCTCCTCCCAGGTCAGGGCTCTTTCTACACTACACACGTCTCTGCATCTGCAGCACCACTAGGCTACACCCTGTAATGCAGCTCTCTCCACGCTTTTCTTTTTACATTCAACAGTATGGGTACTAGTGTCTTCTTAACTAGGTTACCAGTTTCCTAAGGATATAAGTCAAGTCTCATATTTCTGTTTTGTCAAATGAGTAATGCTCTGTTAAACACTCAATAAGTGTCTAAGCATTTAATTTGCTTTTTAACCCATTACAAAATGTAGAAAATAAGCAACCAAGATGAAAAACACAACATATGGTCTTTGATGCATGTTGAAAATCAGTGAACACACTGAGGCATTAGTGGCAGTTTTCAAGGCCCGATTCATTGCAAATTCTCTGAAACCACTGAAGGCTTGAACATGCTATTTGGGTGTCAGAATTCCATTAGAGGTGATTAGACTCAGTCCCTACCAACCTATGTACCAATGCCTCAGTCGGCCTGCTGCTGCTGCTGCTGCTGCTGCTAAGTCGCTTCGGTCATGTCCAACTCTGTGCGACCCCATAGATGGCAGTCCACCAGGCTCCCCCTTCCCTGGGATTCTCCAGGCAAGAACACTGGGGTGGGTTGCCATTTCCTTCTCCAGTGCATGAAAGTAAAAAATGAAAGTAAAGTCGCTCAGTCATGCCCGACTCTTAGCGACCCCATGGACTTTAGTCGGCCTATGGTTCATCAGATTCTTGAATTTCTTGCCCCACGTCACTGTGCTTCTGTTGAATGCCAATGAGAATACTGGATGAAGAATCATGGAAAACTCATTCCTTATAAATCAACGTCAAATTCTACTCTCAGCCTCCATATACAATAGCAAAAAATATGTGTTTTTTTCTTCAGTCCCAAAGATTCAGCTAAATAGTCATGACTTGCTCCTATCATTTTTAATGGGTCATAAAAAAGAGAATCAGTCATTCAGTCCCATTAGACACAGAGGATCTGTCCAACCAGTAGTATTCTGCAACGATAGGAGGGTAGCATTGCCTTCTTGCAAAGCTGTGTAACTTCTAAAGCTAAACCGTAGCAGTAGTCCCCACTCCAGGTCGATGAGGTAGGTCAGGTACTCATGATTTGAGAACAAAGAAAAGAAAGAATAAGAAATCACAGGCATTTTTCTAAATGCTTAGCCCAGATTTTAAAGCTGAAATTTCTGCGTTGAAAACAAAGTAGTGATTGCACATGCCATACTCATCAGGCGTTATAGAATGCACAGTTTTTGTATATAAATTATACCTCAACAAAGCTGTTGAGACAAAGTGATGATCCTAACAGCATGTTTCACTTTGAGTGTTACTGAGAAGAAAAGAGAGAAACAAAAGCAACAGCAACCGTTTTCATTAGAACCAGAAACTATTTTTAAAGTCTAATTGGCTCCAGAGGAAATACCTGGGTTAAGACAGCAGTAGTTTTCTTAGGAGCGGGCGGTCACCTTTAAGCAGTCCTCCAGTCCGGCAGTTCTCTGCGTGCTGTGCGGCCCACGCAGGCTGCCTGCCTCTGTTAAGGTGCCTCTGTTAAGGTCCACGCACCTAAATGTTTGGTGTCATTGCAAGATTTACAGTCTGAACATGGTACAAACAAAAGAAAAAGAAAAAAGGAAAACATTTCCATACAGCTGTCATTCTACAAGACAAGGCGCCTTCTCTTCTCCCAGAGATCTTTTTTTCCCTGCCAACCTAGTAACGACATTACTTCGGGGTCAGACCATGAGACCCCACATACTGGAGGCTCACATCCAACCACAGTCTTCATGTCAGCCAGCCTAAGGGCCCCAGAATTTGAAGCTCATCCATTCTTTTGGGTAGAAGAGACAAATTTACTTACTTTCCCAGGCCAGAAGCTCACTCATCAGACCCTTCAAAGAAAGGTCAATTCTCACTTAAACTGCAGTCTCAAAGGAGAGCTTCAAAAGACACAGGTTAATTTCTGAAGAAGGGGAAAAGTTTCCTGAGAGCTGCTTTGACCTCCATATTTCTCAAAGTATAGATGAGGGGGTTGAGAGTAGGGCTCAACATGGTGTATAGTACGCCAGCCAACTTGCTCTTCTCCGCGCTGTAGCTGGAGACGGGGCTTATGTAGGCGTAGAACACGGCAGTATAGTACACGCCCACCACAATAAGGTGGGAAGAGCAGGTGGAAAAGGCTTTCTTCTTCCCCTCCGCAGTCCGCATCTTTAGGATGCTGGAGATGATGAAGCCGTATGACACGATGGTCATCAGGAAGTTCAATATACCGTAAAAGGCATCAGCCAGGACACTCATGATGCTGTTCACATAGGTGGAGCTACAGGAGAGAAGTAACAGAGGAGGGACCTCGCAGAAGAAATGGGTGATAACATCGGGGCCACAGAAGTCCAAGTGCAGCATCAGCCCAGCGTGGATGGCCACGTTGAAGGCACACAGTGCCCACACACCTGCGGCCAGCGTGCCACAGAATGCCTTGCTCATCTCGGTGCCATAGTGCAGCGGGTGGCACACGGCTGCATACCGGTCATAGGCCATGACCGTGAGGAGGAGCAGCTCGGAAGATGCAGCCCAGGGGAGGAAGTAAAGCTGGGCCATGCAGCCCCCATAGGAGATGGAGCTCTCCTCTAATACTAGACCCTCCAGCGCCTTGGGCGCGACGGAAGATGCACAGATAATATCCATAGTTGCCAAGTTAAAGAGGAAAAAGTACATGGGGGTATGGAGCCCGGAGTTGAGGGCGATAGCCAAAATGATAAGAGTATTTCCTGTGAGTGCCACACAGTAGAGGGAGAGGAAGCAGCTGAATAAGAGCGCGCGGTGTTCTGGGTGCTCTGAGAAACCCTGCAGGACAAACTTTGTTACCAGAGTCTGGTTACTCATGGTCCCCAGGCTGAAAGGGGTTTCTGGAACTATGAGGTGAATCTCCAACCACAGCTTCATGCGATTTCAGGGCTAGAGACAGAAGCAGGAGGTGTCCTAAGGAAAGCTGCTGCCCCGTTTCATTCACACCCAACATGATGCACGAGCCACATTAAACAGATGTATTAAGACTCAGTCAAGATAAACACAAAAATATAGCAATAGGCAAAGGGTGGGACATTCAGTTCATAAAAATCAGGTTAAAATGTCCAACTGAACTCATGAAGCATCACTCAACCTCAAAGAAATGCATGTTAAATAAACAATCCACTCTTTAGCAGCCATGATTTGGCAAACTTAGAAACGCATGGTATTGACTAACATTAGCACAGGTGCCAAGATATAGGCCTCTTACAATTTATATTTCATTTGAGCCACAACGTTCACTTCTGGGAATTTATCCTAAAGAAATAAGAGGATCTTCAAGTTGTCATTGCAGCATTATTTATAATAGCGAAAATTCTAAAGTAACCTATACCCTTAAAGGGAGAAGGCAATGGCACCCCGCTCCAGTACTCTTGCCTGGAGAATCCCAGGGACAGAGGAGCCTGGTAGGAGGCTGTCTATGGGGTCGCACAGAGTTAGACACGCTGAAGCGATTTAGCAGCAGCAGCAGCAGCATACTCTTAAAGATGAGTCTGTATGATACATTGATATAATATATTACAGTGTACTTATCAGAATGGAGCTTTAGAATGCTTATGGAATGCTGATGCTTGTGAAAAAAAATGAAAAAGGTTCAAAGTAAGTGTGCACAACTTTTGATCACTTTGAGTTTTGAAAAAGCATGTCTGCATATGAACCTGTAGGAAAAAGCCACCGGTGAGTGATGGACTAGAATCTGAACAGTGAGGATGGGTTGCAGTTGATTTCCTGTCCTTGTTTTTGCTGCTCTCTATTTTCTGATTCTTCCATTTACTAACTTTCTTAAAGGCATATGTATCATGGAATTCTCTTTCTCACAATTCTTCCGTAGCTCCCCATCACTGACGGATGGAAGGCTCCCACCCACTACTCCTGGATCCACCTCCTCTTCAGCCAGTGTCTTCCCAGTGGCCTCACCCCTCAAAGCCAAAGCTCCAACCACACCCACAACTCCTAGTCTTGTCAAGGCATGAACCATACCAGGCTTTTGTGGCTTCATTCTTGCAACCCACTCAGCCAGGAATGCCCTCCTTCTCATGAACCAGTTTTTTTACCAGCACCCCACACTTTTCAAATATCCCTTCCCTAGAAACAAAGGACCATTTTCTCCTTTGCAGCCCTTCAGGATCCTGAACTCACTTCTATTGTAGAATCCATTACAAGTCACTTCGTGATCAAGGTATCCAAATATCTGCCCTGTGGTAGCTATATCTGCCTCCTTTCTCTCTGGGCATCCTTTTGGGGCACTCAACCCAATGCCTGGCATGGAACAGGTGGGCCCTCTGATATGTTTGTTGAAATAACATTGAAGAATAGTCTAGTATGCAGAAGGAAATGGCAACCCAGTCCAGTATTCTTGCCTGGAAAATCCTATGGACAGGGAAGCCTGGCAGGCTACAGGCATGGGGTGGCAAAGAGTCAGCCAAGACTGAGCTACTGAGCACATAGCCAAGTATAAGTAAAAGCAGAGTCCTTTCTATTCCCAACACGAGATACATTCTGTATTGTTTAACATGAAATGTATAACCGCATTGGTTTCTTTCTTCCTTGTTTTCAACTTTTTATTCATTAAAATAGTTAATTAAACGAAGATTCTATTCAGCATTCTGTTTTTATCGAAATTCAATGAATGCAATTATCTCTGAAGCATTAAAAGGTTTACACGAAATGACTAGATTTCACCTACAATTGAATCATATCACCATCTTTGTAAGGTGAAAACTGCTCTTTTTTCAAGAAGAGCATGAAATTCCTCTCACTCGGAGTAATAGGCTATGTTAGTGTGGAGTCTGCTCAAAGCAGCTGCAAATGGTGGAGCGCCACCTGCTTCTTCTCTGCAGCAAAGTATCCTGTCAGTTAACCAGCTTGGTGGATAAAATAAACACCATGTGATTCAGCTTATTTCATTTTTGCTTGGGACAAAAAAAAAATAATAATATATGCTACTCTTGCCCCGTTTGTGTTGAGGATCTGGAGATAATATTTGCTTCCTCCGAAACTGTTTTTGCTCCGCACCAATCTGGTGAGCGATTCCTGTTTAAGTCCAGGGTACTCCTGCGAGCCTGAAAAGCCAAGGCAGGCTGAAAAGGAAGCGCTGGGTTTGCCCCCACGGATGTCACTAGACAAGGTTTCTGCACTTGCCACTAGTGTCCTAGAATTCTAACCATCTGATGCCTCCAGTTATCACTCTCAGTCACTCCACAGTACAGACCACAAACCAGAGACTCACGATGCTGTGGCCACACCTATGGGGAGACACGCGGAGTGGCCGTGCGCACGTGCATCGCAGCATCGGTGGAGCGCTGAGAGATGCTCAGGCTGAAACTCCGGTACTTTGGCCCCGTCATGCGAAGAGCTGACTCATTGGAAAAGACCCTGATGCTGGGAGGGATTGGGGGCAGGAGGAGAAGGGGACGACCGAGGATGAGATGGCTGGATGGCATCACCGACTCAATGGACGTAAGTCTGAGTGAACTCCGGGAGTTGGTGATGGACAGGGAGGCCTGGTGTGCTGTGATTCACGGGGTCGAAAAGAGTCAGACACGACTGAACGACTGAACTGAACTGAACTGAACTGAAGAGAGCCGACCACGGAGGAAACTGTAATCCTGTTCCTTCTCTGAACTCAGCTCCAGAATCAAGATTTTAAAGTTTTAAATAAACTACAATATAAATGGAAGTTTTCAACAGGTACTGAGTACTGATTCACATCCAAAGAACAAATGACCTCTCAGATAACTGCCCTCTTACTGCAATTTCCGAGGTGGGTGGACAGCTCTCCCTCCAACTGATCCACAGAAAGACCAAAGAGTCAGGCACCAAGACTCTACGTGAGAATGACCTTAAAATCTCTGCTGGACCTCAGCCGGCCATTTCCTCTCCTGGAAACTTTTCTCTCCTGAGGTTTAGCGGGCACTGGCTTTAATTCTCATCAAGCATCACAAGATTGTTACAAAGGTGCAAGGGGAAAGACAGATTTCAGGTACCACCAGTCAAGTTTTAACACATTCTACGTTCAGACAACATGGCTCCCCAAATGCAAGGTGATAGGGCATTTAAACAGGGGTTATTTTCCACGCTCACCAGGCCACTTGGCACTCCATTTTCAGTGAAAATATAAACGTATCTTGGATGATTTAATCACTTTAAAGAAACAGTATGCAGTGTCCTCAGGATTCCTGAAATTAAAACCTTATTTCATTGAAAGGTTTTCGTGTGTGTGTGTGGGTGGGGGGTTGACAAAAAGGTAGATTGAATTTTTGGTGGAAGGCAATTTATTTTCAGTGAATTTTTATCTTAATTTCAGTTTACTATTTTTAATTTTATAAGTGGAGAAGTGTTACTATTTTAAGATATTTAACTAACAATGAGTAAATTGACTATTTCCATCATTTTCATCTCGGAAGGAGTTTAAAGATATTCACAGACACCATATAATTAATCCAATGTCTGATTACATATGAAGGTAAACATTCTTATTATAAACGTAATCCAAGAACAGAAAACTAAAAATCAGAAAATGTCAAAATCTCATATGTTCAGGTTTAAATCTGAAGGATAGTTTGAAGATGACCCAGTTCAACCTATTTATTATAAAATCACAAAGGCATCTAAGTGACTTATCCTAGTCACACAGAGTAGTGGTGATGAAGTTGATATCCAGTACAGGGCTTTGGAATTCTAGCCTAGAATTTTTTGCTATGTAATTTGTTAGTTGCCCTGCTGAATCAAATCTTGCCAAATGTCAAAAAAAAAAAAAAAAAGTCAAGAAAAATCAACCAACCACATATATGACAATTTATTATGAGCAAGGCATGGAAATGCAAACCCTAAATGCTCAGCCAGTTTTTTCACCCTATTTGCTCCATTATTTCACTTATTGATTCAGTGGCAATTATACACAGTGAGAAATCCACAAATGTTGCTGACTCTGGATCAGCTAAACAAAATTTAGATCTTTTATATAGTTAATGATCCAAACTAAGCAGACTTACTATAAGCAGAATGATCCACCTTCAGAATATTGTTAATTATTGTGAGAAAATTCTTTCAGCTTTGTAGATTTTAAGTACAGGCGTCCCTTCTCTGTCAACTGCAATCAAGGCTGGAAACCCAGTAACCCTGAGGCAGTGTGTAATCTAAGTCGAGGGCAGTCTAGACAGGATGCAAGCTTTCTTTCCCACTTAAGCTGTTATTGGCAAGACTTTGTGACTCATTAGCAAAGTTTGTCACTGCCTGTGGGAGACCCTGAAGAGAGATGCCCCCAGTCATTTCTCTCAGTGGACCCTGAGGGAGCCATTACATTAAGCGTCTCTTTGCTGGGCACTTGGCTGTCATCACTGATCATACAAGGGCCAATTCAGACTTCTGATGCGAGTGTTCGAAAAGATAATAATAGTAAAGATATATAAACAAAGAATCCTTTTCTATGATGTTACTGATATACTACTATTCGGGAATAAATGTGTATTCAGTTCAGTTCAGTTCAGTCGCTCAGTCGTGTTCGACAATTGGCGACCCCATGAACTGCAGCACGCCAGGCCTCCCGGTCCATTGCCAACTCCCGGATTCACTCAAACTCATGTCCATCGAGTCAGTGATGCCATCCAGCCATCTCGTCCTCTGTCGTCCCCTTCTCCTCCTGCCCCCAATCCCTCCCAGCATCAGAGTCTTTTCCAATGAGTCAACTCTTCACATGAGGTGGCCAAAGTACTGGAGTTTCAGCTTTAACATCATTACTTCCAAAGAACCCCCAGGACTGATCTCCTTTAGAATGGACTGGTTAGATTTCCTTGCAGTCCAAGGGACTCTCAAGAGTCTTCCAATACCACAGTTCAAAAGCATCAATTCTTCGGTGCTCAGCTTTCTACACAGTCCAACTCTCACATCCATACATGACCACAGGAAAACCATAGCCTTGACTAGACAGAACTTTGTTGTCAAAGTATTGTCTCGGCTTTTGAATATGTTATCTAGGTTGGTCATAACTTTCCTTCCAAGGAGTAAGCGTCTTTTAATTTTATGGCTGCAATCACCATCTGCAGTGATTTTGGAGCCTAAAAAAATAAAGTCTGATACTGTTTCCACTATTTCCCCATCTATTTGCCATGAAGTGATGGGACCAGATGCCATGATCTTCGTTTTCTGAATGTTGAGCTTTAAGCCAACTTTTTCACTAATCTCTTTCACTTTCATCAAGAGGCTTTTTAGTTCCTCTTCACTTTCTGCTGTAAAGGTGGTGTCATCTGCGTATCTGAGGTTATTGATATTTCTCCTGGCAATCTTGATTCCAGCTTGTGTTTCCTCCAGCCCAGCGTTTCTCATGATGTACTCTGCATAAAAGTTAAATAAGCAGGGTGACAATATACAGCCTTAACATACTCCTTTTCCTATTTGGAACCAGTCTGTTGTTCCATGTCCAGTTCTAACTGTTGCTTCCTGACTTGCATATAGGTTTCTCAAGAGGCAGGTCAGGTGGTCTGGTATTCCCATCTCTTTCAGAATTTTCCACAGTATATTGTGATCCACACAGTCAAAGGCTTTGGCATAGTCAATAAAGCAGAAATCGATATTTTCTGGAACTCTCTTGCTTTTTCCATGATCCAGCGGATGTTGGCAATTTGATCTCTGGTTCCTCTGCCTTTTCTAAAACCAGCTTGTACATCTGGAAGTTCACAGTTCACGTATTGCTGAAGCCTGGCTTGGAGAATTTTGAGCATTACTTTACTAGCATGTGAGATGAGTGCAATTGTGTGGTAGTGTGAGCATTCTTTTGCATTGCCTTTCTTTGGGATTGAAATGAAAACTGACCTTTTCCAGTTCTGTGGCCACTGCTGAGTTTTCCAAATTTGCTGGCATATTGAGTGCAGCACTTTCACAGCATCCTCTTTCAGGATTTGAAACAGCTCAACTGGAATTCCATCACCTCCACTAGCTTTGTTCATAGTGATGCTTTCTAAGGCCCACTTGACTTCACATTCCAGGATGTCTGGCTCTAGGTGAGTGATCACACCATCATGATTATCTGGGTCGTGAAGATCTTTTTTGTACAGTTCTTCTGTGTATTCTTGCCACGTTTTCTTAATATCTTCTGCTTCTGTTAGGTCCATACCATTTCTGTCATTTATTGAGCCCATCTTTGCATGAAATGTTCCCTTGGTATCTCTAATTTTCTTGAAGAGATCCTTAGTCTTTCCCATTCTGTTCTTTTCCTCATTCTTTGCATTGATTGCTGAAGAAGGCTTTCTTATCTCTTCTTGCTGTTCTTTGAAACTCTGTATTCAAATGGGAATATCTTTTCTTTTCTCCTTTGCTTTTCGCTTCTCTTCTTTTCACAGCTATTTGTAAGGCCTCCCCAGACAGCCATTTTGCTTTTTTTGCATTTTTTTTCCATGGGGATGGTCTTGATCCCTGTCTCCTGTACAACGTCACGAACCTCATTCCATAGTTCATCAGGCACTCTGTTTATCAGATCTTGTCCCTTAAATATATTTCTCACTTCCACTGTGTAATCATAAGGGATTTGATTTAGGTCATACCTGAATGATCTAGTGGTTTTCCCTACTTTCTTCAATTTAAGTCTGAATTTGGCAATAAGGAGTTCATGATCTGAACCATAGTCAGCTCCTGGTCTTGTTTTTGCTGACTGTATAGAGTGTCTCTAGCTTTGGCTGCAAAGAATATAATCAATCTGATTTTGGTGTTGACCATCTGGTGATGTCCATGTGTAGAGTCTTCTCTTGTGTTGTTGGAAGAGGGTGTTTGCTATGACCAGTGTGTTCTCTTGGCAAAACTCTATTAGCCTTTGCCCTGTTTCATTCCGCATTCCACGGCCAAATTTGCCTGGTACTCCAGGTGTTTCTTGACTTCCTACTTTTGCATTCCAGTCCCCTATAATGAAAAGGACATCTTTTTTGGGTGTTAATTCTAAAAGGTCTTGTAGGTCTTCATAGAACCATTCAACTTCAGCTTCTTCAGCATTACTGGTTGGGGCATAGGCTTGGATTACCGTGATATTGAATGGTTTGCGATGGTTTGCCTTGGAAATGAACAGAGATCATTCTGTTGTTTTTGAGATTGCATCCAAGCACTGCATTTCAGACTCTTTTGTTGACCATGATGGCTACCCCATTTCTTCTAAGGGATTCCTGCCCGCAGTAGTAGATGTAATGGTCATCTGAGTTAAATTCACCCATTCCAGTCCATTTTAGTTCACTGATTCCTAGAATGTCGACGTTCACTCTTGCCATCTCTTGTTTGACCACTTCCAATTTGCCTTGATTCATGGACCTGACATTCCAGGTTCCTATGCAATATTTCTCTTTACAGCATCGGACCTTGCTTCTATCACCAGTCACATCCACAGCTGGGTATTGTTTTTGCTTTGGCTCCATCCCTTCATTCTTTCCGGAGTTATTTCTCCACTGATCTCCAGTAGCATACTGGGCACCTACTGACCTGGGGAATTCCTCTTTCAGTATCCTATCATTTTGCCTTTTCATACTGTTCATGGAGTTGTCAAGGAAAGAATACTGAAGTGGCTTGCCATTCCCTTCTCCAGTAGACCACGCTCTGTCAGACCTCTCCACCATGACCCGCCCGTCTTGGGTGGCCCCACAGGGCATGGCTTAGTTTCATTGAGTTTGACAAGGCTGTGGTCCTAGTGTGATCAGATTGGCTAGTTTTCTGTGAGTGTGGTTTCAGTGTGTCTGCCCTCTGATGCCCTCTTGCAACAGCTACCGTCTTACTTGGGTTTCTCTTACCTTGTACGAGGGGTATCTCCTCACCACCGCCCCTCGTGACCTTGAATGTGGAGTAGCTCCTCTCGGCCCTCCTTTGCTGGCACAGAACTAAAATTCTATGACAAAGAATTTTGATACATATTGTCCAATTGCCAAGCAAGGAAATGTTTTTACAACTACACCCATAGTATTTTGTTAGTTCATCTTTGCTAAGTGAAAAAATATGTTCTTGCTTTATATTCAATTTCTTTGATTAGAAAGGTTGAACAGCTTTTCATACATTTTAAATTTGCATAGCTATTATTTTTCCCAATTATTTGCATGGAGTCTTGCTATATTTAGAAGTTATTATCTACCACATTGGAGAAGGCAATGGCACCCTACTCCAGTACTCTTGCCTGGAAAATCCCATGGATTCAGGAGCCTGGTAGGCTGCAGTCCATGGGGTCGTGAAGAGTCAGACACAACTGAGCAACATCACTTTCACTTTCACTTTCATGCGTTGGAGAAGGAAATGGCAACCCACTCCAGTGTTCTTGCCTGGAGAACCCCAGGGACGGGGGAGCCTGGTGGGCTGCCGTCTATGGAGTCGCAGAGTCGGACACGACTGACGCGACTTAGCAGCAGCAGTAGCAGCATCTACCACATATTACAAATAGCTTTTGTTCAGTGTTTGTACATCTATGTGTGTATCTGTGTGTATAGAAATTTTGAACTTTTCATGTAGTCAAGTTAAAAAATATTTCCTGTTGTGAGTTTTGGCTTTTCTCTGTTGCTGGGAAAAGCATTCTTTACTCTAGAATGTTAAAAAATAGCGTTTCTACTTAACAATTTTGAGGTCTACTATTTTATGCCTAAAACTATGAGTCAGCAGTTCCTCAAAACTTTAGCATAGAATTATCATGTGGTTTAGCAATTCCGCTTCTGGGTATATACTCAAAAGAAGCAAAAGCAGATGTCTAACAGATGCTTGTACACACGTGATCATAGCGACATTATTCACAAAAACCCAAAGAGGAAAGCCTCCCAAGTGTCGTTTATAGATGAATGGATAAGCATTTGATGCGTATATACATGGATATTATTAGTTCTAGCAATGAAGGCAACTCTGGCACATGCTGCAACTTGAATGAACTTTAAAGACATTGTGCTGAGTGAAGTAAACCAGTCCCAGAAGGACAAATAGTCTATGAGTCCCCTTATATAAAGTACCTAGAGTAGCCACCTTCATAAGCACAGAAAGGAAAACTGTGGTAAGCAAGTTCTAGGAGAAGGGAATGGAGAGTCATCGTTTAATGGGCATGAAGTTTCAGATTGGGAAGGCAAAAACGTTCTGGACATGGATGGTGACAATGGTTGCGTACAGCGTTAACTAACTTAATGTGACTGAATGATATGGTCTCAAATGGCTAAGATGGTATACATATACATAACGTGTATTTTACCAACATTTTTTAAAAATTGTGATTCATCCAAGTATTAAGAAAGGAAGATGGTAGCCATTATTCTAACCATTTATTGAAAAAAAAAATCATCTTTTCACCTCTGCTTTGAAATGCAGTATTTATTTTCCTTCAAATTTCCACCATTATATTGAAATTCTCAATTCTTATCTGCCTATTTCTCCTTTATTATCAAACCGTTTTATTTATTGTATCGAAATGATATGTACTAACGTAGTATCTAGAATGTTTTTGACTCTTGCCTTATCTTTACCCAGCAGGAACTTTAAAATCTCCTTGTGTAGTTTCAAATATAACCTTGGTAGCTTTACTGATGTTACACTGACTTATGAATCAATTTTAAAAGATTAGATGTTTTCACAATATTGATCCTCCTCTCTAAGAGTTAACCATTAACCATGTCTTTCCATTTTAATCTCCTGTTTCATATTTCTTAGTAAAAGATTAAAGGTTTTTGACGTATAAATCTTGAACACGTGTTACCAGGTGTATTTCTAGTTATTTTATCTTTTTTGTAACTTTTATAAACAGGTTTTTCCTCTATCATCAGTCTTACTTAATTTTGCAAAATTTTATATTTCTTGATTCATTTAGTCTTTCTAAAAGAAATGAGTTGAATTTATCTGTTTGTGCTTATATTTCCTGCAGTTTTATCATACGTATCAGTATATTGTATTATTCAGCTATGGCTGTCATATAAAATACCATAGATTGGGCAGCTTAAAGAACAGAAATGAAAAATCTTCTCACAGATCTGGAGTCTAGAAAATCCAAGATCAAATACCAGTCAATTCCATTTCTGGTGAGAACTCTTCCATCATGACTGCCTCATGGGATAGACTTACAGGGGAAGTCCCTTCACCCTTCTGAACTTCTTCCCAGTTGTCAGTGGAGAATAACAACTAGAACTCACCTCTGCCGCCTCTCAGAGCCATCATGAGAAGCACGATAAAGTCCTGTTATATGAAAATGCTCTGTATTATATGAAGTGTTATGCAAATGTTAGTTGAAACTATTATTAGTCTTGTGGATCAAAAAAATTTAAACTCTAAATCTAATCCTTTGAAGGAAAATATTATTTTTCATTCATTTTACAAATCACATCTACCTTCTCACCCACATCTTTGGTTAAGAGTTAGGATCCTGTGGTTAGACTGCCAAGATTCAGATTCCAGCTCCATCACTTACTAGCTATGTGGCCCCGGGAACGCTCTTCGGTCCCTCTGTACCTCAGTTTTGCCATCTGTACAATGAGGGTCAGAACAGTACCTGCCCAAATAAGATGCTCAGCGCAGTGCCTGGCAGCATGCAACCCCAAGTAAAGGTTAGCTAACATCACACACACATGATTGACACTTTCAGGTACTGGGTTTTTAATCATGCAGGATGATTTTTCTTCTTTAAGATTTCTTGGAACTTTCTTGAATACTGATTGCACTTCTCCCATACTTGAGAAGTTTAAATCACACACATCCATATATATACAAACATACACACACTGCTATTCAGGGGATATTTTAATTTGGGCTCCTTTCTCTGTAAAACTCAGTGATTTATTTACTTACTAGGGGGTTAAAAGAATACATGAGCTAGAGTATGTAAAATTTCTTAGCACAGAGTACCTAAAAAATTATTAGTTCCCTTTTTCCCTACCTACTTATCACTACAAGTCATCATGGGGATCACAAGTATGAAAGTGAACAGAATTGTTAAGATCCCACATTGCTCAGCCTCTAGCCAGCAATGGAGACACAGGTGATGAACAAGGAAAAACAGAAGACAATGTTAAGTAAGTGCAATGAAGAAAGATCATAAGGGTGTTAAGAGATGAAGACAGCCTGTGGTCCTTTCAGATGGCATTAGGGCAGGACTCCGAGGAAAGAGAGAGATGCTCAGATTTTTGGAGTAAATTATTTCTCTTATGCTTTTTAATCTGAGCTCGTAGACATAGTCTTCTGTGATTACCTAATCTTGGGATTTAAAAAAAATTTAGAAACATTTCAGTCTGAGAATTTGACTTGTTCTCTTTTTTGAAAACACGCTAATCACAATTTGAATTATTCTCCTTTTTGAAAAAACACACTAATCACAAATTCTATTTGAATCTTGTCTTTCATGGGTCAAAAAGTATCTTTGTACTTAGTCGAGAAGTTCCAAAAGAAGAAACCTTCATTAGCTTCTCCTTCTGAGTATATAAATAGAGCAGCTAAACTGAGCTGCAGATAGTAAACCTACCCTGGTCTTAGGAAAGGAGAGCATAAGGCAAGATAATGCAGTGTGGGTTTCCCCACCCTCCTTCTTACTTAACAGCCTTGAGGAAGAGGAGAGGGACCAATCAGCTAGAGTCTGGTCCTATTCTGGAAAGCACAAAGAGGGAGAAAGTGCAGGAAGGGGAGGCTCTCATCAAAAGTGTCTGAGCTCCCATCACAGACTGAAGAAGGCCAAACAGACATTTCATTGTTATCCTTTCAGCAGGCTCCTTACAAAGAAAGACACTCGTGCTTCTTAAGACTTAGTTTTATCCCTCTTGTTCTTCCTGGGATAGAACAAATGGCAGCAAATAAACAGTGAGGCCTCCCTCAGGGGAAGTCGGCAGAATTATGAAAACATCTATCGCACGACTCTGGTGCGGGGATGGATGTCTGGACAAGACTTCTTTTTTTTCTTTCTCTAAATCCCCAGTGAATGAGCATTTCTTTTTAGTGCTCAGTGTTAGACAATGTTTAATTTTGTTTAACTATTCTGTTTAACAGCAAATGTGTCAGGAGGGATTGAAATGAGCTATAAACATTTGGAGCCAGAAGACAGAGTGGTCCTACAAAACGTCCTCCAGAGAGAAAGGGCTGCCCAAAGGGCCCTTGCCCAGTGGAGCGCTTGGCCAGCTAGAGCGCCAGGGCTGTTGCCCTGCTGGAGTGACACCCTGGCCCTGCCGCAGCGAGGAATGCCCTCACTGCAGGGCGGCCGCAGCGAGGAATGCCCTCACTGCGGGGCTTCCTGTGGACGTGTCACCGGCTCCACCCCATGACTCATGGCATCATGTGACCAGCTAGAGGGGAAGTTGGAGTTGGTTCTCTTGAATTTAGGCTCATGCTGCCTGTCTGCTCTGTCAACCACCAAAACCATATTTTCCAAAACTTTCCTGTGGTCCAGTGGTTAAGACATCACACTTCCAACACAGGGGACATAGGTTCAATCCCTGGTTGGGGAACTAAGATCCCACATGCTGCACATCATTGGGGGAAAAAAAACCATACTTTCTTAGCAAATTTCAGGCTCTCCAGTAAGAGCCTACCTAGGAATTATTTACAGCTTCTCTATGACCGGCATTGTGCTGGAGACCAAGACATGAATAAGACAAGCCCTGCCCTCAAGTACTTCAGAATATGTTAAAGGAGATGGAGACAGTAGCAAACACTGACAATATGGAGAGGCAACATGCCAAGTTATGGCAAGAGCCAAAGGCATGAGGACTCAGAATACATGCAATTAACTGCCTGGGGAAGTCAAGAAGGGATCCATGGGAAAGCAACATTAGGGCAGGGTTTGGAGGAGGAAATCCAGAGACAAAGAAGAATAGGAGTATCTCCTACCAAGGGAAGGAATGTGCCAGAATTTCATGGGGTGAGAAAATGTACAGTGTTCAAGAAAGAACAGAATAGGTGAAGCAGAGTAGGTCAGCTTTATTCATCAACGTGGCCGGGCTACAGTACTTAGTTACTCAACCAAACTCTCATCTAGGTGTTTCTATGAAGATATTTTGAAGATATAATTAATATCTAAAATCAATTGACTTTATTTTAGAAAACATTATCCTAGATTATCTGGATGGAACTGATTCAGTCCTTTGAAAGGCTTTAAGTACAGAAATGAGTTTTCCCTAAGAAAGCAGAAAATCCAGCAGCAGCATCACCTGCCTGAGAGTTTCTAGCCTGCCTTCCTGATAGCGTGACCCACAAGAGTCAGGCTTACCCAGCTCTTAGAATCACATAAGCCAATCTTTGTAATAAACCTCTTCATTTGTGCACATATCCTTCTGGCTCTGTTTCTCTGAAGGAACTCCTTCAGATACGCGTGGAAATGTAAAGTGGTGAGTGGATGAGGGCAGGTAGGCAGAGACAGTGAAGGCCAGTGCACAAAGCAGATACTTTATCTTAAAGGCAGGTGATTCTCAAAGTGTTTCCACTGGCATAAATGACCTAGAGGACAGGGTGAGGGGAAGGGATGAAATAAGAGAAAAGCCGAGAACGCTAGTTCACTTTATATTCAACCAGAGCATCTCCTCTTTTATCTGTTTCCTTACAGGATTTCATTTGGGAAAAAAAAAAGAAAGGGATTCACTCTTCAGGTTATGGGAGTAAGGATGCAAGAAATATTTCCAGAACAATGACATGAAGAGCTCCACAAACCTTTCCAGAGTGAAACAATCATAACTGGTGAAAGTTAAAACAAAACAAAAAATATTAAAGTGAGTGGAAACGGTCCTAAAGGCATGCAGCAAATGAAGACACATTTACCCAAGAAAATCTATTGATCTCAGTAAGAGGAGTGAGAGTCTGTGGCTTTTAAGCCTTGACCTGCTTTCTCCCTCCTTTCCACCCAGCCCAGTGAAACCAAAGTTCTACTCTGACAATGTGTGGCCAAGAAGATAGGGCTGCCCTGTTACCTGGTTCCCAGACTAGAGTTGTAGTTTCACCCTGAGGGGCAATCACCATTTCTCATCTCATCTGGCTCTACGTTGCAAAAGGTCTACTCCAGGCAAGCTTGGCAGAAAAGCCTTGAAGCTCCTTTCTTCCACTCAACCTCTACTCTTAGAACACAAACTCTCTCCCAGGTGCAGCAAGTGAGAAGAATGGACCTTGAATGATCTCACCCTGGATCACTCATAGGGTGGAAATTCCATGCCAGAAGAAATGGTCCATACCTGGAGATGAAGAAGAACAAGGGTTACTTCCTTACTCATAAATATGGAAATCCACCTGAGAAAAGTACGCCACTGCCTCCAACCCAGGTCAAGAGCAGCGGCCTGCAGGATCTGCTCACAGAGAGAGAGGTAGGACAACAAAGACTTCCATACGTCTCCCTGGGGGACTAACTTTATTTGGAAGAGAGCATGGGGAAGTTCAACCCTATTCTGTTCAAAAACAGGGGAGATTTTGGTAGTAAGCAATTAAGAAGAGGATGGCCGTTTTATGAGAACAACAGTCTAAACCATAAACCAACTAGACATGCGTAAGAGAAACTAAGTAAGGAGACAGTTAAGGAGAGACTTCCTAGGTTTAAACAAAATTCAAAAGCAGGTTTCAAAGATTACTTCTGTAAGTTCAGCTCAGTTCATTCACTCAGCCATATCCGACTCTTCACGATCCCATGGACCACAGCATGCCAGGCCTCCCTGTCCATCACCAACTCCCAGAGTCTACTCAGACTCATCTTCAGTGAGTCAGCGATGCCATCCAATCATCTCATCCTCTGTCATGCCCTTCCCCTCCTGCCCTCAATCTTTCCCAGCATCAGGGTCTTTTCAAATGAGTCAGCTCTTCGCATCAGGTGGTCAATGTATTGGAGTTTCAGCTTCAACATCAGTCCTTCCAATGAACACTCAGGACTGATCTCCTTTAGGATGGACTGGTTGGATCTCCTTGCAGCCAAGGGACTCTCAAGAGTCTTCTCCAACACCACAGCTCAAAAGCATCAATTCATCAGTGCTCAGCTTTCTTTATAGTCCAACTCTCACATGACTACTGAAAAAACCATAGCCTTGACTAGACGGACCTTTGTTGGCAAAGTAATATCTCTGCTTTTTAACATGCCGTCTAGGTTGGTCATAACTTTCCTTCCAAAGAGTAAGCATCTTTTAACTTCATGACTGCAGTCACCATCTACAGTGATTTTGATGCCCAAGAAAATAAAGTCTGACACTGTTTCCACTGTTTCCCCATCTATTTGCCATGAAGTGATAGGACCAGATGCCATGATCTTCGTTTTCTGAATGTTGAGGTTTAAGCCAACTTTTCCACTCTCCTCTTTCACTTTCATCAAGAGGTTCTTTAGTTCTTCACTATTCAGGTCAGACTGTGGAGCAATTCATGCCTCAGAGAGCAATTAAACAGTATTTAGTGGAGCTTAATAGTGGGGTGTGATGCCAAAAGAGGCAGAAAAATTGAACAGATCAGGGGAAAGAGACAAAGAAAGCACTGCTAAAACCCTGTCATCCCACCTGAAGAATCCACATGCCCAAGGCTGTGCCCCTGAAGAGTGACATCAGAGCGTTCCCCACACTGCAAGTGAGACAGACTTCATATATGTCACAGGCAAGCCAATCGAATCAATAGAAAATAAATAATCAAAGGACACCTCTGGGTGATAAGACAAAAGTGAGTATCCAGAATTTCTTTTTAAAAAAATTTATTATTTAAAACATCCAGTTCTGAACATAAAATAACCCATATAGAAGAAACAAGGCAAGCAACAGAAGCCACCTTTGAAAGAGTCCAGATGTCAGACAGCATAAAAATGTCAAAGCAACAATTTTTTAAATGTTCAAGGGAACCATGCTTAAAAAATAAAGGAAAGTATGATGAAATGTCTTGTTAGTTGAATATCAATAAAAACACAGAAATTCTCAAGTAAAAAAGTACAACCAAAATTAAAATTCCACTACAAGGTGTCAGTAGTAGACTTGAGCTCATAGAAGAAATAATCAAAGCACTTGAAGGCAGACCAACAGAGACTGTAAAGTCTGAAGAACAAAAGATGAAAAAAGAACAAAGAAAAATGAACAGAACCTCTGAGTAACATCATTGTTGTCTAGTCACTAAGTAGTGTCTGAATCTTTTGTGACCCCGTGGACTGCAGCCCACCAGGCTCCACTGTCCATGAGATTTTCCAGGCAAGAAAACTGGAGTGGGTTCAGAGTCATATGGGAAACCATTAAACATACCTACATATACCAGTAAGAACATTCGAAGGAGAGGAGAAAGAGAAATGTACAGAAAAAAATGTTCAAAAAAGCAATGGCTGAAGATCCCCCAATTTGATGAAAAATATTAATCTACACATCCAAGAAGCCTGATGAAGTGTAAGAAGGGTAAGCACGAAGAGATATGCACTCAGATACCTTATGGTCAAAATGTTGAAAGGTAAGGAGAAAATGTCGGAAACAGCAAGAGAAAAGAATGTGCCACATACAAGGAAACCTCAGTCAGGTTATCAACTAACTTCTCACTAGAAACAATAGAGGCCAGGAGGCAGTGAGATGGAAATTCAAAGTAACGGGAGGAAAAACTGTCAATAAAGAATCTTACATCCATTTAATATGGTATATGAAGTGCTAGCCAAAGTAATTAGGCAAAGAAAAGAAATAGAAGGCACCCAAATTTGAAAGGAAGAAATAAAATTATCTTTCATCACAGATGCCATGATCTTAAATGTAGAAAACCCTAAAGATTCTACACCCCCCAAAAAAAGAAAATGTTAGAAAAAATAATTGAATTCAGCAAAGCTGCAGCATACAAAGTCAACACACAGGAGCTTCCAGTTCAAGACAGTGGAGTCAAAGGACGTACGCCCATCTCCTCCTGCAAGAGCACCAACATTGCAACCAGCTGTTGAACAGCCATTGACAGGAGGATGCCAGAACCCACCAAAAAAAGAAGATACCCCACGTTCAAAGACAAAGAAGAAGCCGCAGAGAGCTAGTAGGATGGAAAAGAAGATACCCCACGTTCAAAGACAAAGAAGAAGCTGCGGAGAGCTGATAGGATGGAAAAGAAGATACCCCACATTCAAAGACAAAGAAGAAGCCACGGAGAGCTGGTAGGATGGAAAAGAAGATACCCCACATTCAAAGACAAAGAAGAAGCCACAGAGAGCTGGTAGGATGGAAAAGAAGATACCCCACATTCAAAGACAAAGAAGAAGCCACGGAGAGCTAGTAGGATGGGTGCAATCATGATAGAATCAAATCCCATACCCTCTGGGTGAGTAACCCACAGACTGGAGAACAATAATTCTAAAGAAATACTCACACTACTGTGAAGGTTCTGAAACCCACATCAGGCTTTCAGCCTGGGGATCCAACAAAGGGACTGGGACTCCCCAGGGAATGGCCTTGAGAGCCCAAAAAACTTGATTAGGCTTCCAGAGGACTGAGAGAAACAGAGACTCTGGTCCTGAAGGGCACAAACAAAACTTTGCACACACCAAGACCCAGAGGAGAGGAGCAGCGACCCCACAGGAGACCGAACCAGAACTGCCTGCCAGTGTTGGAGGCCTCCTCTGGAGGTGTGAGTGGACGAGGGCTCACCCCAGGAATGAGGGCACTGGAAGGTCCCCCTTGGTGTCAACCCTCTTGGAGTTTGCCATTAACCCTACCATAGAGCCTGTAGATGCTAGGACTGGGCCACCTCAGGCCAAACAACTACAGGGAGGAAGTGCAATCTCGCCCGTCAGCAGATAATTGGATTAAAGCTCTGCTGAGCAAGGCCCTGCCCACCAGAGCAAGACCCAGGTTTTCCCATCACCAGTCCACCCCATCAAGAAGTTTACACAAGCCTCTTAGCCTCATCTGTCAGAGGGCAAACAGAAGCAGCAAGAAGAAGCACAGTCTCACAGCGGCTAAAACAAAAACCATTTTACAAAAAGTTAATCGGGATGAAAAAAGCAGAAAGTTATGTCCCAGAGAAAGGGACAAGATAAAACCCCAGAAAAACAACTAAAGGAAGTGATGACAGGCAACCTTCCAGAAAAAAAAAACACTCAGAATAATGATAGTGAAGATGATCCAGGATCTCGGGGGAAAGAATGGAGGTAAAGATTGAGGAGATGCAAGAAATGTTTACCAAAGGCCTAGAAAACTAAAGAACAAACAGATAAATAACACACTAGAAGGGTCAGCAGCAGAGTAACTGAGGCAGAAGGACAGAAGAATGCCCTGGAGGACAGAATGGTGGAAATCACTGCCACGGAACACAATATAGAAAAAATAAATAATGAAATGAAGGCAGCCTAAGAGACCTCTGGGACAACATTAAGTGCACCAACATTCCCATTATGGGGGTCCCGGACAGCAGAGAGAGAGAGAGAGAGAGAGAGGACCTGAGAGTATATTTGAAGGGATAATAGCTGAAAACTTCCTGAACATGGGACAGGAAATAGTCAAACAAGTCCAGGAAGCACGCAGAGTCCCAGGAAGGATAAACCCAATGAGCAACACGCTGAGAACATAGTAATCAAACTGACAAAATTTAAAGACAGATAAAATATTAAAAGCAACAAGGGAAAAATGACAAATAGCATACAAGGGAACTCCCATCAGACTATCAGCTGATTTCTCAACAGAAAATCTATAAGCTAGAAGGAAATGGCATGATATATTTAAAGTAATGAAAAGGAACAGCCTACTACCAAGAATACTCCACCCAGCAAGACTCTCCTTCAGATTTGATGGAGAAATCAAGAGCTTTCCAGACAAAAGTTAAGAGAATTCAGCACCACCCAACCAGCTTTACAACAAATGCTAAAGGAACTCCTCTAGACAGAAAACACAAGAGAAGGAAAAGACCTACAGAAAATGAACCCCAAACAATTAGGAAAACAGTGACAGGATCATACATATCGATAATTAAATGTAAATGGATTAAATGCACCAACCAAATGACATAGACTAACTGGGTGGATGAAAAAAAATACATGTATATACTTCCAGCTACCACGTCACTCTGCTTGACTGCCCCCCACCCCACACTGTATGCAGTTATTCTAAATTGTTAATCACGTTCCCGCTCAGTTCAGCTCAGTTCAGTTCAGTCGCTCAGTCGTGTCCAACTCTTCGCGACCCCATGAACTGCAGCATGCCAGGCCTCACTGTCCATCACCAACTCCCTGAGTCCACTCAAACTCATGTCCATCGAGTCCGTGATGCCATCCAGCCATCTCATCCTCGGTCGTCCCCTTCTCCTCCTGCCCCCAATCCCTCCCAGCATCAGAGTCTTTCCCAATGAGTCAACTCTTCACATGAGGTGGCCAAAGAATTGGAGCTTCAGCTTCAGCATCATTCCTTCCAAAGAACCCCCAGGACTGATCTCCTTTAGAATGGACTGGTAGGATTTCCTTGCAGTCCAAGGGACTCTCAGAGTCTTCTCCAACACCACAGTTCAAAAGCATCAATTCTTCGGCGCTCGGCTTTCTTCACAGTTCAACTTTCACATCCATACATGACCACTGGAAAAACCATAGCCTTAACTAGACACACCTTTGTTGGCAAAGTAATGTCTCTGCTTTTGAATATGCTATCTAGGTTGGTCATAACTTTCCTTCCAAGGAGTAAGCGTCTTTTAATTTCATGGCTGCAGTCACCATCTGCAGTGATTTTGGAGCCCCAGAAAATAAAGTCTGACACTGTTTCCACTGTTTCCCCATCTATTTCCCATGAAGTGATGGGACCAGATGCCATGATCTTCATTTTCTGAATGTTGAGCTTGAAGCCAACTTTTTCACTCTCCTCTTTCACTTTCATCAAGAGGCTTTTTAGTTCCTCTTTCTGCCATACGGGTGGTGTCATCTGCATATCTGAGGTGATTGATATTTCTCCCGGCAATCTTGATTCCAGCTTGTGCTTCTTCCAGCCCAGCGTTTCTCATGATGTGTTCTGCATATAATATTACAAGTTATAGTAATCAAAACAGTATGACACTGGCATAAAAACAGACACATAGATCAATGGAACAGAGCAGAGAGTTCAGAAATAGTGTGTGTATGGATATATATCTGTGTATACGTGTCAACTAACCTATGAAAAGGGTAGAAAGAACACACAATGGGGAAGGAATAGCCTCTTCATTAAATGATGTTGGGAAAACTGGATATCCACAAGCGAAATGAAGTCAGATCCTTATCTTACACTATATGCAAAATCAACTCAAGACGGATTAAAGACTTAAATGTAAGACGTGAAGTCACAAAACTGTAGAAGAAAACATAGGGAAAGCATAGGGGAAATGGGTCTCGGCAATGATTTCTGGACATGACACCACACAGGACAACAAAAGTGAAAATACAAAAGGGCTACATCAAACTGAAAAGCTCTGCCCAGCAAAGGGAGCAGTTAGCCAAATGAAACAGCACCCACCGCGTGGGAGAAATGTTTGTAAACCATGTATCTGAAAAGAGCAGCTTCCCAGGTGACTCAGATGGTAAAGAATCTGCCTGCAGTGCAGAAGATCTGGGTTCAATCCCTGGGTTGGGAAGATTCCCTGGAGAAGGTAAAGGCAACCCACTCCAGTATTCTCACCTGGAGAATTCCAAGGGCAGAGGAGCCTGTCGGGCTACAGTCCATCTGGTTAACCTTCAATCTATTCAAGGGACAAAGAACTCATACAACTCTGTAGAAAAACAAAACAGAATGTCCAATTTAAGCATTGGGAACATGTGTACACCCGTGGCAGATTCATGTTGACGTATGGCAAAACCAATACAATATTGTAAAGTAAAAAATAATAATAATAATAATAAAATAAAATATGAAAAAAAGTAAATATAGGCAAAGGATGTGAAGATGCACAAAGATGAACAAACGGTCAACAGGTACATGAAAAGATGCTCAGCATCACTTAGCAGAGAAATGCACATTAAAGCCACAATGAGATACCACCTCACACTTGTTAGGATTATCAAAAAGATAAGAGATAAGTGTTGGTCAGGATGTGGAGTAAAGGGAATCCTTGTACCTTGCTGGTATGTAAATTGCTGTAGTAACCATGGAAAACAGTAGAGAGGTCCCTCAAAAAATTAAAAATAGAATTACCATATGATCTGGCAATCCCACTCCTGGGTATATATCCAAAGGAAGTGAAAGGATCTTGAAGAGATATTTGCACTTCAATGTTCATTGAAGCACCATTCACAATAGCAAGATACAGAAACAACCTAAGTTTTGACAAATGAATGAATGACTAAGGAATATGTGATATATACATACGTGTGTGTGTGTATGTGTGACCCAATGGAATAGTGTTCAGCCATAAAAAAGGAAATTCTGCCAGTTGCGACAACATGGATGAACCCAGAGAAGATCATGCTAAGCAAAACAAACTAAAACACAGAAAGCAAACACTGTATGGTTTCATTCTCTGTGGAATCTTAAAAAGTCAAATCAAACCCAGAGAGTACAGCAGTAGTAACCCAGGGCAATGGTAGGGAAAATCAGGAAAGGTTGGTCAAAGGGTACAAACTTTCAGTTATAAGATGTATAAGTTCTAGACATCTAATGCACAGCATGGTGACTATGGGTAATAATACTGCTTTGTATACTTGAAATGTGCTAATAGAGTAAATCTTAAGTGTTCTTGCCACACCAAAAAAAAAAAAAAAAAAAGGTAACTAACAAAGTATCGGATGTGTTTACCGGCTTGACTGGTAACCATGTCACAGTTTGCTTTCATTTTTTTGCAGAAATTTACAAGTTGATCCTATAGTTTATATGAAACTGCAATGGACACAAAATAGGCACAACATTCTCGGAAAATAAAGAACAAGGGCAGATCCCACTTCTCAATTTAAAACCTGAAGTCACAGTGATCAGCACGGCGGGGCACTGACAGAAGACACACACATCGGTCGACGGAATAAGACTGATCGTCTACAAATGAACCCTTACAGTTACGGTGAACTGGCTTTTTACATAGATGCCAAGGCAACTCAGTGGAGAAAGAATCTTCTTTTCAACAATCCAGGACAACTGTATAATCATATGCAAAAGAATGAATTTGGATCCCTATATTACACCATACATAAAAATTAGCAAAATGGACCATAGGTCTAAATGAAGACTCAGATGATAAAATTCTTAGAAGAAAACATAGGAGTAAATTTTTGTGACTTTAACATAGGCAATAGTCTCTTGCATATGGCACTAAAATCACAAGCAACAAAAGAAAATATATATAACTTGGGCTTACTTAAAATTAAAAACTTGAGTGCTCCAAATATAACCATTTAAAAACCTGAAAAGAAAGCAACAAAGTATCTATAAAAGAGTTGATAAGGGGCTTCTATCCACAATGTATAAACACATACAACTCAACAACGAAAAGATAAACAAGCTAAACATTTTAATGAGTCAAAGATCTAGATACATATTTCTCAAAAGAATATATACTAGTGACCAATAGCATGAGATAAGGTGCTCATCATCATTAGCAATTAGGGAAGTGCAAATCAAAACCACAACGAGATACCCCTTCACAAAGAATATAATGTGTTGATGAGGATATGGAGAGAACAGAAGTTTGTATGTTGCTGATGAAAACACAGAATGGTATAATCACTTTGGAAAACAATCGGGCATTTCCTCAAAATGATAAACTCATCAAGTTATCTGGACCCCCTGGATCAAGGGGAATGGTCCAGCAATTCTCCTCAGAGTTATTTCCTGGAGAGAAATGAAAACATATGTATATGCAAACATTTGAGTGTTCATATCACCATTATTTATAATAGCCCTAACTCAAATCTCCGTCATCTGATGAACAGATAAACACGATGTGGTCTATCCATAAAATGGGATATTATTCAGCAACAAAAAGGATAAGGGACTGATACATGATGCGACATGGCTCAACCTGGAAAAAACGATACTAAGGTAAAGAAGTCAGCCACAAAAGGTCATATATGGCACGATTCCACTCATGAAATGTCCAGAACAGGCAAATCTATAAAGATAGAAAATAGATTTGCTTGCCCTGGAAAAAGGAGGAGAGAAGGAAATGGCAACCCACTCCAGTATTCTTGTCTGGGGAATCCCATGCACGGAGGAGCCTGGCAGGCAACAGTCCACTGGATTGCAAGAGTCGGACACGACTTAGCGACTAAACCACCACCACCAATGGGAGGTGACTGCTAACGGAGTGATGAAAGTATTCTGAAACTGACTGTGGTGCAAGTCTCAGAACTCTCGGAACATTACCTTACTAAACACCATTGACATGTATGCTTTAAACGAGTGAAATGCATGGCATGCTAATTACATCTCAATAAAGCTGTAAAAAGAAGAAGAAAGGAAGGAAGGGACAAAAGGAAGAAAGCAAACCACGATGGACTTTAAGTAAAGGCAACAGATGACTCCACCTATGCTGCAGAGAACTGGGGGATGGGGTGGGGGATGGGGTGGGGGATGGGGTGGGGGATGGGTGGGGGATGGGTGGGGGATGGAGTGGGGGATGGGGTGGGGGATGGGTGGGGGATGGGTGGGGGATGGGGTGAGGGATGGCAGTTAGACTGGAGATAAAGGGATTAGATAGGACGCAGTCACTGCAACCCATACAGAAGGTGGTGAAAGGCTGAGCCAGGGCAAAGCAGCAAGGGAAAGATGGAGATATTCTGGAAACCATCCCAAGATGGCACAGTTTCTGTTGAAACAGACATTTCATTTCATTTTCTGC
Source organism: Ovis aries (assembly GCF_016772045.2). Classification (NCBI taxonomy): domain Eukaryota; kingdom Metazoa; phylum Chordata; class Mammalia; order Artiodactyla; family Bovidae; genus Ovis; species Ovis aries. The sequence goes on along the minus strand of NC_056078.1, from coordinate 43,363,240 downwards.
TTGAGAGTAAAGGGCATGAATGTAAATTAACTCAGTGCTTGGGGAAGTAGCTTAACAACATGTTACAAAGGTTTCAAAAGGTTCATACACTTTGGTCCCTATATTAAGAAAAACTTTTTTAATGTCTTAAGCACAAAATATGTACTACAGCATTATTTATGAAGGAAAGCAATCTAAATGCCCAATAATAATGGATTAATTAAGGGAATGATGGTCTACCCATATAATTATAATTAAATATTACACAGTTGACAAAATATTTAAGACATGAAATTACATAACAAAATATCTTACAATAGTAAGGAGAATAGAAATATGACAGGAAATTACATGTACAGTGTGCTCTTAATGTAAAAATATATAATGCAATTAGTAAGTATTTACTGACTGCTTTTTCTGCACATTGTTATGAGTTTTATTTGTGTATCAAATGTCTATTTCCTACAAAGATAGTTCATTACTTTCATCAGAAAACATATTGTATTTCCTTTTTCTAAGAAAATAATGGCCATTTAATTCTTAGATTTGAAGAACATTCCCATAGCCACCCTGCGTGTCTTCTCCAGAGTTCCCTGGAGCGCGTTTCGGCTGGCACGGGCTGGGTCCCACTTTTGTGCTATTACCATCCACCCTATCTCAACTGTGGCCAGTCTTCCATGTCCTATGATTTGATTCCCAGCGAATCCCTCTGGTATTTGTCCTCTGATAAATAAAGCCAGTCCCACTGTATTCTGCCCTCATCCCACCTGTAGAGAACGGCAGGGGCTCACTCTCTCCCTTTGCCCAGCGTGGTGGTCCTACCAGGCAGAGGAGGAAGCAGAGCTTGCCACCAGGCAGTCTCAGCTCCCAGAAATTAGAAATCCACCTTTAGCCTGCCGCTGTGCCTGTCCGCAAAAGTGACTGTGCAAAACAGGCAGCTGGATGGACCCACCACCTCAGGTGGAATGAATTTATTTTTAAATTTAGCTCAACTCATTACTGAATGCATACCACACTCAGTTTTGCAGTTGGGTATGCGGGAGGTATAGGGGAATACAGAAGACTTCTGAGGTCAGGACACAGCAGCAGAAAGCTGGCCACCGTGGGAAGTTTCCCTCTAACACACAGAGCCTTTTACTACCATCCCTTCCGGGCCTCTGCGCATCGTCCGTTACAGAGCCGATTAAAAAATAATTACAATAGATACATGAATAAATAAAACTCTGCCAGGCAGCGGGTTTTCCAAAACCAGCTCTAACTCCTGGAACATCCTTGCTATGGAGTCCACGTCATCTTCCCGAGACTTCCGGCCACGCTTCCACTCCCAAACCATCTCCAAACAAGTCCCGTTGCACGCCCAGCCTCCCTGCCCCCAAGTGTCTGCAACCCTTCCGAGGACTAGCCCCTCCATACACCCTCCTAGGTGCTGGCCTCTCTCCATCTCTGGCTGCCCTGCCTCCCACTACACACTGACCATCTCCAGGCCTGAGGGTGGCTGGCACCTGACTCCCCTCAGTGCCCACCTACACCGGGCCTATTGTGACATTCCACCAAGGCTGTGGAGGAAGCCCATGCCCACGCCCATGCCCACAGAAGTCTCAAAGTACCAACTCAGGTGTCACCCTGAAAAGCTTTGCTGACGCCCCACATGGGCGCCTCTGCCCGCCCTAGACTCCCAGAGCACCCCTGCTCGCAACAGTGGCAGGACTGCCCCAGTCGCGCGGCCTCCCACTCCCCCGGGGCCTCAGTGAGAGCAGGGGCTATGTCCGGTTTTTCCAGGGGTGCCTGGAGCCCAGCCCTAATGCCTCCCTGGGGACTGAGGGAGGCCGAGGCAGGAGGGAAGGGTGAAGAGTGGAAACAGTGACAGAGAAACTGAGTGAACGGAGGGACAAAGAGAGCGAGGAGGGGTAGCCGCTGAGGTGGCCCCAGTCCCCTGACTGCTAAAACACAGGCCAAGTCGAGGACAGGAGGTTCAGGGATGGGTGACGCTCATGGTGCCCTAGGCGAGTCCGGAGGGGCCAGAGCTGCGGGAGGGCGGGCCCGGGGCGGGGTCAGAGCAGCGGGAGGGCGGGCCCGGGGCGGGGTCAGAGCTGCGGGGGCGGGCCGGGGGCGGGGAGGGGCGGGCCCCGGGCGGGGAGGGGCGGGTCCGGGGCGGGGTCAGAGCTGCTGGAGGGCGGGCCCCGGGCAGGGAGGGGCGGGCCCGGGGCGGTGGCGGGGTGGGGCGGGGTGGGGCGGGCCCGGGGCGGGGTCAGAGCTGCGGGAGGGCGGGTCCGGGGGCGGGGCGAGGCGGGCCCGGGGCGGGGAGTGGGCGGGGCGGGGAGTGGGCGGGGCGGGGTCAGAGCTGCTGGAGGGCGAGGGCGGAGGCGGCGGGGACCCCGGGCGCTGGGAGTGAGGAAGCTGCGGCGCCGGCGGGAGAGGTGCTGAGGCGTGCCGAGGCTCCCCGTGCTGGCTGCGCCCGCGCCGCGCGACCCCCGCTGCCCGTTGCCATGCCCTCCTACACCGTCACCGTGGCCACCGGCAGCCAGTGGTTCGCGGGCACCGACGACTACATCTACCTGAGCCTCGTGGGCTCCGCGGGCTGCAGCGAGAAGCACCTGCTGGACAAGCCCTTCTACAACGACTTCGAGCGCGGCGCGGTGAGGGCGCGCGGCCGGGACGGGCTGGGGCGGCCGCGGGGCGGGGCGCGGGCGCGTCCAGGACCCATCGGGGTGGCTGGGACCCAAGGTTGGGGGCGAGGGGCTCTAAGAGAATCCTTAACTGGGCAAGCGCTGTGACCATTACTTGCGCCCACTTCGTGGGACTCCATAGATGGCACCTCAGCAGTGGGGAGAATGAGGAGGGCTAGGGATCCAGAGACCTGAGTTCCACCAGGGCCTGATCACTAGCTCGCTCCGCCCCCATCCCGGGCGTCAGTTTCCCCAGACGTGAAGTGCAAGTCTAGGAGTCCTGGCTTTGAGTTGGTCTAGGAGTCCCAGCCGGTGGCTCAGTGTGGCACTAGCTGATGTCTCCACACCTGGGCAGCTCACATTACCAGGCCAGGTTCCCAGAGGGATGCGGAGCGAAGGAACGAGAGACCGAGGCCAGGAGAGGACTTTTGCAAACCTGGGGGTCTTCACTGGCTTCCAGTAGAGTGTACACAGGGGGAACACTTACCCCCAGGCTTTGAGCGTTCAGAGGAGGAAGAGGGAGGAGGGCTTCCCCTTTCCCCACCTCACCAGAGGCCCTGGTGACCTGGGAGTACAGGAAGCAAAGGGGCCCTGTGTTGGCTGCACCTCTAGTCTGCGGGGCCAGGCGCTGCAGTGAGGTTTCACTCAGAAATGGACTCCCAATGCTGATCTGGGCGTGAATTCTAGCCTGCAGCGTTCTCTGTGAGCACAGAGGTGCTCACAACTGGTCCTTACCAGGTGTTTGGTGCCCAGTCCACTGGGTTTATTAAATGATCATTACATAAGTGCTCATTAAATGTGGTGATAGTCCCAACACACTACAGGTACCCAGAAAATATCTGTTCCCTTCTGCCACTCCCAGTTTCTGATCTGGACCATAAAGATTTAGATTTCATAAAGCTGTCTTTTTACCTCTTCATTATTTTGTTGAACCAAAAGGAATTACTCATAGTTGACTACTTTTGACAGATAAAACTGGCAATTTCATATGGTTCAACCAAACACTTTTTGGGTAATATTCATGAAGCATGTTTTAGGTCTGCAGAGCCTAACGTCAGCAGTAATAGTCCTCTCCTTTTCCAGGCTGGAAACTCAGAAAGGGCTTGATTCCTACCCAGGAGCCTCAGAACCTTGCTCTATAAGTCCAACTGACACTTAGCCAAGTTCAGTATACTTCTGTGGCTAGAGAGTACCCTTCTGGAAGAGTTAGGCATTGAGTATACGAACTACCTCCTGTTGTTTGGTTTCCCCAACCAGGCCAAGGGGATGGTGGTGCAGAAGGGCCAATGGATCATCCGTTTGGGGTGATGATACCCTCAGCTATTTCTGAAGCACCATCATTTCTTTCCATTATTTTGTGGATTCCACCAACACGCGAGGAGGACAGGGTGCAGACTGCTTGATCTTTATGATCTGTCTGCAGGGTGTCCATTCTCCTTCATACACTACCCATCGGTGTGTTCCTGCTGTTCAGCATGGGCGCCTGGGTGTGGCTTCTCGGGAGATAAGGATGTGACCATAACACGGGCGTTGGAAGAGAGATGAAAGCATCCCTCTGTTCATTATTTCATTTGAATTCATTCAAATGACATTGTGATTAAACATCTCGGTGAGAGTCCCAGAAGCAAATTTCAGGAGAAGTTTGCATATCACATTTCCATTGGGGTAAGAGGGGTACTTCAGGAGGGGCACTGCAGGGCACTTGCTGTCTCCAAAGGCTCTTTGAAAAAAATCAGCTTTTGAGAAAGTTCCCGTTGATGCAAAGTTACTCCATAGGGAGTCTTGCACAGCCCAGAGCTACTTCCTCATTCTCCAGCCAATGTCTCTTTAAGGACAATCTGTCCCTTTGGGGTAAAGGTGAGGGAGAAATCTTAGAGGAAATACTTGTGGAGAAGATAATGCTATCCCATTTAACCTGAAAAGCATTACAGTCATTATAGATAATAACAGTAATGGTAACAACAATAAAGACTTTTTCCAGGCAACCAGTTCAGACATTTCCAGGTCATGTCAGGTCAACACCGCACTCCCCTCACTCAAAATTCAGTCCCTGTAATGAACAGGACTGCTTTTTCCCCCTGCAACAAATTCAGTCACAAATCACTGGTTATTCTCATCAGAGTTCTGCAGAGTGATTCAGGACTGGAGTGGGAATCAGAGTCCTTCACAGGTGAGATTCTCCTGTCAAGGCAAATTTCGCAAGTTGGTGTTTCTTTGACTCTGTCCATTTAAAGTAATTCAAGTTCAGGTGGGATAACTTTCACAGATCTGAAGACTTCTGGGAAATCTTAACCTGAGCCTTTTTCATTCCCTGGTAGCACTTTTAGGAAAGCAAAAGGCCATAGGGTGCTGTTTAGTATATCTCCTTGAACGTAGTCAGAAAGTGTGAACAAGTCTTACAGCTTTACTTCTTAAATATTTCCAGTGAATATTCTTACAATATGTTCATGAAGAATATATTGTGGAATACTGCCTTCCCAGAAAGACCATATTACTGAAGAATAAGGGCTTCCCTGGTGGCTCAGATGGTAAAGAATCTGCCTGCAATTCAGGAGACTCGGGTTCAGTCCCCGGGGAGGGGTGGGGGAGAGCCTCTGGAGGAGGAAACGGCAACCCCTCCAGTATTCTGGCCTGGGAAATCTGAAGAAAAAGTATTTCCTTCTGACCCTGTCCATCCTACACCTGCCCTCTCTGCACCATCCGTTCCCTGCGTCCTGCCTCTTCCTCCTCCTTCTCATGCTTCCTCTGCTCCGCTCTCCTCACAGCTCCCCAGTGCCCGGAATCTCTGCCGTCTTTTCTGCTTCAGCTTCTCCCTTCTGCTGCCTCCTAGATTCCCCCAGTCCCCCAGTTCTTTGCTTCTTTAATCTCCCTAACCACTGCCCCTTCTCTTCCTCTCTCTGCCCTGGCCTCTCCCTTATCCACCCCTTAATCACCTCCCTCTCTCTCTCTCTGCTCCACAGCCCCCTCCTCTCCCTTCCCACCCCCCATCGGCCCCTCGTTAGCCCCTCCACAACAGGCAGTCCAGGCTGGACCACACCATGACTCTCTGTCCTTGCTGTAGCAGGAATCTGGAGCAGAGACAAATGGAACCTTTCTTTAAATGCTGATATAAAGATCAAAACAAAAACTGACCAACTAAGCCTTTGCTGAAATATTCCAAAGCCTTAGAGCTGTGTGTCCAGTGTTGAGTTGAGAGCAACTGGATGAAATCTGCAAGCTGGCCCCTCTGAGAAAGGAGGCTAGTGGATATCAGGTTTCCCTGCCTCCATGTCTCTCTCCAGTGCCTGACTGCGGCACCCACCGCTTCTGCCCCAAGAACTCCATGTACCAGGCTCCCCCCCCACATGTGAATTCCTCACCTCCTTTCCCCACATTCAGAATGCCCTGCGCATTCCCCTTCTCCACTCAGCTCACCTCCAAAATCTTACCAAGTCCTAAGAGCTGCCTCAAATGCCATCTCGCAGGAAGCTTTTCCATGTCCTCCACCCCACTCCACATCACCCTCATACTCCATAGCGGGCCTGAACCTGGGCTCAAAGCCAGGTCACCTGGCTCCCAGACCAAGGCTTTTCCCACGATGCGATCATCGGGAGAAGTGAGAGGAACCCAGACTGGGCCATCACACAGGCATGGGTTCTAATCATGGGGCCACCAGTTACTTACTAGCATGGTAGCTGCCTGACCTCTCTGAGCCTCAGTTTCCAGCTGTAAAATGAGATAATCATCCGCACACGTCCTATATTTACTGTGCGTCATGCCAGCCACTGTTGGCACTGTAGACTGTGCGGAATGGCCATGTGATGTTAGTGAGTCAAGGCAAATGAGTCAACAAACATAGCATCCATCCAGCACCCCGGCCCAGGGAGAGGAGGGAGGAAGGTCATTACACCTCCAGCTCTTTGCGCCTTCCGAAGACCTGACTTTCTGTGTGACGCACAGGACCCTGAGAGCTCCCCGGAGGCCCCCTCTAACCTCTGTGACTCTCCAGCAGGAACTCCCTCAGAAACTAGTTTCCAGTCACCAGACTTTGTCCCTAGACAGCCCGAGTGAGGGCTGAATTCCTCGGACCCTCGTTCACCTCCTGGGGCACTGCTCCACAGCCAGAGGCCGGCCAGAGGCGCAGGCCTGTCCCGCCCCCTCCCCGTCAGAGAGCATATTGAGTCCCTGTAAGCTGTCCACAGATTCCATCCCAGGTGGAGCTCCAGGGCCTTCCACCAGGTACCTGTAGGGGCCACTGGGGCCAGGGGACCTGAAGGGTCCATTCTCCTGTGGCTGCACATAGGTGGGACAGGGTGACCCTGCTCTCCCTGCCCTCAAAGAAGCTCCTTCGTCTCTTCTTTAGCCGTCACTGCCCACAGCTGGACGTCTGGCCCTCCCTCTGAGAGTCGCTCTGGAGAGGCTCCTGGCCCCGTCCCACTTCCCTGAGCATGTCCACCTGAGGTGCTCCTGCCTCTCGTTACCGGACAGAGGCTGCTCTCTCCCCCTTCACCTCAGCCTTCCTGCATCAGCCCCCAGACGCCGGCAGCCCCCGCCCCCGCCCCTGCGGAGCCGCAGGGAAGCCACTTCCCCTGGCGCCAGCACCCGGGGCCCAGGACCCGCCGTACCGCACATGTGCACTTCCCTCTGCTGGGTCTGCACTGCAGCGAGACATCTGCGGGTCTCACTCGGCCTCAGCTGGGTTCTCAGTGAGAAACAGTCTCTGGCGAAAGAGGAGCCAGCCCATGTGGTGGGTCCCTGACAGGCGAGCCAGCTTACCTGTTCTGCTGGATGCCCCACCCTTCAGGCAGCAGAACCCTCCAGTCCCATGGTGTGTCTCGTGAGAGAGCAGGGGTCACAGACAAGTTCACAGACAACGGTGACCCCCAGGCTGGGGGGGCCTTGGGCAGGGAGGGGGCTGTCTGTACTACAGATTGTTGATCCCTGGGGAGAAGGTGGGAGGGGAGTCCCAGTGAGGGGCTGGATGAACAGAGGAGCTGGGAGGAGGGAGAGGAAAGGACCAGACCACAGGGAACTGGCAAGAGGCTTCTGCTTTCTGACCATAAGCGTCTAGCATCCACAGCAGCAAAGACACGCAAACAGCTCCCTGTGCTCAGAGCCAGAGCGTTTGCTGAAAACACCCAACTTCCCACTCTTCTTAAGCAGTCCCCCAGGGGTGTCCTGGGGTTTGGAGGGCGAGCATGGAAGTGGGGATGCACAGGGTCTCGTGCACGGTGAACACCCATCCCTCCACTTATTCACTATTGCGCTGAGAACTCTTTAAGTTCTGCCACCAAGAAAAAACCTCGGAGATGGGTGAAACCTGGCTTAGAAAGTGCCTCAGATGGCCTTGAGTCTGGGGCTTCCCGAACCTGCTGGTCTTCAGAACACCCGATGCAGTGTTTGAGCCCCAGCCTTCTCTCCCAGCTGCACACATGGAGAGGAGGGCCTCCAGCGGCACTGCCGCCGTGCCAGCTCGTCTTCTGGGGTCAGGAGCCTGGCAGCAGCCCCGGGGTGCCGAGCTGCGCGTGGCCTGGGACAGCAAGGCCAGCCTCCGCCCACCACTACGCCTCCGACGTGGCGGGAACCACTCTTCTGATTTTCTTGGCATCACTGTGGCTCGGAGCTGCGGAGGCCCGGGACGACTTGAATCTGTGGCTGCACTCTCACCCGAGCCTCCTCATTCTCACCCAGTTATCTGCCCCGCTGATAACGAGAGACACATGGGAAGGCTTGGACTGGAAGTCCAGCTCCGCCAGTTGGTAGTGGAAGTGGGACTGAGTCTCACTGTCTGCATCTGAGACACAGGTCATAACCTTCCCTCCTCCCAAAGTGCCTGTGGAATCAATAGCAGCATCAGGGAGCGCTTTGCCAGTTGCCCCTGTGTGTGCGAGGACCAGTTAGCCTCATCCAGCCCTATGGGGTAGCAGGGCCAGCAGCCTGCTGCCCTTGTGAGTGGGGTCAGCTGCAGAGGCCCTCACCGAGCCTGGCCTGGAGGAGGGCGCTCCTGCCTGGAGCCTCCGCCTCCCCCATCCTGGGCCTTGTGAAGACAGCAGGTCTCCCTCCAAGCAGCGCTGGCGCTTACTCACTTCCATCTCCTGAGGGCAGAGTTGGGGGACTTGGCCATCTCTGTCACCCAGGGCACAGCACAGAGCCATGCCAAGGCAGACATCAGCAGACATCTCTGCTAAATGCACCGAGGATGATACAAAGGCTCAGGGGCTCCCAGACTCTGATTCGCCTTTTCTCCTTCTCAGGTGGATTCTTACGACGTGACAGTGGATGAAGAACTGGGCGACATCCAGCTGATCAAAATCGAGAAGCGCAAGTACTGGTTCCATGACGACTGGTACCTGAAGTACATCACAGTGAAGACACCCTGTGGGGATTACATCGAGTTCCCCTGCTACCGCTGGCTATCGGGCGAGGGCGAGATTGTCCTGAGAGACGGGCAAGGTGAGCGGCTCAGGCCCCGTCCACCTCCTGGGCTTCCAGGAAATGAGAGGGTTTGTGGGCCCTCCATCCCCGCAGAACTGTATCCATGGGAATAATAACAACGCCGCCCGTGGCTGAGCACCCGCTCTGTGCCCTGATGCACCTGCGGGAAACATGACTTCCTCTGGGTGCTGAGAAGTCCCAGGCTCAGAGGGTGGAGTGACAGGCTCCAAGCTCCATCCAGCCATGTCCCCTCTCTGCCATACAGTCCTTCAGGGGAAGGTTATGAGCCCCCCACTTTTGTCAGAGGGGACCCAGGATCTCTAGTAGCACATACCCCTAGGACGTGTCCCTGGATGGACAGTTCTCCAGTTTAGTTCTTGGCTCTCCTCTCTAGGAGGTCACGGTGGGGCTTGGGCTCCTAGGGATCCCCCTCAGGCCAGGGAAAGGAAGGGGGTGACCAGGAACGCCTGTGCACCAGCTCGGAGGAATCACGGGCAGGGCCCTTGCTCAGTGTTCACCAGTCATTAAACCTGAAGTCTCACTTTTGTGTTGAAAGAGAGAACTTAAAATGTGCCCTCTTAAGCAAGACCCTCAAAAGTGTAGACCCCAATCTGACACTTTCTCGTGAGGCCATTCTTGGTAAGAGACACACAGCTGGCTTGGTTGGAGGTGGAGGAGAGAGAAGCAGATGATGGGGTCAGCTCAGGCCTCTTCCCCTCTGAACAGTGCGCCTCCCCACTGCCTCCCCAGCCTCCTAGCATGATTCAAATCCGTGCCTGGTGCTCTTAAACTCTCAGACCACATCGTGTTGTTTCTGACCTGGAATTTAACTTAAGAAAGAAAATTTCAGGAGCATTTCTGAACTAAATGATTGGGGCAAGAAGGATTTTTACCCTCTGTCCTCATGGCAGGGAAGATCACAAAAGTCATTCTGTCTTTTGGTGGCCACCATGGAAAAGGCTGCAGACAGGGCACTTCTCTTCTACCAAGATTTTTAAATCACGAGCTCCGCTTCCTCCTGCCCGCCCCCCCCCCCGCACCCCCGCCACCCAAGCTGTCAGCTGTGTAGTCCAGTCCTTCTTCCCACAGACCCCAAATCTCTTTCCAGCAAAAGAAAAATACGGCACATTCAAACTGGGATATTTAGAAGGCATAGGCCAGTGTGGAAGGCCGTTAGCTGCTGGTCCTAGAGGGGTGGGGGAGGGAAAAAATGCCAGAGCAATTCAGGAGAGAGTCCTGCAGCCAGAGCTGCCTTGGGAGGAGCTATAGCCCTCGGCAGAGGTGCAGACAGTCTGGGGAGACGCTGAAGAGGCGCGGGAAGGAGTGTCTTCTCCTCACTGCCCCACGCCCTCCACTCTCTAGCCGGGGTTCCCAGTGGCCTGACCCAGTGTGAAGCCCACTGATGCCCTGATCAGGACCCTCAGGGACAGGACAAGATGAAGGGTGGATCTGTAGGGGCACATGGAAGCCACCCTGCATATCTCACCGATCCATTCTCTATAGCGATCTTAGCAGCTTTAAGTAGGCTTTTTATCTTGCTCATGATCTTAGGGGTCAGGAAGTTGGGAAAGGCTTAGCTGGGTGGTTCCTCCGTGAGCCATGGGCAGCCACTGAGGGGGGAGGGCTAGAGAATCCGCTTCCAAGATGGTTCTCTCACGTGGACGTGGCTTGAGCTCCAGGGCTCCGTGGTCCCTCGCTCTCCACATGGCGTCTCATTTTTAAGGCTTCCCCATAGAGCTGAGACTTCTCACAGTGAGGTGGTCTCAGGGGACTCATGCTTCTTAAGTGGGGGTGGACTTCCAAGAGCAAGGATTCCGAGAGTCAGAGAGTGCGTGCTGCCAGCTTCTCCACACCTGACTCTGGAAACCGGCCCAGTGTGACGCCCACCGCATCCTGTCGGCACAGGGGGTTTCTGGGGGAAGCCGGGACGCTGGCCCTTCTTTCTGCCCTTCTCTGGGCTCATTTCACACATGTGCTTTCTTCACAGCGAAGTTGGCCTGTGATGACCAAATTCACATTCTCAAGCAGCACAGACGCAAAGAACTGGAAACACGGCAAAAACAGTACCGGTGAGTTGTGACGTCAGACCAAACAGCCGTGGAGCCGTGGATTCTCCTGTCTCGGAGGCGTGGCTCTGCCCACAGCTCACGGCCCATCAGTGTTGGCATGTGGTGGCCAGCGCACCAGATCCCTTTGATTCTCCTCAGTCCCCGAGCTCCACCTTACCACCACTCCAAGCAGAGATGGTGAAAGAGCTGGGAAAGGTGTGGAGTCAGCCGCGCTGACATTTAGAAGGAGTGGGACAGCATTCTCTCACTCCCATTGGAGGGGTCACCCCTCACTGTTTCTGTCTTCCCATCATACTTAAGTTATAAACGTGATACATGGTCCATTGGAAAACTGACAAGTCTTTAGCAAACAGACCAAGAAAAAAGAGAGGACTCAAGTTATTAAAACCGAAAGAAAAGAGGGAACATCAGTGCCAACCTCACAGAAATTAAAATGAATGAAAGGGAGTGGCACAAACAGCTGTGTACCAACCTGTTAGGTGGGCAGATGAGGCCCCTCCCCGGTGGCCCAGGGGTTACGACTCTGCATTCCCAATGCAGTGGGCACCGGAGCATCCACTCAGTGGCACTGAATTATGAAGACATGCTAAACTATAGATGAGTCTCAAAGACATGCCAAATGCTATTTACAAAAGGCTCTATGTTATGTGAATCTATTTTTGTGAAATGGTCAGAATAGGCAGGTCTGTGAAAAAACACCAGTAGATTAGTCATCAGCTAGGGCTGAAAGTTGGGAATGGGTCATGGGACGTGACTATCAGTTGGATACGAAGTTTCTTTCGGGGGGTGAAAATACTCCAAAATTAGATTATGGTGGTGGTTGCACAACTCTGAAAATATAAAAACCTTACAATTGGATATTTTTAAGGGATGAACTTTATTGTATGTAAATTGTATCTCAGTATCACTGTTTTTCATGCTTCTGTTTGTGTGTTTATTTGGCTGTGCCAGGCCTTTGTACTGGTGCACAGGATCTTTAGTTGCGGCATGCGAACTCCTGGTTGCAGCTTGTGATATCTAGTTCCCCGACCAGGGGCTGAACGCAGGCCCCCTGTATTGGGAGTGTGGGCTCCTACCCACTGGACCAGCATGGAAGCCCCTTAGTACAAGTGTTTCAAAAAATAATGCACATGAGCAAGCTTCACATCTGGAAAGTGATGCTCAGTGGGCTGTATGCAGCCTGTAATTTAATGGGTCATTGTGGAATTCTGAGTAAATGCAGCTTTTATTATCTTTCCATTTTTATGTGCATTTTTAAGTATTTCATCAGGATAGATGCCCAGGAGTGAAATTACTACATCAAATAGTAGAAATTATTAGTATATATTGACAAATTTCAAAAATCTTTCAGCTAGTTTTCAGGATCAGTGTGTGGGCATCCATTTCACTTAATTCTTGCCAAAGCTGAATAGTATCTTCTTTTTCAGATTTTATTTTATTTTTTATTTTTACTTAACAGTATTGTATTGGTTTTGCCATACATCAACATGAATCCGCCACGGGTGTACACGTATTCCCAATCCTGAACCCCCTTCCACCTCCCTCCCCATACCATCTCTCTGGGTCATCCCAGTGCACCAGCCCCAAGCATCTTGTATCCTGCATCAAACCTAGACTGGCGATTCGTTTCTTATATGACATTATGCACTTATCTGTTAACCTTCCTAATTTGTGAAAGCACCTCTTAGCTCCTGATTCTTCCCCTGCTTCTCAGAGCCCTACTCCTGCACAGTGGCTGAGAAATCCCCACGGAAACCACTGATTCCCCCCAGTCTCAAAATTATGTTTAGCTCCCCCTTTCCTTCAAAAATTTACACTTCCATGAAACAGAAGGGAAAATGAAAGAGTCATAGGCATGTGGATATATTTGATATATTATAAAATCATTTTGAATATAAATACGATACAAATAAATATATTACAGAGGCACTGGTGATAAGTAGTGTGGGGCTATTAAGCATCATACAGAATGAAAAGGCAGAGAAAGAGGGAAAGGAGACTACATTGAACTCTACATCATGTTGTTCAGAAAACTTATTTTTGGATTGAGTAGGCTTAAATATTAAAGGCAAAACTGTTAACACTTTTAAACCATAAAAGATTCTTCTTCATGACCTCAGGAAAAAAAAAGATTTTTCAAATAAGACTCAAAATGCCCTAACCATAAAGGAAAGACTAACCTCACCTATTTCAAAGTGAGGAAGTCCTGTTCCCTACAAAACAGCACAAAAAGAATGAGAAAGCAGTTCACAGAATGATGAGCAAGAATGATTACTCGGTGTGCTCCAAGGATCTCTACAAATCTACAAATCTGCAAGAAGAGGGTTGCCAGTTCAGTAAAAAAAAAAAAAAAAAAAAAAAAAAAAAGGCACTTGCAGTCACGGCGCAAAATGTGAACAGCAAGTATACAAAAAGGTGCTTCGCCTCATTTGTAATCGGAGAAATCAAAAGATCACAGTGAACTATTGCTACCACTGCTGCTACACACACACACAGAGGCAGAGCTGAAACAGCTTGACAAGGCCCACATGTCACAGAAGGCCTGACGGGTGGGAAGGCTCAGGCAGTGCTAACAGGGCTAAAAACCGAACAACCTCGCACAACACAGTCTCGTAACCTCTGATGGAAGTCAGGCGACATCATGATCTGTGGCCCAGAAGTTCTACTCCGGGATCCAAATCCAGGTGTGCAGCTGCACCTGGACGCGTGTACAGAGACGGCCACAGCAGTGTTATTTATGAGAGCAAAGCAACAGAGACCACCCAGTGTCCGTCAACAGTAGAAGAGACGGATAAATTATGATACCTCTACGCTGCAGGGGAGAGCAACGAACTGCTGGTACTCAGAGCAACGTGAACAAACCTCACAAACACAGTGCTGAAGAGCAGAAGCCAGCCACGCGTCTGGTCAGTTCATGAGGTCTGAAATTATATTGTTTAGGGAAACGTGTATAGCAGTAAAACAGTAAACAGTAGCAGGAAGTGATTGTAACAAAGTTGAGCTGATTGGGGAGGCTGAGTGGGCGTGTGGGGGCCGAGGCTACTGGCAACGTGCTGATTCTTGGTCTGGATGCTGCTTGTGCAAACGTTCTGTGCGTTTTCAGATGTGAGTACGTGTGTGCATATATATGTATATGCACACACATATGTTTATATATTCTCTTTCATAGTAAAAAAAATTTTAATGAAACTCTTATGATTTTAGTACCACATTTGGGAGAATAAAGGGCTTCCCAGGTGCACACTGGTAAAGAATACGCCTGCCAAGGCAGGAGACACAGGAGACGTGGGTTCCATCCCTGGCTCAGGAAGATCTCCAAAATGGCAACCCACTCCAGTATTCTTGCCTGGAAAATGCCATGAACAGAGGAGTCTGGTGGGCTACAGTCCACGGGGTCACAGAGAGTCGGACACAGCAACTGAGCGTGCGTGTGCACACGGCACAGGCACACGCACTCGGGAGAATAATCTCATAATGCATGTGTAACGTTAGGGATCTATGAATTTGCGACTTGTTGTAGAATGTTTGTGAGTAAGCCTCTCAGCTCAGGCACCATATGAGCTTTGAGACTTTTGTGCTGATGCAGCGCACAGGGCCTTGTCCAGGAGCGCTGCACTGCCTGTTCCCATCCTAAGAGGTTGGTGTTCTCATACCCCTTCCCTTCCCATTTCAACCACAGTGGAAAGCCCCTACGGCAAGTACTCCACATGCTTATAGAAGGAAGGGGCCCTGTGCTATGGTGAGTTAGGCAGCTTCCAGAGAATCTGCTAGTTATGTCCAATTAAGAGAGTGGACAGCAGATTTTATCAGTTCCACGCTAATTCAGACTAAGATGTTAATTCTTATAACAGGCATTTTGTCTTATCCCGATATTTTCCAAAATGCACCCTGGAGCATTGGTCCCCGAACTTTCTCTCCAGAAAAGGATTCCATGGTAAAACAAGTTTGGGAAACTGTTTATCACATTCTCCTCCTGGAGGTCCACAGTGCGCATAAGCACTGAGAATTCTGAGACGTTTGGGGGTAATGACCCCTGGTTGATCTTTTTTAACCCAAGATTTCCCAAGAGAATTTGATGTAGGTTTCAATGTCCTGAAGAAGGAGTGCTCTGTGAAGCTCCTTTGGGAAACACCCCTCCCCCAGGGAGAGGTGGATTCAGTGGTGTGTTGGTCTTATAGGGATGGGGCTTTGGCACAGTCTAGAGAAGCCTGGTGGCGAAGGCAATGGCACCCCACTCCAGTACTCTTGCCTAGAGAATCCCGGGGACGGGGGAGCCTGGTGGGCTGCCATCTATGGGGTCACACAGGGTCGAATACGACTGAAGCGACTTAGCAGCAGCAGCAGCAGCAGCAGCAGCAGAGAAGCCTGGCGGGCTACAGTCCGTAGGGTCGTGAAGAGTCGGCCATGGCTGAGCACACGCACGCACCAACGCACAGGGACACGGGCAGAGGGTGTCCTGATGGGATCGTCTGCTCCTTCCGTAGATCTAGTCATCATTTTTCTTCTTTCTGCTCATCTGCTCTTTTCAGGCTTCCCCCTCGGTTTCCGTTTAGGAAACCCTGAATCTTGCACTGTCTGCGTATTCTTAGAGTTCCTCTTTCACATGAACCCTCAGGCTTCCAGATAAGAGTTTGAAAGTAAAGTTGACAACTAAGAATAGTCTCCAGCACGCCAGAGGCTGGCAGATTCAGCTGGTTCTCTTCACTCACTCAGCCAAGCTGGAAGGTGGAGAAGCCGCACAGCTCCTGACCCAGCGCCCGTGTTCTCTCACTGGGATTGCCCGTGTGGCACAGTCACACACGCACACACAGCAAACTACAGTGTAGTGGGTTTCATCCACATCATGTAATCGAATCATTCCATGACTTGCTTTTTCTTCCCCCATTATTCTGTTGCAGAGAGCTGCCGATTGATAGGCGCCGTCCATTCATTTCGGAGAAGGCAATGGCACCCCGCTCCAGCACTCTCGCATTTAGCTTCTGTGTAGCACACGATCGTGTGAATGAACCATCATGCTCCCCCACTGCCCTGCTGGCGGACATGCTGGAAGTCTTTAGCCCAGTGCAATACGTTTCCTCATACATCTTGTCTCCTGATTTCTTCAATGAGTTGCTCTAGGGAACAGACATAGGAGCGGGCACGCAGGGTAGCAGACCACATGTTACGTTTTCTAAACATTGCCTATTGTTTTCCAAAGGGGTTCTGCCAGCTTTCACCCCAGGAGCTGTTCCTGAGCTGCCCTTTGCCTGCGTCATCCACCCACTTTACACCTTGAGACATTTTCACCCTTCTCAGTATAATGTGTGTGCAGTAGCGTCTCGCTGCTTTCCTCACCCTTAAGCTGCCACTGTTTCTTGCTTTATGTGACGGTAGCAGAGTCTATTCAACCGTTCTCCTACTGATGGACATTGGTTTGCTTCCCATTTGTATACTGGATTATATTTTGTATTAAAACCAGTGCTGCAAGAAGCAACCTTGTACAGACATCTTGATGTACTGGTGCTTGAATTACTGTCAGATTAACTTCCAGAGCTCACATAGCTGGGTCAGATCATCATTTTTCACTTTAAGAAATAATGACAAAATTCTCTTCCCAAAATTTCACAGCAGCTTTCAATCTCACCAGCGGCGTATGAAAACATGCTGTTGCCTAACCCTTCACTGATGCCTGATGACATCGGTTTTTCAAATTCTTAACAAAATGAATGGCTCTTACCCTAAAGTAAGAGCCCATTGCTGTCTTAATCTGCATGCCTCTGACCACTGGTGAGTTTAGCCTCTGCTTTGCTTCTTGCTTGGATTGCCTGTTTATGCCCTTTATTTTTCTAAGAGTTTATTATTAATCTAAAGGGGCTCTTCACATATTGGGAGAGTGTCCCTTTGTTATACGTAGAGTGTACGTCTCTTATTTTCTGTTGCTCTTGCCACAGATTTCAGCTCTTTATTTTCTTAATATATGCATTCTTTTTCTTTGTAACTTTTGGGTTTCCTGCTTTGCTTAGGAAGGCCCTCCCCATCCCAGGGTTACCTAAGTAGTCATATTTTTGTCTAATATTTTTATAATTTTATTCTTAACTTTAGGCTTTTATTTCAGCTGCTATGTATTTTTATGCACGATGTGAAATTGGAGTCAGATGTTTCTGGCATCATTTATTAAGTAATGAGCTTCTTCCTGCTGCTTTGGGATGGCGCCCACGGTACACGGAGCTGACGGGGCGACCACGTGTGAGGCTCTGCAGTCAATGCCTGGGTTCAGCCCCACTGACTGCCACCGAGAAAGCTGTTCAGCCTCTTTGCGCCTCGACTGCCCCATCTGTAAAGTGGGAGAAATAATAATACCACCTCGCAGGGTTCTGAATTAAATAGGTTCCACTATGGAAACACACAGACTAGCACTCGACACACAGAGAACACTGGGCAAGTGTCAGCTAGTTTCGTGTTATATTCACATACTCTCTTGGGTCTGTTTCTCTACCCCATGGCCCAGCACCATCTTTTGGTGATCAGAACTTTCTAATAAATGTGAATGGTTGTTTTGTTATCTCACTGTTCTTTTTAGTTTTTCATGATGAGAATTGCTTTGAATTACAAATAAATGTGTCCCGTACTGGCATTTTAATAATGTTCCATCTTCCCACCCCCTTAGATCTATCTGATGTCCTTCAGTAGAATTTCTAGTTTTATTCATGAAGTGCTTTCACCTTTCCAGTCACTTTATACCAACAGAAACTGTAGCTGTTACCATTCTAAGTGGGATGTTTTTTCCATTTTAAATGAATATTGCTGGGATAAAGATGAATTACTCATTTTCCACTATTTACTTTGCATTGACACCTTGCTAAACTATTTCATTGGTTCTAATTATTTTTAAGTGAGTCTTTTTAATTGCCTGGTTATTTGATCATGTTATAAAAATGATGACACTTTTGTCTCTTAGCTTACATTATTTACATCAGTGATGATTTTTTTCTTATTGCCCGAACAAAGTAACGGTAGCAAGGATGAACATCCTTTCTAAGTCTTAAGTTTTTAGAAAATGCCTTTCATGTTCTTATTTGTTCAATATGTTGTTTTTGATAAACACTCTTTGCTTATTTATTTGCTCAATAGATTTGCTACTGTTTTCTGATAAACAGTAACTTCATGCTTCATTTTAACATCATGTCTGTTTAGCTGAACTTGTTCAATTAGTATGGGACTTCCCTGGTGGCTCAGCAGCAAAGAATCCTCTTGCAATGCAGGAGGGGCAGGAGACACAGGTTAGATCCCTGAGTCAGGAAGATCCCCTGGAGGAGGGCATGGCAGCCCACTCCAGTATTCTTGCCTGGAGAATCCCATGGACGGAGAAACCCGACGGGCTACAATCCACGGGGTCACAACAAGCTGGACACTTGAAGCAACTGAGCGCGCACACGCGCACTTCCAGTTAATGGATGAAAATGTGGGAGGCATGATGTCCCAGTCCCTGCTTTCCGCACAACCCTCCTCACGAAAGTATTCCTCCTGCCCTCACGAATTCCTTGACTTGATGTAAGAGGCTTAAATGACGATCTGAACAGTGTCCGTTAAACAGCTGACACTGCCTCCCTGTTGGCACCGTGGCCAATGGGAAGCCTAATGACGGTTCGTTAGTTTCCTTTTCCGGAAGCTTGTGAGTTTGTAGGAGCAGCTCCCCTCCTCCCTCCACCTTTCTCCTATTTGGCATTTACAATATAATCAAATATATCTAGGAATGTCTTTTTTTCCTTTGTTATTTTTTCTGTATAGGATTTACTCAGAAAATTGAGGTCTCTTCAGCTTAAGGACGTCTTTCTCGGATTTCTTTGATTTTTACCCCTCCAGATGCTGCTCTCTGTCCTTTGGAGCGCGGGCTCTCCACACAGCGAAGCCTCTGCACCCAGCTTGCGTGTCTCCCGCGGTGTCTCCCATGGGTTCCACTTCTGTGTATGTCGCTGTTACAGTTTCTTCCATTTGGCACAAGGCAGTTCCTGTCATAGGACAGGTGCTCGATAGTTAGATGCTGAATAGATGCTGTCTTCCAGGAGACTGATCAGATCTCACAGTGACTAGTATTCTCTTCCCATTTTTCAGTTCAGAAATCATGTTTTATGGTTGCAGAAAGTCTTTTTAGATTCTAATTACATCTCCTTAAGTTCAAGCTGGTTTTAGAAAAGGCAGAGGAACCAGAGATCAAATTACCAACATCCGCTGGATCATGGAAAAAGCAAGAGAGTTCCAGAAAACATCTATTTCTGCTTTATTGACTATGCCAAAGCCTTTGACTGTGTGGATCACAATAAACTGTGGAAAATTCTGAGAGAGATGGGAATACCAGACGACCTGACTTGCCTCTTGAGAAAACTATATGCAGGCCAGGAAGCAACAGTTAGAACTGGACATGGAACAACAGACTGGTTCCAAATAGGAAAAGGAGTACGTAAAGGCTGTATACTGTCACCCTGCTTATTTAACTTGTATGCAGAGTACATCATGAGAAATGCTGGCCTGGAAGAAACACAAGCTGGAATCAAGATTGCCGGGAGAAATATCAATCACCTCAGATATTCAGATGACACCACCCTTATGGCAGAAAGTGAAGAGGAACTAAAGAGCCTCTTGATGAAAGTGAAAGAGGGGAGTGAAAAAGTTGGCTTAAAGCTCAGCATTCAGAAAAAGAAGATCATGGCATCCAGTCCCATCACTTCATGGGAAATAGATGGGAAACTGTGGAAACAGTGTCAGACTTTATTTTTGGGGGCTCCAAAATCACTGCAGATGGTGACTGCAGCCATGAAATTAAAAGATGCTTACTCCTTGGAAGAAAGTTATGACCAACCTATATAGCATATTCAAAAGCTGAGACATTACTTTGCCAACTAAGGTCCGCCTAGTCAATGCTATGGTTTTTCCTGTGGTCATGTATGGATGTGAGAGTTGGACTGTGAAGAAGGCTGAGCGCCGAAGAATTGATGCTTTTGAACTGTGGTGTTGAAGAAGACTCTTGAGAGTCCCTTGGACTGCAAGGAGACCCAACCAGTCCATTCTGATGGAGATCAGCCCTGGGATTTCTTTGGAAGGAATGATGCTGAAGCTGAAGCTCCAGTACTTTGGCCACCTCATGTGAAGAGTTGACTCATCGGAAAAGACTCTGATGCTGGGAGGGATTGGGGGCAGGAGGAGAAGGGGACGACCGAGGATGAGATGGCTGGATGGCATCACGGACTCGATGGACGTGAGTCTGAGTGAACTCCAGGAGATGCTGATGGACAGGGAGGCCTGGCATGCTGCGATTCATGGGGTCGCAAAGAGTCGGACACGACTGAGCGACTGAACTGAACTTGAGACCTCTGTAGCTCTCTCTCCTTATTCAGAAATTAAATGTCTTTTCTGCTTTTTGCTCCCGCTTCCTTGTTCAGCATGGTCTTCCCGGTGGCATGTGGTTTCTCTTTGCCTGCTTATCTATGGCTGTGACGGTCCTTGGCCCTTGCACAGGTCAGCCTGTCAGGGCTCTCAGGCACCGGTCCTTGAGTGAAAGGAACATAAGCGTTTGGTTCAGGTGCCAGTTGTAAACTGGCTGGCAAACTGCACTGTCTCCATGCACTGACAGGCTGTGGTCTCATGACCGCCCAAGGTGGAAGCATTTTGGAGGCTGGGGTCAGCGGGAGTCAGGGAGGTCCTGAGGAAATGTGCTCCAGGTAAACTCTGCACTTAAAAAAAAATGGGACTCCATTACCTGGCACATCTCCCCTCATTGACTAAGGGCTTGCATACTGAGAAAAGTCCAGCTCCACTAAGCTCTTACAATTGCTTAGAGCCCCTGGACTGCCAGTGGCTAAGAGAAAATGTTTAGTAATGTTTAAACTGATTTGACCAATAGTAATTGGTGGCACAGTGATAAAGAACTTGCTTGCCAATGCAGGAGACACAGGATATGGGGGTTCAATCCCTGGGTCAGGAAGATCCCCTGGAGGAGGAAACAGCAACCCACTCCTGTATTATTGCCTGAAAAACCTCATGGACAGAAGAGCCTGGCGGGCTACAGTCCACGGAATTGCAGAGTCAGACATGACTGAGCGATTGAGCACGCATGCACCCACAATTGATAGTTAACACCAGCGGGGCTACCAGACGACTGTCTTAGTTTTAGACATATATTGGAGATGCCTTGGAACGTTTTTTAAAACAAAGGAAAAAAATCAATGAATTGGTTGATATTTGTGCATTCACCTGCATTTTTAGTCTGGTTAATGTCCAGGCAATTGTGTTAATACAAACAGCAAAAGTAGAGGCTTTCTTAATGTCGAGGAGAATAGAACATTGTAAGTAAATCAATAGCAGGAAATGTAGGGTTCTATGCAACAGAAAACACTTTTCAAAATGCACCCTAGAGATTATAAGAGTGCTCATATCCAATTCCTGTTCACCTCTAATGATAATAATGAGAGGCTTACTGGACAAACAGTTCAGTTCAGTCACTCAATCGTGTCCTACTCTTTGCGACCCCATGAATCGCAGCACGCCAGGCCTCCCTGTCCATCACCAACTCCCAAAGTTCACTCAGACTCACGTCCATCGAGTCCGTGATGCCATCCAGCCATCTCATCCTCGGTCGTCCCCTTCTCCTCCTGCCCCCAATCCCTCCCAGCATCAGAGTCTTTCCCAATGAGTCCACTCTTTGCATGAGGTGGCCAAAGTACTGGAGTTTCAGCTTCAGCATCATTCCTTCCAAAGAAATCCCAAGGCTGATCTCCTTCAGAATGGACTGGCTGGATCTCCTTGCAGTTCAAGGGACTCTCAAGAGTCTTCTCCAACACCACAGTTCAAAAGCATCCATTCTTCGGCGCTCAGCCTTCTTCACAGTCCAACTCTCACATCCATACATGACCACAGGAAAAACCATAGCCTTGACTAGGCGGACCTTAGTCGGCAAAGTAATGTCTCAGCTTTTGAATATGCTATCTAGGTTGGTCATAACTTTTCTTCCAAGGAGTAAGCATCTTTTAATTTCATGGCTGCAGTCACCATCTGCAGTGATTTTGGAGCCCAATAAATAAAGTCTGACACTGTTTCCACTGTTTCCCCATCTATTTGCCATGAAGTGATGGGACCAGATGCCATAATCTTCATTTTCTGAATGTTGAGCTTTAAGCCAACTTTTCCACTTTCCTCTTTCACTTTCATCAAGAGGCTTTTTAGTTCCTCTTCACTTTCTGCCATAAGGGTGGTGTCATCTGCATATCTGAGGTTATTAATATTTCTCCCAGCAATCTTGATTCCAGCCTGTGCTTCTTCCAGGCCAGCGTTTCTCATGACGTTCTCTGCATAGAAGTTAAATAAGCAAGGTGACAATATACAGCCTTGACATACGCCTTTTCCTCTTTGGAACCAGTCTGTTGTTCCATGTCCAGTTCTAACTGTTGCTTCCTGGCCTGCATATAGGTTTCTCAAGACGTAGGTCAGGTGGTCTGGTATTCCCATCTCTTGAAATTTTCCACAGTTTATTCTGATCCACATAGTCAAAGGCTTTGGCATAGTTAATGAAGCAGAAATAGATGTTTTTTCTGGAACTCTCTTTCTTTTTCTTGTGTTTGGATGTTGGCAACTTTGAACTTTCTTGCTTTTGGATGTTGGCAGTTTGATCTCTGGTTCCTCTGCCTTTTCTAAAACCAGATTGATTGCTGAAGCCTGGCTTGGAGAATTTTGAGCATTACTTTACTAGCATGTCAGTGCAGTTGTGCGGTAGTTTGAGCATTCTTTGGCATTGGCTTTCTTTGGGATTGGAATGAAAACTGACCTTTTTCAGTCCTGTGGCCACTGCTGAGTTTTCCAAACTTGCTGGCATATTGAGTGCAGCACTTTCACAGCATCATCTTTCAGGATTTGAAATAGCTCCACTGGAATTCCATCACCTCCACTTGCTTTGTTTGTAGTGATGCTTTCTAAGGCCCACTTGACTTCACATTTCAGGATGTCTGGCTCTAGGTGAGTGATCACACCGTTGTGATTATCTGGGTCCTGAAGACCTTTTTTGTACAGTTCTTCCGTGTATTCTTGTAATACCTTCTGCTTCTGTTAGGTCCATACCATTTCTGTCCAAGGGTGAGCCCATCTTTGCATGAAATGTTCCCTTGGTATCTCTAATTTTCTTGAAGAGATCTCTAGTCTTTCCCATTCTGTTCTTTTCCTCTATTTCTTTGCATTGATGGTTGAGGAAGGCTTTCTTATCCCTCCTTGCTATTCTTTGGAACTCTGTATTCAGATGCTTATATCTTTCCTTTTCTCCTTTGCTTTTCACTTCTCTTCTTTTCACAGCTATTTGTAAGGCCTCCTCAGACAGCCATTTTGCTTTTTTTGCATTTCTTTTCCATGGGGATGGTCTTGATCCCTGTCTCCTGTACAATGTCACGAACCTCTGTCCATAGTTCATCAAGCACTCTGTCTATCAGATCTAGGCCCTTAAATCTATTTCTCACTTCCACTGTATAATCATAACAGGTTTGATTTAGGTCATACCTGAATGGTCTAGTGGTTTTCCCTACTTTCTTCAATTTAAGTCTGAATTTGGCAATAAGGAGTTCATGATCTGAGCCACAGTCTGCTCCTGGTCTTGTTTTTGCTGACTGTATAGAGCGTCTCCATCTTTGGCTGCAAAGAATCTGATTTTGGTGTTGACCATCTGGTGATGTCTATGTGTAGAGTCTTCTCTTGTGTTTGCTATGACCAGTGTGTTCTCTTGGCAAAACTCTATTAGCCTCTGCCCTGCTTCATTCTGTATTCCAAGATCAAATTTGCCTGTTACTCCAGGTATTTCCTGACTTTCTACTTTTGCATTCCAGTCCCCTATAATGAAAAGGACATCTTTTTGGGGTGTTAATTCTAAAAGGTCTTGTAGGTCTTCATAGAACCATTCAACTTCAGCTTCTTCAGCGTTACTTGTTGGGGCATAGGCTTGGATCACCATGATATTGAATGATTTGCCTTGGATCATTCTGTTGTTTTTGAGATTGCATACAAGTACTGCACTTTGGACTCTTTTTTGTTGACCATGATGGCTACTCCATTTCTTCTGAGGGATTCCTGCCCATAGTAGTAGATATAATGGTCATCTGAGTTAAATTCACTCATTCCAGTCCGTTTTAGAAGCAGAGACATTTCTTTGCTGACTAAGGTCCGTCTAGCTAAGGCTATGGTTTTTCCTGTGGTCATGTATGGATGTGAGAGTTGGACTGTGAAGAAGGCTGAGCGCCGAAGAATTGATGCGTTTGAACTATGGTGTTGGAGAAGACTCTTGAGAGTCCTTTGGACTGCAAGGAGATCCAACCAGTCCATTCTGAAGGAGATCAGCCTTGGGATTTCTTTGGAAGGAATGATGCTAAAGCTGAAGCTCCAGTACTTTGGCCACCTCATGCAAAGAGTTGACTCATTGGAAAAGACTCTGATGCTGGGAGGGACTGGGGGCAGGAGAAGAAGGGGACGACTGAGGATGAGATGGCTGGATGGCATCACGGACTCGATGGACGTGAGTCTGAGTGAACTTTGGGAGATGGTGATGGACAGGGAGGCCTGGCATGCTGTGATTCACGGGGTCGCAAAGAGTCAGACATGACTGAGCGACTGAACTGAACTGATTCCTCGAATGTCGATGTTCACTCTTACCATCTCCTGTTTGACCACTTCCAATTTGCCTTGATTCATGGACCTAACATTCCAGGTTCCTATGTAATATTGCTCTTTACAGCATCAGACCTTGCTTCTATCACCAGTCACATCCACAACTGGGTATTGTTTTTGCTTTGGCGTCATCCCTCAGTTCTTTCTGGAGTTATTTCTCCACTGATCTCCAGTAGCATATTGGGCACCTACTGACCTGGGGAGTTCCTCTTTCAGTATCCTATCACTTTGCCTTTTCATACTAATCATGGGATTCTCAAGGCAAGAATACTGAAGTGGTTTGCTGTTCCCTTCTCCAGTGGACCACGCTCTGTCAGACCTCTCCACCAGACCCGCCCGTCTTAGGGGGCCCCACACGGAATGGCTCAGTTACATTGAGTTAGACAAGGCTGTGGTCCGTGTGATCAGATTGGCTAGTTTTCTGTGATTATGGTTTCAGTATGTCTGCCCTCTGATGCCCTCTCGCAACACTTACCATCTTACTTGGGTTTCTCTTACCTTGGACGTGGGGTATCTCTTCACGGCTGCTCCAGCAAAGCGCAGCCGCTGCTCCTCACCTTGGACGAGGTCACCCCTCCTGACCTTGAATGTGGAGTAGCTCCTCTCGGCCCTCCTGCACCCGTGCAGGACGCCTCAAAAAACACTGGGAATTTTGTGATGGTAAAAGTGCAAGATGATAGTAAAGGGCTGCAAGACCTTTAATGACCTGTAACTCAATGTTTTACTTCCCTCTCACAAGAGAGATTAAAAAGAAAAGATAATTAGGAATACAAATGGAAAAGCTGAAATCCCAGAATGTAAATTTTGGTTTTAAAGCAAATATAAGGTCGTTCTCCCTGCCCTAAAGAAGTTAACAGATTTTTGGTTTGGTTTGCTTCTGTAGTAAGCAAAAAGAGCATTTTTAAAAGACTTAGAGAATTCTCTGGCAGTCGAGTAATTAAGACTCTGAGCTTCCACTGCAAGGGGCTGGGTTTAATCCGTGGTTGGGGAACTAAGACCCCGCAAACCATATGACATGGCAAAAAAAAAAAAAAAAAAAATTTAAATGCCCAGTGCTGCAGGATAAATTTCAAGGACAACAGACTCTAAACCTTTGGGCGGTGGGGTACATGCCCGTGTTTGGGGGGAGCTCTTTTGACTAGCAATGTCTGAACCCGCTATTGGCAGCTGTCTGTGCCTGGAGGTCCTTGCCAGCCACCCTGCTGCCTGTGCCCCGTGTGAAGGCATGACCACTGTCCCCTTTCCCCTGACCGCCACACACGATACAAGGGTGTTGACCAAGCTGGTGAGACACTGGATGTCCAGGTCAGATGTGGGGACAGCCTATACCACTTCCAACTCCAGTGAGCAGCAAGGCACTCACTGGGGGCATCGCCCTTGAATGTCACCCCCCAAAAATGAGGTCTTCTGATGCTCTCTGTATGCACCTACCATCCAGTCCTCTGCTGGAAGCCCAGCCTCAGGTTTAGGAGACCTTAGGCCTCCCACTGGGAGGCTCAGCACTCAGCAGGGTGGGGGGCTACCTGACCCTGGGAGGCATCCCAATACCTCACTGGGCACACGCTCAGCCACAACGCGGTCACCTGATAGGCAGTCTTCAGCCTGAGGGGCCGGTCCAGAGGCCAGACACTGAATCCTGTTTTTTCTCCTCCCCTTTCACACTCAGATGGATGGAGTGGAACCCTGGCTTCCCACTGAGCATCGATGCCAAATGCCACAAGGACTTACCGCGAGATATCCAGTTCGACAGCGAGAAAGGAGTGGACTTTGTTCTGAACTACTCCAAAGCGTAAGCGAGAACTTGAGCAGCTGGGGCCAGAGGCAGGACTCCCATTCCTCCCCTCATGGGGGTCTCGGGCTGAGGGGGCAGCTCTGCTGAGCAACTCCTCCCAAATCACTTGATTACCTCCTGGTCATAGCATGGATCCTGAACACACAATCCCAGGGGAACCTGTGTGTAAACAAAGTCACAGCACACAGGACTCTAAATGCCAAACAGAGCTGTTTTCAGCCCAGAGTGAGGGTCTTTACCTGGAGTGTTTCATCTCTCCGTGGACCAATTCCAGGGTAGACAAGGTGTAAGCTGTCCCCTGACTGGCAGGGTCCTGCAGTAATAAAGGCCAGCAGGCCAGATGGCTCACGCGCGTCTCTGTTCGTCTTTCACTGCAGCCCCATGAGGCGGGCACAGTTCTTAACCTCGTTCTGCAGTTGGGGAATCGGAAGTCAGATACTTGCCCGACAGCTCCTGCTGATAAATGGCAGCGATCTGACTTATGTGCTCCTTCTTGGCAGCTGAATTACTGACGGTTTTCAGAGACTCCTTGGGTGCTTGTTACCAACATGGAGCCCCAGGCCCACCCCGGGGCTAGTGAAGGGGTCTTTGAATCAGTACACTGGCACTTTAGGGAATTCTCCCAGTCATGCTAATCTGGAAGACCCTAAATCCACGGATGTGCTCCCTGACCAAGCCTTGGACTGCCCCGAGGCGCTTCAGCACCTCCTGGTGCCGGCACTGCCTACCGCCAGGGAGAGAGTGTCCCCAGGTGGGCCCTTGCCTCGGCTCGGCATAACCAGGAGGCAGACAGGTTGAGAAGTGCTCATTCAGTTAGCCTCTGTGGCGACGTTTGCTTAGCTGCAGAGCTTCTCCCCTCAAGAAGTTACCGTATGTGGTCGAACTTCTGCACCTCTGTGAAGAAAGGGTGGGAGGCCGCACCCCCGGGTCTTGCTCCTGGGGACATTTGAGAAAAACCCTACACAGACACACACACAGCCTGACAAGCAAACTCTGCAGGGAACCCCTCATATCAGAGAGACCCAGAGATCCAGTTTATCTGTCTTCCTGAGGCTGCGTCTCTGGGAGGAAGAAAGTAACAAGGGCCTGCCACCTGCCACGCCCCTAGTCAGTGCCAGGCTGTAGCTGTGGGTGCTTTCTCCATAGAATTGTCTGCTTTAGCCTTCATGGCGACCCTGGGGGGAAAGCTATTAATCTATTAAAATTATAACACATGTTATCTCGTCTCTAATACCCTTTACAAGCAAGAGGTCACCTTATCTAGAGCCTGGAAAGCAGTGGCCATTTCAGATTCTAGCTGCGCCATCTTGGGAGAGGTTTTTAAGTTTCCTGACTTAAAGGTTCTCTGACTATGAAGTAAGGCCGATGCTGCCTAACGGCCAGAATTGTTGTGAGACTGAAATGAAGTCACGCAGGCACTGCCGCTGTGGGGAGGTCTAGCACACGGTAGGGTGTGGCCTCTAGTAGCTCCGTCTGGGTGACTGGGGGGCCTCCTCCTCCTTCCTGAGCGCAGGGAAGGAGACGCCACCCAGGGCCCTGTCACTGCCCGTTTGCCGGCTCCTCTGGGCTCCCTCCACCCCCGTGGAAGCTGGCCCAGAGCAGGCCATCTGCGGCTCAGCCTTTGACAAATGTTTATTGAGCTCCTGGGAGCGGGGGCCTGAGACGAATCAAAAGCAGTCCAAGAAGCTCACAGTGTAGTGGAGACAGAGCTGTGGGCGGCTCATCGCGATGGCACCGGATGGGTATTCCTTAGGAAAGGAGCACTGGGGAGGCGGGAGGCAGGGAGGGAGCTCGGAGGCAGCATCAGGCAAGAGCTTTCTGAGAGGGAAGCCTGACCCGGGTCTTGAAGGCTGCGTAGGAGCTCACCAGGCTGACTGCAGGAGGAGAGGGCTGGCATTCGGGCAGCGACAGCTCCATGACCCGTGAGGACTGGGGCTGGGGGCCTGTGTAGGGCAGTGGGGCTGGGGCTGCCAGTGCAGGGAATGGGGCAAGGGTCCCAGCCTTTACTGGGATGAGGCTGCAGGACTAAGGGTTTGAAGCGCCCTCACCAGGGGCGAGGTCCCTGGGGGTCAGTGTTTTAGTGTCAAGGAAAGAGAAGCTGCTTTGTCAGATGCTTTGGGGAGGTGAGGGGAGTTTAGAGCTGACGCTGTGGATACAGTGACTAGGATGTGACGCCCAGTGCCCTGGAGGAGAGCACTCGGGGACAGCAGGGGCGAGGAAGCAAAGAGGAACCAGTACCTACAGATTCCTTGGCGAACTGAGTGTGAAGGAAGAAAGGGATGAGCGAATTAGACAGCAGGACCCCAGGAAGGAGAGGGCGGGAAGGAGGCGCGAGCGCTGTGCCGTAGCCTGGATTGTGCGCTTACCCACCGGTCCCCCCAGAACACCATAGCTGAAGACTACAGACTTTAATATTAACAGGAAGTGATGGCCAGGTGCTAGTCACTAATATTTGCTGAACTCATTTACATACCAGTGCTTTTTGTATATCATGTCAGCCCTGTGAGGCAGGGACAATCATCACACCCACTTCTGGGCACAGAAGGTTAAGGATTTGCCTGAGACCATGCTTCTGGGAAGAGATGGGGCTAGGGTCTTCAGCCAGGCTGTGGCGACCTGCATCCGTCTCAACTGTCCTCTTTGGTCTTGGCCTGGGCTTGCACGTGGACTCCAGCCCCACTCAGGATTCTTGTGTCCAGACCCCAGCAGTGGAGCTGGGGCTCCAAGACCCTCTGGTCCATCCCCTCTGTGGTCAGAAGGGGAAAAGGTGTCCACCCTGCAGGTGGCAGCCCTACTGCCCTGAAGGTCCCTGATCTGACCTGACCTGGGTCCTGGCCTGCCTGCCCACAGCTCCCTCCATAGAGGCGCCACTCTGCCCTTAGCTAACCTTGGCTGGTGTTTACTATGGAAAACAGACCCAGGGAGGAGATCCTCAGGGCCCTTCCCTCTTGGACCTCCGCCTTTGGACAGCCCGGTTTCCACGCCACTTCTGGGTAACTGGCAAGTTTCTTCAGAGCCACCTGCACTGCCTGGAACGGGGCTGGCCCTGTTCAGTAAGCTTGGCCCCCCCACCCCAAAGAGAAAAACCATGAAATGCGAAATGGAGAAGCTGTTCAACGAAGGAAAGGGGTGGAGGGGGTGGAGGAAGGAGGAGCTCCCGCCTCTGTCAGCGCAGGGCCTGCAGCTGTGCCCAGCCCGGGCCAGCAAGCGTCTCCATGTGAGCTCCCACCTGGCTGTGTCTACATCTGGTTCTGCTTTTACCTGGCTGTGCCATTAGCTGTCCTTGCTGTCACCTGGCTGTGTGACCTCAGACGAGCCAGGTGCCCTCTCTGGCCATGGGTTCTGTTTTGTGTATAACACATCTTTAAAGTCCCTAATATCCAGTTGTCTGTGAGTATGTAGCAATATTTTGCCTCCAGATGACTTGCAAATGATTTTCCTCCTAACTCCTCTTCTTCCTGGGTCTCTGGCTTCCTTGGGGTAGTCCTACCACACCCCATCCTGTGTTTGGTGCCAGCCTTTTGTTTTAAGGTCAAAGAGACCAGCTAGGGAGACCCGGGACCCATGTGGGGCTGTGACACACTCCCAATCCCCCACAAGGTGCCCTGGGGTCCGAGACCTCTTTCCAGGGCAATGTGTGGTGCTGGGCCATCCTCCAGGCAGGGAGAATTGTACAGGCCTGGGAAGGCCTCTCCACACCCAGACACCAGAGATCATTAGAGGTTTGGTCCTCCACCTTGACAAGGATTCCTGTCCCAGGAAGCTCAGCTAACAAAGGAGGTTGGAGGAGGAGGGCTGGGGGCTGGGTGAGGAAGGAGGGACATGGCTGGTAGAAGCTTAGCTGGGGGCATTCCTGGAGGCCTGCCTGGCGGTGGTGAGGCTGCAACAAGCATGTGAGTACAGCAAGGACGTGGGTAAAAGCTCCCCCTCCCCCATGAAGGGCTGGGATCAAATTGCTGGTGACAATAGAATGACACCAGGGTTCTTCTGAGGTGCTGAGCACCTACTGTGTGCAGCCACCACAGCCCAGGCTGTGCTCCAGCGCATTCCAGGCCTCACAGTGTATCAGCCATCCAGGCCTCACAGCGTATCAGCCATCCAGGCCTCACAGTGTATCAGCCATCTGTAGGCAGCTGATTCCTCTAACTCGCTGAGGTCATTGGCCTTGTGGCCCCAGAACCTGCCCTCAAGCAGAGTGGGCTCCCAGGCCTCCAGGTGTCCAGGACCAACAAGAGCAGCATTTGCTAAACCACAGCAGGACCTGGACAGGAGTCTTCAGGAAGGGGCGTCCTTTTCTGCATCAAGTGCCTTTCCTGGGACCAGCAGAGCCGGGAGGGGCCCCAGGGTCTGCTGAGTGTCTGCTGAGTCCCCATCTTTGGTCGCTGAGAATTGCTGCCCTTCTGCATGCTCACGGGTGTCCCCTCCCCCACCCGCCCCCCACCACGATGCTGTTCAGAGCCCTCTGTGCCCGTCAGCCAGGTTCACTCCAGACAAAACACCCAAACCTCAGTCCTTTGAAGGCGCAAGGAGGCTGCAGGATTCCCAGACCTTCGCGGACATTCTCAGTTCCCGCCAGCCCCCTGCCCCAGGAGTAAATGCAAGGAGGGTGCTGGGACCTCTCCGTAAGGGCTGCTTTCTGGGGGAGGCGCCCTTGGGGAAGATGGGTGGGCAGGACAGGCAGCCCACTGGGGGAGCACCGCCAAGGTCCCCCACCCCAGGCCCTGACTATGCCCAACCGAGCCATGACTGCGCCCTGAGCCCACTGTTGCCCGGAGCCCAGCCCCAGCGGAGCAGCGCAGACCCACCTCGCCCTCTGGCGCATGGGCAGCAGGCAGGTTTTCACGCGAGTGTGTTTGCACCGAAGCTGCCATCAGCGGCGTGGCAGTAGCATCGCAGGCCTGTGGGGAAAGGGAAGCTTCACGAGATCAGAGGAGAAGTGGGGTTCGCCAGGCAAAGCCCTCCAGGTACATTCGTCCCATATGCTCAGGAGGAGGAGAAAGAGGGGCACACGGCATCCCAAATGGGAGACCATGCATGCCGACACCACCAAGTTAGGATAAAAGAGGCAGAGCCGGTGGGGAGGCCTGGACCCTGGAAGGCTGGGCGGCAGGAAGAAGCAGGGGGGGCTCGTCATTCTCAGCTGTGAGCGCCAGAGGCCGCCACCGTGAGTGCTGGCCAGAGTTCCCACAGCTCCGTCCTGCACCTTGCCTAGGTTACGTAGGAAAGCCTGGGATACCCCTTCCTGCCTTCTCCAGCTTTCCCAGACCCATCCCACTCCTGCCTCCTCCAGGAAGCCCCCCGGGTTGCTCAGGCCTCTCAGATCTCTCACCTTGTTGCCGGCAGCCTGCCTTTTGAATTTAGTAAGTTCCTACCCTGGGTTGCTTTGCTT
Organism: Ovis aries; assembly: GCF_016772045.2. Classification (NCBI taxonomy): domain Eukaryota; kingdom Metazoa; phylum Chordata; class Mammalia; order Artiodactyla; family Bovidae; genus Ovis; species Ovis aries. Next base: position 43,331,260 of record NC_056078.1, on the reverse strand, counting down.
TACTGTGTAATGAATGTTTGGAAGCTGTGTCCTCCTCAGCACCAGGCAAAGAGCCGGAGTTAGGCAGACAGTAAAGGATGGCTAAACTCCACTGAACTGCTCATCCTCCCAAATCCAGGAGACCCGGGAGAGCAGCTGCAGCGGGAACAGCGGTGCTCTGTCCCTGCAAGCTTGCCTTAACCGGGCGAAGCAGCGAGTCTGCTGACTGAATGCGGCATGAGCGCTGTAGGCTGTTGTTGAGGGCAGGCCACTGGGCTCTTTCTCAAGGGAGTGCGGAGGACGCCCATGGGCGTGGGTGCCACGCTCGTCCCGCTCTCCACAAGGCCAATGAGCTGCCCCTCGGAGCTGCCCCGGGTTCAAGGCTCCTAGAGGCCGCATGAGACCCGGGTGCAAAGGGACTGGCAGAGGAGGCGGGCCAGGGCGTGTGCGAGGGGAGAGAGCGTGTGCGGGGAGGCGGGCCAGGGCGTGTGCAGGGAGGCGGGCCAGGGCATGTGCAGGGGAGAGAGCGTGTGCGGGGAGGCGGGCCAGGGCGTGTGCAGGGAGGCGGGCCAGGGCGTGTGCAGGGGAGAGAGCGTGTGCGGGGAGGCGGGCCAGGCCGTGTGCAGGGAGGCGGGCCAGGCCTGTGCAGGGAGGCGGGCCAGGCCGTGTGCAGGGAGGCGGGCCAGGCCTGTGCAGGGAGGCGGGCCAGGGCGTGTGCAGGGAGGCGGGCCAGGGCATGTGCAGGGGAGAGAGCGTGTGCAGGGAGGCGGGCCAGGCCGTGTGCAGGGAGGCGGGCCAGGCCGTGTGCAGGGGAGAGAGCGTGTGCGGGGAGGCGGGCCAGGCCGTGTGCAGGGAGGCGGGCCAGGCCTGTGCAGGGAGGCGGGCCAGGGCGTGTGCAGGGAGGCGGGCCAGGCCTGTGCAGGGAGGCGGGCCAGGGCGTGTGCAGGGAGGCGGGCCAGGGCATGTGCAGGGGAGAGAGCGTGTGCAGGGAGGCGGGCCAGGCCGTGTGCAGGGAGGCGGGCCAGGGCGTGTGCAGGGAAGCGGGCCAGGGTGTGTACAGGGGCGGCGAGGCAGGGCGTGTGCAGGGAGGCAGGCCAGGCCGTGTGCAGGGGAGAGAGCGTGTGCGGGGAGGCGGGCCAGGCCGTGTGCAGGGAGGCGGGCCAGGCCTGTGCAGGGAGGCGGGCCAGGGCGTGTGCAGGGAGGCGGGCCAGGCCGTGTGCAGGGGAGAGAGCGTGTGCGGGGAGGCGGGCCAGGGCGTGTGCAGGGAGGCGGGCCAGGCCGTGTGCAGGGGAGAGGGCGTGTGTGGGGAGGCGGGCCAGGCCGTGTGCAGCCGCCGCGTGTCTCGCTCTGCAGGATGGAGAACCTGTTCATCAACCGCTTCATGCACATGTTCCAGTCGTCCTGGAACGACTTCGCCGACTTTGAGAAAATCTTTGTCAGGATCAGCAACACTATTTCCGGTGAGTGTGTTTTGGGGCACTCTCGTGGTGCTGGGTGAGCCTCGCCTGGGCATGGGAAAGGGCTGACCCCCCTGCTCCAGTCCGGGCCCTCCCTGTCCCCGAGGCTGGCACCGCCTGCACCCACACAGCGCCCTCTCCTGGGGACCACTGCCCTGGCCAGAGGTTTCTACTCCTTGGATGTTCAAGGCTGAACGTCCTCAACCTCATTCCACCATCAAAAGTGTTGAGAATATCAGAATTTTTTCTTTACATAAATCAATCATTTTTTATGCTTCTTAACAAACAAAAAAAATAGGCAGGAGTTAGAGTGGTTTTTTAAGCATTTACATGAAAGCAACAATGGGCTCCTTTGGACTAGGATGTGTTTGGTAGAGCAGTAGCGTCGTATACCTGCCAGGGATGGCATGGGTTGGACCATGGAGCAACGGAAAAGTCAGGAGACAGTAAGGAAGCAAGCACAGGGAACCGCTGCCCTCACCGACCCCTCCCCAGGCGGTCCCCCTGCTCCCCTCCTTCTCCTGCGTCCTGGGCCCCCCTCCTTCCTGGGCACAGGACCTGGGTTCTTTTTCTTTCTGTAGGTACAGTGTTGCACCCCAGGTCTCTAGAACCTATTCATCTTGCTTGACTGAAACTTCATGCTCGTGGATTACTAACTCCCCCACTCCCTCCTGACCACCACCATGATATGCTGCTTTTTGTATAGATGTTTTCAAGGTTTTTTTTTGATGTGGACCATTTAAAAAGTCTTTATTGAATATTTTGAAATATTGTTTCTGTTTTATGTTTTGGTTATTTGGCCATAAGGCATATGGGACTCTTAGCTCCCCAACCAGGGATTGAACTCACCCCCCACACTGGAAGGCAAAGTTTTAACCCCTGGACTGCCAGGGAAGTCCCTATGCTGCTCTTTGATTCTATGAGTGTGACTAATTTCGACTTTTCCTGTAAGTAGACTCATGCGGTATTTGTCCTTCGGTGGTGCTTTTCCCATTGAGCGCAGTGTCCTCCAGGCTCATCTGTGCTGTGACACATTGCACGGATGCTTCTTTTTCAAGGCTGACGGTATTCCGTTCGATGCATACACCACGTTTCCTTCATCCCTCGGTAGAGGAGCGTTTACATGGTTTCCACATATTGGCTGTTAGATTGTGCTGCACTGAACACGGGGATGCAGATCTCTCTTCAAGACCCTGGTTTCAGTTCTTTGGGATGAATACCCAGAACTGGGATTGCTGGGTCACGTGGTCGTTCTATTTTGAACTCTTTGAGGAAGCTCCACACTGTTCATCATGAAAGCTGTGCATCCTGCCTTCCCACCAGCTATGCACAAGGGGTCCAGCTTCTCCACAGCCTCACCAATACTTGCCTTTAAAAAATAATAATAACAGTGTCCTGGCAGGTGTGAGCTGGTGTCTCGTGGCGGTTTTGATTTGAATTTTGCTGATGATTAGTGATGTCATGGCGGTTTTGATTTGAATTTTGCTGATGATTAGTGATGTTGAGCATTTTGTCATATGCCTGCTGGCTATCTCTGCCTTTTTCAGAGAAATGTCTGTTCACATCCCTTGCCCCCTTTTTAATCGGGTTATTGAGCCGTAGGAATTCCTCATATATTTGAAGAGTAGCCCCCATCGGATACATGGTTTGCAAACATTTTCTCCTGTTCTGTAGGTTGACTTTCCACTCTGTGGTTTCCTTTGCTGTGCAGAAGCTTTTTAATTAGATACAGTCCCATCTGTCTATTTTGGTTGCTTCTGAGCCACTGAAGGCTAGCTCCGGGAGGATGGGGTGGTGCCCTGGCCTGAGTGGTCAAGCAGTTTGGCACGGTGGGCTGTCCAGTGAACGCCTGCAAGAGCACCAGCAGGGACCCTGGCCCTCGGTCCGCATCAGGACGACCTCAGCCTGGCTCAGGCTGAGCAGCAGTTCTCTCCGCAGAGCGGGTCATGAATCACTGGCAGGAAGACCTCATGTTTGGCTACCAGTTCCTGAACGGCTGCAACCCTGTGATGATCCAGCGCTGTCTGAAGCTGCCAGACAATCTGCCGGTGACCACAGAGATGGTGGAGTGCAGCCTGGAGCGGCAGCTCACCCTGGAGCAGGAGGTCGAGGTAGGACCTGGTCTCAAGGTAGGACCTGGTCGGCTGGGGACAGTGGCCCGGGCCAGAGGCAGCTCGGATGGCCGGGTCACACTCAGTCAGGCAGAAACCACTTCCTGCTGGCCCGTGCTTGCTGGCCTCCGGGCCACTATCTCCAGGCTCTGGTTGGTGGTCAGATTGGCTGCCTCCGGTGAAGTGGCCTCTTCCTTTTCCTGAGCATTTATGAAAATGGTCTTGTCCAACACAGGTGAGGAAATTGAGAGTAACGTCTCTCCACGATGCTCAGGTCTGAGAGCATAAGCTCAATGTTTTCAGTATCAATATCGTAATTAAAAGAGCTCCCTCTAACAAAGGGCCTGTTATGGGTCAAGTATTGTGAGAGATGCTTTACACGCAGAACCATCCGTTGTTACCCACATTGCAAAGGTAAAGAAACTGGAGAAAAAGCTAATCTTACATCAGGACAAAACCAAACCAAAGCAACAGGAGAAACCTGCTGGGCGTCTGTGTTTTTAATTAGGCGTGTTGGTCCGCTCCTGTCCTCGCCCCCTTCCCACCCCCCTTCTTGGCCTTCATCTGCCCGATCAGCTCTCTGCACTTCCAAGACTCGTCCCGTCTTGAAACAGAAAGGGTTCAAACCTCCCCTCTGGTGGGACTTGGTGTCAGCCACCTCCATGCCGGCAGCGTGAGGCTCTGGGAATGGCCCTTCGTCTCTCATCAGCTGGCCCCTTCCCACTAGAGCCAGGACGAGCAGGCCTCCTGCCAGCCACCCCTCAGGCGCCTGGGGCTTTCTGCTGCTGCTAGGCACCCCATGTTGCTTGCTTGGCTCACCTTAGGAGCCTGGCAAGAGAGGGGTGCCATTTGAAGATAGACCTCCTAGCCCTCACACCCTGCCCACCTGACTCCAGAGGGCCGCCTGCCCAGGTAAGGTCCCCAGGCAGGGCTCCTGCCTAGTCACATGGCCAGGTGACAGCACGTGCCTCCCCACAGATAGGCACACACAGCAGGGCTTCTCTCTAGACCCAGTTGCTGGACCTGGTGACACTGCTTCAGTGATACTGATTTCAAGCTTCAAGTCAGAGGAGCACTGAACCCTGAGGGTCAGAGAATCCTAGAACTGGAAGGGGCTGAGAGCCAGCCACGCACCCAGCGCCCCAGCAGGGGGTCAGCTGCCACTCAGGACTCCTTGCCCCCACAGCGGCCACCTTTGCTGTGAGTACTGGTCTTGGTGCTCAGCTGTGGTTTCAAGGGTGAAGCAGTAATCCAATAGCCACCATTGACTGGGTCCTTAGACATGCACCACCCGTCTCTTGCCCATACGCGGCTCCATCCCCGTCTCTTAAACATACACGGCTCCATCCCCGTCTCTCGCGCGTACTTGGCTCCCTCCCCTAAGATGTAGTTCTCAATCCCCACAATCTTTTCTGCTCCCTCTCTTTGGCAGCATCTTATGAGCTACAGAGATCATAGATTTGTGGCCAACTAAAACTCCAAAGTTGTTTTTTTCTTCTCTACCTATGCAATTATTTTTTTCCAATATGAATAGGTAAATTCTACCCCTATTGTTATTTTTGAGTCATTGTCACAACTCTTTAAGAGTTTTAGTTCTTATACTTTATATTAGGATTCTGTGGTTTCAAGTTAAAACCAGTTTAATCTAAGAAATGCCTTGGCTGGGGAAACAGCATGAAGCAGACTGGACTAGCTGGGTCTAAGATTCAGATAACCCATCAGCATCATTTCTCCAGTTATCAGTTTTCTGCTGCTGTTGAGAATTTTTTTCCTGAGGGTGTCCTTAAGTGGAGGTAAATATGACCGCTAAGAGCTTCCGACTTACCTTCCATCATTTTAGCAAACACTGCTGAAGCCCAGAAAAAAGTCCCTATTTCCCAACACTTTGAGCAAATGTCATGGGTCCAGTTTGAGTTGTGAGGCAATCCCCTGAGCCAGTCGCTACAGCAGGGAGAGTGGAGAATGCTGACCAAAAGGAGAGGACAGGAGCACCAGACCAGCAAGAGCGCCCGAATCTTCTACAGAACCTGTGATATCAGAACTGAGAGAGACAGCTGACTCCTCACTTTCCAGAAGGATGAAATCACAGCCCAGAGAGAGGAGGTGGCCTGGAATGAGAGAAATGCCCCATGCTGCTGCTGCTGCTGCTAAGTCGCTTCAGTCGTGTCCGACTCTGTGCGACCCCATAGACGGCAGCCACCAGGCGCCCCCATCCCTGGGACTCTCCAGGCAAGAACACTGGAGTGGGTTGCCATTTCCTTCTCCAGTGCATGAAAGTGAAAAGTGAAAGTGAAGTCACTAAGTCGTGTCCAACTCTCAGCGACCCCATGGACTGCAGCCCACCAGGCTCCTCCATCCATGGGATTCCCCAGGCAAGAGTACTGGAGTGGGGTGCCATTGCCTTATCCCAGGCCTCCTGGTTCCCAGGGTTTCCCTTTAGCCTGTCATTCATCAAGTTAAATAACTTGGTCTGCTGAAGAGTTGACTGGCAGACATTCCTTCCACACAGTGGTCACCGACGGCCACTCTGCTCTGGAAGTCCATTTGTCCAGCCCATCTCAGAAGCCCAACCAGGCCCATGACCTCCGCCCCCCACCCCCAGGCCTGGGTGTCTCCAATTTCCGGCCAAGGTGTCCTGCCTGAGGGGCCATCACACACTCTGCTGGAGGCAGCCTGTCCCCACTTCCCTCTGCCCTGACTGGCCAAGGGCAACATTACCTCTTTCCCCCTCCCTGGCCCCTTCCTGCCCCGAGTGCCACTCAGGCCAATGCTCAGAGCTCGTCACTGGTGTCAGACAGCCGCAGGGTCCTGCAGCTGGCGGTCCTGAAGCCTCTGAGCTGTGTTCACCCGGCGCCCTCTGCTGGCAGACTTAGGGACCTGCAGCTGACTTAGCACCTGTTGACAGGTCTCTCCCGCACGCGCCTTGACGGCCTTCCCCAGCCAGACGGCAGCCCCTGCCTCCATTTCTAGCTTAAAACACAAGAGGCTTTAGAAGAAGCACCACGTGTCCTCCACCCAGACTCTTCCAGCTCTGGCCCGAGCAGGCCCTGGCCCTGCAAAAAGAGCCCCCGAGACGCTCAGGTGAGGCTCCGTCTTGGTGGCCCAGACGGTAAAGAATCTGCAATGAAGGAGACCCCAGGTTCCATCCCTGGATCAGGAAAATTCCCTGGAGAAGGGAATGGCTACCTACTCCAGTATTCTTGCCTGGAGAATTCCATGGACAGAGGAGCCTGGAGGGCTGCAGTCCACGGGGTCGCAGAGTCGGACACGGCTGAGTGACTAACACACTCAGGGGACTCAAGTGTAACCTGGGATGGGCAACTTGCTACCTTCCCCACACGCATTTTTGTTTTAAAGTGTGATACCCACAGGAATCAAGAGTGGCCGCAAGCTCAATGATGGCTTGGTAGCACCAAGTTACCGTGCCATGCCAGAAGCTCACACCAGGACACAGAACACACACCACCCCTGCAGACCCCACCCCCACCCTTGTAGACCTCCTTACCCCTGAAGACCCTCCCTTGAAACCTCACGGTCCGCCAGCCCTGACGACCCCCTCCTGGCACGGCGGACACCCACTTTTGAGCCTCAGGACCCTGCTCCTGCCACCTTTCCAACTCTCCTCCCAGGGGCAACCTTTGTCCTGACTCTGACACTTGAGTTTGCCCAGCTTTGAACCCTTGTAAGTGGAATCCTGCAGCGTCACTCTTGGCATTTTTCTCTCATTCATTTCGTCTGAACTCTGTCTTCTTCCGTAACTGGCACTGTGGGTGGTCTTCCAGCATCTTTCAGGAGGGCCAGGCAGACTCTGCAGGCACAGCAAGGTGTACCATAGCCGATGGAGACTTCTGTCAGCCAGCCTTGGAGTCCCAGGACTCCAAGAACTCTAAGCTCTGAACTCCACTGTATCGACTGGACCTCCTATCCCTCCCACTTGGCCCAAGTCCTGGGTCCGTCTCAGACTGAACCTGATTGGGATGTATTTCTTCTTACCTCCTGCAGCAAGGGAACATCTTCATCGTGGACTTTAAACTGTTGGATGGCATCGATGCCAACAAAACAGACCCCTGCACTCTGCAGTTCCTGGCCGCGCCCATCTGCTTGCTGTACAAGAATCTGGCCAACAAGATTGTCCCCATTGCCATCCAGGTAGGCGGCCCGGCCCGGTTCTCATCCTGGGCAGCTCCATCCTCAGCAGCCAGGGCTCAGGGAGCATTTCCTGGGTGGATCCAACAGACCTCCAGGAGGGAAAGGCAGCAGTCCTGCCTGGAATCTCCTGCTTAAGGCTCTGCCAGGTGGACAGGACAGACAAGAACACAGGGCTTCCTGCCAGTCTGGGGAGGGCTGACCGTAGTGGGCAGAAAGGGCTCCAGTCTTCAGGATACCCTAGAGCACTTCCTGGCTCTGGGGAGGACCTGCCCGGCCGCCCCAGCATTCTGACCAGCCCTGAATCAAAACACCAGTAGGACACAGAAAACCCTGAAGACAGTGTCAGAAAACCACTAGGGATGATCAGTGAATTTAGCAAAGTTGCAGGAGACAAAACCAATACAGAGAGATCACTTGCATCTCTATATACTAACAATTAAAAATCAGAAAGAGCAATTAAGGAATCAATCCCATTCACCACTGCAACAAGAAGAATTAAATATCTAGGAACAAACTTATCGAAGGAGGCAAAAGAACTGTACACAGAAAATTATAAGACACTGATGAAAGAAATCAAAGATGACATAAACAGGTGGAGAGACACTCTACATTCCTGGGTAGGGAGAGTCAGTGTTGTGGAAATGGCTATACTGCCAGGTGCAATTACAGGTTTAACTCGATCCCTATCAAATTACCAGCGGCATTTTTCATAGAACTAGAACAAGAAACTCCACAGTTCACATGGAAACACAAAAGACCCCGAAGAGTCAAAGCGGTCCTGAGAAAGAAGAATGGAGCTGGAGCCATCTAGCCTCCTGACCTCAGGTTACACTACAGAGCTGCAGCCATCAAGGCAGTGAGGTGCTGGTGCAAAAGCGGGAATACAGACCGATGGAGCAAGACAGAAAGCCCAGAAATAAAGCGATGGACCTATGGGCACCTTATTTCTGACAAAGAAGCCAAGACTATACTATGGGGCAAAGACAGCCTCTTCAATGAATGGTGCTGGGAAAACTGGACAGCAACACGTAAAATAATGGAATTAGAACATTTCCTAACACCACACAAAAAGATAAACTCAAAATGGATTAAAGACGTAAACATAAGACCAGAAACTATAAACCTCTTAGAGGAAACCATAGGCAGAACACTCGATGACATAAACCAAAGCAAGATCCTCTGTGACCCACCTCCTAGAGAAATGGAAATAAAAACAAAAGTAAGCAAGTGGGACCTGATTAAACTTAAAAGCTTTTTCAGAGCGAAGGAAACTGTAAGAAAGGTGAAAAGACAACCCTCAGAACGGGAGGAAATAATAGCAAATGAAACAACTGACAAAGGATTAACTTCCAAAATATACAAGCAGCTCATACAACTCAATGCCAGAAAAACAAACAACCCAATCAAAAAGTGGGCAAAAGACCTAAACAGACATTACTTCAAAGAGGACATAAATATGGTTAACAAATACATGAAAAGATGCTCAACATCACTCATTATTAGAGAAATGCAAATCAAAACTACAATGAGATATCACCTCACACTGGTCAGAAGGGCCCTCATCAAAAAGTCTGCAAACAATAAATGCTGGAGAAGGTGTAGAGAAAAGGGAACGCTCTGGCACTGTTGGTGGGGATGTAAACTGATACAGCCACTATGGAAGTCAGCATGGAGATTCCTTAAAAAGCTGGGAATAAAACCACCATCAGCTCAGTTCAGTTCAGTTCAGTCGCTCAGTCGTGTCCGACTCTTTGCGACCCCATGAATCGCAGCACGCCAGGCCTCCCTGTCCATCACCAGCTCCCGGAGTTCACTCAGACTCATGTCCATCGAGTCTGTGATGCCATCCAGCCATCTCATCCTCGGTCATCCCCTTCTCCTCCTGCCCCCAATCCCTCCCAGCATCAGAGTCTTTTCCAATGAGTCAGCTCTTCGCATGAGGTGGCCAAAGTACTGGAGTTTCATGACCCAGCAATCCCACTCCTAGACATATACCCAGAGGAAACCCAAATTGAAAAAGACGCATGTACCCTGTTGTTCATTGTAGCACTGTTCAGAATAATTAGCCAGAACATGGAAGCAGCCTAGATGCTCACCTACAAACGGACAAAGCAGCTGTGGTCCAGACACGGTGGAATATTGCTCAGCCGTAAAAGGAAGGCATTTGAGTCCATTCTGATGAGGTGGATGAACCTAGAACCTATTCTACAGAGTGAAGTGAGTCAGAAAGAGAAAGATAAATACCGTATTCTAACACACATATACGAAATCTAGGGAAATGATTCTGAAGAATTTATTTGCAGGGCAGCAATGGAGAAACGGACATAGAGAATAGACTTATGTATATGGGGAGAGGGGTGGAGAGGGTGAGGTGTATGGAGAGAGTAACATGGAAACTTACATTACCATATGTAAAATAGATAGCCAACGGGAATTTGCCGTGTGGCTCAGGGAACTCAAACAGGGGCTCTGTATCAACCTAGAGGGTTAGGATGGGGAGGGAGATGGGAGGGAGCTTCAAAAGGGAGGGGATATATGTATACCTCTGGCCGATTCGTGCTGAAGTTTGACAGAAAACAGAAAAATTCTGTAAAGCAGTTATTTGTCAAAAAAAAAAAAAAACACACCAGTAGGGCCTGCGCAGGTGACGCTGCGAGATGAGCTCGAAGCTGCGGTTGCCGGGGAGGACCAGGGCGGTCAGGAGCCATGCCAGTCCTGGGATGCTCCCGGACTCTCGTCTCCGCCGAGGACGGTGGGGGAGGAGAGGCGCGCAGTTCGGGGGACGGACGGGCAGGGCCAGAGCTCCCTCTCTCCCCATCCCTGGCTGCCGGCGCTTTCTCAGGGTGCCACGGCTCTGCAGCACTGTGGGAGGTGTTACCCAAGCAGCAGGAAGCCACACCGAGGCCAGGACCAGGTGTGGGTCTGTGAAGGAGGGAGGCTCCACAGGGCCCCAAGGGCACGGCGACCAGCGCTCAGCAAACAGCACTTTCAGTCAGTCGTGAACCGGGCACTGGGTGCCTTGGGCATGATAGCAGCTGGTTTTGCCAGATGTTAACCGCATACCAAGGGTTTGCCCGCACAGTCCACAATCCCTTACTCCCAATTCTGAAATCTAAAACTCTTAGATTCTCAAAAAATTTGTAGCAGATTCATTGGCAGCAAAGCTTGCTCTGAACCAGTGTGCACGCATGCCCCATCGCTCAGTCATGTCTGAGCCTTCGCAACTCTGCAGACTAGCCCACCAGGCTCCTCTGTCCATGGGATTTTCCAAGCAAGAACACTGGAGTGGGTTGCCATTTCCTCCTCCAGGGGATCTTCCTGATAGAAGGGAATACTTAAGAGGCTTTCTCCCACTCAGTGTGAAAGGTGTATGTTTCATGCAGAAATATTAGCATGTTTGAGTATAAGTATTGTGTTGCCGATAAGGGAACCGAGGCACCAGGGCACACAGTCAGCGGCAGAACCGAGACTGGGGCCAGGTCATCTGGCTCCAGAGTTCGTGTCCCCCACGCTGTCCCCCACTCCCCACCAGTCTAATCAATCAAGGGCAAGAAGGGGATTCAGAAGCACCCAGACAGAGTCTGGGGAGCAGCAGCATTTAAGGGGGGAGCTGAGGAAGGAAAAATCAGGAGACCAGAAAGCAGCTGCAAGAAGTGGGTGGGACCGGGAGAGGGGAGGGATGGGGAGCGGGTGGGAGGCCCCTGCGCACAGCTCCGCACACCACAGCACTCACCCCGTGCTGCGTGGGCACCCTTTCACTCGCTTCCCCTGGTACCTGCCAGGCTGTAGACTCCGTGCCCTTGTTAACGCCAGTGAAGCTGCAGTTCGTAAAGGCTAAGCTGTCCGGGGTCCCACAGCTAGTGAATGACGCAGCCCGGAGGAGAAACTGTTACAAACCTGGGGCCTCTGCCCTCCTCCGCGAGCCTCTCGTGATTCAAAGTCTCTGTTGAAGAAATCTGGATTCTCCCGGCATTTCCTGAGAGGCCAGGCTCTCCTACAGTTGCAGCCTGGAGCAAAATATTGCAACGCCTTCTCTTTCTGCAACGCATCAGCTCAACCAGGTGCCGGGAGAAGAGAATCCCATTTTCCTCCCTTCGGATGCAAAGTATGACTGGCTGCTGGCCAAGATCTGGGTGCGCTCCAGCGACTTCCACGTCCACCAGACCATCACCCACCTTCTGCGCACACATCTGGTGTCTGAGGTGTTTGGCATCGCCATGTACCGCCAGCTGCCTGCCGTGCACCCCATCTTCAAGGTACAGCAAGCTCCTGCCTCACCGGGGGGAGAGGACAGAGGAAGGGAGGGGGGGCTCCGACGCCCCCGCAGGACTGTGGCCGGGAGAGGCTGGGAGGAGGGGAGGCAGCCCCAGGGAGAGAGCAGCTCAGAGCCTGCTGGGCCTGAGGACGTCGGGCGGGGGCCAGGCCTGGGCCCGCCCTGCCTCTGGCTAGCCTTGGGGTCGGGAGCAGAGTGTGAAGAGACAAATGAGCTCAGTGTTGCTCTGTCTGGTCCCAGCGGGCAGCCCCGCTGCCACTGCCCTTCTCTCTCCTGAATCCTGCGGACACTGTCTGCTGGACGGGCTGCAGGCTGAAATTACCTCCATTTCCCCACCTGTAACACCGAGATCAGATAGTACACCTGCCCCCCAGGATCGCTGCCAGGGTTGAAATAGTGGACACATTTGGAGAATTTCAGAGTGCCCAGCGCACAGTTACGCTCTACGTAAGCGCTGGCGATGGTGACTTTCGTCACGATCATTCTTGCTGAGCATCAGCGCGGCAGTCCCCAGGCTGCCATGCCAGCAGCTCGCGGCAGTGCAGGTCGACACGCCAGCTTCACTCCCTCTGTGACCCTTGGCATCGCTCCTCCACGGTGCACCGGGGTGGGGTGGGGCTGGGGGACCTGGGGACCCCGAGGAGGCGCAGACGGGGTCGGGAGCCCCTGCCCTGGCCACCTCTGAGGCCCGCCCCTGTCGCTGCGCCAGCTCCTGGTGGCACACGTGCGGTTCACCATCGCCATCAACACCAAGGCCCGGGAGCAGCTCATCTGTGAGTACGGCCTCTTTGACAAGGTGAGGGCCTCCTCCCACCCGCCCGGCCCCCACCCGACCTGAGGCCAGCCCCTAGGCACCACCGGGGTGGAGGCCTGGAAGGGTGGGAGGCTGGGTGCGCTCTGAGTGAAGCCCCCCATGTCCTCTGGCTGGCGCCCGCCCCTTCCATCCACCCTCTCTTCCTCCTCACCATGGTATCCTTGCCACCTCTTCCCATCCCTTCCCTCCCCTCCCCCTGGCATGTGGGTGTAAGTCCTGCCTGCCTGCCCCGTGGCCCAAACTAGGTTCCTGCATCTCCCCACCCACTCTGCCGCCCATCACTCCGAGCACAGCCTCCCACCCTTCCTCCCTGCCAGGCCATGGGTACGCCCAGCCCACTCTTCCCTTCAGTGGGGCCTTGGGTCCCCACCCACCCATCACCCCCTCTCAGGCAGTACCCCTTGCTGGGACCCCTCTGGAGGCTTACTGAGCCTGGACCCTCCCACAGCCTTACCTCCAACCTTGCTCCTTTCCCACCTCCAGTTAGTAAGTCAGCCAGACCATCCCAAGGGTCACCGTTTGGGCGGAAAATGACAAAACTTTTCTCAGGCCAGCTACAGCTGGAATGAGACTGTCATCTCACACACCTGGACATGTTCGGGGGCTTCAGCTCCTCGCTCCAAGTTCCTGTGGCCAACGCTGGCCCGTGGCCTCCACCTCAGCACCTGGTGCTAGGCCCGAAGCCCCCAGGCACCCCCTGCCCTCTAGGCTGCCTCATACATGGGGCCCGGGACTCAGTGTCCCCAGGGTACAAGCCCATTGGCTGGCACTCTGCCTCTCTCTGAACTGTGTGGGCCTCACTCTCCGAGACGGGCTCTGCAGACAGGCTTCCCCCAGTGGGAGGGGTACATCACAGCAAGCTCCAAGCTTCCGATCCCACACATGACGTCATCTCCCATGCAAACAGAAAGTACCGGGGAGCAGCTCTGTTGGTCCCGCTTGGGTCAAACGCCCACCGTGGACCAGGGTCTGGCCCCGGCCCCCAAGTTCTCCTCGGAAGATTCTGTGCCCTGAGCACTCAGCCACGTGTATGCCTGCCTGCAAGCACGCGCACCGGCATCTCTGCAGCTGGGATGATGCCAGCAGCCCTCACTAGGCACACAAGAGGCCCTCAGCAGAGTGGTGTGTGTCCTGGGGTCCAGTGTATGCCCCTGCCTTATGCTCAAAGATCAGGTCTCTGAGAGCAATGCTCGGCCCTGGGCAGCCTGTGTTCAGAACGAGGGCAGGCCTGGTCCGGGGGCTGCTCTGGCCTGGATTCCACTCTGCCTGTCGTACCTCACTGTACCGGGTGGCGGGCTCACCCCTCCCTCCTGCATCTCAGCCCCTCATATTCGGGTCAGGACGAGGCTCCTCCCCATAACCTCCTCCTGGGGCTGCCCTGGGCAGGCTCCGCGTTAAATGCCCTCCCACTCCACCTCACTGGACGTGGGTTTGCTCTGGTGGGCCCGGACATCTCCCTGCCCTTCAGTTTCTCGAGCTGAGCTTTGGCACTGGAGGAACTGGCCTTGCCTCACAGCACTTCCTCCCCTCCTGCTCAAGGCCAACGCCACCGGGGGCGGCGGGCATGTGCAGATGGTGCAGAAGGCCATGCAGGACCTGACCTACACTTCCCTGTGCTTCCCTGAGGCCATCAAGGCCCGGGGCATGGACAACGCGGAAGACGTCCCCTACTACTTCTACCGGGACGACGGGCTTCTGGTGTGGGAGGCCATCAAGACGTGAGCTCCGGGGCTGGGGGGTCAGCTCTGGCAGCGGGAGCTGAGGGGCTGCAGGAGGAGTGGGCGGGGCTCTGGCGGTCATGACGGGATGCTGGACCGCTGACTCAGTGGGTGGAGGCCTGGCTCCATTGTTAGGGCAACGATGGGGAACAGGGCTGTGCCAGACTGGACGGGGGTGGGGGAGAGTGTGACCTGAGTCCAGACATCACAAAAGTGACGGGGTCACGGATAGGGCAAGGGGCCAGTTCTGCAGACCCTGGCTGGTCACCCGCTCTTGGTTGGGCCTCTCCTCCGGAGCCAGGTTCGTGGCCGAGGTGGTGGACATCTACTACGAGGGTGACCAGGTGGTGGAGGACGACCAGGAGCTGCAGGACTTCGTGAAGGACGTTTATATGTACGGCATGCGGGGCAAGAAGGCCTCAGGTGGGGCCTGCTCTCCACCCCGCGGCCTCGCCTCTCTCTCCCCTGCACCACTGAATGGCTCTAGGTGATACTGGCCGTTGGCCTCCATCTTAGCAGCTGGTGCTGAGCCCACAGCTCCCAGGGGACCCCTGCCCTTCAGTGTGCACCATGGGGATATCTCAGGGGCTTTCCAGAGCCAGGAGAGGAGGAAAAGCAACCGGAGCCCTGGCCAAGCGGCCGTGCTCTTCCCGTGTGCCGTGCTCGTGCCCGGGCCCCCAGCACTGGGGTGTGGGCACCCAGCAACCTGTGCGGGTGGGAGCGGGTGTCTGCTGGCCGAGTGGCCCTCCCTGGGGTTGGGGCCTCAGCCAGCCCTGGGCTCTCCCTTAGGCTTCCCCAAGTCCATCAAGACCAAGGAGAAGCTGTGTGAGTACCTGACCGTGGTGATCTTTACGGCCTCAGCCCAGCATGCGGCGGTGAACTTCGGCCAGGTGGGCAAGGACAGGGCAAGCCTTCTGGGCAGGAGATGGCCAGGCCAACTCGGCTGCTTGAGGGCCCTGGGTGGGCCGCGCCACCTCCTCCACAGGAGCGGGGGTGGAGGGGCGGAGGGGCCAGGAGTCTGGTGTTCCCAGGGGCCAGTGGAGTTGGTGCTGGAGTTTGTGCTAAGCACTGGAGGCCAGTGTGAGGGAGGGGGCTTCCCTGGGCTCCCGGAGTTGGAGGAGGGGGCTCGGGGAGGCGGCCCGGGCGGCAGAGCTGGGTGAGGGCTGCACTGGCTGGGGGGCACCCAGCCGGGTCGGTGACTGTCCCGCAGTATGACTGGTGCTCCTGGATCCCCAACGCGCCCCCGACCATGCGGGCCCCGCCCCCAACGGCCAAGGGTGTGGCCACCATCGAGCAGATTGTGGACACGCTGCCCGACCGCGGCCGCTCCTGCTGGCATCTGGGCGCGGTGTGGGCACTGAGCCAGTTCCAGGACAATGAGGTGAGGCCGGCTCCAACCCTTCCTCAGCCCCAGGGCTTTATGGTCCAGGGCTCAGGCTGGACCCCTGCCAGCCAGGAGCCCTGACTCGCAAGGCCGGAGGGACCTGTGAGGTCCTCAGGCCAGAGCCTGGATGGAGCTCCGAGCGGGGCGGGGCAGGAGAGCAGGGGTCCCTGCTCCACCGTGCCGCTCCCCACGAGGGCACACCCTGCCCGCCCCCAGCTGGCAAAGCTCTTCCATGTGGGTTTCTCCCTGGCACCCACAGGTGAGGGCTGAGTTTCCTGGGTATCTTTTGAGACATACTCATACAACCTGTTGAACCTAATTCCAAAGGCCCCAAGACGGCTCTCAAACACCACCCCCTGGTGTTAGCTCAGTGCTGCTTAGAATGACTGGTCGGTTGGACTGGTCGAAGACCCACCAGCATTTGTTGGCAGTGTGTTGCTTTGGGACCTCTGTGTTGGTCCCTAACATCTTCACATATCAGCACATTTGTTCAACAAAACCAGTACTTGCCTCGTAGAGGAATTTCTTGGTCAAAGAATGTTGAGACTGAATGGCCCTCCACAAACTGAATCCAACATCCTATCAACAGTCAGTGCAGAACACTTCTCCTACCCTGCCCAGCCCTGGCTGTGAGACTTCAATTTCAACATTCTTGGATTTTGTTTCTAAAAGATACACCTAGTTTCAATTTGAAGACATTTGTGTGAACGTGCAAATGGGCACACCACCCCAGCAGAGCCTGGCTGTGGCCGACCTGGGCTGCAGAGGAAAGACTGGCCCCGTGCCCCCGACACCAGGCGGGAGTGCGCCTGGGGACTGGGCCACATGCCCACCACAGCTGGGACCACCCCAGCCTCCACATCTGCCTGAGCCACTACCAGGCCTATAGCCACCCTGCAGCAGGGCACTGATCTCTGAGGCCCCAACCCAAGCACATACTCGGGTGCTCTCAGCAGGTGGCAGGGGGTGGAGATGCGGGGAGCAGTGATGAGCCCAGGCCTTGACTCCCAAAGGCTGGGCTCTAGGGGCAGGATGCGTCCTGTTGGTCTACGTCACCTCATCACAGGTTAACCTGTCTCTATCTGTCTGGGTCTCAGCTGTTCCTGGGCATGTACCCAGAGGAACATTTCATCGAGAAGCCCGTAAAGGAGGCCATGGCCCGGTTCCGTAAGAACCTCGACTCCATCGTCAGCGTGATCGCCGAGCGCAACAAGAACAAGAAGCTGCCTTATTACTACTTGTCCCCAGACCGGATTCCCAATAGCGTGGCCATCTGAATAGCTGCCTGAGCCCGTCTCACTGCAGGACGCCCAGCTGCTCGAGGCTGGGCTCGGCCCCCAGACTGCAGCCTGCCTGGTTGGGCAGGCTCCTGGGGCTGCCAAGGGGTGGGCCTTCGGATTCCTGGGAAGTGGCCTGTGGGACCCAGGCTCCTGGCTTCAAACCAAACACTCCCCAGACTGGACCACAGTGTAGCTCAGCTCTGGAGCATTTTCCTGTTTGTGCCTGAATCTTCAGCAAATGCCATGCTTCGATCAGTGTGTGTGAAGACTGCAGGGACCTCTCCTAAACAGAACAGGACTGTGCCCCTTCCTGCCCTTAGGCCCAGCTCAGCGCTTCACGGTAGGCAGCCCAGAATCCTACACAGAACAGGACTGTGCCCCTTCCCGCCCTTAGGCCCAGCTCAGCGCTTCACGGCAGGCAGCCCAGAAGAGCGACACGACTGATGGATGTTCTTGCTGAGAAATGGGAAGGTGATCTGCTCTATTTATGCTTAGTCCAGTCTCTTGCATACTGTTCGTATCCAGGTAAATTCTTGTTGAATGAATTAAGAACTGGTTGTCATAAAAATAAAGGTGTTTGCTCAAAACAAGTCTCCAACATGCTATGTTCCAATCACCCCAAACAGCTAACATCCCCTCCCCACACAAAAAAGCCATAATCTTTGTGATCCCATCTAGGCAAAAGCTGCCCATGTTCCATTTGGAGACAAGGTTCTTTTCTCTCTTCTTTGCCCACAAAGTTCCTACGCTTCCTTCAGAACACACTTCCTTCAGGACACTTACTATGTCTGTAGGAGCCCCAGGACCAGGGCTCTCAGCTGACTAGATTTTATGGACCAGAAAAGTTTTGCAGGAAAAATTAGGAGGGACATCGTTACCAAGTTTTTGTTGCAATGAACCAACCAATCCACAAAATCACCCCCAGCAGAGGGAGGTTCAAGAGGGAGGGACAAACCATACCAATGGCTGATTCATGCTGATGTTTGGGAGAAACCAACACAGTTCTGTAAAGCAATCATCCTTCAATTAAAAAATGAATTAAAAGGTCACCCCCACCCAGAGCTGCCGTCTACTCTCATCTCTGTTCCGCAACAGGGATTTAACAACAGGAAAGCAGGAGAATGAGGGAAACAGACAACCACCTCCGCTGCCTTTTCCCGTCTACGCCCTGGTCCCCCACAGTGGTGCCAGGCAACACACTGAGGCCAGCTCCCCCCGGCCAAGACCCTGGCTTTGTGTGTCGAGTGAAAGGGTGGAAGCTGGACAAGGAAACCGAAGTGGAGCCCGGCTCGGCTCCCCGGACCACTGGACCTCCAGACACCTACTTCATGCAGAGGGGATCCTGAGAGGCCCCCGCAGAGCCTGGACTCTGCTTCTCTCATTTCGGCTCCCAGAAGCAGCTTGGCGAGGCAGGCCAGATGAGGCTTCTCTGACAGCTGAGGGGCCGAGGGAAGCTCTCAGCTCAGGACAGCAGGCTCATCCCTCCTTCCTGTACTCCTGAACTAACCTCAGCTCTTTCCAGAACCAGCAACAGAGATGCATAGCGGGACAATGGGTCGCTGGGGCACCTCTGAGGCTGGGAGAAGGGCAGGCCCTAGAAGAGGGCTGTCTGCATCCCTGGCACCAGGTGGGCTGTGCACCAACAGCTCCAGGGGCACCAGTCACACAGACCAAGGGTTGGCACGCTTTTTCTATAAAGGGGCGTGTGAATACCATGGGCGTTCCAGGACAAAGGATCTGACAGTGGACACAGCACGTCCACGAAGGGACAGGACTGTGTCTGTGTGTTTACCAAACAGGAGGCTGGTCAGCGAGCACCAGCGGCCATCCCCTGACCTGGAGGACCGGAGGCTCCCCTAGCAGTGTGCCTTAACCCATCATTCTGTTAGGGGAAGCACGCTGATTGAAACCATCCACCCTGGCCAGCCACCACAGTAACCATTTGCGTGAGTTGTTTTATGACAGGAGGTCCTAATAAGGAATACAGAACTAATAAGCCACCACCAACAGGAAGGGTTCCGGAAAGGTCTAAAGGAGACACTGCGTGTCCGTCCACTTCCCAGAATCCCTCTCGCTAGCACCCATCTTGGCTGAGGATGCGTGCACCACCAGGGAAGACTCTGAGTTAGAATGATTGGTCAGAGACCACCCGGAAACTAATCCCATCACCATAAAACCCAAGACTGCGAGCCATGCGGCAGAGCAGCTCTCCTGGGTCCCCTCACCCTCCTGCTCTCCACCCGGGTGCCCTTTCCCAGTAAACTCTCTTGCTTTGTCAGCACACGTGTCTCCTCGGACAATTCATTTCCGAGTGTTAGACAAGAGCCCAGTTTCGGGCCCTGGAAGGGGTCCGCCTTCCTGCAACAGTTCTGTGGCTCACATCGAAGGGCGAAGAGGCTTGGAGGTGGCGTTGTTTCAAAGCCTCACTGCAACAAGACTCATTCAGTGTCTCTTCAGCCAAACTCACTATAATGCATCGGGTCCCCAAAGAATCGAAGCCCCTCATGGGAAGCCCCCTCCTCACATTCTTACGGATTTCTCTTCCAGCTCCAGGCTCCCAACATTCCCTCCCACAAACAGTTGAGCGCAAGTGAGCCCAGGTGGGCGCTAGTCTCTGTCCCTCCTGCAAGAACACTCCTGAGCAGCTTCAGCTGTTCTGCGGCCATCCTCTCCTCTAGGAGCTTCCACAGCTGCGCTCAGTTCCCGGGGACCTGTTTTCCCAAGTCAGGCAAGGACACTAGCAAAGCACTGCCCTGCCTAGGTCCCCAGTCTCCTAGCAGCCCTCTGTGGTGCCCTGCACTTGTGGGCCAATTCTCCTGGCTCACCCACACAGCATGTTGGGGCAGCCTTGGCCTCCTTCCTTTCATCTCGTGAGCACAGCTGAAGCCAGGCGCCCACCCTCAGCACTCCCAGCTCCAGGAGCGGTTTGCAGTCCCAGGACTGGAGACCGACCACATGGGCCTTATTCTCACTGTTACCCCGCCAGTGAGAGGGGGACAGGCAGGAAGGCCAGGGGTCTCCAAGAGGAGGAAACAGGCTGCAGTGTCAGCCATTGCTCCCCTCTTAGGGGGCAGGAGGAAACTAGTGGTGTATTTTTCCCTTCTCTGTACAAATTTAAAAAGAGGTTTCTCTTAAAACTGTTGCCCTAACGACACCTGGCTCCACCGAACTTAACTTTTCTCAAACCTTGAGCTAAGATGCATTTTTCTCATGGAAATGTTTATCTTAAGCTGTGTTAACATACTACGCGTTTACCCCAGACTCTGCCTTCGAGTCGGTTCTGCCTGTAGGCTCAGAACTAACTTGACAAACCACTATGTTATACTCATACATTGCTCTCCTAATCTATCTTAACGAACCTGCTGCTGCTAAGTCGCTTCAGTCGTGTCCGACTCCGTGCGACCCCATAGACGGCAGCCCACCAGGCTCCCCCGTCCCTGGGATTCTCCAGGCAAGAAGAACACTGGAGTGGGGTGCCATCGCCTTCTCCGGTTAATGAAGCTATTTGTATGGAAATCTGCTTTTCCTCAGAGTCATGTCAATCGTTTTATGCCCTCCCCCCCGAACCATGACTCACCAGCTGCGTCGGACTGGGCAGAAGCGCTGCCAAGAGGAACTACCCCTCGCCCGAGGTCAGGGGAAGAGCTACACCACGTCCAAGAAGAGGGGGCTGCGGAGGGCCTAGAGGAGCTACTCCATGTCCAAGGTCAGGAGGGGTGGCTGTGAGGAGATACCCCTCGTCCAAGGTAAGGAGCATCGGCTGTGCTTTGCTGGAGCAGCTGTGAAGAGATACCTCACGTCCAAGGTAAGAGAAACCCAAGTAAGACAGTAGCTGTTGCGAGAGGGTATCAGAGGGCAGACACACTGAAACCATACTCACAGAAAACTAGTCAATCTAATCACACTAGGACCACAGCCTTGTCTAACTCAATGAAACTAAGCCATGCCCTGTGGGGCCACCCAAGACAGGAGGGTCACGGTGGAGAGGTCTGACAGAGCGTGGTCCACTGGAGAAGGGAATGGCAAGCCACTTCAGTATTCTTGCCTTGAGAACCCCATGAACAGTATGAAAAGGCAAAATGATAGGATACTGAAAGGGGAACTCCCCAGGTCAGCAGGTGCCCAATATGCTACTGGAGATCAGAGGAGAAATAACTCCAGAAAGAGTGAAGGGATGGAGCCAAAGCAAAAACAATACCCAGCTGTGGATGTGACTGGTGATAGAAGCAAGGTCCGATGCTGTAAAGAGTAACAGTGCATAGGAACCTGGAATGTCAGGTCCATGAATCAAGGCAAATTGGAAGTGGTCAAACAGGAGATGGCAAGAGTGAACGTCAACATTCTAGGAATCAGCGAACTAAAATGGACTGGAATGGGTGAATTTAACTCAGATGACCATTGTATTTAAACTACTGTGGGCAGAAATCCCTTAGAAGAAATGGAGTAGCCATCATGGTCAACAAAAGAGTCCGAAATGCAGTACTTGGATGCAATCTCAAAAACGACAGAATGATCTCTGTTCATTTCCAAGGCAAACCATTTGATATCACAGTAATCCAAGTCTATGCCCCAACCAGTAACACTGAAGAAGCTGAACGGTTCTATGAAGACCTACAAGACCTTTTAGAATTAACACCAAAAGAAGATGTCCTTTTCATTATAGGGGACTGGAATGCAAAAGTAGGAAGTCAAGAAACACCTGGAATAACAGGCAAATTTGGCCTTGGAGTGTGGAATGAAGCAGGGAAAAGGCTAATAGAGTTTTGCCAAGAGAACACACTGGTCATAGCAAACACCCTCTTCCAACAACACAAGAGAAGACTCTACACATGGACATCACCAGATGGTCAACACCGAAATCAGATTGATTATATTCTCTGCAGCCAAAGATGGAGAAGCTCTATACAGTCAGCAAAAACAAGACCAGGAGCTGACTGTGGCTCAGATCATGAACTCCTTATTGCCAACTTCAGACTTAAATTGAAGAAAGCAGGGAAAATCACTAGACCATTCAGGTATGACCTAAATCAAATCCCTTATGATTACACAGTGGAAGTGAGAAATAGATTTAAGGGACAAGATCTGATAGAGTGCCTGATGAACTGTGGATGGAGGTTCGTGACATTGTACAGGAGACAGGGATCAAGACCATCCCCATGGAAAAGAAATGCAAAAAAGCAAAATGGCTGTCTGGGGAGGCCTTACAAATAGCTGTGAAAGGAAGAGAAGGGAAAAGCAAAGGAGAAAAGGAAAGACAGAAGCATCTGAATGCAGAGTTCCAAAGAATAGCAAGGAGAGATAAGAAAGCTTTCCTCAGAAATCAATGCAAAGAAATAGAGGAAAAGAACAGAATGGGAAAGGCTAGAGATCTCTTCAAGAAAATTAGAGATACCAAGGGAATATTTCATGCAAAGATGGGCTCACCCTTGGACAGAAATGGTATGGACCTAACAGAAGCAGAAGATATTAAGAGGAGGTGGCAAGAATACACAGAACTGTACAAAAAAGATCTTCAGGACCCAGATAATCACAACAGTGTGATCACTCACCTAGAGCCAGACATTCTGGAATGTGAAGTCAAGGGGGCCTTAGAAAGAAAGCATCACTACGAACAAAGCTAGTGGAGGTGATGGAATTCCAGCTGAGCTATTTCAAATCCTAAAAGATGATGCTGTGAAAGTGCTGCACTCAATATGCCAGCAAATTTGGAAAACTCAGCAGTGGCCACAGGACTGGAAAAGGTCAGTTTTCATTCCAATCCCAAAGAAAGGCAATGCCAAAGAATGCTCAAACTACCGCACAATTGCACTCATCTCACACGCTAGTAAAATAATGCTCAAAATTCTCCAAGCCAGGCTTCAGCAATACGTGAACTGTGAACTTCCTGATGTTCAACCTGGATTTAGAAAAGGCAGAGGAACCAGAGATCAAATTGCCAACATCCGCTGGATTATCAAAAAAGCAAGAGAGTTCCAGAAAAACATCTATTTCTGCTTTATTGACTATGCCAAAGCCTTTGACAGTGTGGATCACAATAAACTGTGGAAAATTTTGAAAGAGATGGGAATACCAGACCACCTGACTTGCCTCAAGAAACCTGTATGCAGGTCAGGAAGCAACAGTTAGAACTGGACATGGAACAGACAGGTCCCAAACAGGAAAAGGAGTACGTCAAGGCTGTCACCCTGCTTATTTAACTTATATTGCAGAGTACATCATGAGAAACGCTGGGCTGGAAGAAACACAAGCTGGAATCAAGATTGCCAGGAGAAATATCAGTCACCTCAGATATGCTGATGACACCACCCTTATGGCAGAAAGTGAAGAGGAACTAAAAAGCCTCTTGATGAAAGTGAAAGAGGAGAGTGAAAAAGTTGGCTTCAAGCTCAACATGCCAGAAAACTATGGGATCTGGTCCCATCGCTTCATGGCAAATAGATGGGGAAACAGTGGAAACAGTGTCAGATTTTATTTTGGGGGGCTCCAAAATCACTGCAGATGGTGATTGCAGCCATGAAATTAAAAGACACTTACTCCTTGGAAGGAAAGTTATGACCAACCTAGACTGCATATTCAAAAGCAGAGACATTACTTTGCCAACAAAGGTCTGTCTAGACAAGGCTAATGTTTTTCTAGTGGTCATGTATGGATGTCAGAGTTGGACTGTGAAGAAGGCTGAGCACCGAAGAATTGATGGTGTTGGAGAAGACTCTTGAGAGTCCCTTGGACTGCAAGGAGATCCAACCGGTTCATTCTAAAGATCAGTCCTGGGATTTCTTTGGAAGGAATGATGCTAAAGCTGAAACTCCAGTACTTTGGCCACCTCATGTGAAGAGTTGACTCATTGGAAAAGACTGATGCTGAGAGGGATTGGGGGCAGGAGGAGAAGGGGACAACTGAGGATGAGACGGCTGGATGGCATCACTGACTCGATGGACGTGAGTCTGAGTGACCTTTGGGAGTTGGTGATGGACAGGGAGGCTTGGCGTGCTGCGATTCATGGGGTCGCAAAGATTTGGACACGACTGAGCACCTGAGCTGAACTGAGCTGATGACTCACCTGGTGCCTTCTCTGAGCTCTGAGACGTTTCCTTTCTCGAATTAGTAGACTGCTAGTGACTATATAACATCCATCTGAAGACTAGCAGGGGGCACTCTTTCTGCCCCTTCTGATGCCTATGTCAGCAGCTTTCTCTTTTATACTTTAACAAAACTTTACTACACAAAATGTCTGAGCGATCAAGCCTCATCTCTGGCCCTGGATTGAATTCTTCTCCTCCAGAGGCCAAGAATCCTGGCATCTTTTGTGGTTCAGCAACAACCTTTCACCAGGAGCCAGGAAGTACAGCTCGGCTCAGCTATCACCAGCAATCCTGCCAGCCCTGCCGCACTTCCTCACTCTGCTGGACGGCATCAGCCAACGATTTAACGGGACGAGGCTGGTTACGCCGTGGACCACTTCAAGGGTCATGGTGCCTTATGCACCCTGAACTCGAGTCTGGCTTTCCTCAGTGCAGTGAGCCCCAGTACAGTCCAGATATCTGGAACACGCACATCTGTGAGAATGACTTCAGCTTTCACTCCCATGCTCACACACTCTCCAGAACCCACTCCTCCCCACTGACCGCCAGCGTCTGGGGGATCCAGCCTCCCTTACAGGGACAGACCGAAGCTGTATGATCTTCTCTGATACGGAAGCCAGAGAAACCTGGAAAGGGGATCAGACCACTGGAGTGCCTGCTAATATTCCCAGCTTCCTGGCAGGAAAACACTTGCATAGCAAAGCTCCTTTTTAAAGAAATGCTTTATTGCTGCAATTAGACACTCCGTGTATAGTACAAACACCACCCCCCATCCCATACAGAGAATTATTCAAGCAGAAATACTGAGAAACAGTGAACATACACAAAATGATGCAAAACTAGACATTTAGATAACTAGAAAGTCTCTAAGCTGAGAAAAACCTCGAGTGTGAAGGGCCTGTTAGAAGCCACACCACACATGCCAGTGTCAATTTGGTCTTTATCAACAATCAGCATCCTATCAACACTGCATCTGGACAGGTGATGAGCTGCACAATTTCATTACTTTCAGAACAAGGACAAATGCTGCTTCCCTGTGTTTCAGCCTTTCCTTGGGCTAGAGACAGAAGCTGCAAACTTCAGATCAGATCCAAGAGGGAAAGTGTCTCAAAAGTGTGTCTGTGTCAGGCCAAATCCACACTGTCGTGGACCTTCATCCTGCGTGCCCTATCCTCCTCTGGCTCCAGGGCTGACCATCAGTCGGGGGGAAGCTCTGCACGAGGCTTTCGAACCTGCCCCACTGCCCGGGGCCTGTATGTCTGTAGCCAGCTTAGGGCACACCTGCAGGTTTTGAAAGTGGACCCATAAGATTGAAAAGAGTGGACCGAAGAAAAAAAAAAAAAAAAAGGCAAGAGACAGTGCAGGTCGGAGACTGAAGAGATCCTTTATAATTTTCAATAAAAGTTTAAACTCAGCCACAAAAGTGCTTCAGTGGAACTACAGTTTGAGGGGAAGCGGAGGCCGAGTCAGAGGTGGCTGGCTGCCGACAGCCCAGGCTGCCTCCCTCTCCCACTCACCTGGCCTTAGACCCCGCCCTCCGGGCCCTGAGACCTGCAAGCTCACCCCGCGCTTCTATGACTTGTTCAGTCAGGTGCAAAACGAAGAAATGGGGAGTAATTAACAAGCTGACACAGAGGAGCGCCCGGCAGATGCAGAGCCCCCACCAGGCGGCAGCGCAGCACGGCCTCGCCAGGGCCTCGCACTCACTGCCGGTCCCTGGGGGCGCGGGTGGGGATTAGCACGGGGACAAGCTGGGGGTCACAGGTGGTCACCAGACTTTGCGAGGACAGAAAAAGGCAATGGGGCAAGCTGTGTGTGCCATCCCAGGAAAGAAGAGGAGGACACGGGGCTGACCATCCATAGGCAGAGGCCTTTAGGAGCTTGGCTGGAGGTGACGAGATGGTGTGAGCGCGCTTCCTGTGACAGAGCAACGCGACAGTGCTGGTTATGAAGCCGCCTCTGCCACAGGCGGGGCGCCAGCCACACCAGCTGGGCTGTCCTGGTGCTGTCCACACCTGAGCACGCTCCTATCAGAAGTTTCCGTGCTCTTCAGGGACAGCACAAGGGGCTCCACTGGGGGAGGGGAATGGGGCCCACTTGGAAATCCAGCATTCCCTGACGACTCACCTGCCGTCAAGAGGGACAAGGGGCCTTGCCTGGGCAGTTCCTAAAGGGCACCGGCAAGGCAGACCTGGGATGTGGCTCTCCTGAGCAGACTGTAGCTATCTGGTGTCCCCAGGCTGGGAAGGGGTGTAGGTAATTGCACTTTGGGGCACACTGAGCGCAGCCACACGCTGGATAAGGCCTGGGGGACGGAGAGGACGAGCTGACCTATTTCCAGGGGCGGGCTATGGCTGGATAGCCCTCCCCCGAGGGCTTAAGAACCTCCTGGCTTTCAAAACAAACCACAGGGTTTCCACGCTGAAACGCAAAGGAATCATCATCTGTGCGCTTCCCGCTCTTAACAGGCTGGATGAACACCTGAGGCTCGGAGGATGGAGGGCAGGACCCGGGGCTCCCACCCAAGACGCCCAGAGAGCTGCCTGGAGAGTGAGTGCCTGGGCACACTCATCTCACACTGCAGAACCCCCTGGGCTATTTTTCTGGAGTTGACTCTCTTTTGCCTGGTATAATGAAACTGGTCTTTAAAAACAGAATTTTAAGCAGACCTTATTAAAGGCACAAAGGCCATCTGATGGTAGTGATTTTGGATTTATGAAAGAGTGGGACAGGAGGTAATCCCTGACGACAGGATGGACTGAAAGCTGGGCCAGGGCTCCGTCCAGTTAAGGCGGCAAACGGGCAGGGCTGTGGCTGGCAACGGGCCGCGGTGGGCCAGGGCAGTCCACTGCGCGCTCCTGGCCCTCAGCCAGAGGCAGCCCATGTGCCTCTCTGCTCCAGGCAGCGGCCCACGGAAGGCGCCAGGGGCAGGGGCCCCTGACAGCGCCTTCAGCCGCGCCCCAGCTGGGCGACACACGCCTGCTTCTTCAGTGTGAAGTCAGCCCAAACCGGAGCGCTCTGTCCGTAAAGGAATAGTTTTAAAATATTCCGATTTGTTCTGATACCTCAACTTCCTTTCATTTAGATCTCATGAACCCTTCTTCTTCAGGACTGACAAAAAAAAAAAAAAAAGAAACGTTTAGGGCAGCCCTATGACATGAAGACTTGTCATAAAACAGGCTTAAAACCACAGGAATTATGCTCGAACTGCCATTTACCATCCATTCATCCCACGGAATGTTATGAAAAATGCCTCCGACCTGTCTGTTCTGCTTTACAAGTCCCTTTTATGGACACAGAGTGGAAGTCACATTTCTTAGCATATATAAGGCAAAAAGGGTTTCAGGTCTATTACAACGTGAAAGAGACAATCAGGGTCATGAAAGGAAGGTTTCTAAATGGGACGTTCTTTCAAATGTCAATCCCACGTGACACACGTATTACAAAATAAAGATTCTCTTTTTGTAAAGTGCTTTGCTTCGCTTAGTGAATCACTCACCACCACGCACAGAGCACCACGGCCCGTCTGCTCGGGAACTGTCAGTGGCAGCCTCCCCGGGCCCTGTTTAGTGGTGGAGAAGCCTCTCTGCAAGGCTGGTCCTTCCCAGCAGTTCAGCTAGTGGGCGGAAGGTGGGGCCTGCCGGCCAGGAGGGGCGCGGCAGGGCCAGGCGCCGCCTGCTCCTGTTCTCCCCTCAGCTCTGGCATCTTGCTCTCTCATTCTGCTCAAGACTACGAGCCAGAACCCCGCCAGCACCCCTCACGGGGCCACAGGCTCGTCCACCCTCCCCTCCCAGAGACGCGCGGGCAGGAGCAGAACCCAGCCGGGCACAGCTGACGTGAGGGTCTTCCAGGAGAGTCACTAAGGAGGGTTAGAAAAAAGAGAAGCCATTAAAAAGTCACCTGCCCAGTCTCTGCTATTAAAGGGCAGAAGAGCATGCACACAGCCGGCAGTGAACGACTCCCTTCAGCTGTCCCCAGCTGTCCAGGAACGAGAGCCTCCGTGCCATCAGACGTGAATGATCTCTGCTCCAGTGTCTTCGGGTTCTGTGCAACAGGAAGAGTTTGTATCGGAATGACACACTCCGCGTCCATCTTTATTTTCAAAGCTGGGCTCTGTTAGTGCAGACTTTTCAAAAATAGTCCTTTTGCTTGTTTCTGGGCAGTTTTGGACATAGATCACTCTGTTATAAGCCTTGAGTCTCCTCCACAACTGCACGTACACTTTGCACTGGACGTACATGAAGAGAAGGCCACCGGTGAATCCAATGGCCACAACCACCAGCTTAGTCCAGAAGGGCCACTCTAGGATTCCTGGAAGGGAAAAAGCCCGGTTAGCCTGCCAGCAGACCTCATCTAGGATGAGAAGTAAATAAAACACAGCTTCTGAGCCTGCCACAGCCGCAGGTTCTTAACTCATCAAATCCAGTCTTGCTGGAGGAGGCATGGAAGAGCTCGTCCACGCCCTTTCATCCTGCGCTTCCAGGGGGTATCTCTGGAATTCTCTCCATGATTTAATCTCTCCTGACTGGGTTGTTTTGTTTTTTTTAAAGTTTTTTTTTTTTTTAATATGAACCATTTTTAAAGACTTTTTGCTGAATTTGTTACAATACTGTTTCTACTTTACATTTTGCTTCCTGGCCACAAGGCACGTGGGATCTTAGCTCCCTGACCAGGGATCGAACCTGTGCCCCCTGCATTGGAAGGCAAAGTCTTAACCACTGGATTGCCAGGGAAATCCCCTGACTGGGTTATACAAAGTACCACCACAGCCCAAGAAACATCCAAAAAGGATGTATGGTGCGTCATAACGGATACCTCCCTCCAGAAGACACTGGAGGTCAGACCTGGAAATCAACCTGGAGTAATACCCCAATCCTAAGATCCACTGTGCCACTCAGGATACACTGGCTGGGCACACCTTTCGTTCTGACCACGTACCTGTTGCCTGCCCCTGCCTGATCTCCTCGGCGGTGCGGTCGATGAGCACATACAAGGACCAGACCACACAGGTGATGGCGATGACGTGGAAGGTCACGGAGCACATGATCTTCCTGCGCTCGCTGGATGTCATCTGCAGCTTCTCCCACTGGAAAGACAGCACACAGACGTGAGGCTCAGGCTCCCCGGCCTCAGGGCCTACAACAGGGTGAGAGCTTTGTGGATGGTAAGACTGGCTTCCCTCCCCACTACCCCTCACCCAAGCTAGATGAATTTCCCCAGATACTGAGTCATTCCCTTTAAACCACGTGGCTTCAACCAGGTACCAGGCTCTGGTATTCTGTCGACAGCCAACTTTCTATGCAATGAAGAGAAGCCGGGATTGAGATGATCTATGAATCACCACCAGCCATCCAATCCCCCTGGCTGCTTATTCCTGCAAGCAGGCATTCACTGGCTTGATAAAAAGACTTTATGGTTTTGGTCCAGATGAAAACAGCATGTTGGGCCAAGACCCAGGGGGCACGTTTTTGTTTTGGTGAGCTGCTGGCTGGCGTGAGTGAGGGGAAGAAGGGGCAGATGGTACCGCGGCACGGGAGCAGATGGGCAGGCGCTGTGGCGGGAAGGTGACGCGGGAGGTGCTCACTCTGTGGTCCTCTGCTACTCTGGCAGCAACACCGTGAAACCGATGCTAAGAGCGCCTGGTACAAGCAGTCTGTCCCAGTCCCATCTCCTCTAGGAGCTCATTAATTTACTCCAAATAGCCAGACTTTCTTTCTCATTTACTGGTTTCCGAATCGGAAGAAAGCACATAAAGGTAGAGAAAAGAAGGAGCGTGAGCGCTGCCCGTGCCCCGCCGGCCCCAGCCACAGCCTCTCCAGGGCTCCATGCAGGACACGCAGAGGGCCTGAGGGGTCAGGGTAGAGTAAGGCACCTGGTAGATGACCGCGCTTCCGTGGGGAAGAGCGCTTTCCTTAGAGCAGCTTGGGCCTGCCTTCTCTAGCATCTGGACTGCTTTCTGCTGCGGTGTGATCCCGCATCTTCACTCCCCTGATTTCTAAGGTACACTGTTTCAGCCTTCGTCCTCCTCTGAAATGCTTGCCCACCTTTAGGTGGCTGCTTTCCTCTGCAGACAGTGCGGCCCCTCCAGACTCCTTCACTTTCCCTCAGTCCGAGTGATCTCTCAAGCACTGCTTCAACACCAGACCTTCTATGGTGCTGCCCCACTCTGCGTCCCTGGCACTTCAGTCCACAGCGACACTCCCTTCCCTGGATACCTGACCCGCGCTCTCCCCACGCAGTAAGTGTTTATGGCACATCAAGGGCTGCTACTTGATTATGTGATTCTCCCTGCAACTCATGTATTAAAGTTCTGAGATAAGAACAAGTCTTTTATTCTTCCAAACAAAACCTCTGCATATGCTGGGCCCAAAGACAAATAACACAGCCAGTGTTTACACAGGAGGCGAGTGCCGGATGAGGCTCCTCTCAGAAAAAGGACGGGCACCAGGCCTGACGAGAGCTGTGCTTCGTGTAATGCCCGTGGTTCCCTTCTTCCCCATCCGCCACCACCTCCTATCTAGCAGATATTTGTCACAAGTGTATAAAGATACATTCACTGCATTAGGCTGTGCTTTGTGCAGGAGAGGCACTAATCCCCACAACGTGGTCCCAATCAGAGGAAAGGCCTGGGTAGTTTACACACGTAAAGTCTAACGCTGACTAAGACATCACAACACGGTGTGTGGTCGAGGGCCAAATGGCTGACACAGACAAGCAAGCAGTCTTAGGGTCAAGGGAAAAGAAAACATGAAGACCGCACGGTCGGAAAGAGCCTGCTCCTGCAAGGAGGGACTTGGAAGTCAGTACCGGTGACGTGAATGTACACCCTGGCCCCCACTTCCCAAAGAAGCGGGCCCAAGTCAGCTGCGGCCCACCCAGCCCCGCAGCAGGGTGTGGCTGTGCGGGCCTGAGCCGCCCCCGGGGGCCCTGCACGCACTTTCCTCAGCGGCTTCAGCCTGGTCTCCATGACGAACTCGTACTTGCACAGCTCGCAGCAGCGCGCGTCGGAGCTCTTGATCCACTGCTGCAGGCAGGCCTGGTGCACGAAGTGGAGGCTCCCCGCGCAGCGGCAGGGCGTGATCAGGGGGCTCTCGTCATCCCCTTCACAGTGGCAGATCCTGCGGGGGAAGGACAGGCGGGCCTTACGAGGCGGGCCACACCGCAGGGAAGACGACGCTTCAGCGGAAGGTCAGTCCGCCCAGGAAAACGTTCAGAAACAAACATCACAGAATGACTATAAGCACGAAAACATACAAACACAAAGGGAAACGGCTACTGCAGACTACAGCTTTCTAGCTTACCGCGCCAGCATGGGAGGTCTGGATGGCACTGGCATCAGAGAGGAAAAAGCCATGTGAGAAATGACAAAGGAGTCATTTTGGGTTAGGCTTTAGAACTTCACTAATAGGTGACTTTAAGGCAACGTGGAAGCATCTTCCAGAACTTATAACGTTAAAATAATCAGAGGTAAAATTCCTGTGTAAAACAAAACCAACACTCTACCTTTCAAAAATATCAGGAACTTGGAGTGATGAACATTGCTTGTTAGCTATAATCACTGACCTCACCTTCACACACCACACTACATATTCCCGTCCTCTATCAGCAAGTAAACAGAGAAACCACAGAGCTTCTCCTGGACCTGAAAAACCATTATAAGACACTGCCATTTCATTTCTTTCTCAGGACCACCCAGCAATGAGTGAGAAATTTAAGTCGCTATTTCTAAGGGTACACGCGACAGGATGCAGGCCCTGACCTCAGGAAACTTAACAGACTTTTGAGAAACAGAAGGGCCTTTTTCAGCAGCTGGAGAGCAGGTGGGGAGACCTGCCCTAAAAGGGGCTGGGCTCTGGCCCAAGCCAGGCTCTCAGCTGTTTGTGTCTATGAGGGGGGCATCTGATCCAGCTGTTGAAAGAAATGATAATTGCTGATCCTGAGGAGGGGACTCTGTGGAAAGGTTAGAATGGGGAAGAAGGCTAAGAGTGGCAACAAAAGGGAATTCTGAAAGCTTCTGGTGGCCTGACAAGGATGCTACACCCGGGAAGATAAAGGTGGGAGGTGGGTGGGGACCTGGGCAGAGGTGGCTGCATCCAAGTTAAAGAGAAGGAAGGAAGCAGCTGCTGGAGAACAGCCCTTTCCCCGCACGTGGAGCAGGGGGCCCAAACGAGGCCCGCAGGGGAAGCCAGCACTTAGCATCCAGACCATCAAGCTGGAAGACTGGAGGTACTATTCCTTCTTCCACTTTCTTTATGCAAACGCTACTTATTTTTGGTTGAGAAGAGTCAGCTTGGCCTTTAATATGTGTAGCTTCTTCATCTTTCACCATCTATGAGACTATCTTGGGGACCCATGTCATAGAAATTGGATTTTCAAATGATATCAATAATCTATTCTTCTGGAGAAAAACTATTAATCTGTAATTGTGTACAACTGCCTATACATTCTCCGGAAACTTCACATATTAAAGCAAGATGAGGCCGTGGAGCTATGGGGAGCAGAGGTGGCCAGGATGCTGGTTCTCGGCAAACCAACCTGCAGGCATCCCCTGCTGTGGACACAGGGGAGAGGCGGGG
This sequence comes from Ovis aries, assembly GCF_016772045.2. Taxonomy (NCBI): domain Eukaryota; kingdom Metazoa; phylum Chordata; class Mammalia; order Artiodactyla; family Bovidae; genus Ovis; species Ovis aries. The sequence continues at coordinate 43,298,437 of NC_056078.1, read as the reverse complement.
ACCCTTTTCAGAGGTGGGGGAAGGACAGTCCAGGTCGCTGTCCTTTTCCGCGGAGCAGAGGGGGGCCCGCAGCACCCTACTCTTCAGCTTTGCGGATGCGCTGTCCTCAAAGACGTCGTCATCCCCCATCTCATCAGAGTAGAAGCCGGCACTCCCGGCCAGCCTAATGGAGGACTCGGTGGGCCGCGGGCTGGTGGCACGGCTCTCCAGCTCGTGGAAACGGTGCAGGCTGCTGCTGCTTGAGCCGCGCGAGAATGCGAGCAGGTACCGCAGCAGCCTCCGGCTTCGGGAGAGGGCCTCGCCATCCGCCTTCTCGTCCAGAAGCAGGACACGCATGCCCCCCTTGCTGGCTCCTGCCTCTGAGGCTGCTGAACGATCGGCAGAAAGGGATGAAGCACAAGAATGTTTGGAACTGCCCAGGGCTTTGCGACTCAGTATTCTTCTTTCTCTCTGGTGGAACCTGTTGGTTCTGAGACATGGGTCCTGAGGGAGTACCAATTTCCCTTCAGAGCAGGTCCTCTCCACATAGTCAAAACTTTCCAAGGCATCCCGGGCGTTCTCACCCACATCGTTTAGGGATTTTGAGAACTTCAGTGTTCTTCTGGCTTTGGTATTCTTAGCAGGCTTCAAGGCCTGGACCCACTCTGAACCACAGGGATTTCTCTTTGACGCCTGCGCTGTGTCTTGACAGACAACTGTCACAGTGAGCCCCTGGGTCAGAGAGCTCTGGCAGGGAGGAGCTTTCAAGACAACAGCAGACGGCACGGGACTGTGGTGACAACACTCAGAAAACACTGCACTGGAACTGCATGCAGAGAACAGTGGGATAAAAGCACAGAAAGTAAGAACAGTGTTAAAAGAGAACAGACGTCAAAGGGAGAAAGAGACTCGCACGGTTGCCTGGTGAGCACATGAGGCTGGCTGCTCAGAGCAGAGGCACACAGAGAGTCAAGCCTCTGCAGACACTGGTGTGCGCCCCCGGCGTGCACCGAGCCACAGTGGCGTGCAGAGCGTTACCTGCAGATGTCCTGATTGGAGGGTGTGACCGAAGTGCGCGCGAAGGAGGACACTGGAGCCGACGCCACCGAGGAGCCCCCAGCCTGCAACACACGCCTCTGGTCAGTGTTGGGCAAGAGCCAGGGGACCACGACCGCCACCTCCCGAGCGGCACTGGGCCTGCTGCTGCCCACGGCTCAGTGCACAGTGCTCCTGGTAGGGCCCTACGAGCCGAGGCAAGAACAGCACCAGCAGCGCCCTTTTCTCAGATGAAGGTGAAACTGTAGTCAAGGATATCTGAGAGCGTGGAGCAGCAGCATCCACCTTGCGTGGATTCAGGGGTCATTCATCTCCTAAGCATCTAAACTTAAATTAGTTCAGCCATAAGCCAAGAAACTGCAGGCACGTGTACATACAAAAGGGGCGTAAGGTGCCTTCCCTGCCGGCCTTACTTCCCCCAGCCAGCTGTATCTGGGGTATGTATCTGGGGTCATCCTTGCGGAGGCTGGCAGCACGCAACAGCCCTTCTGCCCTCACCACTTGGCAGTGGGCCCACGAGCCCCCAAGCCCCTGCCAGTGCTCCTCACACAAAGGGGAGACTCCCCGAACACGCCGATCTTGGAGGAAAGGTCCGGGAGGGTGAGGAAATGCCACGGTGGAAAGAGAAGCAGAGGAGAGAACCAGGAACAGGGAGCACAGCTGAGCTGAGGCTGCAGGGCTGCTGTTTAGGGCGTCCCCCAGCCTCCACTCCAGCCTCCGAGGGGCGCTTGCGAGGCCTCACCAAGACTGGCTCCTGAGCTTCCTCGGCCCCACAGCGGCAAGGGCGCTCTTCCCCACTCAGGACAGTTATTCTGAGGGAGCAGCTGCTCCGTGCAACCTCAGGGGCCACGCAGAGACAGCCCTGAGTCTGTTACCACGGGCAAGCCAGCATCTCCTCCCCACCCGCCCCAGGCCCTGTCCCTTGATACTGGAAAGCCCCACTCTGGCCACCATTCCCAGCTGAGGCCAAGCCTCCAGCCTTGTGAAGTGTCACCCCCGGGGCATACTCTCATCCCGGCACTGCAGCTGAGGAGCCCCTGACTTGCAACACCAGCTCCCCTGTCTAGCATGTGCACCAGCCTGGACAGAGCCAGAGAGAGCCGGCACTCTGCCTGAGGGGTTCACTGGAGAGGGACTCCCGTTCCTCAACACGGAGATGAAACATCATCGTAAACCCAAGTCAACCTAATGAAACCTGATCCATGAAGTTATACATTATCATGCCACGTGTATATGCTAAATTATGTAGCATTACTCAACCATCGCATCTTCTGAGTCACCAAAGAATCCACATTTATTTTCTAAAAGCATTTCTGGTCAAAGTTCTTAAGAATCTAACATTTATTTGGAGCCAGAAAAATGACATTCCCCAAATAATCCTGCACTATTTGGTTATGATTCTTTCTAAAACAAAAGTGGGGGGCTCTCAACACTTTGCTACTACCTTCCCACTGCACGAGCTGCCCACTGCCCACACCCCGCCTTCTCCTGTGCCCTCCTCCCAGACAGCTGTCACGGGCTCCTCTATTCTCCTGAAACGGGACAGGGAGCCTCTTCTGTTACATCACAGGGAGGCGGGCCACGGGGAGCCACTCTAATGTCCCCAGCCCCTACAATCGGCCGGGTCTCTAATACTCAGTCCCAACCCTGCTCTGAGATGGACAGCCTCCTTGAACTTCTCGCTTCCTTCTTTAACCTGTGAGGGTGACCAGTTTTGTTCAGTATCTGTAGGCGGGGCCAAAAGCCGGTCATGGTGTTGAGCAGGAGCCTCCCCAAGCAGAGCTGGGGGGGAGGGAGGACAGGAAGGCCGGCTCGCACCGTGCCCTCACACCTTCCTGGGCCCTCAGATCGCCGTCCTCGCGGTTGCTGGGTCAAGCTGAGCCGCTCGGACTGAGGCAGAGAAGGAAGCGCCCTCCCCACGTGAGGGCTGGGAAAGAGCATGCTCATCCAGACACAAGGCAGCGTCTTGTTATCTCCTTCCCTGTTACATTCTGAGGACCGGAGCCTCTCGAAACACACGCACACACTGTCTGTGTTCTGGAGAGAAGGCAAACTCTGTGAAGGAGAGTCAGGTCTCATCTGCAGAGTGAGACGCCCCCAGGGCCAGTGTCCTTGAGAGGGGGCACGGGTCAGATGGGAGCTGAAAGCAAGACCAACGTTCTCTTACTGCTGTTCTGAACCTTGAGTAATTCACGTGAGACAGGGACATCAGGGTAGCAAGCCACACTGCCCAGGCCCTGAAGGGGGCAAGGCTTAGCAGCAGGAGGGAAGAGCCTGAGAGCGGAGCGAAACCCTGCACTGCGGAGGCGGCCGGACTGCCACACACGTGACACTGCCAGCCTCTCCGTGAGCCCCGTCTCAGGTGTGCCACGGGACTCCCACAGGCGTGTCTGCACTTGCAGCGGCCCCGCTACGTGCCCCCACCCTCACTTCATCCGAGACGCTCTCAGGAGCAACATCCAAGCCTCAACAAGCCTCCCACTGGCAGGGGCAAACTCTCCCTTCTTATTAGATAGGAGGTTATAGGAAAACCGTTGATTTACATACATACAAACCAACAAATGCCTTATCCTTCTCAAGAGCAAGAAAATGAGCAAGAGGCACGGGGCCATCACAGCCCCATTCCTTCCATTATCAGCTAGAGAAGAGCACGCGGTGAAGGTCAGGACCAGGCCTCCTGCAGAATGGTCCCCAAGCACAGCGACAGCACCTGTCAAGAGCTCAACTTGCTGCTGGTACCAGGCTGAGTAAAATCTACCAACCTGCCCACAGGGGTTCAATGGCGACAATGAAACGAGGGAGACAGCTTCACACACAGCTCCAGGGTCCAACCAGGGGGTCTAGGTAAGTCAAGAGGCTGCAGTCCCCTCAGAGGCTCAGCCAATAGCACCCTAGCTCCTGCAGACAGCGACAGCAAGGGGGTGACATGTGGGAGGTTGTGGGGCTGCTGCTGCTGCTAAGTCGCTTCAGTCGTGTCCAGCTCTGTGCGACCCCATAGACGGCAGCCCACCAGGCTCCCCTGTCCCTGGGATTCTCCAGGCAAGAACACTGGAGTGGGTTGCCATTTCCTTCTCCAATGCATGAAAGTGAAAAGTGAAAGAGCAGTCACTCAGTCGTGTCTGATTCTTCGAGACCACATGGACTGCAGCCTACCAAGCTTCACGTCCATGGGATTTTCCAGGCAAGAGTACTGGAGTGGGGTGCCATTGCCTTCTCCGGGTTGTGGGGCAGGGCTGGCTTAAGGGAGAAGGCGACTCTGCCCCACACAACATGGGGGAACATACTGTCCCCTCCTCGAGGGAGGATCAGGCCACACAGGACTCTGTAGTTACTGACAAAAGGTGTGAATGTTCATAACGTGAAAATTCAAATGTGTTGAGAAAACTGAAGCCCTCTGTTCCTGAAGTTCTTTGTTGGTTCTCAAACAAGAGACATTCCAGTCATGAAAAAGAATGTAAAGCAATCTCACTGCAAAAAAATTTTAATAAAAATCCCCCTTTTTTTAAGATGTTGTAATCAATTATGCCCAAACAAACCTCTGGACTCTGTCTAGGCCTAAGTCCCGGCTGCTCTTAATTCTCAGAAAAGGTGAGGCCTAAATCCCGGCCGCTCTTACTTCTCAGGGATGACGAGGCCTAAATCCCGGCCGCTCTTACTTCTCAGGGATGACAAGGCCTAAATCCCGGCTGCTCCCACTTCTCAGGAATGACGAGGCCTAAGTCCCGGCTGCTCTTACTTCTCAGGGATGACAAGGCCTAAATCCCGGCCGCTCTTACTTCTCAGGGATGACGAGGCCTAAATCCCGGCCGCTCTTACTTCTCAGGGATGACAAGGCCTAAATCCCGGCTGCTCCCACTTCTCAGGAATGACGAGGCCTAAGTCCCGGCTGCTCTTACTTCTCAGGAATGACGAGGCCTAAGTCCCGGCTGCTCTTACTTCTCAGAAATGACGAGGCCTATTCTCAGGAATGATGAGGCCTAAATCCCGGCCGCTCTTACTTCTCAGGGATGACAAGGCTTAAGTCCCAGCCGCTCTTACTTCTCAGGGATGACAAGGCCTAAATCCCGGCTGCTCTTACTTCTCAGGGATGACAAGGCCTAAATCCTGGCTGCTCTTACTTCTCAGGGATGACAAGGCCTAAATCCCGGCTGCTCTTACTTCTCAGGGATGATGAGGCCTAAGTCCCGGCCGCTCTTACTTCTCAGGAATGACGAGGCCTAAGTCCTGGCTGCTCTTACTTCTCACGGGTGACAAGTTTGCTTTGCTGTGCTCAAGTCACTTAGTGGTGGCTTTTCTATCAACTCGCTGTTCTAAATGATTTTATCAAGGCTGCCAAACACTTACAGCCAACAGAAAACTTTCCACATATCCCTGGTAAAAGCTGGCATGCCCCCCCCACCCCGACCTCTGTTTCCCTTTCAGAGGACAAACTGCCACTGGGAGGCCCTGGGAGGAACTCTGCACCATGGCGCTGGAGAGGACTTCCTTCCCGCGGGACGCCAGCTGCACCTTCCCTCCCTAACCTTCCCCACCTGCTTTTGCTTCACTTCCTTCCCTTGCTGCTTTCACCGCACTACTTTCCAGCCTCCCTCTCGGCCACTTCCTCCTTCTTCTCTATTGCAAAACTCCACTGGGCCCTTTTTCATTTACCAGCAAAGCTATTTTCAGTACATTTTGTGCTCTACTAAAAGTGAATCTGTCCACCTGATTCTCATCACCAGGTGTAGGGCCACAGGAAACGGTCTGGTTGGGCCTGTCTGCTCTTTAAGCCAGGAGGAACCTGAGGAAGGGCTATAGCAGGAGGGCAAGACACAGAGGGCACGGGTTTCCAACAGATCTCAAATTATAGCATATCAAGCAATGACTTAATCCAAAACTGGAAAAGGAAATACAGACGGCTCCTACAACATAAGAAGATGCTTAGCCTTTCTCACAGCAAGAAATACAAATTAAAGCTCGAATGAGAAATGCCTTCATCATTAACAAGAGTTTTTAAACAATCAAATACCCACGTTGGCAAAAGTATGAGCTAACAATCACTCTCACACATTGCCGGTGTGAAAGCAGCCTGGTAAACCTCCAGCTAAGATGGCAATTTGGCAATTTTCACTCAGAATTACAGATGCATGTGCACCCCGTCCCAGCAGCTCTTCTTTTAAGAATTCACCTTTATACACGTGCACGAAAAGACCTGTACAAAACTGTGGGAGCAGAGGGCTTGGACATGACCTCGCTGTCTGTGGGCTTGGACACGACTGTCAACAGTAGCTGAGCAAGTCACTGCACTGCTGTATTTCTCCCCAAAAAACAAAACCCCAAACGTCAGAATGAATGTTGTAAGAGCCACGTGTGTTTCCTCCTTTAGAAGCCTACGGCTAAATTAAGAAAGCATGCCACACTGTCAGCACAGAGCTTTTGGAAGTGACGAGTTCTGACAGCTGCTGAGAGAGGTGTTTCCTCTACAGAGATGGCTCTTGCCACCTGCGTCAGACTGTGATCAGCCTGTGAACAAGTCACTGCAAACCTAGTGGCTCAAACCCACAAATTTGTCGCCTGACCCACAGCGCGATGGGACCCTCTGCTCAGGGCCTCCCTTCTTTGCGGAGGGCCTCCCTTCTTTGCGGAGGCTCTGGGGAAGAACGCACTCCCATGCTCATTCAGGCTGCTGGCAGAAGGCAGTTCCCGGCAGCTTCAGGACTGAGGACCCATCTACTCCCTGGCTGTCAGCCAGGGGCTGCCTGCATTCCCCATCCATCCTTCCCCATCTTCAAGCCCACTCTTGCTTCCAGTCTCTGCCCCCAGGCAGGGAAAGCTCTCTGCCTTTAAAAGCTCACATGATTCCTTTACAATGATCTTGTCAGCAATATCTCTCATCACACTGACAAGCTTTGGGCATCAGGGTGTGACATCTTGGGGCGGGGTGGGGGGTGGCACTTCAGACACTCTGCTTACCGGACCACCTCACCTTTACTTTCTGCTCAGGAAGTTACTAAATGCTTCTGCCCTCCTGCCCTCAAAGCAGCAGATAGAGATCGGGTCCTTACTGCCACTCAGCAGGCCTGACTTCAGGTAATAAAGCAAATAGCATCTCACTTGGAGTTTAGACACTGCAATGTACAAACTGAGACAGCATTTCAGAAAACTTTCTGCTTAGCGCCGAAGGTTCTCTGTGAAAAGAAATGCTTCATTCTGAGAGATTCTTGATTTCTAAAAATAAACACCCAGTTGTATTCAACTTTCAAAATGATCTACAATTAAAGGACAGGCCGGTTCTGTGGCTGCTCTGATAAATACATGTTGACTCCTGACGAAGGGCTGTGCCAAGAATGAGCTTTCTCGATAGCAATTAATTAAAACGGACCATTAAAAAAAGTCAGCACAGAATATGTACAATATAGGATTCATGGAGGAGAGTGCACTGAATTCTAAAATGATTTCCATTATAAATGACTCTCAGTATTGTCTTGTGAGCAGCACGAACACTGACCTCTCTTCTTTGGTGGCCTCTTAGGGAGGGTTGGAATTACGTAACAATATATCCCCAGCATAACGAGGGGCCTGTGTCACACAGCACTGCTAGAGGGGCGGCGACAGCTGAAGGGGCTCGGCCACGGCCCAGCTCACAACGCAGGCCTTTAAGCTCCTGTCGGGAACCTTGCAAATATAACTTGTTTCCAATAAATTGCATTGAAGGCAATAGTTTCTGAGAGCAAAGATGGATTCACATTCCCAAAAGCTCCAATTGTAACCGTATAAAGACCCCCCAAAGTCACCAGAGATCAAATTGCCAACATCTGCTGGACCATAGAAAAAGCAAGAGAGTTCCAGGAAAACATCTATTTCTGCTTTACTGACTATGCCAAAGCCTTTGACTGTGTGGATCACAACAAACTGGAAAAATCTGAGAGAGAGATGGGAATACCAGACCACCTGGCTTGCCTCCTGAGAAATCTGTATGCAGGTCAAGAAGCAACAGTTAGAACTGGACATGGAATAACAGACTGGTTCCATATTGGGAAAGGAATACATCAAGGCTGTATATTGTCACCCTGCTTATTAACTTATACGCAGAGTACATCATGAGAAACGCTGGGCTGGATGAAACACAAGCTGGAATCAAGACTGCTGGGAGAAATATCAATAACATCAGATATGCAAATGACACCACCCTTATGGCAGAAAGCGAAGAAGAACTAAAAAGCCTCTTGATGAAGCGAAAAGAGGAGAGTGAAAATGTTGGCTTAAAACTCAACACTCAGAAAACGAAGATCATGGCATCCAGTCCCATCACTTAATGGCAAATAGATGGGGAAACAGTGGAAACAGTGTCAGACTTTATTTTGGGGGGCTCCAAAATCACTGCAGATGGTGACTGCAGCCATGAAATTAAAAGACGCTTACTCCTTGGAAGAAATCTATGACCAACCTAGACAAGATATTAAAAAGCAGAGACATTACTTTGCCAACAGAGCTCCATCTAATCAAAGCTATGGTTTTTCCAGTAGTCATGTAGGGATGTGAGAGTTGGACTATAAAGAAAGCTGAGCACCAAAGAATTGGTGCTTTTGAACTGTAGTGTTGGAGAAGACTCTTTAGAGTCTTTTGGACTGCAAGGAGATCCAACCAGTCCATCCTAAAGGAAATCAGTCATGAATATTCACTGGAAGGACTGATGCTGAAGCTGAAACTCCAATACTTTGGCCACTTGATGTGAAGAACCGACTCATTTGAAGAGACCCTGATAGCGGTAAAGATTGAGGGCAGGAGGAGAAGGGGACGACAGAGGATGAGATGGTTGCATGGCATCACCGACTCAAAGGACATGAGTTTGAGTAAGCTCCAGGAGTTGGTGATGGACAGGGAAGCCTTGCGTGCTGCTGTCCATGGGATCGCAAAGAGTTGGACACAATGGAGTGACTTCACTGAACTGGATTCACCAGAAACACCACGGTAGAAGGGCTGGGTTTCTGAGTTGCTTACTACTCAAAAGGACCCTTCACTACTACAGACTTCTTTTAAATATTTAACTTTTCGAATATAACTGAAACACATTTTTATTTCCAATTATTCCTGGAGAAAATTCTGAGGCGGCAGCACAAGCAGCGGCTTTGGCCTCCAAAGTCCTCAGTGTGTGTGTGTGTTCTGGGGCCGCCCGGCTAAGCACACCACCTCCCAAGAGCACACCGCTCGGCACAGGAATCTAACCACTTAGAAATCAGGGCAACAATCCACAGGGCTGCTACGAGGGTCTTATGAAATCAGAGATGCAGGACTGCGACACGCCATTCTCGGAAAGCCCCCACTGAGAAGGCTTCCAGCTGTACTGAAAGCTGCTGCTTGCTGGCCTGCAGAGTGAACTTTGAGGTGTTTCTGTGGTGAAATGCCCCACTCCAACAGGCTACCACTGGCCACTCACTTGCGATGAAAAGAGTTTCTGCTCAGGCTGCTCTCCTGGCAGGTAAACCTTTGCCCTGGGAAATGCAACTGAGAGGAACCCAGAGACAAGAAGATGAACTCAAACGTAATGCTAAGGCTCTTCCCCTAAAGCCAACATGTTAGGTAACAAATGAAATCAGTAATCTCTTTAAGCACGTGCCCCCCCACCCCGACCCCAAATCTAAAAGAATATTCAGAGACCTGCCTGAAACCCCGTCGCCCCTCACGCTCTGCGACTCGGCGCTGGCCACCGCCTCGCACCTCACCCACTCCTGCCTCCCCTGGGGTGCTCCACACCCCACCCAGCACGACTGGCCCTTCCTCGGCTTCCTCCGCAGAAAAGGCTTCCCGCCCCTGTTATTCGCTATCTCTGTGCCCTGTTCACTTCTCCCCTGGCACCGTCAAGGTTTATAAGAAGGCGTCACTAGAACAACACGTTCACTCAGAAGTTGCTGCTATTGAGTTGTGCGTGGTGCCCTGCACACAGGGGCTGTTCAATGAGCATTTGTTGAATAAATAAAAGAAGGACACTCCGGGGCAACTGCATGTCTATTCATACGTCTAAAACAGAGGTTCTCAAACCAGCTGGTGTCAGGGTCACTTTACACACTACGAGAAAAAAAAGAAAAGCCAATGAGAGCCCCAAAGAGTGTGTGTTTACGTAGTTACATCAACCAAAGATTAGAAATTCCTAAAACACAAGACTACCAGCACACATTCTGTCAGTGGCAGGCAGGAGACACCGTCTTGCATGCCTCTCAGACTCTGGAAACTCCGCTGTACACGTGTGAGACAGCGGGAGCAACACGAGCAAACCATGTCTTCACATTGTTATGAAGGCAGTTTGAGCCTCTGGCCCCATACTCTGCCAGGGGTCCAGAGCAAAGCCGAAAGCTGCTGGCCTACAGCTATGACCGAAGCCCAACTGTAACAAATCAGGAGGAAAAAAGAAAACAGAGTCAGCCAATTTGTGAGAAAGGAGAGCCAAACAGCAAGACACTGAGCATGGAGCTTCATCAGGACCCAAAGTGAGGCTGCGTGGTGTTCAGGACACATAGCAAGCAGGCCGCCCCCGCTTGATGCCAGTCACCCTGCCAGTTCATTCTCCTCGTTTCTACTGAATGAAGTAAGTACACTGTCCTTGAGGCAGCTGCTCTCTTCAGCATAAACTGGGAAAGGCACATCTGCCTTATACTCAACCCACAGGCCTGAGCGAACTGTCTATCACTGGTTAGCTCTGTATTCAGAAACAGGGAGGAGAACTCGATCGTGACAATCAAATCAAGGTGTGTGGCCAGCGAGTCGCCACCCTAAGGCTGTGTCTACCCCTGACGTGTGACATTCTGCTACTCCTGATTCCTGTCTAATGGCAACATTAACAAGAAAGTACTCAAGAGCTCTAGGAGCTCTAGAGATCAGCTGGCCAAACAATAGAACAGCTATAATTTTAAGTGTTCATTATATACGTCCAATCTGCCTTCTCCCCAGGAATGTGTGATTAACCAGAGGCAGGCACATGATTCGTCAGATACTTGAATAAAATTAGGCAGAGCTCTAAAACACTCCGCTGGGTACCAGCCTTCGGAAACTGCTGGGGCTCAGTCACCTCACCTGGCTGCAGGGAGGAGGCGGCACGCGTGCTCCAGGCTCCGTGAGCAATGCCCAGCTTGCCGCTGCCATCTGCCTGTGGGAAGTGCTGCTAGCCCTGAACTTGTTCAAGCAACTGTGTCACCTGGACTAAATCCAGTTCCCAGAGTTGAATGAGAATGCTTCCCTCGGGGCAAGCTAATGCCCTGTCTGGGTGCTGCAGATAACTCTCCCAGAGAGGTGTTGGCAGAGGCTCGAGGAAGTACAGCTCCCACAGTGAACCTGGCCTAAGCTGATTCCTTGTATCCTAAACAATTTCATTTGGAAGCGTGAATTCTAGCCTCCTCAGGGAACCCCGAGCTTCCGCTAAGGGGTTTCTGGTCGAAGCACAGCGGCCTTCAGGGCTTCCCTGGGGGCTCAGCGGTAAAGACTCTGCCCCCCATGCAAAAGACGCACGTTCAGTCCCTGGGTGTGGAAGATCCCCTGGAGAAGGGAATGGCAACCCACTCCAGTATTCGTGGCTGGGAAACCCGTGGACAGAGGAGACTGGTGGGCTACAGTCTATGGGGTCACAAAGAGTCAGTCACGACTCAGCGATTAAACAACAACACACTAAGTTGCTTCAGTCGTGTCTGACTCTGTGTGACCCCAGGGACCGTAGCCCGCCAGGCTCCTCTGTCCATGGGATTCTCCAGGCAAGAGTACTGCAGTGGGTTGCCATGCCCTCCTCCAGGGAACCTTTCTGACCCAGGGATCAAACCCGCTTCTGTCTCCCACACTGCCAGGTGGGTTCTTTACTACTAGCATCACCCGGGAAGCCTTAAACAGCAGTGGTCCTCACTGGAACAGCCCCAACCAACACGGCCCCAGGGTCTACAGGGGCCTGCAACAGGGTGGCCAGGAGGGCTACCACTCTGTGACTGAGGCTGCAGATGCCTTCCTTTTCTCTCTACCTGAAGCACTGGATTTCCCCGGGAGGCGAAAAACCAGTTTTCTGCTGCAGTTTAACTCATCCTGGCCGGCTCCTTTCACCCTTTACGTCCTGCTGTAAGCGTCCCCTCCTCAGCCGGACCTTCCCTGGGCAGCCCTTCCGACTCTGGTGCCTCATAACTTTGTACCTTAGCCCCTTTTCTCTCCCATTCATGATTCTCCCTAAAGGTATTTTATGGACGTCTGCTTACTCCTCTCTCCACTGTTTAGTTCAGCATTCAATGCATGATGTCTGGCACAGAGTTACGTGCAGACAAAATCTGAACTCATGTAATACTCCTAAACACTGCCCTGGGCCTCCTTGTGCACCTTACGGTGGAGGGTCCTTTATGCCAGGTAATGAGACGGCTTGCAGGTGGGGGGCAGTAATGGTACAACACCCCTGGACAGGGAGTCAGGTCACCTCACCCTTACACGGCAGGCCTCCCAGGAGCAACCTCTGTGACCACCCGAGTCCCCCTGAAGGCCACGTTAGTACCTGGGTGCATTCCCCCACCAGCTCGCGCTCCAAGTAACCCAGGAGTGACAGCCATCAGTCAGAGGCTGCCCATCACTCCGACAGCAGAGACCCACCTCATGCCCTGCCTTCTCTCCAACACAAAGCCTCCCAAATCCCACTGCCTGTCAGAGCTCTAATTCACAAAGGGCAGAATCAGCACCAGTGGCGGTTGACAGAACAGGAGTTTAGACGACGTAACGAAGAACATTTTGTGAGCTTGTTAACCAGAGTGTACGGCAGACTGCACGCGACGGACTGGCACGAGCGCCGGCCTGAAGCCCGGGGACAGGCCGCGGCGGCAGGGAACGCCTCTCGACAAAGACGAAATCCCAGGCGCCTGTCCATAGACTCACCTCCCCTTGTATCCTCTAGTCCAAGGGTAGGAAGCGTCTGCTTAAGTATGTCTGCTACACTGAAGACAAGAGTTTTACATGTCTTGGCCTAAAAGTAGCCTCAAATAACAGGCTTGTTTTATAAATGGAACAAGAAAGAACTGCATTCTCAAAAACAAGCTTCATAGCAACCCTGCCCTCTGTTCTTCAGCCCCATTTAACTTGCTCATCCCTAACATACTTAAGGAGGCTTTTGCAACAAAATTTCGTGCTGATAAGATCACTGGGAAGTTAGTTGTGTGCGCAAATAAGACTCCCCACTCCTGAAGTTTTCTTTTGATCCCAGTGAAGTTGCAGGAATTTCTGCTGTGGAAATGCAAGAAGCCCAAATCTCCTTTCTGGACTATGGAAAAAAGCTGTGGGCTTTCACAGTGCTTCATTAACTCTGAAGTAACACTGTAACTAAAAAACAGAGTGAAACTCGCTCAGTGGTGCCCGACTCTTTGCAACCCCATAGACTATACAGTCCATGGCATTCTCCAGGCTGGTACACTCGAGTGGGTAGCCTTTCCCTTCTCCAGGAGATATTCCCAACCCAGGAATCGAACCCAGGCCTCCCACACTGCAGGCGGCTTCTTTACCATCTGAGCCACAAGGGAAGCCCAAGAGCACTGGAGTGGTGGGTAGCCCATCCCTTCTCCAGCAGATCTTCCAGACCCAGGAATTGAACCGGGGTCTCCTGCATTGCAGGTGGATTCTTTAACCAACTGAGCTATCAGGGAAGCCACACCTCAATTAAAAAATACATTATTGTTAAAAAATGCTAAGTATCACCTGAGCTTTCGGCAAGTCGCAGTAGTAACATCAAAGATCACCAATCACAGATCACCATAACAAATACAATAATAGGAATGAAAAAGCTTGACATATTTAGAGAATTACCAAACTGTGACATGGAGACAAGTGAGCAAATACTGTTGGAAAAATGCTGCTGATTTACTGCCTCGAAGCAAGGTTGCCACAAACCTTCAATTTATAAAAAATGCAACATTTTAAAAGTGTAATAAAGTGAAATAAATAAAACAAAGCCTGCCTGCAGTTCTTCAATCAGCAGTGAAATAATAATAAGACTGTCCTGATTCAATCAATCAAAGGTCTCCAGGGTTCACCCAAGCTTAGCAAGAGTCACTCTATTTATTGACTCACTACACTGAGGACGCTGCCACATGGCTTCTGGCTAAGACTCACAACAAGCCTGAAGGTCGTATTATCATCCTAATTTTACTCATCAAAAAATTAAAGTTCAGAGGAGTGTCCTTACTCAAAGTCACATGGCTGGTAAACCTTTGTTCACCTTACCCTAAAACCCTTACCGAGTACCTGAGAAGGCCCACACCCCAGGTTTGTGCCAAGCCCATACAAAGCTCCTCTAGACACTGTTGGAGAGTTGTGTCTAGAGAAACATTTTGGACAGCTCCTTCAGAGAGTCACAGGTCAAAGCCGGCCATCGCACTCTGACAGCAACCATGCACCCCTGCGCATTCTACAGCTCCCGCATTCCTGGCGGAAGGCACAGCGGAGGAAAGGAAAGGAGGCTGGAACGGCAGACAGGATTCACTGAAAGGTGCTCATATAAGGCGCCTAAAGCCACCCCACTGATGTGGGGGAAGGCTTCCTGGGTGGCACAGTGGTAAAGAACCTGCTTGCCAACACAGGAGACATAATGAGATGGGAGTTCGATCCCTGGATCCGGAAGATCCCCTGGAGAATGAAATCGCTATCCACTCTGCCTGGGAAGTTTCACAGACAGAGGGGCCTGGTGGGCTACAGTCCATGGGGTCACAAAGAGTCGGACATGACTGAGCGACTTCACACACACACACAGGTCAGCAATGAACCAAGACGCACTCTGTAAATGCTGCTCAGGCACATTAAGCGCTGTGGATTGTCTTCTTCTGCAAACTCAGTGGCAGACAGTCATGGTCAGATCACAAGCATGCCTGAGAGCAGACTGATTAATGTCTTCCAGGATTTCCTACATTCTACTTTTAATTCCGAAGTAGAATACAGAGTGATCCGAATAAAAGCCATTTAGCGTATAATGTGCCTGTTTTAAAGAAATTAAAGGCCCGAGGCAGCAGGCCGGGTTTTGCTGTTCTGTCCAGATCTGACAGAGACTTGGGGAGAAGGCCCACCTCTGCCAGGAACCGTCACAGACACATCTACACGAACAAGGGGTGGGTCGGAGCCCGTGTCTGGGCTGAGAGATGAGCAGGGCATGTGAGCAGCTCACTGGCATGAGAGACACTGCCTGTAGGCTCTGCGGTCACCCCAAGCGTCTGATGTACTCCTGACAGACTGCCCAGCTGACCATCCCACAGGTGATCAGGTGCTGTTGGCTGGCTGATTCACCCTCCCTGCCCTCCTTTTCCTAGCCACGTTGCAGCTGGCAGTGGTCTTGTGATCCAGTTCTCACCAGTGAGATCTACGCAGAAGTCAGGCAACTGAGTGGGGCTTCTGGGAAAGCTTTTGCCTTCTGGCTGAAAAGGGTCACTCTCAGCTGACAGACCACACAGCTAGAGTGTCAGCTAAGGTCCAGCTCCCACCCCAAGACCATAAGGTGTCAAACAAGAGGATGACAGTGTGCCAAGGAAGACGGCACACAGGAAGCAGAAAGAGCCTGGGTCCCCGGCCACATCTGTGAGCAACAGCACATCAGCCACGAGCCGTCCGCCTGCAGACATCCTGTCATCAGCTCAGCTCAGCTCAGTTCAGCCGCTCAGTCGCGTCCGACTCTTTGCGACCCCATGAATCGCAGCACGCCAGGTTCTTGCATCAGAACCACATAAATCCAAGACTGTTTAAGTCAGGAGAACTGCTGTTTTGTTACTCTCAAATGCATTCCTAATTGAGGCGACAGATTCCCTGATAGCTCTCTGAGAACTCTTTCACCTGAAAGTAAATGATTTCTACTGGAAGAAATAGGGTTTTCTCCTATTACTCACTCCCCTCAAACACATGCTCAGAACTGCCTCACTAGAAAAATATGACTGTTATATACGTCACATATAACCTGGTTCCAGAGCAGATTAAAGCAATGTATTGAGATCTTTATGTCTTGAAAAGACTATAAAACACATGCCAGGTATAAATATGAAAGAAAAGAATATAAAAACCCCAAGCTATAAAAATAACATATTTCAGTGGCACCCTACCTTAGAAATGTTGCTTGAATGACTCATGGAATGTCCCAAAGTCTTCTCATTCTGCAAGAAAACCAAATAGGTTTACTTTACCTAAGGCATCAAGTTTTGACTAAAATGGGCAAACAAGTAACTGAACATAATAATCCTACTAACAAACTGTTCCCTCAATTAGAATTTGCTGTGCACCAACTACTGTGTACAGGGCCAGCTATTAGACACCGGAGAATTCGGCAAATATGAATAAGAGTCTTGTCCCTAAAGGAACTTATAGTAAGAAAAGGACAGGACTTTTGAGCTAACTGTAAAAATACTCGGGCAATACATATCTTAAGCAGCATTCAAGAGGAGGTTCAAAGGGGTTAAACTGTGTTTCCAGTTGTGTGTGACGCGGCCCCTGCGATGAGGAGCTGCTGTAAGGCGCGGAGAAAGGAGACAAGGCCAAAGCCCCAACAATGGCGGGAGAGCACCAGTCTCTGCAGGGGCCACAGCCCACGCCCCCTGCAAGCCCACTCCTCCTGGACGAGAGAGGGGCCACAGCCCACGCGCCCCGCAAGCCCTCTCCTCCAGGACGAGAGAGGGGCCACAGCCCACGCCCCCGCCAGCCCACTCCTCCTGGACGAGAGAGAACGGAGTCCTGCTAGTCCCCTCCCTCTCTCACTCCTCCGCCTTCAAGCTCCAGTCTTTCCATCACGTCCTTCCCCACCACATGGCTCTCAACCTCAAGTCTCATCTCTGCTTCCACTGCCAATGCCTTTACGTTCCTTCATTTCTGACCTGGATTCTTCAATAACTTTCTTCCCGGTCTTTCTGCTTGTAAATTGACCTCCCTGATACATAATTGTTACAGACTGAACTGTTACCCCGCTCACAATAAACTGTGGAAAATTCTGAAAGAGATGGGAATACCAGACCACCGGACCTGCCTCTTGAGAAATCTGTATGCAGGTCAGGAAGCAACAGTTAGAACTGGACATGGAACAACAGACTGGTTCCAAATAGGAAAAGGAGTACGTCAAGGCTGTATACTGTCACCCTGCTTATTTAACTTGTACGCAGAGTACATCATGAGAAACGCTGGGCTGGAAGAAACACAAGCTGGAATCAAGACTGCCGGGAGAAATATCAATAACCTCAGATATGCAGATGACACCACCCTTATGGCAGAAAGTGAAGAGGAACTAAAAGCCTCTTGATGAAAGCGAAAGAGGAGAGTGAAAACATTGGCTTAAAGCTCAACATTCAGAAAATGAAGATCATGGCATCTGGTCCCATCACTTCATGGGAAATAGATGGGGAAACAGTGAAAATGGTGTCAGACTTTATTTTTGGGGGCTTCAAAATCACTGCAGATGGTGATTGCAGCCATGAAATTACAAGATGCTTACTCCTTGGAAGAAAAGTTATGACCAACCTAGATGGCATATTCAAAAGCAGAGACATTACTTTGCTGACTAAGGTCTGGCTAGTCAAGGCTATGGTTTTTCCAGTGGTCATGTATGGATGTGAGAGTTGGACTGTGAAGAAAGCTGAGCGCCGAAGAATTGATGCTTTTGCACTGTGGTGTTGGAGAAGACTCTTGAGAGTCCCTTGGACTGCAAGGAGATCCAACCAGTCCATTCTGAAGGAGATCAGCCCTGGGATTTCTTTGGAAGGAATGATGCTAAAGCTGCAACTCCAGTACTCTAGCCACCTCATGCGAAGAGTTGACTCACTGGAAAAGACTCTGATGCTGGGAGGGATTGGGGGCAGGAGGAAAAGGGGACGACAGAGGATGAGATGGCTGGATGGCATCGCTGACTCAATGGACGTGAGTTTGTGTAAACTCTGGGAGTTGGTGATGGACAGGGAGGCCTGGCGTGCTGTGATTCATGGGGTCGCAAAGAGTCGGACACAACTGAGTGACTGAACTGAACTGAACTGAACTCACCTCCGATTATGTTGATGCCCTAACTCTAAATACCAAGAATGTGACTACATTTGGAGATGGAAGTCTTTAAAGAAGAAACTACTAAAATGAGGCCATCAGGGCGGGCCCTAAAGCAGTGTGTCCTTATAAGAAGAGCAAATTAGGACACAGATATACGAACACAGAAGACACAGGGAGAAGACGGCCATTTATCTACACATTCAGGAAAGAGGTCCACAAGAACCTAACCTGCTGACACCTTGATCTTGGACTTAAAACTTCCAGAACAATAAGAAAATAAATTCCTGTTGTTTTAACCATCCAGTCTACGGTACTTCATTATGATATCCCTAGCAAATGAATACAGCAATATTCCACACTATGAAACTGTAAAAAAAGAAAAGAACAGAGAGAGAATGTTCCAAATGTAAATATAATTTAAAAAAAAAATACAGTAACTTTCCCTGCATCCACTCAGGCTTGCTCTAAATCAAATGAGAAGAAAAAAAAAAAAACCTACTGGAAATGGAAGAGACGATCTTATGTGTATTTTTAAAATTATCTATTCTCCATTCAGTTCACATGCCAGGCAATAACCACGGCAAAGACCACAAAATATTGAGATGGAGGCAGAATTCTTTTATCAGAAGGAAGTACAAAGGAGCGGGTGGATCATATAAAAACTCCTTTGAGGAAGAGTTGATTCCATTCCACTAAGGTTCTCCTCCAAGAAAGCTGGCCACCAAGAAAATTCTGATTTTCCCCTTCCCGTCAACCCATCAAGTCACAGATCGCTTTGACTTTCGTACACTTTGCTTCTGTGCACTTGGTATCACTAAAATGATTATGAAGAAATGTTTCACAACCTCCCACGTAGCCTGCCACTCAGCACATGTTTTGCCAGTATTGTCTTGTCTTTACAGCAATGTGTTTGTGTAATTTTGAGAATAATTTTATTATATTCTCCCTTACTTTATAAATCTGAGTACAAACAGGAATTCATATCTCTTAAATGTAGTACAATATGACAATGTTATTAAGTGTTTAGTTTCATGGGCTGTTTCTTGGGCTTAAGCTCATCACTTAGCTAGCTATAAAGGAAAAGAATAAAATTATAAGGAATGTTCAAGGTGTTGTATATCACCAATCTCTATTTCTGTGGAAAATGAGAGTCCACAGGCAAGGTAAATCTATAAACAGCGAAGTTTCATTCATGAGTCAAGAACGCCCTGGGGACAAACACAGGACACTGCTGCAAATCCAACCTAAAGGCTCATCTGCTGGCGACTCACTACTAAGTTTTAATTTAGTCAACTACATTAGAACAAAGATGCCATATACTTTGCATTATTTGTACAGAAAACCAATTATAACCACTATCAAATTACCTGCTACCTTACAAGAAACAGCCAGTTTAACACCATCTGGAAATCTACAGAGAAGTTCCAAGCAGCAATAATTCATGTCCTAGACCTTTAAAAGACGCTTATTCCTTGGAAGAAAAGCTATGACCAACCTAGATAGCATATTCAAAAGCAGAGACATTACTTTGCCAACTAAGGTCCATCTAGTCAAGGCCATCGTTTTTCCTGTAGTTATGTATGGATGTGAAAGTTGGACTGTGAAGGAGGCTGAGCGCCGAAGAATTGATGCTTTTGCACTGTGGTGTTGGAGAAGACTCTTGAGAGTCCCTTGAACTGCAAGGAGATCCAACCAGTCCATTCTGAAGGAGATCAGCCCTGGGATTTCTTTGGAAGGAATGATGCTAAAGCTGCAACTCCAGTACTTTGGCCACCTCATGCGAAGAGTTGACTTATTGGAAAAGATTCTGATGCTGGGAGGGATTGGGGGCAGGAGGAGAAGGGGATGACGGAGGATGAGATGGCTGGATGGCATCACGGACTCGATGGACGTGAGTCTGAGTGAACTCTAGGAGTTGGTGATGGACAGGGAGGCCTGGCGTGCTGCGATTCATGGGGTTGCAAAGAGTCGGACAAGACTGAGCGACTGAACTGAACTGAACTGAGACCTTTCCAACATTCATTATTCCATAGAGAACGGTGCTGAGTGGGGAGAGCCTAGCTGTTAAGCTAGGTAACATTATATATCATGATTGAGATCTAAAAGTTGCTCTTTACCTTGTGAACTTGAGAAATAAGCTTAATGATGTAAACTTTATCCTGTTTTCCTTGTTAGAACAATTCAGTATTCTGTGGTGAAAACAAATAACTAGCCCCAGAGCCCCGGAAGATACAGATGTTTTAAAGCCTCAATATTTGGCATTGCTTCTCTACTATTTGGTAGGAAATTAACCATTCAGTTCCAATAGACCGTAGTTTTTTCAAAACATTGCTCCGTTTATTTGGACCAACTGAAAGGAAGCAAGTCCCCGGATTCACTCCAATCAGTCTCTCATCCCTTCCGTCTTTATTTGCTCTGCGACTGCCGCCTACAAACTGAGCCAGGCACGGGGTGCTGACAAGCCAGTCCAAGTCTGAGGCTGCGCCGGGTCTGCGGGGCCGCTGCAGCGCCTAGAGACGGCGTCCCGAGGGCGCGCAGCTGGGGGAGAGGAGAGAAGGAGACCAAGAGCACAGGCGCCAGCGGCGGCAGAGCTGGCCAGGCCATCCCCGCGCAGCCGACGGGCTTCTAATGAGAAGAAGGGAAGCTTGCCAACATCAGTACCAGGACCGGGCATGAGGAATAAGAGAGCGCGCTTCGCTGCAGCTCAGGCTGGAACTAAGCGTTAGCGCCCAAGCGGTAAACCCGGGCAAACCTCCACCCCGGCTCCAGCACATCCCGCCACTGCCCCGCGGGCACCGCCATCTTCACAGAGGAGAGCCTCACTGCCTGCTCCCTCCGCAGAGAAGCGCGGGGATGCCAGGCCACACACCTCCCCAGCTGGCTCTCACCCCTGCCTCTCTCCGTGGGCTCTTTTTCTCTACATTCAACAAGAGAACGCCTCAGAACACAGTTCCCCTTCTCATCCGTTGCCTCTTTCAGACCAGTCCTTCCGAAACCTGCTACATCTGAATTACCTAGGGATCTTGCTGAAATGCAGACTGGTAGGTCTGAGGACAGCTGAGATCCTGTGTTTCTAATGAGCCCCCAGGCGACTCCCATGCTGCTGGCCCCCAGGCCACATTTTTTTTTCCAAGTATTTTTTTTTTAATCTCCAATTTTCTTTTTTTAATTTTTATTTTTACTTTACTTTACAATACTGTATTGGTTTTGCCATACATTGACATGAATCCACCACGGGTGTACATGCGTTCCCAAACATGAATCCCCCTCCCACCTCCCTCCCTATAACATCTCTCTGGGTCATCCCTGTGCACCAGCCCCAAGCATCCTGTATCCTGCATTGGACATAGACTGGCAATTCGTTTCTTACATGATAGTATACATGTTTCAATGCGATTCTCCCAAATCATCCCACCCTCTCCCTCTCCCTCAGAGTCCAAAAGTCCGTTATACACATCTGTGTCTCTTTTGCTGTCTCGCATACAGGGTCATCGTTACCATCTTTCTAAATCCCATATATATGTGTCAGTATACTGTATTGGTGTTTTTCTTTCTGGCTGACTTCACTCTGTATAATCGGCTCCAGTTTCATCCATCTCATTAGAACTGATTCAAATGTATTCTTTTTAATGGCTGAGTAATACTCCACTGTGTATATGTACCACAGCTTTAGATGCAAGTCTGATTGTTAATCCGGGGCCAGAATAACCCATATAGGCTCTGACTCATGTTTTAGAAAAGTGAATCATGACTCCTGACAATGTGAATTTCTCTTTAAAAGATGGCAGTGAGCTCATAACTGAGTTAATACAAATAAATCAGTCAGGAAACAGATCGATAAACAGGTTTGAGAAAAACAGTTTGAGGGTATAAGAAAGCAAAGTTCTGTTAATGTTAAGAAGTTACCAAATCACAAAGATAAAGACAATCTCTGTTGAAAAATAGGGGACATTTCCCAATTTAATCGGTTCTGTCAATGATTTTGCAAGTCTGTATGTGACTCCAGTGAAATGGCCCTGGGGGCGGAGCCCAGATGCAGAGCCTCCTGAGACCAAACACACCACGAAGAGGCCAAGAATCAAGGAGGAGACAGTGCAGTGGGCCGGCTCAGCAAGCCGTGGGGAATCTGCACCGAAGAGTCAGACGACAGAGCCTCCCTCAGACCCTGAGCACAATCAGTTACGTCATTAAACACCCCCCCCCCCAACTTATGTGTGAAAGACACTGGTGACTAACCAAAATCCACCATCTCCAGCAGAACTCCAACAACGTTCTGAGCAGCAACAGAAGCAAAAGTCCTCACGTCCTCACACGATTTTGATTAAGGGTGAATATGTAAGATAGTTCTAAAGACATCACCCCTGATGTTTTCTGGGAGCACAGTTTCCTTTCCTGATGCAGCTGCTATTCCATTCTCTGGCATTCCTCCTGCCCTCCTCCACCCTGGAGGGGCACAGCATCTGCCATGTATACCCCATGGCATATGCCAGGGGGTACAGCAGTACCTTTAGTCTCAGGACTCCTTAACAACATAAAATATTACTGAGAACTCCAAAACCCTTTTGTTTATGTGGATTATACCTATGGACATTTACTATATTCAAAATTAAAATGGACAATTTAAAAGATGAGACAGTGCACTAAGTCATGTCCGACTCTTGCGACCCCATGGACTGTAGCCCGCCAAATTCCTCTGTCCGTGGAATTCTCTAGGCAAGAATACTGGAGTGGGTTGCCATTTCCTTCTCCAGGGGATCTTCCCGACCCAGGAATCGAACCCAGGTCTCCAGCACTGCAGGCAGATTCTTTACCGACTGGGGTTGGTGGGGGGGTGGCAGGGTGGTGGTGTAAGAACAAGAAAGCAAATAGAACAGGGTGGACAAAGAGTGGGCCGACTGAGATTGACGGGGGCTCTACCTGGATCCGTCCTGCCATGGCCCCCCGCCCCTCGCAGGCTCCCAACAATCACAGGGGTTTCAGGAATGCACCACACAGGACTGATCAGTGAAAGGACGCACCACACAGAACTGATTTGTTAAATATCACCCCTCCCTTACCCTCTGCCCCCAGCATACTCCCTAGAGTACTGCAGGCAGGGAAGACCTAAACCACTGGGAGGAATCCCTAACACTTTTCCAGAGCAGAATGCGGCCAAGTCCAACAAGGGTCCTTCTTTTAAGGGTTTTGGGAGACTAGACACTGCACTTTTATCAGTGTCGGCGACGTTTGTTTGCAGCAGATTCAGCTCCAGGAGCTGCACGGTTGATTGCCGGAGGGGTTAAATAGGTATCTCTTAATTCATTTAGAATTAACAATAATAAACCCGGTTAAATAACATTTCTACGAAAACCAACTATTTTTTCCAAAGTCAGCAGAGTAGCATGTTTTCACACTTTTATAAACCTTGTTATTGTCTAATTAATAGAAGACAGCTGCGTTCTCAAAGCTACTTATGCATTCAGTCTCCTCTGACACATTGTTTTGATTGAAGTAAAGACTATTTGGCTTTACACAGTTATGAAGTTAGAAAAGGAGTATGTATTTTAGTAACCATGAAACAACTATGGATATTACTTTGTACTACACAAAAACTCAGCAATTACCTGGGACTCAGACTCTGATACTAATGAATTTTTAATACTCTAGTAAAATCAACTGCTCCATCTTTCTTTGAAACAATATCTTAACCATGCATGACTTTGTAACATCACACACTGGCCATTTAGAAATTACTGGCTCACTGAATTATGCAAATCTCCAAGATTAACACATTGTATTATGCAATATCAAAAAAACCCCACACTCGTTAATATGACCATCAACTGTATCAGAAGAATCTTTAATTATCGAAAAGCTACTAAGCTCACTGTGGTGGATAATGTTTATCATCACTTTTAAAATGAGTTGCCATTGCTTTTCAAGTACCCATGCTCTGATTTTTCTTTTAAATGTTCAAATCTCCTGAAAACTTCTGGGTTTTGTCCACACCAAATCAACCCTTAAATGTAAAATAAAACACAACAGAAGTCTCACTCCTAACCCTGAGACTTCCCAAGGGGCCTGAGAAATGACAAAGATGTGTCTTTTTTTGTATCCCTATCCTATGAAGGGAGAGACACTGAGACTCGGTTTACCTGATTTGTTACTACTGATGAAATGTGTAAGAAGTTATGAGTGAAAAGAGATTCGTGAGCAAGATATATTCACGCTCTATACAATATTGTTGTCATCAGACATAATTTCTGTTTTTCAACGTTAACTTGGTCACTTGAATCTAGCATCATCTAGGGCATGGTTCTCAGTCAGGGATTCCCAACACTTACTACGGAGCTTCATTACTATGCAGAAAGTTTAGGACCTGTTCCAGGCTTACTGAATCTCTGTACTTGACAGTCCTGATAAATCTGTGTTGTACTCATGGTATGTTTATGTCTAAGGATTATAATGTGTCAAGATTTTTTCTCTGCAAAGTTTATGCTCACTCATTCTTATAAACCAGATATACTGTTCACTGCATTCTTTGAACACAGAGTTAATTATGTTTATAATTATTTCTCCAAAATTGGGGGGTTGACTTAATTATCATGCTTTGCATGTGAGAGAAATAACCAGATTTCCCTGCCAGTTACATTTTTCTTAAATTCTCTGATCAAATATTTCATTTCTAAAATGATCGCGAACAGAGTAAGCAGGGCCATCTAAGTCTCTGCCATCTACAGACACTTCCTATTATTTCAGTCTGATGTCTCCCCGAAGCCCCTAGCAATCAGCTACAGGCTACATGGCTGTGCCAGAGGCTCACTGAAAAGGACTCTGCCAGGTACTTTTCAGCACAGCCTTCGGATAGCATCGTTTAAACAACCCTGAGACCACACCAGTGGACCAGGTCATGATTTCCAGAATGCGTATCAAGAGTCAATGGAATAAGAATTAATCAAATAAGGTTAAATGAATTGCGGGAATATTGTTAGTTTTGTTTCAGGCTTTCTTGATATTGTCTAAATGTTCTATTTTCTAAATATATTAAGGAAGCCTTTTCTCTTTCCTTTAACTCACAATTCAATAGACTCTGCTTTCGTAAACTGAAACAAAATAAACCCTGTCAATGATCTTATTCTTCCTGTCTGGAGCCCTCCAGAATTCAGAAACTTTTACTGCATATTCTTATTTTCATAAAAATAAAGTTATCTGCATAAGTTTCAATAAGAATCTGTCCTCTTTCTTACCAGGACATAATTGGAAACACTGAGTTTGCAACCAAGCTCACATTTAAGGATGGTATTCATTCAATCAGATATGATGAGGCACATTTCAGGAACTTAGGTTGCATTCTCGGACCCATGAATGCAAAGCCTTTTGGGAAGACTGGCTTACAGGGTTTCCAGCCTTACAGATAAGGACAGAAAGCCACTTCCTGGCAGGCCCAGAATACTTGAAATATTTATGAAATATCAAGAAATTAGAAATTTTTATAGGTACTGTAGGTGAAATTGGATAGCAAGTTCTTGGCTTGGCCACCTAAAGTTAGGACCACAATTAATGAAGCTTTAAAAAATCCAATTTGATATTCCTTAGGAAAACTTACAGAAAAGCAAACTTAAGAAGGACTGTAAGAGAAATTATCACTTTTATTGTGCCTATATATATATACACACACACACATATATATATATAAAATCATTAGGCCAAATATAATAGTATCTTAATTTTGATCAACAGTAATTCTTCTATGAGATTTTATTTTTTTATCAAAAGAGAGAAGGAAAAACTGTTGAGTTTCAGTCAAAAACTGTTGAGCTGTGTGCAATTCTTTCTGCACTGCAGACACTCGACAGATGTCCTCGGAGAGTGACTTTGACTTCCACCCCTCACCCCCATGGAAAAACCAGCTTTATCTCCATTTGAAATTATCTCAATATTTCCTTTACATAAATTGATGCTCTTTTGACTCTTCCTTTGAACTGGCTCAGCATCAACTTAGTTCTTTCATATCACATGAATAAAATAAATTCTTAATATGTGTTCATGAAAATCATGATTTTACCCTTTCCTGAAATATTTTTTCTGCTTTTTAGCTCATCTTATCTGTTTCATTCTTTTCGTGTGTGGTGAAACACATAGAAAAGTCATCATTCCAACCTTTCTAAAGCACACAATTCAGTGAGATTTAGTACACCTGCAATGCGCAGCAACCATCTTCACTCTCTGGTTCTAAAACATTTTCATTCCCCTAAAATGAAACCTCCTCCTCTCTTTCAAGCCCCTCCATAACAATCATTTACCGCTTTCTCTCTCCGTATTTTACATAAACGGAGTCAGGCAAAAAATAATGTGGCCTTTTGTGTCTGGTTTCTTTCACTGAATACAACGCTGTCAAAGCTCGCTGACGCTGCAGTATGTACCAATACTTTATCCTTTTTGTGGCTATATAACATTCTATTGTTTGGATTTGCCACATTTTGCTTATCCCTTTGCGAAGGGAAAGAGAAAGAGATCCTTCTCTGTCTCTATACACATAGTGTTTTGTTAAGGCAGCCCAAGCAGACTAACGCAATTGGTAAAAAGGATTTGGAAAAAATTATGCAACAATCTCTACCTGAAAAATAGAAGCAAAACCTAGGCAGTTTTAAGGAATAACAAAAACAGCACAAAATATCATTTTACCAAAAAATTCAAACTTAAAATCTAGGGCGCATTTAGTCATCACAATTTTAACTCAGAAAAAAATATGGTGAAAACCTACAATTTCTAAAGCTGTGTCTCAACGAATGGGCTAATGCGACAAGAAGGCAGTGGCGCCCACTCCAGCGCTCTCGCCTGGAGAATCCCAGGGACGGAGGAGCCTGGGGGGCTGCAGTCCACGGGGTCGCGAAGAGTCGGGCATGACTGGGCGACTTCACTTTCACTTTTCACTTTCATGCATTGGAGAAGGAAATGGCAACCCACTCCAGTATTCTTGCCTAGAGAATCCCAGGGATGGGGGAGCCTGGTGGGCTGCCGTCTATGGGGTCGCACAGAGTCAGACACGACTGAAGCGACTTAGCAGCAGCAGCAAAATAGTTGCCTTCAGTGAAATACAGCCTAAATTCATCATAGTGTGATCATCTACTTCATTTTTTAAAACTGTACTGTTGCAAGAATAAAGTGACAAGCAACTAAAAAATTTGAGCTTGTCAAGCATAAAACCCGATCAGCTAACCAACCATTTGTTCTTGAGCCATTCATCTATGTTTTCTGGATTCAGTTTTGTTCTTTATAAAGTGGGTTTGTGTGGGAGTGGGGAGGAGAGAGAAGTTAACAGAGATAACTTCTTTTCATTGCACAAGGAGCTCTCAAATGTGATATTATCTATGAGGAAAAAGTTGCCCTGCTTAGCTCCACTCAGCACCACACACCCTGCTGTCTTAAACTTACCCTAGAAGTTATGAATAAACAGGTTTATAGTTTAAAAAGCCTCTGACACAGACAAATAAATTCAATACCTTTTAAAATGTTACATGTAACATGGCATGATTATATCCCTAATAATGTCTTGATGAAAATAATCCTTTTCAAATCTATTTTTCCATTAAGTAATTTTCATTTTTTGAATATAAAGTAAAATGAACAATTTTAATTCCTGCTATTTGAAAACTCTTTATATATCCAAAAATACATAAATCCTTGAAGTCAGCTGAAAAATCTTTATCAATAAAATTCAGACTACATTTTTATAAAAGTTATTATAAAACAACTTCCCTGATACTGGGTTTTTGAGAATTCTCAAGTAAGTAACTGTTGCTTCAGTTTATTCTTTTTGTTGGCTCAGAATATTATGCTCTCAAATTCATGTGTAATTTTATGCCAGTTTACAATCCATATAGATATGATTAATAATAAATACTAGTTATTACTTTAAAAGTTACAGAAGTGGTAACACTGTGACTACGACCACCTTTGTAGGAATGATTCTAAGCATTCTTTAGAATAGAATGTTCTCCCTTAGGGAACACATTTATCAGCTACTATGTGCCTGCACTGTTCCAGGCCCTTGGGAATGATGAGTGAATGAAATAAAGATCCCTTTCTCTTGCAGAGCTTAAGAAATGATGCAGAAGGAGACTGCTGATCTCTGACTGTGTCAGAGCTCTCAGTGCGTGTGGTTAAGGGATGTTTGCTTACTTAAGAGTTTCAAACTATAAACAGTATTTCATGATCAAATATATATATCCCATTTGGCCCAGATTCCTGGAGACTGACTTTTTGCATCTTTACTATTTTTGTCCCTCCAGCTCAAGAGCATTTCATAGCCTCAGCAAAGTTAACAGACAGAGAGAGCATCCATACAAAATTAGACAGACACGCAAACGGCAACATTAGAATGTCCCCGCCAAATGAAATTACATGTCTGGCCTACTGAGAAAGACAGGGCAAGAGCGAGGCAGCGTACGCACGCAGACACACACACACACAGTAAATAAGACCAACAAACAGAACAAAGGCCCTTTGTCACCGTTCATCTTTTATGCATTTTCCATCTTATGAGAAGCTAAAAGACCTTCCCAGAATGAATGCTCCGGCAGAAAGGACCAAGGTGCTTTTCCTCTAGAAAACACAATGGACCCTGCAGCTGCAGTCACTCACATTATAAACTAAGTTGTCTTTCTCATGGTTTTCTAAAGCCATAGTTCCATGATTTTAAACTGCATGACCAATATTAAGTCAATAAAAAAGCCATGTTGTTTTTTTTTTTAAAAACCGCATTTTTTACACCGGGAGTAGGAGACGGCATTGAAAAATACACTATAACTTATAGACTTACATGTGTATTTCAAGCAAGAATGCTTTTCACAATTTCAAGGAACAGTTTTGTCAGAAACAAAGTACACACTTGAAAAATGGAAATAAACTGCTAAGCCTCTCTAGCTGGCGACCTTACCAATGAGGCCCCCTTTGTGCAAATCCACTTCTCTGCAGCCTTGTTCCATGAGGCCTAGTGGCGTCCCTGAGATGGACGAGGAACTCGGCTACCGCGAGCAGGGCAGCTCTCCTCCCTGAAGCTTCATCTTCTGGCAAGGAGCGTCAGGGAGTCCTCAGGGAAGCTCTCCGCCAGCAGCATGCTCCCTGGCCCTGCCGGCGGCGGCACACAGCAGCGGCCGCCCCACAGCCGCCAGCAGAAGCGCTCCGTCCCTGCTGCCGGACTTGTGAGGGCTTGCTGGAGCCCACGGCATGCCACTCCTGTGATCCAACCGGACTAACTACTTCCTCCAGCTGATTTCCTAGGCACTAGGTGGTGAGTGAATAATTCATGACAAGTCCATTCCAGCAACCAATTTCTGCTCTACGATCCACTACCCCCCATGGCAATTTATAGTGATTCTAAGCCATACTTGGTGACAGGCAAGACACAAAAGTTCAGTATTCTGGTCAAGTAAAGCAAACGTTAGTGGATTTGTTTGCTCTTCTTTCGTGCTAACCTATCACCCGGACTTACTTGAGAGATTTTTTTTTAATGTAGAAAATGTCAATGATTAACCATAGGTGTCTGACAGAACACACACACACACACATTTCTTTCCACAGAACCTGTCCTACAAAGTGGGCTCTGGTTGCAGGAAAGGCAGTTTGCCCTGAGCTCAGCAGGTCAGGATTTACATTTAACAGAAGACCAGTTCCTGCAAAGCACAGAAAATCATCGTGCGGTGGGGGAGGGGAGCTTTTAGTATCTCTGCCAGGAAACAAGTTGCTTCAAAGGGGAATTTTCCTGGGCTCTCGGGCTATAAATAATCTTTCGTCTCATTGGTATTCTTCTAGGAAGAACATGGACGTTCATTTTCACCGCTTGTCAGTGCTTACGCATTTCCAAGTGAGTGCTGTCTAAAGCGGTCAGTTTTCTGTAACAAAAAAACCTAACTCCAAGAGGAAGTTGAACAGAAAAACTGAAGGCCCAAACTTCTAGTTCAGCTCTGCCTCAGGGCTCCACTGGCCCCCTACCATTTTCACCTGTTAGGGTCTTTGTTTTTTTCTTCGGCACTCACTGAGTTTCTCAAGACTGCGCTCCGTCAGCAAGTTGATTTCTCAGCCACGATCATTCCATTCCTTTGTTGTTCTCAGTCAGTAAGTCATGTCCGACTCTTTGAGACCCCATGGACCACAGCCCACCAGGCTCCTCTGTCCTGGGGTTCTCTAGGCGAGAAGACTGGAGTGGGTTTCCATTTCCTTCTCCAGGGGGTCTTCCCAGACCAGGGATTGAACCCGTGTCTCCTGCACTGGTAGGTGGGTTCTTTACCACCACAGTGAAGCCCTAAAGAATGATCCTTAAGGAGCTGACGTAGCTGTTTATGTAGCTTAGCCGCCCCGTGAGTGTCACTGAGCCACTAGGGAAGGCCGCTCCATTCCTGATTGCTTCTGTGTGTTCTGCAAGCTGGTTCTCTCTGAGTCTCCCTGGCTCCGCATTCTCCCCTTTCCACCTCGTTCTGTTACTTTATCATCATCATCATTTCCGAGCCAATGTTCTATGAAACTCAGGTTCTTAAAAGCTCATGCAGGAATTCTCTCCTTTTTTGAAGGGAAGTTATTATTTCTTCCAGAACAGACTGCATCTTTTTTCCTCAGACACCGTGCCTTTCTCTTTGCCCTGCTGTGAATGCAGGGGCCTGGCCGTGTCTTCTGCTTGGCTCAGGACATTCTTCACAGGACGTTCTGTGGAGCACTTCTGTTGGTGACCGTTCCCTCCCAGCCTCATCCTCAGCTGCCAGCAGCTCTGTGCGGGTGTGCTGGGTGGAAGGGAAGCTCAGGGGTGTGATAGAGGAAGCAGCTCAGCTGGGGCTAGGGCTCCAAGCAGCCTCACTCTGCTCCTTCCTCCCAGGGATGCCGTCTAGCGCGCTCTGATTTCCGCAGTCCTTGTGAGATTTCACTCCCATCGGAATCCGGTTGTTCCTTTGTGATCCCTCCCTCTCCTCCTGATCCTGACCACCCCCTGCACAGCCCCCCTCAGTCATGAGTGAGATACGGGGGTCCTGCCGCCCTGGGCCACTCTGCGCCCCTTCCTCCACTTACTGTGCTCCGGAGACTGACTTTACCAAGGCTGCCTTCCGCCCGGGGTCCCGCTAACTCCCGGTTCACTGATGCAGACACTCAGCGCCAGGGGCCAATGTCATTCTGTCTATCTTTTCTCCTCCTGTCCCCGCCGGAACATCTAAAGTGATGGCGTCCAGTCTGCTTTCCTTGTAACATGAGAGACGCGCCCAGGGGAGCCCCCTGGAGACCGCAGTGTCCTGCAGCACGCAAGGCCTGTCCTCAGCCGCGCTCCTTCTATGCCCGCCACAGCTCCTGCGACAGTGATTTTGCAGGATTTTCTCACTGTCCTTTTCTCTCATGGAGCTTTTGCACAGTGAGAGGCTAAGAATGACCCTGAGCCAAACCCTCTGACTTTGTGAAAACTTTTCATTTCTCTCACTGACCATCAGCTGTGTTCTTTGAATATGCTTCTAGCATATTTCTGCTAATTTTTTATCCATTTGTTGTTCATATATTTAAGTCTAAAAGGACGGATATTTTGAAATTTGGCTTTACTCTGCCATCTTAAAACAGAAGTCACACTACTCGGAAAAAAAGATAGACACCTGACATGGCTACACAAACAGTTCTAACTCAAAAACCTTATGGCATAACAGACATCAAGACAGTAGCATTAAAACAAAGTGAATATTATAACTAGAGCGAGGATCATAGCCTGCCTCCCCTTCTTCCTCCCCAACAGAGCCCCAGTTCTCTTCAGCATTCCTCTCTCCCCAGTTACCATCTCAGGATGCTGACCCCAGCATTTTTCTCCTGGAGTAGGTGGACTGGCAAGAACACTCTCCTGGCTCAGGAGGTGAGATCTGCAGGGGGCATCCGGGGAACACCTCTTCCTCAGAGAGAGCAACACGCTGCTTCACGTGCAGCCACGAAGGCTGACAACTAACTAATCGTCAGTGAAAATCTGCCTGAGATGAAGTAAACCCCATTAATGGTAGAGCAGATATGCAAATGACACCACCCTTATGGCAGAAAGTGAAGAGGAACTAAAGAGCCTCTTGATGAAAGTGAAAGAGGAGAGCGAGAAAGTTGGCTTAAAGCTCAACATTCAGAAAACAAAGATCATGGCATCCGGTCCCATCATTTCATGGGAAATAGATGGAGAAACAGTGGAAACAGTGTCAGACTTTATTTTTTGGGCTCCAAAATCACTGCAAATGATGACTGCAGCCATGAAATTAAAAGATGCTTACTCCTAGACAGCAAAAAAGACACAGATGTGTATAACGGACTTTTGGACTCAGAGGGAGAGGGAGAGGGTGGGATGATTTGGGAGAATGGCATTCTAACATGTATACTATCATGTAAGAATCGAATTGCCAGTCTATGTCTGACACAGGATACAGCATGCTTGGGGCTGATGCATGGGGATGACCCAGACAGATGTTATGGGGAGGGAGGTGGGAGGGGGGTAAAAAAAAAAAAAAAGATGCTTACTCCTTGGAAGAAAAGTTATGACCAACCTAGATAGCATATTCAAAAGCTGAGACATTACTTTGCTGACTAAGGTCCGGCTAGTCAAGGCTATGGTTTTTCCTGTGGTCATGTATGGATGTGAGAGTTGGACTGTGAAGAAGGCTGAGCGCCGAAGAATTGATGCTTTTGAACAGTGTTGGAGAAGACTCTTGAGAGTCCTTTGGACTGCAAGGAGGTCCAATCAGTCCATTCTGAAGGAGATCAGCCCTGGGTGTTCTTTGGAGGGAATGATGCTGAAGCTGAAACTCCAGTACTTTGGCCACCTCATGCGAAGAGTTGACTCATTGGAAAAGACTCTGATGCTGGGAGGGATTGGGCGCAGGAGGAGAAGGGGACGACCGAGGATGAGATGGCTGGATGGCATCACGAACTCGATGGACGTGAGTCTGAGTGAACTCTGGAGTTGGTGATGGACGGGGAGGCCTGGCGTGCTGCGATTCATGGGGTTGCAAAGAGTCGGACATGACTGAGCAGCTAAACTGAACCAAATGGTAGAGCAGATGGACAGACAGAACCCGGGTCTTTACGCCCCGATACACTGGGTCACCACCCCGGAAGCCCACCATGATGGCGTTACCAAAGCGCACCACGGACACCAACTCTCCCTAGACTATCAGTCAGCTGGCAGCAGGATTATGGCTTCATTAGCATTTAACCAGGTTATTAAAACACTTTCTTATGGACCACATACATGCATAAATCTTCCATAGGTTTTGGAGACTTCTTCTACTCCTTACTCCAGGAGTGATAATATGTATATAGCTGTCCCTCTGTATGCATGGAGGGTTAGTTCCAGGGCCTCCACAGACATCAGAATCCACAGATGCTCAAGTTCTTTATATAAAATGTATTAGCATATAGTCTATATACACCCTTCCATACACCTTAACTTGTCCCTAAATTAGTTATAATACCTAATAATACCACTTACAATGTAAGTGTTGTGTAAATAGCTGTGACAGATTCCATTCTGGTTTGGGGAAATTGCTGGAACTTTTTTCTCAAGCATCTTCGATCCAGAGTTGGCTGGCTTTGCGGATGTGGAGCCTATGGATGCAGGGGGCTGAGTATCTATGTAAAGGGGGAGCTCTCATGAGAAGGGCCTGCAACTGTTGTAAGAAACCAAAGCTTTAACGGGAAGATGTCGGAACACGCTGTCATTCACATTTTTTTCACGTCCTCCTTAGTAGGCTAAGGCTTAGGCGAACCCGTCTTAAATGTATTGAACACAGGAAAGGGTCTTCAGCATTCTCCCCACGACAAAACATCCGAGAAACACAAGGAATTGTGAAGTGATGTGTGAATTCCACGCGATAAACTAAGTCTCCGGGTTTAAGAAAAGCATCACCACGGTCACAATCCTCTTCCTTCTGTTCTTAAATTGTAAATTTACTGAGTTATCATTCTGTTTGTTCTTACTGTCTCTCAACTACTATCATCTATTCCTTGACGCATATCCTCTTTTCAAATACCTCTGCCACTGGGTTTAAAATCCCCACTGACAGAACAGTCCTTGGAGGCCTTAAAGCCTACGTGTTGCACGTAAAGGCCTTTTCCCACGGAGCAGCCTCCCTGGCAGGTAATACAAGTGATGGACTCACACATGTTCCAAGTATCTCATGAAGAATTCTGATTCCCTTTGGGTGTGTGAGGTGAAAGGCTTGACTATCGGAGGGCCAAGTTTTTGTAAGAATTCTGAAGTGGGGCAAGGCAATAGTTGCCGGCAAGTCCTTCCAATTTTCCTAAGAACTCTGCATCTAGGCTGGGGCTGCCCCAGAGCACTTTTGATTCTATGATCCTGGTGCAACATGAAATGTAGAAAAGAGAGATCAAAAGGAGACAGAGTACAGAGTCCACACTTGAGGATATGTGTCTTCTCCTTACTACTGACATTCCAACGGAGACCTTCAAACTCTTAAGACAAATGCAATCACACATCCCTGAAGCCAGCAGGAATTATAAAAGGCAAGTATCAATAACCCTGCCTGCCTGCAGTCGACACCCATTCACGGACTGGTGAATTCTCTGCCATTGCTCTGGAGACCCTTCATCTGATGAGCTTTTACTTCCCATAAGCTCGAAACTCGGTCCCTCAAGTGTTGCCCAAAACTCTGAATGAGATATCCCGTTTGCTCTGACCTTTATTACAAGCTTATCTGAGCATTTCAGGAGGACTGGACTTCCTCAGCTATTAACAGGTTGCCTGAGGGAGTACCCTGTGGGAACCTTTCCACATTATCTCTATAATGTCAGTCCTGACCTGGTCAGTTGGTCCCAGCTCAGCTGGAAACCATGTCCTCAGACACTGGAACAGTTTTCTACCTAGGACCCTCTTCTTGATCGGCCACATTCGAGAGCATTTCTGAAGTCGTCAGTATCGTAGCATTGCTCTAGACCACGATGCTTCCAATAACGGGTGCATCACACAGTAATTAAAACACCTTAGCTTTCAAACCACGGAGCTTGTCAGAGACCTGGAGAATGGGTCAGTTTCATAACAGAAGAACTGAGAATCCCACAGCTGTGGAAGCTCTAACAGATAAATTGGCAGGAAGCTTAAACAAGAAAATATTTTTCCAACTGCCATCTTATACTTTTTTTGACCTACTCTTAACTTGAAAATATAAATATTGTATAAGAATTACAATTATCATTCACAAAAGATTGAGTATATGTTCATTCAAACATGGATAGCACCATCCTTGGTCACAAGGGATTTTTGTCGATGAAGAAGGTATCGTCCCTACCAGTAAGGAATACATACTCCACAATGGGATATAGACAGGTAAGCAACCAACTGGTAACAACCACAGAGCAGAATCTCTTAAACACCACATCAGAGACAGAGATGCTCGCTTCTCTTTCTCTCTTTTACGTATCTACCCACTACCACCCATCCATGGAGAAAGAGAATGCAGGATGAAAAGGAAGAATGGAGTCTCTACTGAACATACACATTACAGAGAGTTTATAAAGAACCCACTTAAATAGAGAAAAAACACAGTTTCACAATAATAACATTCTCAAGCATTTAAGTGATCCTTGAACAGCTGACACGGTACATGGCACTTTCAATCTAAATCATATTAACAGCAGGCTAAACGTCCTCAGTGCTGGAAAAATCAATGCTGAAGTAGCGTTGGCCAGCGTAAAATGTGTGAATGAAGATACGTGTGATTTGGGCAAAGTCGAGTCAGGCGTGAGAGTCAGAAAAGAACGAGGGTCTAAACTGGGCGTCACGCAGGAGCCGGGCTTGGGCCAATCACCAGGTTTCCAGGAGGGCTCAATCGCATGCCTCTGTTATGACTAAAAACTTACGTAGGCCCTGAATTCCATTCTACCACATGAGAGGGTGTGGAGCAAATACAAGGTGAAACTACTAAAAATTTACTGTAATTACAACATTGATAAAAACAAACCAGTCTGGCAGCAAGAATAAAATTTCATTCTTTATCAATAGGAGGAAGAAAATATAAATTATTTTATGAGAACTAAGTATAATTGAAATAGATATTTCATGACATGACTCAGTAAAAGATGTGTTAAGGAGTCTATGAATGACATTCAGTACAGTAAGATGACATTTACCTTCTATCAGAAAGACACCAAAACATTTTAATCCTCATACTTCACCTGGAATATCTTGAAAAACCGTATAGACCAAGAAAATATTCCAGTCACATTTAAAACAACTGGTTTCACACTAGCAAGTGCTACTTCAGCTATTCAAATGAGCACTGGTGAAGTCGCTCAGTCGTGTCTGACTCTTTGCGACCCCATAGACTGCAGCATACCAGGCTCCTCTGTCCATGGGATTTTCCAGGCAATAGTACTGGAGTGGATTGCCATTTCTTTCTCCAGGGGATCTTCCCGACCCAGGGCTCGAACCCTGGTCTCCCGCATTGTAGACAGACGCTTTACCCTCTGAGCTCCAGGGAAGTCCTGGTGCACTACTCTATAGCTAATGACCATCCTAGCAATTAAGAACCAAGAATAGCTTAAAAATCAGCTATTTTTAAATAAGTTACATTTTAAAACATTTATTTCTAATAGGAGGGTAATTGCTTTCCAATGTTGTACCAGGTTCTGATGTACAAGAGCACAAATCTCCCGTGAGCACACCACATCCCCTCCCTCTGGAGCCTTGCTTTCACTCCCTCCCCTAACGCACCCCTCGGCTGTCACAGAGCTCACAGAGCGCTGGGCTGAGCCATGCAGTGCGTCCCCGCAGCTATTTACTCGTATCTGCTCTCCCACGCCTCTGTCTCTACTCCTGCCCCATGAACAGGCTCATCAGTACCATTTTTCAAAAAGCCATTTTGTCACTTGAAGTTTCCTTTGCTTTGCTCTTAAAGGTTTCTCCCTCAAAAACTCTTCATTGGAGAATGGCATTTTGGGGGGATGGAAGAGATAAAGTTATTTTTTATACTAACCTGTATCTATAGTATATCTGAGTTCAGAACATGTAATCAATCATAGGCCAACATACCCTACTTCTGAAGCCTCAGAAATATAGTTTACATAAGACAGGAAGAGATAAAATAACCAGCCAGGCACACAGTCATTTGATTATTTAGTAAAAGGAGATTCCCCAAAACAGTAATTCTGACTGTCCCTTGGATGGCTTGAGATTTTTATTTCCCAGGACAATGCTGCTGAGTGCGTTCTCCACTTGCATCTCCTTTCTTCAAGTGGAGGAGACGAAAGTGGAAAACTCATAGGAGTAGTTTTAGCTCAAGTATATGTGGAAAAGGAAGACCTGAACACAGAGCCTCTAAGCCCACCACGCTTGTGTGCCCTCTGGAAAACCCGCACAGGCCTCCCAGCCCGGGACACACTAGTGTCAAGACTCTCCTTTAGTGCATCACAGAAGGAAGGGCACCGAGAGGCAGAGCAAGACACACATCCGAGGACACCTCAAGGACAGAGACTCAAGCATGAACGCCCAGACAGAGGGAGTGCACCTCCTCAAACCCAGCACAGAGGGAATCTAGCCTAGTCACAGCTTACAGCCTGAGCAGTCTAATGCGATGAATGAGAACATCAACGATCAGCAGTAACAATTTAAAAGAGAACTCTATTTCAGCAACTGGACATGAATATCACCCAATGAGACCATAACCCTGAAACATCTGCAATCAGATTTTTAAGGGTCTGAATACCTATGAAGCAGCTCATCAGATAATTCATCAGCCAGCTTTTTAAATTACCTATCAACTGTAGCTTTACCTCACATTAGAAAATGGCCTATTACTTCCCAAAACTTTTTATTTTGAAAATTTAAGAAATCCACAGAAAAGCTGAAAAAACAGTATAATGAATACCCTATTATCCTTCAACAAGATGCAACAACTGTTGAAGAATTTGCCACAACTGCTTTCTTCCTTTCTCACACACACACACACACACACACACACACACACACACACACTTTTCCTTTTCCTTGCTGAACCATTTGAAAGTAAGCTGCAGACACATGTTAACCTCTACATACTTCTGCATGCATGTCCTAAGAGCAAGAACATTCACCTGTATGACCACAGTGCCATTTTCACATATAAGAATATTAGCCATAATTCTATAATTATCATCCAAAATATAGACAATATTCAAATTTCCCATCTGTCTTAAAAGACTCAGCTTATGGCTGCTAATTTTTCCTAGCAGGTTCCATCAAGGTTTATACATTATATTTGGTTGCTATGCCTGTTTAGTTTTTTTAAACCTAAAGTAGTCTCCCCATAATTTTTCTGTCTTTCCCAATAAATACTTTTTAAGTAAGAGAGTTAAAGCTCAAATTTTCTTCAAAAATCTCTCAGCATTATCTCGAGCTTTAAGGAATAATTTTTTCAAAGGCAGTTTCAAACTTCATTTGGTAAAAGATTCTAGTCTCTACACCTGTGAGTTAGATTTAGGATGACAACTGCTATCTGGAGGTTGGTATGGGAGGGCCACTGATGCCCAGAGAGAAAGACGGTGACGCTGAGAGGCCACAAGCACCATGCTGGCAAGCCAAGGTTCACACACCAAATTTGAAGAGAAGATCTTCGCTCTCAGGGAACAGACAGGGATGAACCTTAGGGCACTGGACAACCGACCTGAGCGTGTCTATCATAATTTGGGTGGTGATTCTGCTATATATTGTAAGAGCTAACACGACAGCTAGCAATACGCAAGCATTATGCCTTAATCAGCCTAGTCCAGTTCAGTCGCTCAGTCGTGTCCGACCTAAGCCTAATTCAAAAGCCAAAGCCCTGAGGGAAAAGATAGTATTGAGATGTTCCTGAAACTGCAGTCACTACTAGCTATTCACAAATACTCAGATGCTGTGAATCCAGAAGTAGCCTCCTGATGCTTTAGGACAGACAGGCTTCTGAAACGTGGTCAACTGAGTCCACCAGCAAACACAAAACGTGCACAAACAAAGCACAAGGACAGCTGGGGAAAGGGGGGCCTCTTCTGCGCAGAGGACGCGGAAGAAAGATGCACACTGCCCTGAAACGCAGCAGGCGCCGAAGGCAGCTATCAGCGCCGAAGGCAGCTATCAGCGCAGGGCGTCTGCGACGCAGTGGCGCAGCACGGTGACTCTGCCTCCTTAGGTCCGCTCACACCTGGATTTCTCCTCACGCTCTTCATTCCAACTGAAAATTTTATCTATTCCTAGGGCATCCTTTACTGTCTGTATGTTACCAACTCTAAAATTTCTATCTCTGGCTTAGAGAGATTTTCCTCCAGAGATTCAGACGAAGCTGGATTCCGGACGCTTTCAGCGGGACACCCCACAACTACCTCACACTCCTGCCACCTGCACCTCACGGCACCCACCTCACCACCCCCCCCCCCCACCTGCCACCTCTCTCTGGCAACGCGACTGATGTCAGCCTGCGATCTGGGCCAGAGGCTCACCCATCCGGCCCTCTGAGTACCGCAGCCTATCAGCCCCCGGCACTGTCGTTCTAGCCTTCTCATCTCTCGGCCACCTCCTTGAGACCTGCTCGCTTTTCTCTCCCTCAGCACCACCTCCCTGCGACCTGCTCCCTTTTCTCACCCTCAGCACCACCTCCTCGGCTCAGACCATCATCACCCAGTCTTAGCGCTACCGTAGAGCCTACAGGAGCTAGGGCTTCCCAGGCGGTGCTAGTGGTAAAGGACCCAGCTGCCAATGCAGGGCACGCCCTGGTTGGGGAAGATCCTCTGGTGGAGGGCATGGCAACCCACTCCAGTATTCTTGCCCGGAGAATCCCTGTGGACAGAGGAACCTGGTGGAATACAGTCCATAGGGTCACAAAGAGTTGAGCAGGCAGAGCCTGTGGACTCCAGGGCTGGAGTCAGGCCAAACAACTACTGTGGAGGGAGTAAAGCCTCACCCACCAGCAGACAATTGTATTACAGATTTACTGAGCATCGCCCTGCCCACCAGAGCAAAACCTAGTTTTCCCCATAGTCAGTCCCTCCATGAGGAAGCCTGAAAAAGCCACTTATCCTCATCCATCAGAGGGCAGACAGAAGAAGCAAGAACTACAATTCCGTAGCCTCCAAAACAAAAATCACAATCACAGAAAGCTAACTAAAACAATCACATGGATCAGTCTTGCTAACTCAATGAAGCTACAGCCATGCCTTACAGGGCCACCCAAGACAGATAGGTCATGGTGAAGAGTTCTGACAAAGCGAGGTCCCCTGGAGAAGGGAATGCAAATCACGCCAGTATTCATGCCTTGAGAAACAGTATGAAAAGACAAAAAGAATATGACACCGGAAGATAAGCCCCCCAAGTTGACAGGTATCCAATATGCTACTGGGCAAGAGTGGGGAAATAGCTCCCGAAAGAATGAAGAGGCTGGGCCCAAGTGGAAACAACGCTCAGCTGTGGAAGAGTCAGTAGTGAAAGTAATATCCGATGTTGTAAAGAACAATACTTCATAGGAACCTGGAATGTTAGGTCCATGAATCAACGTAAACTGGACATGGCACAGGCAGAAATGGAAAGAGTGAACATCAACATTTTAGGAGTCAGCCAACTAAAATGGACTGGTACGGGCAAATTTAATTCAGGTGACCATTCTATCTACAAAGAATCCCTTAGAAGAAAGGGACTGGCCCTCACAGTCCACAAGAGCCCTCATTGCAGTAGTGAGGTGCAATCTCGAAAACGACGGGGCAACCTCAGTCCCTGACCCAGGC
Source organism: Ovis aries (assembly GCF_016772045.2). Lineage (NCBI taxonomy): Eukaryota > Metazoa > Chordata > Mammalia > Artiodactyla > Bovidae > Ovis > Ovis aries. The sequence continues at coordinate 43,257,706 of NC_056078.1, read as the reverse complement.
AAACCATTCAACACTGACCTCAGTCCCTGACCCAGGCAAGCCATTCAACACTGACCTCAGTCCCTGACCCAGGCAAGCCATTCAACACTGACCTCAGTCCCTGACCCAGGCAAGCCATTCAACACTGACCTCAGTCCCTGACCCAGGCAAGCCATTCAGCACTGGACTCAGTCCCTTACCCAGGCAAGCCATTCAACACTGACCTCAGTCCCTTACCCAGGAAGACCATTCAGCACTGGCCTCAGTCCCTTACGCAGGCAAGCCATTCAACACTGACCTCAGTCCCTTACCCAGGAAGACCATTCAGCACTGGCCTCAGTCCCTTACACAGGCAAGCCATTCAACACTGACCTCAGTCCCTTACCCAGGCAAGCCATTCAACACCACAGTAATCCAAGTCTACGCCCCGACCACTAATGCCGAAGAAGCTGAAGTCAAATGGTTCTTTGAAGACCTACAAGACCTAGAACTAACACCAAAACAAAACAAAACAAAACAGATGTTCTTTTCATCACAGGGGACTGGAATGCAAAAGTAGGAATTCAAGAGATACCTGGAGTAACAGGTAACTTTGGCCTTGGAGTACAAAATAAAGCTGGGCAAAGGCTAACAGAGTTTTGCCAAGAGAATACAATGGTCATAGCAAACACTCTCTTCCAACAACATTAGAGACGACTTCACATATGGACATCATCAGATGGTCAGTACCAAAATCAGACTGATTATATTCTTTGCAGCCAAAGATGGAGAAGCTCTATATGGTCAGCAAAAGCAAGACCAGGAGATGACTGTGCCTCAGATAATGAGCTCCTTGTTGCAACATTCAGGCTTAAACTGAAGAAAGTAGGGGAAACCACTAGGTCATTCAGGTATGACCTAAATCAAATCCCTTACGATTATTCAGTGGAGATGACAAATATATTCAAGGGATTAGATCTGGTAGACAAGAGTGTCTGAAGAACCATGGATGGACATTCGTAATATTGTACAGGAGGTGGTAACCAAAACTATCCCAACGAAAAAGAAATGCAAGAAGGCAAAGTGGTTGTCTGAGGAGGCCTTAACAAACAGCTGAGAGAAGAAGAGAAGTAAAAGGCAAAGGAGAGAGGGAAATGTATACCCAACTGAAAGCAGAGTTCCAGAGAAGAGCAAGGAGAGATAAGAAAAGCCTTCTTAAGAAAACAATGCAAAGAAATAGAGGAAAATAATAAAAGAGGAAAGACTAGAGATCTCTTTAAGAAAATTAAGAGATACTAAGGAAACATTTCTTGCAAACATGGGCACAATAAAGGACAGAAACGGCAAGGACTTAACAGAAGCAGAAATGATTAACAAGTTCAGTTCAGTTCAGTTCAGTCGCTCAGTCGTGTCCGACTCTTTGTGACCCCATGAACCACAGCACGCCAGGCCTCCCTGTCCATCACCAACTCCCAGAGTCCACCCAAACGCATGTCCACTGAGTTGGTGATGCCATCCAGCCATCTCATCCTCTGTTGTCCCCTTCTCCTGCCTCAATCTTTCCCAGCATCAGGGTCTTTTCCAATGAGTCAGCTCTTCGCATCAGGTGGCCAAAGTATTGGAGTTTCAGCTTCAACATCAGTCCTTCCAATGAACACCCAGGACGGATATACTTTAGGATGGACTGTTTGGATCTCCTTACAGTCCAAGAAACTCTCAAGAGTCTTCTCCAACACCACAGTTCAAAAGCATCAATTCTTCGGTGCTCAGGTTTCTTTATAATCCAACCCTCACATCCATACATGACCACTGGAAAAACCATAGCCTTGACTAGATGGACCTTTGTTGGCAAAGTAATGTCTCTGCTTTTTAATATGCTGTCTAGGTTGGTCATAACTTTCCTTCCAAGGGAATGGAATACTTTAGTATTCTTGCCTTGAGAACCCCATGAACAGTATGAAAAGGCAAAAAGATAGGATACTGAAAGAGGAACTTCCCAGGTCAGTAGGTGCCCAATATGCTACTGGAGATCAGTGGAGAAATAACTCCAGAAAGAATGAAGGGATGGAGCCAAAGCAAAAATAATACCCAGCTGTGGATGTGACTGGTGATAGAAGCAAGGTCCGATGCTTTAAATAGCAATAGTGCATAGGAACCTGGAATGTTAGGTCCATGAACCAAGGCAAATTGGAAGTGGTCAAACAGGAGATGGCAAGAGTGAACGTCGACATTCTAGGAATCAGCGAACTAAAATGGACTGGAATGGGTGAATTTAACTCAGATGACCATTATATCTACTACTGTGGGCAGGAATCCCTCAGAAGAAATGGAGTAGCCATCATGGTCAACAAGAGAGTCCGAAATGCAGTACTTGGATGCAATCTCAAAAACAACAGAATGATCTCTGTTCATTTCCAAGGCAAACCATTTGATATCACAGTAATCCAAGTCTATGCCCCGACCAGTAATGCTGAAGAAGCTGAAGTTGAACAGTTCTATGAAGATGTACAAGACCTTCTAGAACTAACACCCCCCCAAAAAATGTCCTTTTCATTATAGGGGACTGGAATGCAAAAGTAGGAAGTCAAGAAATACCTGGAGTAACAGGCAAATTTGGCTTTGGAATACAGAATGAAGCAGGGCAAAGGCTAATAGAGTTCTGCCAAGAGGGTCATAGCAAACACCCTCTTCCAACAACATAAGATTAAGAAGAGGTGGCAAGAATATACAAAAGAACTGTAGGAGAAATGTCTTAATGACCTGGATAAGCATAATGGTGTGGTCACTCACCTAGAGTCAGACATCCTGGAGTGTGAAGTGGGGTGGGGCGGGCCTTCAGAAGCATCACCACAAAGTTAGTGGTGTGGTCACTCACCTAGGGTCAGACATCCTGGAGTGTGGGGTCGAGTGGGGCGGGCCTTCAGAAGCATCACTACAAAGCTAGTGGTGTGGTCACTCACCTAGGGTCAGACATCCTGGAGTGTGGGGTCGAGTGGGCGGGCCTTCAGAAGCATCACTACAAAGCTAGTGGTGTGGTCACTCACCTAGGGTCAGACATCCTGGAGTGTGGGGTCGAGTGGGGCGGGCCTTCAGAAGCATCACTACAAAGCTAGTGGTGTGGTCACTCACCTAGGGTCAGACATCCTGGAGTGTGGGGTCGAGTGGGGCGGGCCTTCAGAAGCATCACTACAAAGCTAGTGGTGTGGTCACTCACCTAGGGTCAGACATCCTGGAGTGTGGGGTCGAGTGGGGCGGGCCTTCAGAAGCATCACTACAAAGCTAGTGGTGTGGTCACTCACCTAGGGTCAGACATCCTGGAGTGTGGGGTCGAGTGGGGCGGGCCTTCAGAAGCATCACTACAAAGCTAGTGGTGTGGTCACTCACCTAGGGTCAGACATCCTGGAGTGTGGGGTCGAGTGGGGCGGGCCTTCAGAAGCATCACTACAAAGCTAGTGGTGTGGTCACTCACCTAGGGTCAGACATCCTGGAGTGTGGGGTCGAGTGGGGCGGGCCTTCAGAAGCATCACTACAAAGCTAGTGGTGTGGTCACTCACCTAGGGTCAGACATCCTGGAGTGTGGGGGTCGAGTGGGGCGGGCCTTCAGAAGCATCACTACAAAGCTAGTGGTGTGGTCACTCACCTAGGGTCAGACATCCTGGAGTGTGGGGTCGAGTGGGGCGGGCCTTCAGAAGCATCACCACAAAGCTAGTGGCGGTGATGCAATTACACCTGCTCTGTTTCAGTTCCTGAAAGATGATGCTGTCAAAGTGCTGCACTCAATATGCCAGCAAATTTGGAAAACGCAGCCGCGGCCACAGGCCTGGAAAAGGCCAGTTTTCATTCCAATCGCAAAGAAAGGCAATGCCAAAGAATGCTCAAACTACTGTATAACTGCATTTATTTCACATGCTAACAAGATAATACTCAAAATCCTTCAAGCTACTCTTCAGTAGTACGCGAACAGAGAACTTCCAGATGTACAAGTTGGATTTAGAAAAGGCAGAGGAACCAGAGATCAAATTGCCAACATCCACTGGATCATAGAAAATGCAAGAGAGAATTCCAGAAATATAATCCACTTTTGCTTCACTGACTATCCTAAAGCCTTTGACTGTGTAGATCACAACAAACTGTGGAAATTTCTATAACAGATGGAAAACCAGACCACCTTACCTGTCTGTCTCCTGAGAAACCTGTATGTGGGTCAAGAAGCAACAGTTAGAATCAGACATGGAACAACTGACTGGTTCAAAATTGAGAAAGGAGTACATTAAGGCTGTATACTGTCACCCTGCTTATTTAACTTATATTCAGAGTACATGATGTGAAATGCTGGGGGGGATGAATCACAAACTGGAATCAAGATTACTGGGAGAAATATCAACAACCTCAGATATGCAGATGACACCACCCTTATGGCAGAAAGTGAAGAGGCACTGAAGAGCTCTTGATGAAGGTGAAAGAAGGGAGTGAAAAACCTGGCTTGAAACTCAGCATTCAAAAACTAAGATCATGGCACCTGGTCCCATCAGTTCATGGCAAATAGATGGGGAAACAATGGAAACAGTGACACACTTTATTTCCTTGGTTTCCAAAGTCACTGTGGATGGTGACTGCAGCCACCAAATTAAGACACTTGTTTGTTCTTTGGAAGAAAAGCTATGACAAACCTAGCCAGCATATTAAAAAGCAGAGACATGACTTTGCCAACAAAGGTCCGTCTAGTCAAGGCTATGGTTTTCCAGTAGTCATGTATGGATGTGAGACTTGGACTGTAAAGAAGGCTGAGAGCCGAAGAATTGACACTCTTGAACTGCGATGCTGAAGAAGACTTTTGAGAGTCCCTTGGACAGCAAAGAGATCCAACCAGTCCATTCTAAAGGAAATCAGTCCTGAATATTCACTGGAAGGACTGATACTGAAGCTGAAACTCCAATACTTCAGCCACCTGATGCAAAGATTGGACTCGCCGGAAATACCCTGATGCTGGGAATGATTGAGGGCAAGAGGAGAAGAGGACAACAGAGGATAAGATGGTTGGATGGCATCACTGACTTAATGAACATGAGTCTGAGCAAACTCCGAGAGATAATAAACGACAGAGAAGCCTGGCATGCTGCAGTCCGTAGGGCTGCAAAGAGTTGGACATGACTTAGCAAATTAAAACTAGTGGCCTCCTCCCCAGCTTCCCTAACCAAACTACACGGTCACCTAGCTAAAGCAGAACTTCAACTCTGGACTCTATACCTGCATGGACATCTCAGTACCCTCAGCACCGATGTGGCCACTCCTGACTTATCTCACTGCCTGGCCTGCACACTTCAAGTTCCAGCACAGTGAGGTTTTTTTTGTATCTCAAACACGCCATGTGTTCTTCTATTCCCTAGGAGTTCTGGCCTCACACCTCTCTCTCTGCCTTAAGCACTCTTCTCCTTTATCTTCACCTATCTCTTACTTCGTAAGGACTCATCTCTGACATTTCTTCTTCCACAGAAACCTCCCTTGTCACCATGAGACTGGATTGGGGTGCCTCCCTGGACTACGGCGCCTACCCCACTGAAGGGCACCCACTTGTCCCCACCAGCAGTGCCAGGGCAGGAAGAGATGGGCTGGAGCACAGGGAGCGCTCTGTTGGCTGCTGAAGCAGTAGGAATAGCGAGGTCCCGGACCGCAGCTGTGGTGGGGCTGCCAGAAGCACACGGCTTGAGACTTCAGCAGCACGGAGAGTGTCTCTGTGTTTATGCCACATTTATACTGAAAGCCACCGATTTATGCCACATTTATACTGAAAGCCACCGAGTAAAAGGTGCTTAAATACTCTTCAAAGAATGAATGAATTAATGAAGACATGATTTAGACATACAAAGTACACAGAATCCCTAAAATTGGCTCAGTACAGACTTATTGAGAGCTACAGGAATGCAGACACAAAGGGAGTGGTTCATTAAGAGGAACATGTGGCTTGGAGAGATAGTGGCTGGCGGAGCGGCATGCAAAGAGCAAGTGAGTGGGCAGCATGTGTGTGGAGGCTGGGTCTGAACAGCAGCTCCACAACGGGCCAGTCAGCAACCAGGGAACCCTGAGCAGCTCATTCAATTTTTCTGTGCCACACCTATAAAAAGAGAGCGACAACACCACCACCTACCTCGTAGGGCTCATATGAGGACCAGATGACATCAGTCTTTGTAAAGCCCTTAGAAGGTCAGTGCCTTGTACACAATAAATGTGGTGTAAGTTTATACAAGCACTAAGTCGCTTCAGTCGTGCCCAGCTCTTTGCAACCCCATGGGCTATAGCCCGCTAGGCTCCTCTGTCCGTGGCATTCTCCAGGCAAAGATACTGGAGTGGGTCGCCATTCCCTCCTCCAGGGGACCTTCTTGACCCAGGGACAGAACCCGCATCTCTCATATCTCCTGCACTGACAGATGGGTTCTCTATCACTAGCGCCACCCGGAAAGCCCACGTATATATACTATATTCAATTAAATAAAACAAATCCTTAGTGTGCCTTCACCCGCTCAGATGCTGTAAAAATGGCCGCATGTGCAGTGAGTAATCAGTGGGCAGCTGCACGCCTCTACCTGTTAGAAGGTGACGTATCAAGCAGACTCACTGCAAACCATGGAGAATTTTCTTATCATCTAGAGTTTCAGGGTTTTATAGATAAGCACAAAATTCACAGTGCACTGGGAAAGCTAAAGGAAAGAGACCTGAATTATATGTTCACAGAGATAAATGAGAAAAAGAAAACATAGTACAAACACCAGAAATGATGGGAAAACAAAAACACGCAGACGTTACAATCTCAATGGAAGGCCTAGACTTGGCCAAAGAGAGTATCAACTAACAGAAGAAGTGAAGCAGTCACCCAGAGCCCCGTGCAGAGCCAGCCCTGAAACACGGCGGGAGGCTCCGCACACTCCATGCCCGGGCAGAGTGACGAGGGCGCAGGGAGGCAGCAGCTGAGGAAATGACGGGCGGAAAAACTCCACAAGAAAGAAACGTGTGGGTCCTCACACTCAAACCCCGAAAAAGAGCCCCTAAATACCACGCAGAAATGAGATACACAAAAGCACAGCTACAGCATCACAGATCAAAAGTTCCTGTTACAACGCACTCGGGCGGCTGCCGTCGGAGCGCTCCCTGCATTCTGTGGCGAGCGGCGCTGCTTTCTGCATTCTCTCTCCCGTCTCCCTGCTGGGCGACAGGCTCTGCGAGGGCAGGGTCGCTTCCAGTATATTATCTTCTGTGAATACCTGCCTGATGTATGACTGAGTGGAGTGCAGTTGTATTCACGTGAAACTATTTTTAAAGAGCAAATAAAATAACCTAGAAAAAAATCTACAAATTCAAGTTTCCATGGGCAGGACATCTCTCTTTAGACCTGTTTCTCCATCTGTATAAAATAAAGGAGTTATCTTGATGACATCAAATATAAAAGTCATTCACAACTATTATAGGATGCTACAGCTATATTATTTTTTGAAACCTCTGCATTTAAAAGCAAATTCGGGTGGTTTTCTTATTTCAATAGGCTTACTGAGAGAAAGTCTGAGAAACGATCTGCCCCTCGATCACGTAACTGATCGGACATCTCTGAGAGAAAGGTGACAGCCAGTAAGCCGTGGGCACTGAGCGCTGCGCCGGTGCCGCAAATGATCCGCGCGCCACTCTCGCTCGGCTCGTGCAGAGCACACTGAAGCCAGCTGCTAGCGCCCCACTCCACACGCCCAAGCCGAACTCCTGGTGTGACCCACGTGACACAGACTCTTATCTAGCAAATTCTCAACAAACCGACACCACAGAGGTCAGCTACAGTTATTCGGCACATCCTTCCAATTCTGTACCCCAAACAAGTAAAGAGCAAACCGTTACCAGCTTAAGACTTCTGTGAGAGTTGGCTGGGAAAGCTAAGTTGCTAACACATAAAACAGCTAGAACCAATACTGCTGGCTTTTGACTAAGAATATTTAAAATGGCCAGACCTCATTGTTGTATATAATTTTATCTACATTTAAGCTTCAAAATCTATGTATGCAGATTACAAGAAAATGTAATGGTTCAAACAGATCAACTTGTATTTAATGTTTGATAATGTTATCACTAGAAAAATATCTAATCTTATTTCTTCATTCTCAAAGAAAATAAGTATATTTTAGACATATATAGTTCTCAAACTGCAACCACGCTATGACTTCCTGCGTGTACTTGAGCAAGCTAGAATAGCCCCCACCCTGTCATGTCAAATGAGATTTGATTGCCAGACAGGAAAAACATGCTCGGAAGCAAGTTCGGAAAAAACCACCCCAGGGACCAAGAAAAGGTAAACAGATGACAAAAGAAATCCTGGCTCCTAGGCACGAGGTTAAAACTCCCAGGACTCTTGCACGTAAAGCAGACAGATGATTCAAGAAGCCGTACAAATGATCTCATGGTGGATGACACCCAAACACAGGCAGTAATTTGGGACAGGTATATTTTAAAGATGTATATTCATCTCTTTATTTAAGTGTATTTCTAGGAAGAAACAAGGCATGGTCTAAAACCCTGTACCATGTTTGAGATAAAAAATCCACCAAGCAGAGCTACCAGCAGATCAGACACTGAAAGAGAAAAGATTACCCTCCCAGGGATCAAACCCACGTCTCCCGCAATGTAGACAGACGCTTTACCGCCTGAGCCACCAGGGAGGTCTACCCTGGCGGCTCAGAGGGTAAGGAAACTGCCTGCAATGCAGGAGACCCGGCTTCTATCCCTGGGTCAGGAAGATCCCCTGGAAAGGGAACAGCAACCCGCTCCAGTATTCTTGTCTAGAGAATTCCATGGACAGAGGGGTCTTATGGGCCACAGTCCAGGGGTTGCAGAGTCGGACAGGACTGAGTGACTGACATACAATGAACTTAAAAACACAACAATTAGAATTATCCAAAATAAAACATCCAACAACAGCAAAATGCATCCTTTTAAAGTATACACGTAACGTTTACCAAACGAGGCCCCGCTCCATGCCGTGAAACAAGTCTTGACAAATTTAAAAGGATTTAAGTTATTCAAACTATGTTTTCAGACCAAAATGGATTTAAATTAGAGATGAATTAAGAGCAAGATCTCTGGAAAGTCCAGAAAATTTGGAAATTAAATAGCACACACTTAAAAATAACTCATGGATCTAAGAAAAAATGAAAAGAGAGATTGGAAAGTATTTTGAACTGGATGAAAATTAAACTCAACACAGCAGAGTCTGTGGAATGCCAAGAAAACAGAACCTGGGGGTTTACAGTCACCAAATCCCATGAGAGAAAATCAGAAAGACCTCAACTGGTCCTGACTCCCACCGTAAAAAGCCAGAAAAGGAGCAACAAATTAAGGGAAACAGAGGAAAGGAAATCATAAACACCAGACCAGAAATGAAACAGAAAACAGAATGGCAACAGAGAAAAGTCTATGTCACCTAAAGAATTCTTTAAGAAGACCCATAAAACTGCTCAACCTCTGGCTAGATCAAGACAAAGAAAAAAAGAGAGAAGATACAAACTGCCAGGATAAAAACTGATCAAAACCCTCAGGAAACCAGAAACAGAATGGAACCAACGTTGAAGATTCTCTATGAAAAACGTAACCATCATCATATCCAGCGCTGAAAGGATGAGTGCTTCCCTCTGAGGCCACGAGAAACACAAGGATGACTGTTCTCTCCACTTCTACTCAGTACAGCACTGGAGATTTTCACTAGGAGAAGAAAGATGGAGAGAGGTGTCCAAAGAGAAAGGGTAGTATACAACTATCTTCATTTACAGATGACATGACTGCTTATGCAGAAAATTCAGTGGACTCTACAAAAAATTTACTGGAACTGATAAGTGAGTTTGGCAAAATTGCAAGATACAAGATCAAGACACAAAAAAATCAATTTTATTTCTCTGTGCTTGCAATGAACAAGAGGAAATTAAAAATTTAAAAGCAGTATCATTTACAGTAGCATCAAAATTACAAAGTACTTAGGGATAAATCTGACAGAAGGGGTGTAAAGCCTACGCACTGAAATCTACGAAACAGGGCTGAGAGCAGTCACATCACGTGGGCTTCCTTCGTGGCTCAGCTGGGAAAGAATCCGCCTGCAGTGCGGGAGACCTGGGTTCGATCCCTGGGCTGGGAAGACCCCCTGGAGCAGGGAAAGGCTGCCCACTCCAGTATGCTGGCCTGGAATGGACTGTACAGTCCATGGGTCGCAGAGTCGGGCACGACTGAGTGGCTCCCCTTTCACTTTGAAGAGGAGACGCCCTTGGCTCAGGGCTAAGGCTCGACACTGTCAAAATGCCAGCTCTCCCTCAAACTGAATGACAGACTCAACAAAAACCCTGGCAGACCTCTCTGTGTGTAAAAACGGACAAGCCGATTCTCAAATTCATACAAACGTGCAAGAACCTAAAACAGGCAGAACAAGTTTGCTGAAGGACACCGTCTGAGCTTTAAGGCTTATGAAGTCAGGGTGTTCATGACAGTAAGGTACTGATGTAAAGACGGGCAAATACCTCAGTGGAACAGGAGACTCCAAGAGTAAGCACACCCCTATATAAGCAGCAGATTTACGGTACTGCGGTAGAGAAAAGACAATCCATTCAACAGATGTACTGGCCACAAGTGGATATTCATATAAAAAAATAACACTGGATATATATTTCATACAGTCTACAAAAATTAACTCAAAATAGGTCATAAACACATAAAACCAAAACTATAAGACTTTTAGAAGATAAGATATGATTTGCAACCCTAGGTTAGCCCAAGATTTCTTAATAGAATGTCAAAAGTACAATGCAAAAAAGGGAAAAAAAATCAATAAATTTGACTTGACCAAAATTAAACACATCTCATCTCTGAAAGACACCGGCAGAAGCATGGAAAGAGCACCTGAACACTTGGAGTGAACATGGGTAACGCACATATCTGGCCAAGGACGTGCATCTGGATCACATTAGAGAAGCTCAGGATTAACAGCAAGAAAACTGGCGGGGCTTTTCAGATGGACGAAAGATTTGAACAGATAATCCAACAAGAAACGGTGTATGGATGATGAATAAGCACGAGGGCAACGTCGCTTATTCAAATCTTCAACATTCCATCAAGTAGATCGAATCGTTCCCTAAGTCCTTCCTGAATGCCCACTGCAACAAAGCTGCAATAGGGCTTATGCAAAAGACATCCCTCTGCTACAGTGTTGGACGCTTTCCTTTCTCTCTTCCACACAAACATGTACAGCTTCCACATATAAACGCATGCTAAGAAACTCCCACCTGGCACCCATTCAACACTACAGTGAATGAAGGATTAACAGCCTCAGCTTGGTATAGGCAAGCACTCTAGCCCAAGGAAATGTCCTACTGAGTGGTATTTAAATATCCATTTGGGCTAAGAACAATTATAAGGAGAGGCTCTTAACTTAACTGAACCTTAAATGAAGACTACTAACTTAAATGACAACTGATAAAATATGGGAAACATATTTGGAGATATTTCTGCATCTGCAGCAAGTTGAAAAAAAAAAAAAACTGAACATATGACATCCAGAAACCATGTACTCTGCCACTCGCGATGACTGCAAATCCTGACAACCTAGAAACCCACAAAAAGACAACTTCTTCTGAGTAAAACTGTTCACACCATGTGCTTTTATAAGTTATTATCAGAAAAAAAAACTGAAAAAAGAAAGAAAAAAACCGGATCATCAGCGCTTACTCTAGACTGTTTTAATGAAAAGAACAAAGACATGAAGCTAAAGGCAGCACTCCCTCCATACCTGCTCTTCCCTCTCCCTCTCTTTGGCTTTGCTCCTGGAGGCTCTAGCAGAGGCGGCATCCTGGGGAGGAACAGCAGAGATCTGGTGCAGCGGCATGCTCATCCCAGCCTCCCGTCTGAGCTTCCTCTTCACGGAAGAAAGTCTCCAGCGGTAGAGTCATTTTGGGCCATGGACTTCACGCTGAGAGAGAGAAGCGAAGACAAGACATAACTGAGCTGAAACGCTTAGAATTTCCAACAGTGAGATCAGTGTTTTATGTTTATATCCATATTTATTTAAATAAGTTACAATGTCTAACAGAAATACTTCATCTTCAAAAACAACAGAATATCAACGCCTGTGGGGGGAGGACCGCAACTCTTTCCTCGCAGAAGATGGGAGCACCTGACCGAGTCTGGGGAGTCAGGCGCGTGTATGCGTGAGTGTGCTCAGCCGCAGTCCTGCCCACTCTCTGCGACCCCACGGACTGTAGCCCGCCACACTCTTCTGCCCATGGAACGCCCCAGGCAAGAATCCTTGAGTGGGTCACCACTGCCTTCACCAAGGGTCTTCCCAACAGAGGGACCAAGCCTGTGTCTCCTGAGTCTCCTGCACTGGCAGGCGGATTCTCTACCGCTGAGCCACATGGGAACCCCAGGTACATGCGTCATCAGATAGTAATCTTCACTGGCAGCTTAGTTTTTAAGCATAGCAGTGTCAGCCTTTAATAATAGTTTTGAAGTTACACATTTTTTCTTGAACCAGCTGATATCAGTAGTGATCTTTCCTTAAAACCACAGACCTTGAGTCCATATAATGGGGAGACTAAGCATTAAGAAGTCTAAAATAAGTTTAAGATGTCTATGATCCATGCTTGACCTTCTGAAGTCTAGACTCTCTAGACCAGATACTGGCAAACTTCTCCTACAGAGAGCCAGAAGCAAGCACTTTATACACTGCGGGCCCATTTGTTACAGGTACTCGGTTTTGCCAATGTAACCTGGAAGTGCCCACAGTGGGCATGCAAACAAGTGAGATGAGAACGGTCACACTGCAATAAACTTCACTTAAAAGCAGGTGGCAGACTAGATCCGGCCCATGAGCCTGGGATTCACTAACCCCGCTCTAAGAATGTTACAGGGAAGATGAGGGTCATCCCAGACATTCCTGGAACCGCTGAACGCTGCCTGTAGGTAAAGTAACGTGTCTGAATAAGCTACATTCACAATTCCAGGTGGCCCTTACTCTTTTTTCCTAGTTTTCTCATTTTCTCCTACATTCCTCCAAAGTGCCTAGCAACTGAATTACATGTTCTTTATGTCTGTGTACACTGAGATCTATCAAACTCTGTGTACAAAACCAAATAAATATAAATTACCCAAACAATCCATAATGTTTAACGAGATGATGTTTGATGCTGCCTGAGTTTTAACAAAGGATGGAAGCCTTAATACAAAAGAATGAATCTCTAACTTGGGGATTTTCATTTATTAAACATGTACTGGAGCTGGGGCGGTAGACAGGGAGGGTGAGCAACGTAGGGCCTGATAACCCTAAGTTCACACTTGTCAAGCAGCCATTTGCTACAGCTCTCCCCTAACTGTGCTCAAGACCAAAGGTAGGTGTTTGAGTGGCTGCTCCCACGTGTGACAGTGTTACTAACCAAACTGAAGAGCAGCAGGACTCACAAACTTGATTTCTTCCACAGGTCTCTGCTCAACAAGCCACAGGAAGGAACAACAAGCCAGAGAGAATCAACACACATGAGAAAATAAGCTAAAAGAATATCCTGTTTTTAAAAAGCCTAGTTTAATAACTGGCAAGTAATCACTGATAACCAGCAGAACAGGAAGAGAGAGTCGGTAATATCGAAAAAGTGAAAGTGAAAGTCGCTCAGCCGTGTCTGACTCTTTGAAACCCCATGGATTCTAACCGGCCAGGCTCCTCTGTCCATGGGACTCTCCAGGCAAAAATACTGGAGTGGGTAGCCATTCCCTTTTCCAGGGGATCTTTCCAACCTAGGGATTGAAGCCAGGTCTCCAGCACTGCAGGCAGATTCTTCACCCATGTCTAGATATTATATTTAATAATGTATAAAATGTTAAAGTCTAGACGTTATACATCACATACTCTATTTCATGCCTTTGTATGATCCTGACCCAAGATGGGAGTACTGCGCTCAAACAAGTGGTCTGAATACATGTATTCACATTACATAAGACAAGAGGCACTCACCCACTGCTGCGATGTCTTATACTAATGAATTAAATTCCTCTGTGAGAGATGACAAACTCCATGTGGCCTCAGAATGATTACTCAAACTCACGGTGCCTGAAGCCCCACCACACGGCACACCAAGAGCAGCCTTTGGAGCTTCCGGTATAATCCTCATTATTACATCACTGGTACCTGGCCGTGTAAAGCCTGGGAGACGATGCACGCCACAGAAACACAAACCTGGAGTGTTTTCCATTTTAAATTTTACTGCAAAGTTTTACAGGACCTCCCTCGTTACAGCCACATAAGCTGCTCTTCTGCTCTACACTCCAACTCCAGGTACTATACCTAAATGCCTAAAAGCTTGCCTGAAGCAGTCCCTGTCCTATGCCAGACATACTTAGGATAAAAAAATGATAATTTAAAAAACCAACCTACAAAATAAACCATGCCACTCTGCATGTGAAGGTTCATACAAAAAGCTAAAGCAGGTATTACTCATACTATTTTCTTTACATAATTTCCAAAAATCATTTTATATCAATTCAAGTGATGCTTAATTAAGAGCAATATTTAAACTTTTGCACTATGCCTGACAATCCAGGCATGAAAACTTTAATTCCACCAAAGTTACCTTGCAAAACACAACACATCTGATACGACCACACATCATTTAGAAGAGCTGAACGGAAAGCACTGGCTGCTGCAGAGAATATGGGGACGGACACAGCACGCTCGCGGACTGGAGGCCTTACCATCGTTAAGACGGCAGTCCTCCCAAAACTTACCTACAAAGAAAGCAATCCCCATCGAAAACTCTGCTGACTTCTTCGCAGAAACTGGACAAATTGATCCTAAAAGTTATATGGACACAGAATTTCCACAACAATCTTGAAAGAACAAAGTTGGATAGCTCGTATCTCCTGATTTCAAAACTTAAACGGATGGCAAGCAAACCAGTGTGGAGTTGGGTTCAAGATGGCAGCATAGGAAGATCCTAAACTCACCTCCTTCTGCAGACACAACAAACAGACAGCTACACAGGAGGATAAATTCCTCTGAACAGAACCTGAGAACTATCTGGACACCGGCTCCACAACAAAGGATAAGGGGGTCTCATCGACACGAGTAGGAAAGGCATGCTCTCACCAAAAACCCCACTCCTCGTGTGGTGACGCACAATCAATAGAAATCTTAATAAATTGATCAACAGATCAATCAACAGACAAACAAATGAATGAATGGACCTTCTCCCCAAGATGTAAGGGGTTTATACCCACTCCAGGCACCACAATCCTTGGGTCCCAGATCAGAGAGAAGAGAGTCACCCAAATGTCTGGATTTGAAAACCAACAGGGCTTATCTTATGGAGAAACTCAGGACTTCAGGGAATAAAGACTTCATTCCTCTCCAACAGAACCACTCACCCCAAGATCCAGCGCAAAGAGCAACAGTTTCTAAAGAGCTTAGACCATATGTGAAGGAAATTCATTTACTGACCTTACAGCATCTGTCAAAGGGGCAGAGTCTGCTGGGACTCTGCAGGGATGGGATGCTGGCAGCTGCCATTTTTACAGGCTCCCTCTACCCAGCTGGCGCTGGCAGGCACCATGTTGCACTTCCATTCTAACCTGCTAACAGTGGCGTGTGACAGCCCTGTTCAAGTCACAGCACCAACACATGCAGTTGGCGAGCAGCCACGCACCCCCATTCCACTCGTACAACCCCACGGGAGCCAACAGGCAAGCACAGCCTCCACACGGGATGTCCCTGGAGTGCCAGGCTCAGGCTGACAGGAAGACTGTGTTTCTGGACCCCACAAACCCCAACAAGTGCAAAGAGAGTTCAAGAAACAACCAAAAATTAGGGCAAGTTTAAGCACTAAGGCTCATCTCCCACACGGAGCCACCCCTTGGAGACAGGGGGAGACGGCTGCTTTACATGATACACAGAGGCAAGCACACAGAGTCGAGCAAAGGAGGACAGAGGAACACGCTCCCAACGGAGGAGAAAGGCAAGCCCTAGGGCAAAGCCAGTGAGGTGGAGATGAGCGATTTACCTGATGAAGAGTTTAGAGCAAGGGTCATAAAATGCTCACTGAACTTGGAAGAACAAGGGAGGAACACAGTGAGAAATTCCACAATGAGACAGAAAATATAAGAAATTTCCACACAGAGCTAAAGAACACAAGTGAACTGTGAAACTAGTGGGAATCAGTAGCAGGCTAAGATACAGAAGACCAGGCCAGCGGCCCGGGAGACGGGGCATGGGACTCTCCAAACAGAACGGCAAAAACGGGAAAAGAATTGTTAAAAAATGAGGATGGTTTAACGGAGCCAAGGGACAACAGAAAATGCACCACCATCTGCATTACAGAGGTTCCAGAGGGAAGAGAGAAAGAAGGGGGCAGAAATCGCATTTGATATAACGGCTAAAAACTTCCCTAGCCTAGGGAAGAAACAGACATCCAGACCCCACAGGCAAAGAGAGTCTCAAACAAGATGAATCCAAAAAGATTCACATCAAGACACGTTATAATTAAAATGTCAAAAGGTAAAGAGAGAATCTTAAAAGCAGCAAGAGAAAAATAACTATGTACGAGGGAATGCACACAAGGCTATCAGCTGATTTCAGCAGAAATTCTGCTGAAAAGAACTATGGGCGCACACTACACCACGCAGGGCCCTTGGAAAGAGTGACTAGGCGAAGCAAGGGCCACACATCGGACTACACCGTGTGAAATGTCTGGGGCAGGCGAAGGCATAGGCACAGAAAGCTAATTCGTGATTGCCAGGGGCTGAGGAAAGGACTTAGGGGAAGGGGCAGTGATGACTAAAAGGGTTTCTTTTTAGGGCAAATAATATGTTCTAAAATCTATTAAAACATAACTCTCAAAAAAATTTATTATGCTGATGGCTGCATAACGCTTAAGTATTTAATGAGTAGACTGTAATGCATGTGAATTATATCTCAATAAAGTGGAAGTGTTAGTCACTCAGCTGTGTCCAACTCTTTGCCACCCCATGGACTGTAGCTTGTCCGGCTCCTCTGTCCATGGAATTCTCTAGGCAAGAATACTGGAGTGGGTTGCCACTCCCTTCTCCAGGGGATCTTCCCAACCCAGGGATCAAACTCAGGTCTCCTGCACTGCAGGCAGCTTCTTTACCATCTGAGCCACCACGGAAGCCCACACCTCAGTAACAATGTGTAAAACTATGAAAATCACATGGATTAAGACAGATTACTTTTTATTTTTCCTCTGTGCTATCCCTAATGCAACTCATCTGATGACATGGAGATGGCCACTGTTATCACTCTTCCTGTTTTAAGAAAGGTACCAGGGAGTACACAAAACTGGCAATCAGAAACTTAAGTTCAAGTTACGATTCTGTTAAATATTAGTACTAAGTACGTGAGGTTGGGCAAACTGATGGATTTCAAAGGCTGTTTCTTCATCTGTAAAACAGAAAGGTAATAATCCTACTCAGTTCACAGAGTTATTGTGAAGCCAAATAAGATTACGCCACATACACAAACATCAGGGTTTTCAGCATCAGCCTCTTTTCCAGCCTGCTTTCTCGAGCACCGGAGATGAAGCCGCTTACTGCTTTACAAAGGCCAGCTTACCTGCTTTGTCTTTCCAGTACTATTTTCTGTCCTTCTGCCCCTCAGTCTGACACAAGATATACACCACTGGGACCTCAAGTCCCTTCTGACATTCACTTAGGACGCCTAGCAGCATGCCTCCAAGGGGAAGCGTGGCTGACAACGCTATCCCTATAAGCGGGGACGCAGGAAGGCCCAGCCAGAAGACGACCAGAGTGGCTTAATAATCAGGCTGTTCTGTGTGTTCCCAGATGGTCAAGATAAGCAAAGGATTCTGCCCATTTCAACAATGCTGGGGACAAAGACACACGACAAAGAAGGCAGCCAGGAGAAGACACAAGATATCAGTGGCAAATCCTCTAGGAGACGATCACCCCGGGTCTGCATGCCTCCATGCATCCCTGCACACAGGGTACCAGGCTCCAGCAGCACCCTCCTCCTCCCCATTGTGAGCTGTTGAATTGCAGTATCCTGACTGGCACTCTAAATAAACAACTTAAAGTTAAGCCTGTTTTTATCAGAAGAATGGTTCCTATAAGCAATGAGAAGTCTATAAACAGCAGCTAGCAGACACACACACACACAAAGCGTTAGGAGTGAGGAGGCCAGTTGTAACGCACAGCACTGAATGACCGAGACCAGACCTAGAACAGAGCTTGGAGGGAGGAGAGAGGCCATTAGAAAACCAGGACTGACGTGGTCTAGTGAGTGGCTTAGACTGTCCCCTGGCTTCTGGCTGAGCCTTCACAAGACTGGAACGCAGCAAGGACTGGGAGAGGCTTGAGGGCTTGGCCACAGGCACACTGAGCTTGACACGCCTGTGGGAAACCCAAGGTATGTGCACAGCGCCCACTGGGAGTCACCAGCACACTGTCACACCTGAATACACAGGGACAGAATCTGGTTTCCAAGGAAAACCTGCAGAATCAACCATTTATGTCACCAGATGCTATTAATCTAATCAAGTGATAAAGCTCAACACCAGGGCAGGATTTTAAAACCTTTTAGGGAAAAACAAAGGAAAATGCCTAACTATTAAAAAAACCTATCTCAACCAAAACTTACCATTATATTCACACAGCAAAACTCTTAAGAGTTTTAAATAAGTTTTAAATTAAAAAGCAATATAAGCATATTCCTGTCATTATTATTTAATATTAATATATAGTTAGACAGCCCTTTAATGATGTGGCAACACTAACGACTTTCCGTTTCTCTATTTTCTAAACTTTCAGTAACAATGTAGTACTTTTATAGTTTACAGACATATTTTTAAAGTGTTACAAGCTCAAGTCATGGCACACAGGCGGTACAGTCAGAATGTCATGTTACTGATGAATGCATACACCGTGAGAGGGCTCATTTCTGTGATGAATGCGTCTCTGAAGACCTCATGAAATCAAGCCTAAGTTTCCTGCAGGAATAAAGGAGGAAGATGTGCTCTCAGGACACTAACGTTCCCAGCTACCGCAGTGCTCGATTTACGCCCCCTTTAGATTTTTTTCAGCAATTCCTCTAATATTTTTGCAGAGTGCTTTTCCTTAAGAAAAAAAAAACAAACAGCATAGTGCATTATGGGAATAGCTAGCCCTTCTCTTCAGGGTTTTATTACATCTAACTTCCATTGCAAAGTTACTGATTTTGAAGACTGCTTTCTTTCATATTTTTTTGTATAGTAAGCCTTTATTGGGCTTCCCTGGTGGCTCAGATGGTAAAGAATCTGCCTGCAATGTGGGAGACCCAGGTTTGATCCCCGGGTCAGGAAGGTACCCTGGAGAAGGCAATGGCTACCCACACCAGTATTCTTGCCTGGAGAATTCCATGAACAGAGGAGCCTTGTGGGCTGCAGTCCATGGGGTCACAAAGAGTTGAACATGACTGACTGACTTAAGACTTTCGCAACACAAGCCCTTATTAATATTTCCATGCCACACTACTTTCAGTCCACATATTTCCCATAAAATGCAGCTGCGATGGGACGGCCTTTACACACCCTTAGAAACGGTAGCTCAGAGCATGCAGTGCTAGGGACGCAGCTAGCATCCCTACCGTGGCAGACAAGGGGAGGTCAGTGCTCGCCCACCGTCAACAAGTCCGAGCGTCTGCCAGCACTGAGACTGTCTGCTGCTTACGCTGCTTTTTTTCCAGTATATGTTTGTCCCTGTTACTATGGCAAAAGAATTTCTGCAGCAGGAACCATTATCTTTTGCAAATCACAGAAAAGAATAATAAACATGGGCTATTAGTAAATGTTTTCTTTTAATGATGGTTATAAAAGAAACCTCTTGTTCCAAAATAGTGAAAGACTTCTTTCCACCAGAGGAAAAACGACTGTTCTCTCTTCATAATCAGATTTCCTGTGTGAAGGGAGCCCCTGTGTGTCTGACCACGAGGTCAGGCACTTTGCTGCTTAAATGACAATTTATTGCAAAAGTCCCTCGATTTCCCGCCACCAACCATACAAACCTGCCCACTGCTCTCAACCCTTTCATGAATTAAATAAATCATATTATGCAGCTCAGGGAAGAAGCAGCCCCAGCTTTGGAAGTGTCCCTGGGCTCTTTGCCATCCTCCCCACCTGGCTATTTAGGGGCCTCACTCTATCAGCCACCCTCCTTACCCCAAACTGTCCTCCCATCCTTTCTAAAGACTCCTTCACGTCAACAAGGTAACAGAATCAGTTTTCGCCAAAAACGCATAGAACAAGTAGTTTATATCGCTAGACACTGTAGCAAAATAATAAAAATCTACACTGATACAGAATTTCAAAGTGCATTTTGGGTCTCATCTTTAAAGACAGAAGTAGAAAGAAAACGCCTTCAAGGCTCCTATCCACTTTCCCTCTGTGACCACTTTTTAAGTTACATCTCAGAGCTCTTCACTTTGTTGCTCCCACAACTCAGTTCAATGCAGTCTATGTAATCTCTGCTCCCTGTTCTTGGCCTTCCTCACTTACGGATCAAACTTAGGAGAAGAGCTCTCAATGAAGGAACCAAAATAATACATAAGCACAAAAAGCAAAAAAAAAAAAAAAACCCTCAGGGAAATAAAGATAACTTTCTAAAATTTTAAAAATCCTTTCAAACAAGTCAATCAACATCCCTATAGATGTACAGCTAGGTAATAAATTTCCCATGCACACTTTTATGGTAAACTCCTGGAAGATGTACTCTAACAAAATACAGGACTAAGCCGAGGAAAAGGAAAACAAAGAATGCACAGAACAGCCGTTATAACTTGGAGGGGCGCAAAGCGCGAGTCCCAGGACCGAAGCTGCACGGGCAGGTCTTGAGGCCACCGGTACAGAGCGGAGCAGACGCACGCGGGACTGCCCGAAGCAGGCCTCCGGAACAAACGAGGTCTCAAGAGGGGGGACGGAGCGACAGGCAACACCAGGGACATCTTAGAAGAGCTGAGGGCAAGTCTACCACTGATCATACCGGCGAGAATATGCAGGAGCAGCAACAAACCTAAGGAGAAAGCAGCACAGTCATTTGTTTCTAAAGCGAGCAGTAGTTCAATGTTGACTATGGCGTAAGCATTACAGTGATATAGACCACATCTTGACATAACTAAATCCTATGGACAGGGAGAAGAGAGGTGCGGTATAAAAGGAAGTCAAGAGATAATGTCTAATAGTTGTAAGTCAGGAAATAGCATGACTGTATCATCTGAAAACATGGAGGCAACAGTCAGAAGATGCAACGATGGCACACGCGTAGGCCGCCTGTGCGGAGCGGGACACGCGCACAGCCGCCTGTGCGGAGCGGGACACGCGCACAGCCGCCTCTGCGGAGCGGGACACACGCACAGCCGCCTGTTTGGAGCGGGACACACGCACAGCCGCCTGTGCGGAGCGGGACACGCGCATACCCGCCTCTGCGGAGCGGGACACGCGCACAGCCGCCTGTGCGGAGCGGGACACGCGCACAGCCGCCTGTGCGGAGCGGGACACGCGCACAGCCGCCTCTGCGGAGCGGGACACGCGCACAGCCGCCTGTTTGGAGCGGGACACACGCACAGCCGCCTGTGCGGAGCGGGACACGCGCACAGCCGCCTGTTTGGAGCGGGACACACGCACAGCCGCCTGTGCGGAGCGGGACACGCGCACAGCCGCCTCTGCGGAGCGGGACACACGCACAGCCGCCTGTTTGGAGCGGGACACACGCACAGCCGCCTGTGCGGAGCGGGACACCCGCACAGCCGCCTCTGCGGAGCGGGACACACGCACAGCCGCCTGTTTGGAGCGGGACACACGCACAGCCGCCTGTGCGGAGCGGGACACGCGCACAGCCGCCTCTGCGGAGCGGGACACGCGCACAGCCGCCTCTGCGGAGCGGGACACCCGCACAGCCGCCTCTGCGGAGCGGGACACACGCACAGCCGCCTGTGCGGAGCGGGACACGCGCATACCCGCCTCTGCGGAGCGGGACACGCGCACAGCCGCCTGTGCGGAGCGGGACACGCGCACAGCCGCCTGTGCGGAGCGGGACACGCGCACAGCCGCCTGTGCGGAGCGGGACACGCGCACAGCCGCCTGTTTGGAGCGGGACACACGCACAGCCGCCTCTGCGGAGCGGGACACGCGCACAGCCGCCTCTGCGGAGCGGGACACGCGCACAGCCGCCTCTGCGGAGCGGGACACGCGCACAGCCGCCTGTGCGGAGCGGGACACGCGCGTAGCTGCCTCTGCGGAGCGGGACACACATGTAGCTGCCTCTGTGGAGCGGGACAAGGGCTGTGGGGGAGTGGAGCAAAGGACTGGTGCTTTCCATTATAGGAGGCTGGGTACTACCATCTCCCACACACACTTCTAAAATTCAGAAAAACACCAAAACAAAGCTAGCTTTTATTTACTTATATTTAGTAAAGAAATGTATAATAACATTATATGCAATATTATATATTATTATATAAATGTATAACAACACCTTATTTAACATTAAGTATTAGGTCTTATTTAACATTAAGACCTAATCTTAAACTCTTTAGAGGCCCAAACCTGACCTGAACTAACAGGAAGCTATTTATATTTTCTATTAATACTTGTGCAACTCAGTATAAATATTATACTTCAATAAGGAAATATTAATGAGTTTTATGGGTATCACCCCAATAAGAACACTCACTATTACATACCATGTATAGATTACCTTTCTAGAATCTGAAATTTTCTGAAGTTTAAAGTATTTCTGACCTAAGACGTCTGGATGAGAGAGCTTGGGCCTCCATTACATTTTTCAAAAAGCTGTGTGCACTTATTGCTTTTTTCATTTTGAAAATACTTTGAAGAAATAAATGGAGAGAAAGTATAAACAGAAAACAGGCAGGAAGCTCGTGTGACCTCAAATGGAACGATATCCATATCACGTATTTTTACCAAATGTGGTATTATACCTGGGCCACGATTTAGGTACTGAATTAAGATATTCACTCTCTCAACGAAAATGTGAAAAAGAAAGGGATAAAACTTCGGCTGACTCACCACTTGTCTCCTGGGATCATCCCGCTTATCTTGCTTTCCTCCTATACCCTAGAGCTCGTCCCCACTCACACTGACGCTTTTTTTACCTCCCGTGCACATTCCGTCTCATCACAACCTAGCCTCCGTTCAGCACGGCCAGCAGCCACCTCCATGGCGGTCAGGCCGAAAGGACACTCTCTGGGCCCGTGTGATCTGACTCAACACGTGACGGCAGGTCTTTCGAGTCTCCAAAGCTCCATGCCACCCTCCCACTCATTCTGTGTTCCCTTTCCCCAAGTTATCAGACCCCTATCTCTGGCTTCAGCGACCACCTCTGCGCATTTTACTCCAAAGGAAAATACTGATAAATCAGACGGTCAAATTTAATAAGACTTTTGTGCTCTAAAAGTCACCATCAAGAAAACTAAAAAGAGGAACTAGGGGGAAAACGTGACCATCATCTGCCTATAGACTCGTATCCAGAATATCTAAGGAACACCTACGACTTAAGCAACACAACTTGAAGATGGGCAAAAGTTTCTAACAGCCATTTCTCCAAAGCAGGTAAATGAATAGTTACTAAGCTCATGAAATGATCTGCAAATTAAAAGCACAGTGAGGAAAGGCTATATCCTTCCTGGGCTTCCCTGGTAGTTCAGACTGTAAAGAATCTGCCTGCAATGCAGGAGACCCAGGTTTGATGCCTGGTTCAGGAAGATTCCCTGAAGAAGGGAACAACTACCCGCTCTAGTATTCTTGTCTGAAGGGTCCCATGGACAGAGGAGCCTGGCAGGCTACAGCCCATCGGGACACAAACAGTTGGACATGACTGCGTAACTAACATATCCCCTGTAGAGGGGCTATAATCAAAAAGACCGATGATATCGACTGTAGCATGAGGAGAAACTGGAGCCCTTGAGAATGTGAAGTGGTATAGAGACCTTGGAAAACAGTCTTGACAGTTACTATAAGTCAAACGTAAACGTAAACAACAATAACAACAACATCCCCAGGAAATCCCACATTTACAGGTCTTTACAGAACTGATGAAGAACCTCTACTCCACTAACAAGGATCGCAACTGGAATTCTACTTCTGTTAAAGTCTTTAATTAATGACATTCACCCTTACTGGGCAGTGAGCTCCCTAAAGGCAGAAACCCTATCTCACTTTGCTCACCCTTGTACCAGCACTCTCCAGCCCAATGTTGCCACATAATATCCATTCAGCAAATATTGACTAAATCAACTTTTCTCCCACAAGAGCCAGAACTAACTGGGAATTTCATTTATGACTCAAACTATAACTAACACTGTTTACTGTCTCAAATGCTGATCAAGTAGAACAGCGGAAATTTAGACAACACAAAAATTCAGTATTTTTTATCCTTGTACAATTCATATCAAATGGCAAGAAACAACTGATCTTTAAATATGTGCAACAGTTTGCCCACATCAGACTAAGTCCAAAATTGTAATAATTCAAAATGCAATCCAAGTACTTTTAAGAATAATTCCAGAAGGTTACAATTATAAGTTATTAAGAACTACGGAGAAGAGCTCTGTTAAGAAAGAGAAAAACAGGTTTCATAAAATACAGTTTAGCAATTTCAATCTTTGAGTCAGAAATACAGTGACGAATAGGTGACAAGTTACTGACGAAAGGCATAAAATATGCTATTTCACTGACAGTATCCTTAAAGGCCTATTCCCCTCACTCAACCAGGGGAGAATGCGCTCTCACAAGTACCTCGTATCTGGCCACTGTCATGCCCACACCAGATCAAAAGGTAACAAGGCATCAAGATTACCCTATTTCCACTCTTCATTGAAATTAAGATCAAAATTTAAGTTCAGGGCTCTGAGAATTTTAGGGAACACTACAAGGCCTCCATATGCCACCCACTAAAAAACAGTCTGAGACAAAAGCTTTGACTTGGTCTGTTTAACACTATGATCTTCAAGAACAATGAGCTTATTAAAAATGTCAAAATGAATTTTAAAAAGTTAAATGCATCAGAATAAAGTAGTAACCACCAGAAAATAAAGATGCATTTACTGAAAGTGAAGGAAAGAATGGTAAAACACACAGACATGCTCCACAGACCACATGAAGTTTACTCGGAAACAAGCAAAAAAAGACTCTGTTCGCTTTAAAGCCCCCTAGAGGCTACCCCCGGCCCCTTCCTCAGTGGGGAAGAGTTCACCCGCCAATGCAGGAGACAGGGGTGTTCTATCTCCGACTCAGAAGGGTCCTGCACGCACGGAGCAACTAAGCCCGCGCGCCACAGCCGCCGAGCCTGTGCTCTCCAGCCTGGAGCCACAGCTGCTGAGCCCACGTGCTGAGCCCTGACGACAGCGCGCTCCAGAGCCTGTGCTCCTGCGACAGGAGACGCCACCGCAACGAGACGCTCAGGCGCCGCACCTAGGGACCAGCCCCAGCTCACCGCAGCTAGGGAAGAGCCCGCACAGCGAAGACCCAGCACGGTCAGAATGATTCATGTCAATGTATGGCAAAACCAATCCAGTACTGTAAAGGAAAATAAAGTGAAAATAAAAATTAAAAAAAAAAGACAGAGGTGTTAAATGAAATAAAACCCTCTGGAATAACTCAGAGGATGACCAGAGGTAAGAAAGAATAATTTCAACGTTACATGAGGAGCAGCAAATAAGCAGTGCCGAGGGTAACTAGCAACTGAAATCCAAAGCATAAAACATTTTAAAATGGTAAGGTAAGATAAGCAAACTGAGAAGTATAGAAATAGAACTTCTGAACAGCAATTGTGGAGAAAAACAAAACTGATGAAAGCGCTGACGAACCGCAACTGCTTTCTGCGCATTTTCGCACTTGACTCTCACGGCAGTGCCACAGGTGGAGAAACTGGCTTATCTGCACACACGGCCCAGAGAAGTCAGGCGCCTTGCCTAAGGCTGCTCAGCCACACGTCACTAGACGCAGCAGCCTGTGGCGATTTACAAGGCGAGTCTAGAATGTGTACGTTTCTCCTGTTTCATCCCACGGCAGCACGGCTGTCAGAAAAAGACAAAACCTGGTGTGCTGTTGGCTTTATTATGAAAAGAAGAGGTATCAGAATCCACAGAATCCACAGTTTTAAGTATTAAATAGCAACATGCTTTTTGCTGCAATTTTGTCTGCATAGGGGGACATCTGACCAAAGTAATGGATATACTTGTTAAAAATTTGACAAAATAATAATTTATATACTTCAAGGCTGTAAGACATGCCTGAAAAGTTAGGTCCAATTTATAACAAAAATTGGATATTTATCATTTGAGTTGATTTACAAATATATATCACAAGCCGCAGAAAAATACTGCATTTTAAAATTATAGTATATACTCTTAAACCATTAGGTTACACATATATTACATATACAATAACATAACCTTAAACCACTTCAACTGTTTGAAACTAAACCTGTCCCTTTAAAGTACTCCAGTAGATTACTCAAGATTAATTTTCTAACATGCAGCCTGAAAGGCTGGTGAAAAGAAAGTGCTAGTCGCTCAGTCGTGTCCAACTCTGCGACCCCAGGGACTGTAGCCTGCCAGGGTCCTCTGTCCTTGGGATTCTCCAGGCAAGAGTACTGGAGTGGGTAGCCATTTCCTGCTCTAGGGGATCTTCCTGACCAACGGCTGAACCCTGTTCTCCTGCGATGCAGGCAGATTCTTTACCATCCAAGCCACAAGGCAGCCAAGAAGAAAGACAGGGTGGACTCTAGGTATCCCCCAGAACGCTGGCCAGCCGAAGGAGAACGGGCCGCTACAGAAAACTGAGGGAGCCCGGTGCTGGAGGTCCTGAGCAAACAGCTGGGCCAGCAGAGGAGAGTGCTGCAGGCTGCAGTGTGCAATTTAGGATCTCAAGGAACAGAAGAAGAGAGGGGCAGGCCGAAGCTGACGGTGCGTGAGCAGCAGACGGCGTGAGGCAGGCGGGCCTCAGATCCGAGCACTGTGCGATCTGTGACCCCCGGTGACCCAGAGGCCTCAGCAGAGCCACTCCCCCGTGCGAGTGAATCAGCTGAGCCCGAGACGGCTGCAAGGAAGGGCCTGGACTCTAACATCTGATTTTCCAGCAGAGTCTGAACCTCAGGAAAGTTAAGAAGGCATACCCACGGGCATTCTTCAGGACACACACAAGGATACTGAAAACACTGGTCCTTAACAAAAGGAAAAGGGGAGACTTGTTGGGGTTCTTGCAGCGCTTCACTTCTGAGAAAGGGAGTGTGAGTCTGACAGACCTAAGGGATGGAAATACCTTCAGTGAAGTACAGAACTGATCTTCCTCCAAGTGCTCTTTGATGCTTGTTCTGCAGAGAAAAACCTAATCCTTACAGACGAGGAAAGGGGGACGGAGAAAGTCAAGGCCGCAGCAGCCAGGGCCCTCCCTGGGCACGCACCACACTGTACTGGAGTGACTTGCTCACACTTTCGCCTCCCTCAGCTGACTGCGGGCTCCTTGAGGGTTCAGGAGTGAAGCCAGAAATAGAATTACAGAGATGAATTGCCGCTATTAGTCACAGGATGCTTCTGCCTGCCATTGCTGGGTAACAAGCGAGCCCAGCCTTAGTGGCGTAAACAGCAGCGATGTCCTAGTTCTCACAATCCCAGGGGCTGGCTGCACAGCTCTGCTGCTGCTCTTGCCTGACCTGCGTGCTGCTGCACTGGGCCCAGGTCAGCTGGGGACTGGGCTCAGGGAGGAAGGCTGGGCCTTCCTCTCCAGGTGGCCCCCCTCTCAGCGCCCACTCCTCCACTGCCTGCGGCGCCTCTGCTTCCAGCCCGCCTGCTTACGCTCCCCTGGCCGCTGCAGGCCCCGCGGCACAGCCCAGTACGAACGGCATGGAAACAGACTCTACACCTGACTGGAGAAACAAGCAGGCCTGCGCTGCCAAGGCGCACAGACACGGAGAGGTGAGTCATTCAGGCGCTGTTTTGTGCCATTATTTCACATACATTGTTTTTGCTATTCTTCTCTCTGATAACTACTTTCATTGGTAGAATTTTTATTATAAAGTTTCTTTACACCAACTACATCTAAAAATTTGATCATGTTCCTTAATTTGTAATGAGGGGGGAGGGGGAGTTACTCGGCTCTATTTCTACTTCAGAATGGATCCAAAAACATTTCAATGCTTAAAGATTAGAATTATTACTGGCAGCAATTCACATCATTTGAAGATCTTATGTTTCTTCACAAACATATACATCTTCTGCAGCAATTCATTAAACTAACTGAAGAAAGAATTCTGGGCACGTTTTGTAACAGAAAAATCTACGGCAGCTCTGTCTCATTTGAAATGCTTTATGCAGAAGAGTTCTCATCTCATCACACTGTAGAATGTAGCATTAAGCTGGCGGTACAGACAGGCCTGCACCAGCCATGTGTCATCTCAGGCTGGAGCAAGCATCCTCTCTGCTTAACACAGAAAGCAAGGTAGAGAAACCAGAGCAGGGCCTGCCTTCAGCTCAGTTCAGTTCAGTTCAGTCGCTCAGTCGTGTCCAACTCTTTGCAACCCCATGAACTGCAGCGCACCAGGCCTCCCTGTCCGTCACCAACTCCCAGAGTTCACTCAAACCCACGTCCATTGAGTCGGTGATGCCATCCAGCCATCTCATCCTCTGTCGTCCCCTTCCCCTTCTCCTGCCCTCAATCCCTCCCAGCATCAGAGTCTTTTCCAATGTATCAACTCTTCGCATGAGGTGGCCAAAGTACTGGAGTTTCAGCTTCAGCATCAGTCCCTCCAATGAACACCCAGGACTGATCTCCTCTACAATGGATTGGTTGGATCTCCTTGCAGTCCAAGGGACTCTCAAGAGTCTTCCCCAGCACCACAGTTCAAAAGCACCAATTCTTTGGTGCTCAGCTTTCTTCACAGTCCAACTCTCACATCCATACACAACTACTGGAAAAACCATAGCCTTGACTAGACGGACCTTTGTTGGCAAAGTAATGTCGCCTTACCCACTAAGAAATCTCTCTCCAGCCAGGAGACATCCTCTCCTGCCCTGCCACGGTCAGCTCCACCCCTGTTCACTCTACCGCCCTCTCGGGACGCTGTACACACCTCTGCACACCAGGCCAAAACTCCCTGGCCTCCAGAGCACATCCTAAGGTTTATCTCCTCTGTGAGCAAAGAGACATCGAAACAGGCTCCCCCACTTGTATCCTACCACCCACCACATGTACCCAGCATTCTTTACAGCTGGACATCTAATTATGCACAGAATGCTTCTTCAACATGCGTGCTGGCCGATCTCATGTATCGACTTGAATAGGCCACAGTGCGCAGATGTTTGGTCGATGATTCTTCGAGATGTTTTCGTGACGGTATATTCATAGACATGATTAACATTTAAATCAAGAGACTTTGTGTAAAGGATATTACTCTCCATAACGTGTCATGTCCAACTCTGTGTGACCCCAGGGACTGTAGCCCGCCAGGCTCCTCTGTCCATGGGATTCTCCAGGCAGGAATAGTGGAGTGGGTTGCCATTCCCTTCTCCAGGGGTCAAACCTGGGTCTCCTGCATTGCAGTCAGATTCTTTACTGTGTGAGCCCTAGGGAAGGGCCTATAATGTGGGTAGGACTCATCTAATCCTATGAAGGCCTTAAAACAAAAAACCCCTAGCCTCTCTTGGAAGAAGAGAGAATTTCGCCAGTAGACCTGTGGCCTCACGTTTCAGATCTAACTCTTCTCTCAGTTCCCCAATCTGGCAGCCTCTACGATCACATGAGCCAATTTCTTAAAATCTATCAGTAAGAATCTTTCTCCATCCATCCATCTTTTTATATACTCTTGGTTCTATTTCTTTGGTGAACCGTGAACAAAGCACCATCTACTTACAGATAATTCCTTACAGTAGAGAACCCCTGACCTACCAAAAAGGCGGAGCCCTCTGTGGACCATTACGTATTTCTTCAGCATTCCGTGCAGTGTTCTGGATCGCCATGCATTTCTTTTAAGCATTCCCCACAGTGTTCTATACAGAGCACGGGTGAACTATTTCTGAAAATTTACCTGGTGTTTCTTGATGACTAAACCTTGAATCCTCCCAGTTTCCTAATCTTTCTGCCTTAATTACTGTGATCTGCATGATAACATATCACAAAGCATAAGCTGAAAGAAAGAAAAGCAACGCTGGCCCCATTTCCCTCTGGGTAAATCCCAAGGGTGGTTAACGTCTATTAAGAATTGGGAATTTTAGAAAAAAAAAAAATTAAAAAAAAAAGAATTGGGAATTTTAATATTAATTTGCACAGGTGGTACAATGTAGAAGTCTTCAGTTTACTGTTTGCTCTATGATCCTGAAACTCCGTTTTCTCCCTCTAGATATCATTTTTCAGTGGAAAAAAATAGTGAGAAAAACTTTTCAGTCAATCATCAGAGTAGTAACCCAGGGCAAGTCGCTCAGTCGTGTCTCTTTGTGGACCCACGGTCTATACAGCCCACGGGATTCTCCAGGCCAGAACACTGGAGTGGGCAGCCCTTCCCTTCTCCAGGGGATCTTCCCCACCCAGGGATCAAACCCAGGTCTCCCTCATTGCTGGCGGATTCGTCACCAGCTGAGCAACAAGGGAAGCCCAAGTAACCCAAGATCTAATCTAAAAATAATATAAATGTAAACCAGGAAACAGTTACTTGCTTTTCAAGTCAGCTATCACTTCTCAGAGATTTTCACCTCATTATAAAGCCCTTCTCTTCGGGAAGACACACAAAACATCTGACTCAAAAAGACAGGCAAGCATGTATTTCCATGCGGACAAGAAAGTCAGCAGGACCCGAACACTGAAATGACTCAGCTAATCTTCCTGAGCACCTATGAATTCTGTTTGCTAAACATCTCCTCTGCTCTGGACCCTCCAATCTAATCTGTTGATTCAATCTGTGGTAAAGGATGAATAAATAGAACCAAGTATAAGGGATAAGGCAAAAAAAATTCAGAACTCTGCCCTTAACCGTTTAAATCTATATTCCACAAAAGATACTCTTTTTTTTTTTAGTATAGAAAAAAAAATATAACAAAATTTATGAAATTAGCCACAGTTCAGCAGTATTAATTATATTCACATTGTCAGGAAAAGATGTCCAAAACATTTTCAGTTTCCAAAACTGAAATTCTATACCCTTTAAACAAAAGATGCAATAAATTCACCAAAGTTATGGTAGTAATCATTGCATGATGCATGTAAATCAAATCATTTTTCTGTATACCTTAACCTTATACAGTGCTGTACGCCAATTAGACCTCAATAAAACTTGAAGAAAAAAATAAATCAACAGCAAAAAAGATGCTTATTCTTAATACTTCCTACCCACTGCCTATTTTATTCTATACATGAAGTAAAATTATTTTCACAATAAACTTTATGGACTACTAGCAGAATAACAGCAGATTAAAAAAATAATCGTTCAAGGAAATGGAAGAGGTCAGAAGCATGACTATGAAGAGAAGATCCTGATGAGCCCCTGTGTAGAGAGAGGACACAGCTGGAACACAGCTTCACGGCCACCCCGAACGCAAGAGAGGGGTCAGAAGAGGCGGGCCCACAGCTGAAGCACGTCCCACGAGGCAGCACCCACCGCAGAAGCAGCGGCGCTCCGGTGACTGCGCCCGACAGGGGCGCACCGCTCCCCCGGCTGCCCCACAGCGAGGATGGCAAGACTGCTGGGAAGTGCACAGTGCCAATCTACCAGGCGCACTGTGCCAAGCCTCATTCAACAGCCTTTCAGCTGAATATGCCTTCACGCCTACAAAATAATAATAGTAATGACTTAACTATAAATCTTAGTAAAATAACCTACCACAGTATAAGTGCTTAACAAATAAAAGTATCGCTGATATTTTTCTGCCTGTTACTATACTTTAAATGCTTCTATTTTAGAAAGATGAACCCTGATTAAATCACTAGCTTTGAAAATCACTTACATACATTTTCTTCCAAAGCCTGACTCCCAGCTAAGCCTGCACTGGGACGGCTCCAGGAAAGATAAGAGGGATTTTGCACATGACTGAGGTTATGCGCAGGGTCAGTCCTGCTAAAGGCCAGTTTACAGAAGTCTGGGAACTCTCAAAGAGGTTGGGGGACAAGGGGTGGGGCGCCATTCATTCTAAACCGAAGTCTAAGTTTAGTCCAAAGAAAGCCACAGAGCATGAGAACAGAACGTGGCTTTGAGAGCACGCTGCCTGTCGCTCACACTGCTCTGCAGAAGACGAGGCAGTTATGAACAGAGAGTTAGCGGCACTTCTCAGAAAGACTGCAGAACCGTGGGAGCTCGAGGGACAGGCAGCACAGGGGCAGCAGCTGTTAGCCACGAAGCTGAGGGGCCCGGAGGCCAGGGACACTGCAGACCTTCCACAGGCCTGGGCCTCGAGCACTGGACAGCTCCAGAGGAGTAAGGAGCGAAGGCCAAGTCAGAGCCAGGAGGGGGCAGCTAAGCCCAACAGGAGATCATCAGAACCCCTTTCCACTCACAGTCACGAGAATACAGTGTGCCTGTGAGGAGTACTTAGGCACTGTACCCTGAAAAGCGGACAGTGTTATCCATGGCAAAGGTACACCCTGCCTCCTGGCAGAACTCCTATTCAAACGGTCTCTTGAGGAAAATATCTTCAATTAAGGTCCTCTGGACTCTCACAGATTAAATCTGAATAAGAAGAAAAGCTCACAATCAAAATTTACTTAAAATTGCTAATTAAAATACAACTTATGAGATAATTTGATAAAATACAAATAGTTCCAGTTATATACTGCTTACGGAAGACACATGATGAATAATAACACAAAGAGCTGAAAATAAAAGAATTTAAAATGTTAAATATTAACCAAAAGAAAACAAGAATGGCTCTAACAGCAACAAATAAGCCTATGTTATCTGTTACTCACTGTAAGTGAGAGAAAGTTCAGAAAATATGGTCTTAAAGAATGGAAATCTCAACTGAGAAATAAAAATTATGAAACAGAACCAAACAAAAATCCTAGAACTGAAAAAATGAAAACTTAATGGATGATGTTAACAGTAGTTTAGAGATGATGGAAAAGTTAGCAAACTGGAAAACAGACTAATGTAAATTATCCAAGCTGAAAAAGAAAAAAAGGCTGTAGAAAACGAACACCCTCACAAAGCCGTGAAACCACATCAAGCAGGATAACATGCGTATAGCTGGCGACCAGCTGGCAAAGAGAGTGTTGCCAGAGCAGGGAAAGCATGTGAAGGTCCAACAGCTGTAAACCCCCCAAATTCAATTAAAAGTCACTGACTTATATCATAAACCCAAGAAACTTGGTGAGCCCTACACTCAGCTCAGTGCAGTCACTCAGTTGTGTCTGACTCTTTGCAATGCCATGGACTGCAGCACACCAGGCCTCCCTGTCCATCACCAACTCCCGAAGCTCACTCAAACTCACGTCCATCGAACTGGTGATACCATCCAACCATCTCATCCTCTGTCATCCCTTCTCCTCCTGCCTTCAATCATCTAGCATCAGGGTCTTTTCCGATGAGTCAGTTCTTCACATCAGGTGGCCAAAGTATTGCAATTTCAGCATCAGCATCAGTCCTTCCAATGAATATTCAGGACTAATTTCCTTTAAGATGGACTAGTTAGATCTCCTTGCAGTCCAAGGGACTCTCAAGAGTCTTCTCCAACACCACAGTTCAAAAGCATCAATTCCTCGACGCTCAGCCTTCTTTATAGTCCAACTCTCACATCCATACATGACCACAGGAAAAACCATAGCCTTGACTAGACGAACCTTAATCGGCAAAGTAGTCTCTGCTTTTGAATATGCTATCTAGGTTGGTCATAACTTTCCTTCCAAGGAGTAAGCATCTTTTAATTTCATGGCTGCAGTCACCATCTGCAGTCATTTTGGAGCCCAGAAAAACAAAGTCTGACACTGTTTCCACTGTTTCCCCATCTATTTCCCATGAAGTGATGGGACCGGATGCCATGATCTTATTTTGTTGAATGTTGAGCTTTAAGCCAACTTTTTCACTCTCCTCTTTCACTTTCATCAAGAGGCTCTTTAGTTCTTCTTCACTTTCTGCCATAAGGGTGGTGTCATCTGCATATCTGAGGTTATTGATATTTCTCCTGGCAATCTTGATTCCAGCTTGTGCTTCTTCCAGCCCAGCATTTCACAGGATGTACTCTGCAAATAAGTTAAATAAGCAGGGTGACAATATACAGCCTTGACGTACTCCTTTTCCTATTTGGAACCAGTCTGTTGTTCCATGTCCAGTTCTAACTGTTGCTTCCTGACCTGCATACAGATCTCTCAGGAGGCAGGTCAGGTGGTCTGGTGTTCCCATCTCTTAAAGAATTTTCCACATTGTGGTGATCCACACAGTTAAAGGCTTTGCCAATAAAACAGAAGTAGATATTTTTCTGGAACTCTCTTGCTTTTTCGATGACTCAGTGGATGTTGGCAATTTCATCTCTGGTTCCTCTGCCTTTTCTAAAACCAGCTTGAACATCAGGAAGTTCATGGTTTATGTATTGCTGAAGCCTGGCTTGGAGAATTTTGAGCATTACTTTGCTAGCGTGTGAGATGAGTGCAATTGTGTGGTAGTTTGAGCATTCTTGGCATTGCCTTTCTTAGGGATTGGAATGAAAACTGACCTTTTCCAGTCCTGTGGCCACTGCTGAGTTTTCCAAATGTGCTGGCATATTGAGTGCAGCACTTTCACAGCATCATCTTTCAGGATTTGAAATAGCTCAACTGGAATTCCATCACCTCCACTAGCTTTGTTCCTAGTGATGCTTTCTAAGGCCCTCTTGACTTCACATTCCAGGATGTCTGGGTGAGTGATCACACCACTGTGCTTATCTTGGTCATGAAGATCTTTTTTGTACAGTTCTTCTGTGTATTCTTGCCACCTCTTCTTAACACCTTCTGTTTCTGTTAGGTCCATACCATTTCTGTCCTTCATTATGCCCATCTTTGCATGAAATGTTCCCTTGGAATCTCTAATTTTCTTGACGAGATCTCTAGTCTTTCCAATTCTATTGTTTTCCTCAATTTCTTTGCATTGATCACTGAGGAAGACTTTCTTCTCTCCTTGCTGTTCTTTGGAACCCTGCTATTCTTTGAAGAACTCTTCTATTGTTTGCTATTCTTTCGATCAGTGGAGAAATAACTCCAGAAAGATTGAAGAGACGAGCCAAAGCAAAAACAACACCCAGTTGTGGATGTGACTGGTGACGGAAGTAAAGTCCAATGCTATAAAGAGCAGTATTGCATAGGAACCTGGAATGTTAGGTCCATGAATCAAGGCAAATTGGAAGTGGTCAAAGAGGAGATGACAAGAGTGAACGTCACATTGTAGAAATCAGTGAACTAAAATGGACTGGAATGGGTGAATTTAACTCAGATGACCATTATATCTACTACTGTGGGCAAGAATCCCTTAAAAGAAATGGAGTAGCCATCACGGTCAACAAAAGATCCAGAAATGCAGTACTTGGATGCAATCTCAAAAACGACAGAATGATCTCATTTGTTTCGAAGTCAAACCATTCAATATCACAGTAATCCAAGTCTATGCCCCGACCAGTAATGCTGAAGAAGCTGAAGTTGAATGGTTCTATGAAGACCTACAAGACCTTCTAGAACTAGCACCCAGAAAAGATGTCCTTTTCATGACAGGAGACTGGAATGCAAAAGGAGGAAGTCACTAGATACCTGGAGTAACAGGCAAATTTGTCCTTGGAATACATAACAAAGTCAGGGCAGAGGCTAACAGTTTTGCCAAGAGAACGCACTGGTCATAGCAAACTCCCTCTTCCAACAACACAAGAGAAGACTCTACACATGGACATCACCAGATGGTCAATATCAAAATCAGACTGATTATGTTCTTTGCAGCCAAAGATGGAGAAGCTCTATACAGTCAGTGAAAACAACACCGGGAGCCGATTGTAGCTCAGATCATGAACTCCTTATTGCCAAATTCAGACTTAAATTGAAGAAAGTAGGGAAAACCACTAGATCATTCAAGTATGACCTAAATAAAATCCCTTATGATTATACAGTGGAAGTAAGAAATAGATTCAAGGGATTAGACCTGATAGACAAGAGTGTCTGAAGAACCATGGACAGAGGATCATGACATTGTACAGGAGGCAATGATCAAGACCATCCCCAAGAAAAAGAAATGCAAAAAGGCAAAATGGCTGTGTGAGTTGGCCTTACAAATAGCTGAGAAAGGAAGAGAAGCAAAAGGCAAAGGAGAAAAGGAAAGAGCCCTACGTAGGATCAATAGAAACAGAACTGCATCTGAGCATCATCAACTGCTGGAAATCAAAAATAAAGAGAAAGATCTTGAAGCACCTAGAAAGAAATAACAACAACGACGACAGCAATAACTACAGCATGAATCATCACTGTCTATCAGGAGAAAGCCAGAAAACAACGAAACGATAAGCATGATGTTGAAAGAATTCCATATGCAGCGAAAATATCCTTCAAAAATCAAGCCAAATAAAGAAGTCCAGATGAACAAAAACTAAAGGAAGTTTACTTCCAGCAAATGACCCCTGAGCAAGACTAGAAGCTGCAAAAGGAAAAGAAGGGCAACACAGATGGAAATACGTGGATTAACAAAGAACTCTCTCTCATTTTCTCCTCTTAACGCAGCAAGTGTACATGGAGGCTTACCATGTGGATTTATGTAAAGTACATGAAAACAACAGCACGCTGAGTCTAACGAGAATGGGATTATATTGTTGCCAAGCGCTCCTATTTTACGAGAACTGGAAAACCACTGCTTATGAGAGTAGGACAGACTGCAGTAAGCTGAGGATGGATGCCGCGACTGCAAATGCAGCCACTAAAACTAAGCTATTAAGCGGGGTGAGCAGAGGAAGGGAGCAAGAGAGAAACAGAAGAAGGGCGGGGAAAGAGATCTACACCCGACTTTAGGCAGTTCTCACTGTGTACAGTCGTCTTCTATGAAGTCGGCAGGAGCATGGAATTAGTAAACACAGAACCATTGCTCCTAGGGGAAATACAAGGTTAGGTTCCAGGGAGCCTCTGGTCACAACACTCCAGTCAAGCATCAATACATAAGCTTGTCTTAGTTTGCTTGTGTTTGAAGACATCTTATTTAGCAAATATGTTTTGTCCATTCATTAACACTCAGCTCATGATCAATAGCATTTTAACTCCTGCTGGAGGAAGCTTGCCTAATAACAGGCCTATTTCCTCTGAAGGCACATGACAGTCTTCTTTACTTAGGAACACGAGGCAGCATCTCAGCACTATGCTCAGGGGCAACTTGAAACAGTGCAATCGTCAAAAAAGAACCACAAAATGTGAAAATCATGGCGCTGAGTAGACCACAAAAAGGACAGTGTGAGAAATGCAACGAGAAGGTGGAGCGTGACTTGTTCAACATCAGTTCAGAGCCTGAATGCCAGACGACTCAAAACCTTAACTGCTTTGTGCGTGTCCGTGAGTGAGGCTGAGAGCACCGTCAGTACTGATCTGGGATCAGAATTAAATTTTAGTGAGTAGGTTTACAGAGACTATTCTATATTTGCAGATATAGAATACATGAATAAGGAGAATCAACTGTGTATCAGTAAGTACATTAACTATAAAGGGACTCCAATTAAAAGGTACAGACTGTCAGAATGGGGATAAAGAAAAACAAAACCCAAAAGATCAAGACCCAACCATACCCTGCAAGATATGCAGAGACACACCTTGAATTTAAAAACATAGGTCTAGAGTAGGGAGAATGGAAAAAGGGAAACACAGCTTTCCACAACTGACACACGCTGAAATTCTAAAAACCGGAACAGCGATACATCTGTTAAACAAATTAACTGGTTAGGCTACCCTTCTGCAAAAAGAAAACTCAAAGCTCAAATGGTTTCACAAGTGAATCCTATCAAACAATAAGGAAGAGAATAATTCCCACCTCCTTTACATGCTTTGCATAAAACTATCAGAAAAAATTAAACAAGAAAATTTTTTAAAAAAGCTACAATTCGTCAACATATTTCATGCTGCTGCTGCTGCTAAGCCACTTCAGTCGTGTCCGACTCTGTGAGACCCCACAGACAGCAGCCCACCAGGCGCCCCCATCCCTGGGATTCTCCAGGCAAGAACACTGGAGTGGGTTGCCATTTCCTTCTCCAATGCAGGATAATTCATGAACCCAGATGAAAACATCCTTAGCAAACTACTGGAAAAATCAGCAACTTATAAAAATAATAATATATCATGACCAAGTGGCGTTTATCCCAGGAGCATAAAGTCACATTAATACCTGAAAGCCAGTGTCATGCCACAGAATAACTGACGCAGCAAAAGCACTGAGCGACAGTCAGCACCCATGCTGAGTGCAAACAACAGCCTCAGCACACTAGACACAGAGAAACTTGGTTCACCATATAAACCTACGGCAGACAACACACTTAACAGTGAAGCCCCGAGGCCCTTTCCACTTGATTTGCAACAAGGGAAGGATGCCCATTGTTACCACCTCTACTGAACAATAGACAGAAGGTCCTAGCCAGTGTAATATGGCAAAGAAAATAAATATAAGGGCTAAAAATTGGAAAAGAAGGTATAAAGCTGTTTCTTTTCACAGAGAACATAATTACTAACAGAGAAATTTCTAGGAAATCTAAATTAGTCTAGCCAGATTAATCTAAGTCAATTTAGCAAGGCTGCAGGATGCAAAGTCATTCTACAAAATTCAAATATATTTCTACAGACTAACAACAAAATGAAAATGAAATTTTTAAATTTTATCTTAAAGAGCAGATTAATTATGAATCATCTTTACAAAAGACATGCATGTCTCATATACTGAAAACTAAAATATACTGACGAGAGAAATTGAATATCTAAGGGCATGGGGGCACACACCTGTTTGCAATCTGGAAAATTCATTACTGTAAAGAGGTTGATTCTGCCCAGAATTCTGTTCATATTCCAAACAGATGTTTTTGCAGAAATTGGCCACTTGATTCTAAAACATACAGGAAAACGTGAAGGATGTAAAAGAGCCAAAACAATCTTAAAAAAGAATGAGCTGGAGGACTTACACTTCAAGACTTCCTGTAAAGCCACAGTAACCATCGAAGTACGGTCCTGGTCTAACGACAGACAAATCGATCAGAACGGAGAGTCCAGGAACAGACTCACACTGGCACCGTCACCCGATTTTCACAAGAGGCACAAAAGCAATTCAACAGAAAATGGAAATCCTTTCCAACAAACAGTGCTGAAGCAACTGGATGTTCATATAGAAAAAATGATCAACCTTAACCCCTGATGTCATAAACCAAAAAAATGTGAGATGGATCCCAAATCTTTTTTACATTTTTGATGCATTTACTTTGAAGAATAAAATAGTCTTCTGATGTCAAAATTTATAAAGTACGTTCCATGCTCAGAATTTTACTTTTAACATGCTGTTTTTCCCAGTCAGTTTCGAAGTATCAGGTTTTAATGAGACACTAAACTGCAAAAGTTTTAGTTCAGTACACACAGCAATTCTTTTTCCCTTCAAGTCTTCCTGAGGTATAATTAACATACAGCACTGTGTAAATTTAAGGTATACAGCATAATGATTTGCCCTACATCATGAAACATTACCACAATAAGCTTAGTGGCCATATGACGTCTCAC
The DNA here is from genome assembly GCF_016772045.2 of Ovis aries. Classification (NCBI taxonomy): domain Eukaryota; kingdom Metazoa; phylum Chordata; class Mammalia; order Artiodactyla; family Bovidae; genus Ovis; species Ovis aries. The sequence continues at coordinate 43,218,017 of NC_056078.1, read as the reverse complement.
ATAGATACAATATTAAAGAAAGAGAAAATACATTTCCTCCCTTGTGATGAGAACTCTTAGGACTTAACCCCTTAACAGCTCTCATATGTAACACACAGGAGTGCTAACTGTGTTTCTCAGGTTGTCCAGGACATCCCTAAGGGCCTTTTACATGAGTGTCTGTACCTCTCAACCACCTTCACCCAACGTCCCACTCCACCCCCACCTCGCCTCCAATAGCAACAAACCTCATCTCGTTTTCTGCAAGTTTGCTTGCTGTTGAAGCACAATTCACCTACAGCACCATGCTGACTCCTGGTACACAACACAGTGATCCAACACTTCTATGCGTTTTAGAATGATCACCGAGATAAGCATGCTATCATGCCACTATGCAAAGATATCATGTAATTACTGACTATATTCCCCACACTGTGTATTTCATACCTACGAATCATTTATTTTGTAACTGAAAGTTTGTACCTCTTAATTTTAACCTAAAGCCCAAACTATGAAACTCCTAGAAATAAAAACAGGAGAATATCTTTATACCTTGTGTGTAAACAAGGTGCAAAAGTATACGACAAATTCAATATAAGGAGGGGCACCAGAATGTCTTAATTAACACTGGGTAGTATCAATACGAGCTGACAGTTTTTAAACTATGTAAGTAAAACCCACAAATGTATGTGTGCGTGCGTATGTGTATCCACACACCCACAAACGTATCCCGGCTCTGTCCACAAAACAGGAGTGGAAGTAATGTCGCTAGCTGCATGCGCCAAGCACCTGGACCTATTCCCCACCAACAGGAGCAAGGCTCCCTGAAGGAAAGCTGACTTGAGGGCTGAGGCACACAGAATGGGCCCAGGGTAGCTTGTTGCACCAGAAAGCAAAAAATGTTCAAAGAATTAAGGAAATATATAAAAGAATCTAAGTAGTGAATTATAGGCCACTAAATAATAAAGTGCCATGTCACTCAGTTGCGTCCAACTCTTTGTGACCTCATGGACTGGAGCCCATCAGGATCCTCTGTCCATGAGGATTCTCCAGGTAAGAATACTAGAGTGGACTGCCATGCCCTCCTCCAGGGGATCTTCCCAACCCAAGGATCAAACCCATGTCTCCTGCGTTGCAGGCAGATTCTTTACCATCTGAGCCACCAGGCAAGGCTCCTCCATCCATGGAATTTTCTAGGCAAGAGTACTGGAGTGGGTTGCCATTTCCTTCTCCAAGTAAATACAGAAGGAAGGAAGTATTTCATTGTTGGATGCTAAAATCATCATTGGACGCTAACACATGTGGGTGAATGTTCAAAAAGGAACAGGATTCCCTGGTGGCTGAGTCGGTAAAGAATCTGCCTGCAAAACGGGAGACCCAGGTTCGATCCCTGGGTCGGAAGACCCTCTGGAGAAGGGAATGGCTATGCACTCCAGTGTTCTTGCCTGGAGAACCCCATGGACAGAGGAGCCTGGCAGGCTACAGTCCACAGAGGAGCAGAGAGTCAGACACCACTGAGGGACTAACACTTCTACTTTCTGATACTTAATAACGTCAAAGGAAAAACCTGTATCTTGGCAGTAGAGAAATCTGGAAAACAGTGACTTAATCAAGCGTCCAAAGTCATCATCAATATTGCAACAAACTAGCATTGGGGGCTCCAAACGTCTTGTGCTGAGAACAATAAAATCACTTTCCTGTAATTCTGTCTACAATGTATACCCTGAATCTAACCAGGAGGAAATTTCAGAGAAACACAAATTGGCAAACATTCTGGAGGGAAAAAGAAAAAAGAAAAAAACTGGTCCATAGTCTTCAAAAAGGTCAAATGTCAAGGATGAAAAACTCAGGTTAAGGAACTACTCCGAATCAGAAGAGACTGAAGACACACGGCAATCAAATTCAGTGTCATTCTGGACGGGACCCTGAACAGGGGACTCAAGAGCAGCAACGGACATTCCAGGGGCAGCTGCTGGAGGGGCGCTGTGGAGCCTGAGTTAGGCAACAGCACGGCACCAGCCATTAGCCTCTCACAGGGTCATGCAAGAGACTGCCCCAGGTCTTAAGAAAGACACGACTTAGACTCAGATGAATCAGAGAAAATGCATTTATATACACGCATAGAGAGTGATAAAGCTAATGGGGTAGACTTCTAACAACTGGTAAACCTTAGTAAAGGATATGTGGTAGTTCTTTGCACTCTTACACTCTGTCTCTAAATCTGAAATCATATCAAAATTAAAAGTCACACATAAAGCAAAAGCCACAACTGTAAAATCGGAAAAGTGTCTGGATAAACACAAAGGACAAACAATCACTTCCCTCAATATATAAACAAATTGTATAAAGGAATCAGAAAAAGCAGTAACATCCCCAAAAGATTACTGGGAGAAAATATGTGCAGCCAATTCACAAAAGGAACTAACGTACTTTTAAAGGAAAAGCAGTAACAAAAAGCCAACTTCACTAATAATTTAAACAGGCAAAGGAAGATAACAATGAGGTGTTTTCCATCTGTTAAATCAGTTATTTTCTTTTTTAAAACACCCAACATTGGCAAGAATATCCTAAAACGGCCACTCAACGTCCTGCTCGTGGGAATGTTACTTAGAAACTTTCAGCAATGCACTTCAGCAGTATAATCTAAGAATCTTAAAAATATCCATACCACTTCACCCAGTTCATGACACTATCCCAAGGAAGTCATCTGAACTGTGGATTCGAGTGTATGCCCAAAGTTATTCATCAAAGGATATTTCCAGCAGCAAAGTTCTTTAAAATAAGCAACAGGGAAGTGGTTAAATAAACTAAGACAGAATCATAAAATGCAATATGCAGACCATAAAAGGTCTAAAAATGGGAAATGTCAGGCAATAAATGTTAAGAGAATACAGCTTATAAAAACGGGCATTCAGGATGACTCCAATTAGGTAAAAAAACAATCAGTAGTACCCAGGAAAAAGTACTAATTACGAACATTGACTGTCTGAAAAGTAATAAAACAAGGACTGCAAACACTTGGCCTAGTCTCAAGTTTATCTGTCTTGCCCACCCCTTACCACCTGCCCCTACCCAAGACAGAGCCACAATTCCTTCCAAGGCGGTACATTTGCAATTACCTGCTTCTGGCTCCCTCTTAGCACTCAGCATTTCTTGAGGGCATGGCACCATCCCCAGTTGCACTCATTAAACATTTGCTGCTTAATATTTACAAATTCTCCCATCTCATTTCATACACATTTAAAAAAAAAAAGGAACTGGCTTTATCCAGCTACTGAAGTCACCTCAAAAATGAAATCTAAATTGAATATGGAAGTTCACCAAGATGCAGCTTCTCTTTCCTTTGCCTCTTTCAAATAAAAACATTAAGGAGAAAAGCGCTTTCTCTCAACACTCCAGACTCACAAGGCAGGCTTCAGGAAACACCGAGACGCCACATACCTGATGAGTGCTGTGTGCCGGGACCCCCGGTGCCATTGTCATCTCAGGCCCGCATCAGAGAACACTGGTTTTTAAGTCTAATCATTAGCTGCCACCAAAAAACACACCCATCTGCACGGCGCAGCGCGCAGCCACTACCCAGGGCCACACCTGGCTCAGCCCCACCCTATTCCCCACTGAATCCACCTCCACTTGGCAACTTTCCACCTAATTAGATGAGCAGCGCACAGTCAGGAGGAAGAGGCCCTGAGCAAGGCTGGCAACACGGAGAAAGCAGACGGGAGGAGCATGGCCACAACTGTGGCACAGGGCTGACCGAGAGGCGCTCATCAGCCAGCGACCTTCGACCGAGGCGATTTTTGCCACACGGGGGACTTCTGGCAAAGTCCTAGAGATATTTTTGGTTGCCCTAACTCTCGGGACGTTACTGGCATCCAGTGTGAAGAGGCCAAGAGAGCTGCTAACCATTCTGAACTGCACCAACAGTCCCCACAACAAATTATCCATACCTAGATGCCAGCAGTGCTAAGGCTGAGAAAACTGCCATGAATTGATTTATCCACCGACACAGCAGAATCTAAACCCAACTCAGCAGGAACAGGACACACAGTGGACAAAGGAGACTTGAGGCGTTTCATGACACGTAAACACACACACACACACATGCACACGAAGCCTCCTCAGCCAGACGCTTAAGGCAGAGGAGAGAGGCATTCCCTTGGACCAGAACTCTACTGCAGGACTTGGGAACAAGAACATCACAATTCAATGAAAGTAATAAGAAAACCTCTTCTTCCTCAAGGGCTTGCTCTGCCACACGTCACATATTTCTTCAAAGACTGCCTCACAGCAGACACTGTAAGAAGATAACACTATCAGAATTGCCCAGACTGGTAAACATCTCCACAGAAGTTGGCAATGCACCCACATAGTTGATGACAAATTTAGCTGCCTATCTCAAGGACCTAAGAACCCAAACTCACAGTTCCCAGCTTAGCTTAAAAGTGGCAAACATTCAAAGACCATCCAAAGAGAAGAAAATAACAGTGCTCCTTTCCCCACACAAATCATCAAAAACTACATAAGACTTAAGAGAAGCAACATCTTCAAAACTGAGAACAAAAAGTATTTAGTCTGCACTTCAACAAAAACCTGCAGATAAAAAGGAGTTTATATATCCTATATAAATGCCATTATTATAACTCAGTTAAGGTTAGTGACCTCTGTGGCATACTACAGCATCTTCTTTCTTGATTACTTTAACAATTTTATCATGTCATGACTTCCACCCATGGGAGGCCAGAAAGTTAGAGAACTCATCCAGCACCATCCCTGGCTGAGACTCACATAATTTTGACCTGACTCTGACACATCATTTGCCAGTCTGACCTTGACTTTCGTCCCTGCAGGGTTACGAAGCATCCCGCACTTAAGGCGGCCCATTTCAGTGCTGGACAGGAGCATTAATAAGTGTTAGAAGCGTGTCCATTACCCTGAGACAAGAGCGGCCCTCCTCCCATCCGCAGGCGTTAGCTTTGCCCTCAATTAGTGCTGCGAGACGAGAAGGCCGTGGCGCCCACTCCAGTGCTCCTGCCTGGAGAATCCCACGGAGGGAGGAGCCTGGTGGGCTGCAGTCCATGCGGTCGCTAAGAGTCGGACACATCTGAGCGACTTCACTTCACTTTTCACTTGCATGCATTGGAGAAGGAAATGGCAACCCACTCCAGTGTTCTTGCCTGCAGAATCCCAGGGACGGGGGAGCCTGGTGGGCTGTCGTCTATGGGGTCGCACAGAGTCGGACGCGACTGAAGTGACTTAGCAGCAGCAGCAGCATCAGCAGTATTGCGAGAACAAACTTAATTACTTTCAATACATTAGTACTTAAAAGTTCCTGTAAAATTATCTTATCCTCCTCACCCCAAACCCTTTTCTTCTCCAGGCTGTAAAATGCACTCTCCTCATGAACTCAATTATGATTCACTGAGACAAAAATAAAACCCCAGAATGGAAGAAACAGAAGGAATATTAAAGATCAACTAGTTCAAACTCAACCCTACTTTTATAAATGAGTAAAATAAGATAGAAAAGGATGGAGCAAGGCTGCTTGCCGAAAGTCAGGCAGCTATACAGGAAAGCTTGGAGTGGAACTCAGGTTTCCTAATTCTTAAGTCTAATCTCTGCAGAACTGTATCAAGTTGTATTAGATGCTGTTACTAGTAGAATGGACATTTTTTTAAGTTTTATGATCAAATAGAAAAATATTTTCAGTTTTCACAAGTTCAAAACAAGTCACATCATCACAACCCCCTTATGAACTAGTGCAACTGCGATCATTCGTACTTTATGGACGGAAGAAACCCAGCTCCAAGGCCTCCAGTAAGCACTGAAGCTGGCTCTAGAAGCCAGATTCTTAAGCCACTATGCCACCTGGGTGAGCACTGGAGCACCCCTACACCATCACAGCTGAATTAACAAACTTAAGACTTCCTGTGAGTCTTTAAAATGCTAACACTTTGATATAATCTAATCTAAAAGACACCATTCCTAAAAACATATTTAAATTATTTTTTAACAAGTCAAGATAAATTTAAAGATTTACAGTTTATAGCCTCCTGGCATAAAACGAAAGGTCATTTTAACTTAAAGAATTAGGTTATAGTATTACAGTATCATCTTCAACATCAACTACCCTGAAGAAATTCACCAAGAAGCAAACTAATCTTTCTGGGGAGTAACACAGGAGGAACTCATTTATCACAGGGAACTTTCTGAGAAACCCTAGGCAGGCAAAGCTTCATGCTCTCAATTATCTCCCACAGGCTCCTCCGCATGAGATGTGTGCCATGAATAATATATAAGCACTAAGCAAACGACATGTCAATCTGCCTAATTCACACAAATGCGATGAAACATTAAGAAGTAATAAAGGTGTGGACTGACTGAATACTTAGGTTAAGTTCCTTTCCACCAAGACCCTATTAAAATAATAAAAGGATTTTCTTAAAAAGAAGCAGCTTACACTTCTCAGAAGTTAGAGTACATGTACTTTTCCAATAAGGACAAGTAAAGGCTCTGCATATTTTATATAAAACAAATAGAAGACTTTCAAAGGCAGAAAGAAGAAGGCAGACTAGCTAGGGATCTCAGGATTCAAGGAATGACGTCTTGTTAAGTGTCCTGAGTTTTCTTTTTGTCCCATATAATCCAAAGGTGGAGGCAAAGAATTGGCAAATCCAGAAACATCAGGAAGGCAACACAAGCTCCAAGAGAAGCTTGCTGTTCCAAGCAGAGGAGTGGAAAGCGCCAGCCTGCAAAGTAAGAACAATGACCGCCTCCTCCAGACAGACGTGGGCTCCTGTTCTGCTGCGCTCGGCTGCTCCAGTCACATCCGGCTCTCTGGGACCCTGTGGACTGTAGCCCACCAGGCTCCTCTGTCCATGGAATTTTCCTGGCCAAAATACTGGAGTGAGTTGGCATGCCCTCCGCCAGGGGAGCTTCCTGACCCAGGGATCAAACGTGCATCTCCTGTGTCTCCTGCACAACAGGTAGATTCTCTATCACTAGCCACAACACCACGGCGAAAAAACCTGTGGTCACATCCCTACCCATGCCAGCAAAGACCCAGGGTAGATAAGACATCTTCTCTCACCAAGATATAACCAAGCATCCCAACATCCTCATCAGGGTGGTGTCAAGAGGAGGTTGGGTAAGCAACTGGAACTTTCTTCCTTACCACTGCTATGTCTTGGTTTAAAAAAAAAGGTGGGGGCAGGGCTCAGCAAAGATATAAAGAAGAACCAAAAGGAAATCTCAGAACTGAAAAATACAATTACCAAAATACAAAAACCAAGAGATGGGTTCAGCAGAATGGTGTAGACAGAAAAAAGCAGAAGACAGACAAATAGAAACTACCCAATCTGAATGGCAAAGAGAAAAATAAACTGCAAAAGAAAAATGAACAGAGTCTCAGGGACCTGTGGCCTATAATCAAGAGTCAACATTCATGTCACTGGAGAGAAATGAGCGGAAAGTACTGAAATAATGGCTGAAAATATCCAAATTCGGTAAAAGATACATTTACAGACTCAAGAGTCTGAGCAAACATCTGAGCAAACAGGATAAACTCAAAGAAATCCTCAGTAAAATGTAAACAGTTAAACTTCTGAACACTGAAGGATAACAAGCCTTGAAAGCAATGAGACAGAACACACACCTTTCCTATAGGGGAAAAATTAATTAAATAGCAGCATATATTTCAGCAGAATATAGAGAGGTCAGAAAGACACAACAGTTTTCAAGTACTGAAAGAAAAGAACTGTCAACTCAGAGTCCAATAGCCAATAAAAATATCCTTCAAAGAGGAAGGGGAAATCAAGACATTTGAGATAAAAGTAAACTAAGAGACAGCATCACCAGCAGATGTACTCCCAAAGGATGAAACAGCTAAAGGAAGTTCTCTGAACAGAAAGAAAAACCCTTAAGGTATTAGCAAACAGAATTCAGTAAATACAAAAAGAATCATAAACCATGACCAAGTGAGGCTTATCCCAAGGATACAAGATTCTTTTTCAATTTTTGAAAATTAATCAGGAAAAGGGAGGGAGTTTGGGGCTTACATATACACACTACAATACATAAAATAAGTAGCAAATAAGGACCTACTATATATCACACAGAACTGTGCTCAACACTCTGTAATGACCTGTATGGGGAAATCTTTCAAAAGACTGGATATATGTTATATGCTATGTAACTGATTCACTTTGCTATACAGAGTGAATCAGTTACACAGAAAGTATACACAAGCAGAAAGTAACCCAACATTGTAAATTAACTGTACTTCAATAAAAAATTTTTTAATTAATCAACATAATCTACAGCGTTAAGAGGCTAATGAGTAAAATCATAGGATGATACCAACAAACAAAGAAACAGTGTATGACAGAATTCAACATCAATTCATTATTTTTAAAAAAAAATCTCAGAAAAATAGGAATAAAAAAGAACATACTTAATTTGAAAAAGAGAATCTATTAAAAAAAAAAAAAGTACGACTAACATTACACTTGATGATGAGAAAATCACTGCTCTGCCCCTAAGACTGGGGAAAAGGCATCTCTTATCTAATACAGCGCCAGAAGTTCTAGCCAGTGCAGCAGAGCAAGAAAAGGGAAAAAGGCACACAGATTAGAAGAAGCAAAACTGCACCCACTTTCAGATTACACAGAACATCCCAAGGAAACTACCAAAAAAAAACCTCCCCGAATAACAAAATTCAGCAAAGCTGCAGGATGCAAAATAAACATACAAAAATCAGCTGCACTTCTAAACACTAGCAATGAAAACGAGGACGTGGAAATTAAAACACCATCATTCACAATCATGAAAAAACGGCATATTAGGTATAAATGTAAGAAAGATCTATGCTGAAAACTCTCAGATGCTTGTGAGAGAACTCAGAGGACTAATAAGAAAGTAATGGATGACTATGTTCATGGACAAGACTCAACAAAGTGATAACGTCTATTATCCCCTAACGAATACACTAACTCAAGAAGATTCCTGTTAAATTCTTTTAAAGACTTTTGTAGACACAGACACAAATATTTTTAAATGTATATAGAAAGACAAAAGCTAAACCACCTTTGAAAGATAACAGAACGGGAGAAATCAGTCTGCTGAATTCAAGACAAGGTCTGTATAGTCAAAGCTATGGTTTTTCCAGCAGTAATGTACAGATATAAGAGCTAGAGCTTTTGGACTCTGTGGGAGAGGGCGAGGGTGGGATGATTTGGGAGAATGGCACTGAAACATGTATAATATCATATATGAAACGAATAGCCAGTCCAGGTTCGATGCATGATACTGGATGCTTGGGGCTGGTGCACTGAGACGACCCAGAGTGATGGTACGGGTAGGGAGGAGGGAGGGGGGTTCAGGATGGGGAACACGTGTATACCTGAGGCAGATTCATGTTGATGTATGGCAAAACCAATACAATATTGTAAAGTAATTAACCTCCAATTAAAATAAACAAATTTATATTTTAAAAAAGATATACAGATGTAAAATAAGCATATGAAAAGATGTTAAATATCATATGTCATTAAGGAATTTCAAATAAACATGAAATATCTCTTCATTTATTTAAAAAAAAAAAAAAAGGAAGGCTGAGTGCCAAAGAACTGATGCTTTCAAATTGTGGTTCTGGAGAAGACTCTTGAGAGTCCCTTGGACAGCAGGGAGATCAAACTCTTAAAGGAAATCAACCCTGAATATTCATTGGAAAGACTGATGCTGAAGCTGAAGTTCCAATGCTCTGGCCACCTGATGCACAGGAAAGATTTCCGCTTCCCTCGATGTTGGGAAAGGTTGGGGGCAGGAGAAAAAGTGGGTAAGAGAGGCTGAGAGGACTGGATAATGTCACTGACTCAATGGACATGAGTTTGAACACACTGCAAGAGACGGTGAAAGACAGGGAACCCAGGAATGCTGCAGCCCACAGGGTCACAAAAAGTAGGACACGACTCAGCTACTGAACGATGGCATGGAGTGACCGCAACCAAGGCTGTGTGGCACCAGCAGAGAGACAGACACACAATCCAGTGGAGCAGAGCAGACCCACACAAGTATGCCCAGATGATGCTTGATCAAGCAATTCAATGACGGAAAAATAACTTTCCAACAAACGGTACCAGAGCAATAAGGGAAAAAAGTGAACCTCAAGTGAAGTTTCAACCCCTTAACTGAGACAGTTCATTCACTTACACGTGCAACCTGAGACCATAAAGCTTCTAGGGAGAGAAAAGCATTTTAAAAAGTCTTTAGGGTTCAGGGCTAGACAGTAATTAAACTTGACACCAAAGACATGATTCCCAACTGGAAAAATTTATAAACTGAACTTCAAAGGGTGAAAAGGTAAGCCACAGAGTCAGAGAAAATATTTGCAAATCACTGACAAAGGACTGCTGCTGCTGCTGCTGCTGCTGCTAAGTCGCTTCAGTCATGTCCAACTCCGTGCGACCCCATAGACGGCAGCCCACCAGGCTCCCCCGTCCCTGGGATTCTCCAGGCAAGAACATTGGAGTGGGTTGCCATTTCCTTCTCCAGTGCATGAAGTGAAAAGTGAAAGGGAAAATAAAGTCGCTCAGTCGTGTCCGACTCTTAGTCCTTTACTGTATATAAAGGACTCTCAAAACTTAACAACAAAAACCCGATTAGTTAGTGGGCAAAGGACAGGAAGAGACTTTCACGGAGAGCACAGACACGTGGCAGACACAGCAGCGCCTGTCCCATCTCACTGGCCACTGTCGCCGTGCACCCACTCAGTGCCGGCCGACTCTGCGATCAGGGAGAAGCCACTGAGAGCCACAGTGAAGCAGCGTTACATACCTACCAGAACTACCAAAGTAAGAAACGGTGCCAACACCAGAATGTGGGCAAGGGCAAGGCGAGACTGAGTCATCCTTTCAGCACCGGTAGGGATGTGAGATGGTACATCCTCTCTGGAAAACACTCGGGCAACTTCTTAAAACAAACCAGGTGAATATCATACAGCCCAGCTACTGCACTCCAGACTTTTATACCAGAGAAATGAAGTAATATGATTACAGGGAAACCTGCACACAAATGTCAGCAACAGCGTCATTCAACTAGGTGTTCTTCAGCAGGTGAGTGATTCAACAAACTTTGGCACATTCAGATCACAGAATACTACCTGGAAATAAAAAAGGAATAAAAAAGAACTATTTGGACATGAAACCACCACGATCAATCTCCAGAGGATTCTGCTGAGTGATAAAAGCCTACCTGAAAAGGTCACATAATGTATAAATTCCATTCACAGAATATCCCTGCAAAGACAAAATGCAGAAGTGGGAGCAGAGATCCGAGGCTGCCAGAGGCTAAGAGCCAGCGGGCGCAGCGGAAGCTACAGAGAGTAACATACAGGGTCCTTGTGACGACAGAGAGTCTGCGTCTGAGCTCCGCAGATGTCAGCGCCACGGGCGTGACATTGTACTAAGACTTTCCGAGCCGTCAACTTCGGGGAAAACTGGATCTCTCAAACAGGAGCTCTCTACGTTAGTCCTTACAATTGCATATCAACCTACATTTACCTCAAAATGAAAAATTAAAATTTTTAAAAAGGAAAGAAAAAGGACAAATCAGAAGGCCACAAATGAGGGAAGAGACCATTCAAGCAGATGAAAATTATTTCAGCTATTCTTTAAAGACAGAAAATATGGGAATAGTAATTAAATTAGCAAGATGGAGAAAGCCATAATAAAAAGTATATGAAATAATAGATAAATAATGAGCTAATTTATCTATAAGATGCCAAAGAGCTTGTGCCTCAGGTTATGAGTAGTAGTAAAAATATTGGCTAAAAATAAAGATAAAAAACAACTGGTACTCTGGCCACCTCCCCAAAAGAAACCGCTACCAGAAGTGGGGTGCTATCATAATGAAAACCTCAAGAAGCTGCGTTTTCCTAGTCACCATTTTGTAGGCAGTGATAAGCTTCATGACAGAAAATGAAAAGATGATGGTCCACTTCTGGTGACTGAGAAGACAGTTACAGAATCTGCTGACGGCTATAATTCAGAAAACAGATCACGCACGTGATGACTTTAAAACCGTCTGGGGAACAACTGGAAAATGAAACTTCATTTTCTATTGGCTATTATTTACTATTGGCTGTTGCTCGCAAAAACCAAAAATATGTTTGGCTACTGGTACTCTGAATCAACCAGAAATATCTTTACTGCTGACATGGAGAAAGTTTTAGTGGTCTGTATAGAAGATCAAACTAGCCACATTTTCTTAAGCCAAAGCCTAATCCAGATAATTAATGAGGCTGCTACACTAAATGAGAGATTTTCAATGAAGATGAAACAGCATTATATTGGAAGAAGATGCTATCCAAAACTTTCACAGCTAGAAGGAAGTCAATGCCTGGTTTCAAAACGTCAAAGGACAGACTCATTCCCATTAGGGACTACGGCAGCTGGTTGCTTTAAGTGAAAGCCAGCGCTCAACTATGAGAATCCCACGGTCTCTGAGAATTATGCTGCGTCTCCTCTGCCTGCGCTCTATGAATGGAACAGCAAAGCCCGGGCGGCAGCACATCGCTTCACGACACATCACTACAGATTTCAAGCCCACCGAGGCCCAGTGTCTAGGAAAAGAGACCCCTTTCGAAATTACTGCTCACTGACAACACACTTGGCTACACAAGAGCACTGGGGGGGACTCACTGTGAGGAGACTACCCTATTGCTGTCTTCATGACCATGAGCACATCCATTCTGCAGCTCACAGATTAAGGAGTCCTTCTGACCTTTATATCTCATTACTTAAATACATCTCAGAAGGCGACAGCAGCCACAGACAGTGATTCCTCTGCTACATCTGGGCAAAACTGAAAACCTTCTAGAAAGGATCTCATCATTCTAGACATCACTAAAAACATTCATGATTCATGGGAAGAATTAAGGGGCATTTGGAAGCTGATCAACTTTATCAAAATTAAGGGAAGTTTGGAAGTCGACAGGGGTTTCCCAGGTGACCCTAGCGGTGGAGAACCAACCTGCTGACA